>NC_073406.1:18927117-19632117 GCF_028641065.1 Leucoraja erinaceus | reverse complement strand
ATTATGATTTGACAGAAAGCTTAAAAAGCTTCATTCCAAGCCCTTCGAGCCTGCACCGCCATTCAATATGATCATTGATCATCCAACTTTATCCCGTACCTGCCTTCTCCCTACCCCCTTCCCCATCACAAGGGCCACATCTAACTCCCTCTTAAATTCAATGAATGCCTCACTACCCTCTGTGGCAGAGAATGCTGTTATAAAGTTATTTGGTATGTTTTGTCCAAAATCATTCCTTTGTCCATCATATGACTACTGTATTTTTTTCTCTGTTTTAGTACTACTGTTTTTCTCTGTTTTAAGTTAAAACTGAATATTTTTCACATGGACACATTTTTGGCATGCAGTACAAATCAGTACATGTTCTGGAAAGCGCAATTTGACGGCGTTCTGTTTAGAACTGTGATATGTTATCCAACCTGATTCAAGAATTCAATGTTGCACAACCTGATCCCTGGGTGGAAATGTCAAAGACAAGATGGCATAGCTTTAAGGAGAGAGGGGCAAAATGTAAAGATGATGTGTGGGGCAAGTTATCTTACGCAAAGTAGTGGTTTCCAGGAATGTGCTGCCAAGGGTGATGGCGGAGGCAAATATGATAGTGGCATTTAAGAGGCTTTTAGATAGAGACATGGATAGTCGTGAAATGAATGGATATGAATCACGTACTACCAGAGGAGGCAAGTTTAACTTGGTATCATGTTCTGCACAGATATTATGGGCTAAAGGGCCTGTTCTTATACTGCAGTGTTCTATGTCCTTAATTAGCTCTGAGTAGCACTTCTTCTGCCACTGGTATGTTTGCCTGGTTTGGTGCATTAAATCCTTGCAAAGCCCTACACGGGTCTAGACCTTGAATATGAGTATAATCTTGGGGACAGATGGAACATAGCACAAGAGCAGGCCTTTTAGCCACAATGTTTGTCGAACATGATGCCAAGGCCATCTTGTCTCAATGCACATAATCCATATCCCTCCATTTCCACATGCCTCTCAAAGGTCTCTTAAATGCCACTATCGTATCAGCCTCAATCACTAGCCCCGGTAGTGCATTCCAGGCACCTACCTCCCTCTGTGTAATAAATATATTATATCATAAGGTCATAAGTGATAGGAGCAGAATTAGGTCATTCGGCCCATCAAGTCTACTCCGCCATTCAATCATGGCCAATCTATCTCTCCCTCCTAACCCCATTCTCCTGCCTTCTCCCCATAGCCCCTGACATGTGTACTAATCAAGAATCTATCTCTGCCTTAAAAATATCCTGTGACCTGGCCTCCACAGCCTACTGCAGCAAAGAATTGCACAGATTCACCACCCTCTGACTAACGAAATGTCTCCTCCATCTCCTTATTAAAGGAACGTACTTTAATCCTGAGGCTATAAACTCTATTCCTAGACTCTCCCATTAGTGGAAGCATCCTCTCCACATCCACTCTATCCATGCCTTTCACTATTCGGTAAGTTTTAATGAGGTACCCCCTCATCCTTCTAAACTCCAGCGAGTATAGGCCCCGTGCCGCGAAACGCTCATCATATGTTAACCCACTCACTGCTAGGATCATTCTTGTAAACCTCCTCTGGACCCCCTCCAGAGCCAATACATCCTTCCTCAGATATAGTGCCCAAAATTTCTCACAATATTCTAAATGCGACCTGACCAGCGCAGTATAGAGCCTCAACATTACATCCCTCGTTTTGTATTCTAACCTTCTTGAAATAAATGCTAGCAGTTGCCCTGCACATCTCTTTAAATTTTTCCTCTCAAACCTTAAAGCCATGGCCTCTAGTATCTGATTTTTTTTTCCGTCCGGGGTAAACATTTTCTGACTATCTTCCCTGTCTATTCCTCTCATGATTTTCTATACTTCTATCAGGTGTTTCCGCAACCGATGGCATTCCAGAGAAAACAATCTGAAGGGCCTGTCCCACTTAGGCGACTTTTTAGGCGAGTGCAGCAGGCTCTGCACTCGCCACATGGTCGCCACGTGTTTGCTGATGGTCTCTGGTGAATCTCCATCATGGTCGCGAGGAGTTCCTGCGTTCTGGGAAATAGTCGCGGCCTCAGTCGCTGCAAATTTTTTAACATGTTGAAAAATTTTCTGCGACCAAAAATTGGTCGCCATGGAGAAAGTCAATAATCCTGTAAACATAGGTGCAGTTGTGGTGGGGTCGCCATGTAGTTATGGGTAGTCGTAGGTAGTTTTAGTTGATCGCCTTTGCTGACCGGTCATTTTCATTGGCTCATTGGGAGAAAAAAACATAAGCAAGAGTTTTCAGAACCAAGGATAACCGGTAATGTTGAATGTCCACCGAATTTCACAGCTGTGTATCTCTGGCTTACTAAAAGTTGTCTGGCTTCTTAAAAGTTGTCGTCTCTTTCTCCACCTCTCCCCCCTTTTCCCCTCTTTTAAAGGACACCCTACACTGTGCTAGCTGTCTTAATTACAGCGCCAACCTTCCTGTTCATCGCGGTGTGTGTCCGTGTGAATTTCAGACACGCTACCCCGCTTGCGCTGGCCCCCGCCTTTGCGGTGCGTGTGCGTATGTTCCACTCTGACAGTCGCCGTTCCAGTTCCCGGTTTTTCAAGCGGGCAGTTCCGCTGAAAAATCGCCCAAGTGGGACAGGCCCATAAGTCTGTCCAACACCTTCCTGTAGCTAATAGCCCTTAATAGAGGCACCATTTTGCAAAACCTCCGCTGTACCCTTTTCGAACCCTCCACGTCCTTCCTGTAACGGGGCAACCAGAACTGCAAATGCAGCAAATGCAAAGTCCTATAAAGTTGCATCATGACTTCCTGACTCGTATACTCCATATCTTTACCACTTTTATCAACTTGCATAACCATTTTCAGCGAGTTATGGATTGGACCCCAAGATCCCTCTGTATATTAATGTTACTAAGGGTCATGCCATTAATTGTATATTTTCCCCATACATTTGAGACTTCTTGGAGGGCATAAGACTACCTTCTTCTTGTTCATCGAGTTTCTGGGAATATGACTCACGGATTTTGAAACCAAATGACATTGGTTACTGCAGCAATGTTTATGTTGTGCCATTAATGAAGAGATTAAATGGTGAAGGTGAGAGAGATGGTAACTCGAATTTTCACTGTATCTTAGTTGGTTAAGTGACAATAAACGCAAACTTGAGATATAAAAGAATGATTAGATCGAGCACTTTTGAGGAAACCTTTAAGGTTTTGGAAAGATAACAGATAATGGATGTGTTCAGTTTGGCAAGGAATTCTCATATAGGTTTAGTTTTAGTCTTTAGTTTAGAGATACAGTGCGGAAACAGGTCTATCTGCCCGCCAACCAGCTATCACCCCATACACTAACACTATCCTACACAAACTAGGGACAATTTACAATTATACCAAACCATGTACAAACCCATACATCTTTGGAGTGTGGGAGGAAACCGGAGATCCCAGTGAAAACCCACGCAGGTCACAAGGAGAACGTACAGACAAGCACCTGAAGTCAGGATCGAACCCAGACCTCTAGCGCAGTAAGGTAGCAACTCTACCGCTGCGCCACCCTAATACAGGGACCTCCATTTATATATGGGGAAGTGTTTCTGGGAGAACAAAGACACTGTTACATAGTTCTCTGCATGCAGAATTTAAATTTTAGCAAGTTGCTTTATTGTTGGGCCCTAATGTATTGCATGTTATATTAAGCCATTCTATTTTGTTTCGATAGTAAATTGTCTTGGGATATTTTTCTTCATTAACAGAACAATATAAATGCAAGCTGTTGGTGCATTTGGATTTTGCAAAGTCAGACTGTTTTAGCAGTGTCAAAATCTGGGATTTTTCTAAAAGCAAATGGCAGAAATAATATAAATTGTACCTTCAGTGGCATTCTCCATCCGAAGTACAGATAAAGCCACAAATAACAAATGGCTGCACACTGAATGGAATCAAATCAAACTCTATCATATATTAAACAATTTGAATTTCTCTAAGTGCATTGTATTAATTTAAGACTTTTTACGCTATTTAAAGACCGTTGGGTCCCTGTCACACGGGTGGCCTGGTCCCCCAACGCAACCCGTTCCCCTAATGCAATATTCCACCACTCACCCGTTTCCCCCAACAAAATATTCCACCGCTCACCCATAGCCCCCAACTGCGCTGGGGCGGCTCATTTCCCCTTATCCCCCAACACTCCTCTCCCCTCCGCTTCAGCCTCCCAATTGTACGCTGCCAGGACTTTAAAAAATAATCAAATTGCACTTCCTCTGCCTCCCCCAGCACTCCCTCCCCCTCTTCTTCAGCCTCCCTGTTTTTAAACTTTAAAAACTTGCTGGCAGGACTCAATGTTCTGTGATTGCAACATTACGAGGATGGTCAGCAAGGATTTGGATCGCATTGTGACATCATAGCTGTAACTGACGTTGCAGTGTGCAGATGGAAGACATTTTTCTCAAACTGGATTTTGATAAGTTAAAAATGTGAATAACTTGTAAAACGTAACATCAATCTGAACGAAACTCGATAAAAAACACACCACAAGACAATAGTGAGTAAGGTGGTCCAAAATTGTAGCGCTATCGCGTTCCGTTTTGGTGTAATTCAGGGCATGACTCAGACAGACAGACTCACTAACAAACAATCTGAGAGCTTTAGTGATATATATATATATACTAGACCAAGTCGGACCCGTTGGGTCCTGTCCCCCCAACTCACAGGCTTGGCTAGAGAGGGAGGAGGCACAGAGAGAGAGAGAGAGGGCAGAGAGAGAGGGCAGAGGCACAGAGAGGGCAGGGGCCCGACTTCATCTCCGGCAGCGGCGACCAAAGGACTGAGTTCAGCGGCATCAGTGCATGGCCCGACCTCATCTCCGGCAGTGTCTTTTGAATAACGGGGGGAGGAGGGAGAGGTCGGGGAGGGGGGGTGACTTCACTCGCAGCACGTGGAAGACGGCAGGCACGCAGATCCCATTGTGACGTCATCAGCGAAAGACAGTAATTTTTATTTAAATGTTTTATCCGATTTTTGAACATTTTCATTAATAACCCGAGAAATAAAGCATGAAATTTTCAGATAAGGCGATTTCGGACTCCACGGGAAAAATCTCTACCGGAATATGTAAACATTTTACCGTTAGTGCATTGTTTTTTCGAGAAGATGTGATTATACACAAACAAATGAACACACAAACAAATACACACACATCCAAGATCAGAATTTTAAGTATATAGATTCAGAAATTACATGTTATAGATGGTATAATTTCTTCCTACCATTAGTTGTACCTTAAAAATTGCAGTACCCTCCAGCCATGAATATGTCTATTCATAGTTGTAATAAAAATCTTGTTATGCCTTCAAATGCTTCTTGGTATGTAATTTTTGGATCCTTTCTCATCATTGTATCACTATTGGATGTTACACTGTCAGATGCCAGCAGAGATTTGCACTCTTACCTCCGCGCAGAACACAATTCCTGTCACTGCGTTGAGGAACATATGATCAGATTCAAAAGTGAGAAGTGTTCAAATAAACTGCCGGTATGAATGAAAATGATCAATCGGGAGAATTCAAATTGAAAAAGGAAGCAATGTGGTCGAAGCATCTGCCAATCACTCTCGCTGCTCACCCGTATCCACCTATCACTTGCCAAGCTTCATCCCACCCTCCCCCCCTCCTTTCCAGCTCCCCTTTCCCCCCCCCCCTCTTCCCCCCCCCCCCTCCACCCCCCCCCCCCCACCCCCCTCCCCCGCTACTATCACTGAAGATGAGTTCCAACCCGAAACGCTGCCTGACTATTCCGTCCACAGATGCTGCATGACTCAAAGAGTTACCCTGGCACTTTTAATTTCTAAAGGAGAAGGATTCAAGGTGCAAATTTTAAGGCATATCTTATATTTTATTCAGGTGACATGGTTTCAAACATGGGCAAAAAAGACACTTACAAGGGCGAGGGAAACAAAATATATAGTGAACTATTCATGACTGACTTTCTAGGAATCTTGGCTTGTTAGAGGATGTGATAATCGTTTGCCTATCCTGCCAGTGGAGTTGGAAGATTTTGCAGATGGTGTTGGTGGTATATCTCCAAAGTCTTTTATCGATATTCAACATCTCAAAAGCAAGTCCAATGCTCATGCCCAAAAAACCAAAGTGCCAGGAGAACTCAATACACCAACAGCATATGTGGAGGGAATTGACAGACAACTTTTCTGGTTGGACCCCTTCTTTGCCTGATAGTTTAAGGCACTGATTAAACTCTGCTGGGAAAGACACTTCAATTGCCTGCCCAATATCGAACAACGTAAGGAAACCTGCTATTTCAAGCTCTGTCACAGGAAGTGATTATCAGGTAGTTGAGAAAAAATTCTGTCTTAAAATCTTACTGAAAAAATGCGACATTCTCACTAACTTCAGGGAATGTAGAAACAACGAGCTGTAGATGCTAGTTTACCAAGGAAAGACACACAATGCTGGAGTAAGTCAGCGAGTCAGGCAGCATCCCTGGAGAACATGTACTTGAGGATTGGGCCCTTCTTCAGGTTGAAAAAGGATGCCGATCCCAATCCAGCATGCTTTCTAAGAATGCTGCCTGACCCGCTGAGTTACTCCAGCATTTTGCTTACCTTAAGGTAATCACTGGCCCGCAACTACTCACGGTGGAGGGGTGTAGAGAGTGGAAGTGAGATTCACAAATCTGTTCATCATGGGCAAACAGAAACCTAGCATCAACGGTGGAAGGAGCGTACTTTTACCAACTGGCCTTCCCCATCAGGCATTTTCTGTCCCATCTCCAATAGAATCAGGAGCTGCATATTGGCTTCATCGGTCACTTCAAAACCAACAGAAGCAGTGGAAACAGTTCATCCTTAATCCGGAGGGAGTGCTGAAGCAGATACCCACAGCATATTTTGCTTAGAGTGATTAATCAGTTATTTTTCTGGTAACATAGTGGTGCCATGTGCAGTAATATTTTGTTTGTGCAATTGTTGGAGAAGGGTTGCAGGTAATCCTTTAATTCAAAAGTCTGTATTTTTTTCAACTGTGTGTATTTTAGACGGAAAGGGAACAGTTCTAGTCATAGGCACAAAATGCTAGAGTCTCAGCGGGCAGGCAGCATCTCTGGAGAGAAGGAATGGGTGATGTTTCGGGTCTCAACCTGTCCCGCTGAGTTACTCCAGCATTTTGTGTCTATCTTTGGGTAAACCAGCATTTGCAATTCCTTCCTGCACAGTTATATCCATACTTTCTTATTACTTGGTACACAAAAATGCTGGAGAAACTCAGCGGGTGCAGCAGCATCTATGGAGCGAAGGAAATAGCATGATATTTGTTGATCAAGCTGCTGTTTAGTGGGAAACCTTGTAAGATATCTGGTGTGCTGTGAGCAAACCTGAAAGAAAATCTGATCTATTTCTCAGTTTTCAATTCAAATAAGATGTTTTTATGACTTGTTGTATTTTCGAGGTCATTTCTGGGAGTGTTTGTAATTGACAGGAAGACTGATCAGTCACATGCTGCATCGGTTGCAAAATCCATTCCCTTTGAAGTAATACAAAACTGCTAACTGAATTTTGCCAACATAAATATAATTTTAAACAGATGTTATTATCTGCCATTGCAGAGACACAGAGACACTTATATGGCTATTTGTGCAGCTCCGATATCTGTTGGATCTTTTCTTTTAGCAATCAATCAAAAAATCAATTTGTTTGGTATTTGTAAGGTTCTATTGGAAACTTAAAGTTATCACTAGCATCATGACAAGGCAATTACACCTGTCCTGAAATCCAGGAAATATTACCAAAGAATCCCAAACACCTGAACTGCTACCGCAGTGTTGTTGGAATCTTCAGGCTTTAGTTTTGTCAGATACTGGAGCAACAATTTGGTTCCATGACATTGACTGAGCCATGTTCTATGTTCCATTAATTCCTAGTTGCATTGCTAAGTGCTGCTTGGCAATGAATGTCTGTCTGTAATCTGATAGTTATTGAAAATGGGAAAGGACTGTATTAAATGTTTGCATGTATGGGTGGATGTACATAAATGGTAGATTGATACAAAATCTGGAGGAAAGGAATAGGTGACGTTTCAGTCCGAAGCCCTTGTTCAGATGTACATTTGCATAGACACAAAATAGCTGGAGGAACTCAGCAAGACAGGCAGCATTTCTGGGGAGAAGGAATGGATGACGTTTTGGGTCGAGATCCTTCTTCAGATGTTCTTCACCCATTCCTTCCCTCCAGAGATGCTGCCTGTCCCGCTGAATTACTCCAACATTTTGTTTATATCTTTAATTTAAACCAGCATTCTGCAGTTTTTTTCCTGTGCATTTGCATACTGTATATACATTTGTTGCATATGTCGTACCTCTTCAACGAAGGCTTTTTTATTTTAAAAATTAGCATCAGGAGAGAAACCTGATGACACAATTGTTGCAAGTGAGTGAGACTTGTTCTATGTACATCATTTTTGTTCAATATCCTCTCATCATTGCATTTTTCAGGGAGACCCCGCCTTTTAGGAAAACAAAGTTGCCACAATATCTGTCAAGATTAATTTCCTCCACTACTAACATATTGGCTGGCACCATTGTTAATATATAGTCTGATTAAAATTAATGTTGGCTTTCCATTACAAATTTCTAGAGTGATGCAGTAAGTGACACCTGTACAAGTTGGCAGTAGAGGGAGGTTTGTGGTCACACTTAGGATGTGGTAATCTCCTGCGTTGGAAAGACGCTCATGCATGCTCCATGGGATGATGGCAAAATCGGGTGAAGAGTCAAATAATTATTTATACTCGTAACCTTCTGGTAACGGTTGCAGAACAGATTGCATACCTGCAGTTTGTAGAGAGTCCCGAGAAGCAAGCAAAGGGAAAATAACTTTAAGCCGAAGAAATGGTACGGAATGTACAGACATTAAAAAGAATTTTTAGTACCTTGGCACTCTGTTGTTTAATAATAGAGTAACTCATCAAATCGCACCTCAGGAACAGTAAGTGTAACAGCAGGTGTGGGAAGTTAACATTGCGGGAAGGACATGTTTCGCTGGTTCTGGGCTCACTCAGGACCGATGTAATTTGAAGACAGCCCTGGACGAGACACAGGAGAATATTGTGGAATTAATCTAGCAACAACACTGAAATTTTATGAATTAAAGCACCAGCTCAACTGATCATATCTCTGTCCAGTTGTATCTTCAGTCCCTTAATTGTCCTTTTCAGAAACCTGTTTAAACCACCAAGAGGACATTTGGGCATGTAGAAAGCAATACGTTTTGAAATCTTATTAAAATTTGTGATGCTTAGGAGGATTAGCAATATAGTATTTTTAAGTTAAATGCAACAGCTACACCTGCTCAAGCAAATTATGCTGAAAAGTCTGCCCTCACTCGTCACTCTCCCTGGCTACTAACTGCAGCTGAACCAGGCAGCTTGGATCTTGTGATTCTATTTGATACTGAGGTGAAGTTCTGAACCCATTATTTTTCCAGCAATAAAACTGCCTCTTCCTCAAGAGTCAAGAATGTTTTATTGTCATATGTCCCAGATAGAACAATGAAATTCTTCCTTGCTGCTGCACCACAGAATATGTAAACATAATACACTGTAAACAATATAATAAACAAGTGAGAAAAAAAAGTTAAATGTGTCTATATACACATACTCACAAATACAAGCACACGCACACACGCAGTGCAATAATAGTCTTGTAGTTCAAGGCTCATTTGAGGTTGTAATGTTTAATAGCCTGATGGCTGTAGGGAAGAAGCTGTTCCTGAACCTGGACATTACAATTTTTAGGCTCCTGTACCTTCTTCACGGTGGCAGGAGTGAATTGAGTGGGTGGCCAGGGTGGTGTGGGTCTCAGATGATGCAGGCTACCTTTTTGAGGCAGCGACTCCAGTAAATCCCTTCGATGGTGGGGAGGCCGGTGATGGACTGGACATTGTTCACAACTTTTTGCCGTCTTTTTCGCTCCGGGGCTCTCAAGTTACAGAACAAGGCCGTGATGCAACTAGTCAATATGCTCTCTACTGTACACCTGTAGAAGTTGAAGAGAACCCTCTCTGACATACCAAATCTCCGTAATCTTCTTAGGAAGTAGAGGCGTTGATTTGCTTTCTATATAATTGCATCAGTATGCTGGGTCTTCGAAAAGATCTTCGGAAATATGCACGGCCAGGAATTTGAAGTTTTTGACTCTCTCCACCATATAATCAGAATTGTGGGTCCTCTTCCTTCCTCTTCCAAAGTCCACAATCAGTTCATTTGTTTTACTTATATTAAGAGCCAGATTGTTGTGCTGGCAGCATTGGTCAATCTGTCAATCTCAATTCTATACTCTGACTCATCCCCATCTGTAATTCGTCCAACAATGGAGGTGTCATTGGCGAATTTGAAGATGGAGTTCACACTGTGTCTGGCTAAAGAGTCATGAGTATAGTGTGTTGAGCAGGGGGCTGAGCATGCAGCCTTGAGGTGATACCTTACTGATTGTTAATGAGGAAGAAGTGTTTCTGCCAATTCGAACAGACTGGTTGTGGATGAAGAAGTTGAGGATCCAATTGCAGAGGGATGCGCAGAGACCCAGTTCCGTGAGCTTGGTAGCCAGCTTTAATCAAAAATATTTATTCAAATATTAAATGCTAAGCAACTGCTAAACAACTATATTGCAATCCTTGTCCAGGATATGGTAGCCAGCTTGGAGGGGATGATGGTATTGAACGCCGGGCTGTAGTCTATAAACGACAGCCTGATGCAAGTGTTTTTATTGTCCAAGTTGTCCAGTATTGATTGGAGAGCCAGTGAGATCGCATCCTCCATTGACCTGTTGTGAAGGTAGGCGAACTGCAGCGGGTTGAGGTTCGTGTTGAGGTAGGAGTTGATATGCACCATAACCAACCTATCAAAGCACTTCATCACCGCAGATGTTAATGCCACTGGTCGATAGTGTTTGAGGCACGTCACCTTACTCTTCTTGGGCACCGGTATTATTGATGCCCTCTTAAAGCAGGTGGGAACCTCGGACCTCAGTAATGAGAGGTTGAAAATGTCAGCAAAAACTCCAGGGGCGAGTTGTAGTGATGACATCACAATGGCATCTCACAAATCAGAGTGTTGGGGGGAGGGGCTAGGCCAAGAGACATAGAAAGAGATACAGATAGAGAGAGAGAATATTGCCTTGGGGAACGGGTTGCATTGGGGAACCAGGCCTCCCGTGGGGGCTATGGGTGAGTGGTACAATATTGCATTTGGGGACCAGGCCTCCCGTGTGACAGGGACCCAACGGGTCCCACTTGGTCCAGTAATAATGAAATAAAAAACAAACACCTGTCCGACCAGATCAGAAACACTCTTCAGGAGTCAGGTGTGGATTTGTCAATGACCCCTTTTCCGCAGAAGACTTCATGAACAGAAATATAGAGGCTACACTCCAAGATTAAAACCACTGGTTAGCCGCAAAAATAGAATGGCTGGGTTACAGTTTGCCAAGAAGTATTTCAAAGAGCAACCACAGTTCTGGAAAAAGGTCTTGTGGACAAATGAGACGAAGATTAACATATCAGATGGCAAGAGCAAAGTATGAGCAGAGAAAAAACTGACCATGATCCAAAGTATACCACCTCATCTGTGAAACACGGTGGTGGGGGTGTTATACCTGGGCATGTATGGCTGCTGAAGGTACTAGCTCACTGATCTTCATTGATGATACAAATCCTGATGGTAGTAGCATAATGAATTCTGAAGTGTATAGACACACCCTATCTGCTCAAGTTCAAACAAATGCCTCAAATCTCATTGGCCGGCAGTTCATTCTACAGCAAGCCAATGATCCTAAAGATACTGGTAAAGCACCAAAGCAGTTTTTCAAAGCTAAAAAATTGTCAATTCTTGAGCGGCCAAGTCAATCACCCAATCTCAACCCAATTGAGCATGCCTTTTATATGCTGAAGAGAAAACTGAATGGGACTAGCCCCCAAATAAATGTGAGGTTATCCATTATAAATGTGAGGTTATTCATTTTGGTGGCAAAAACGGGAAAGCAGACTATTATCTAAATGGTGGCCGATTGGGAAAGGGGGAGATGCAGCGAGACCTGGGTGTCATGGTACACCAGTCATTGAAGGTAGGCATGCAGGTGCAGCAGACAGTAAAGAAAGCGAATTGTATGTTGGCTTTCATAGCAAAAGGATTTGAGTATAGGAGCAGGGAGGTTCTACTGCAGTTGTACAAGGTCTTGGTGAGACCACACCTGGAGTATTGCGTACAGTTTTGGTCTCCAAATCTGAGGAAGGACATTATTGCCATAGAGGGAGTGCAGAGAAGGTTCACCATACTGATTCCTGGGATGTCAGGACTGTCTTATGAAGAAAGACTGGATAGACTTGGTTTATACTCTCTAGAATGTAGGAGATTGAGAGGGGATCTTATAGAAACTTACAAAATTCTTAAGGGGTTGGACAGGCTAGATGCAGGAATATTGTTCCCGATGTTGGGGAAGTCCAGGACAAGGGGTCACAGCTTAAGGATAAGGGTGAAATCCTTTAAAACCGAGATGAGAAGAACTTTTTTCACACAGAGAGTGGTGAATCTCTGGAACTCTCTGCCACAGAGTGTAGTTGAGGCCAGTTCATTGGCTATATTTAAGAGGGAGTTAGATGTGGCCCTTGTGGCTAAGGGGATCAGAGGGTCTGGAGAGAAGGCAGGTACGGGATACTGAGTTGGATGATCAGCCATGATCATATTGAATGGCGGTGCAGGCTCGAAGGGCCGAATGGCCTACTCCTGCACCTAATTTCTATGTTTCTATGTTTCTAAAACAAGCATAAGCTAAAGATGGGTGCAATACAGGCCTGGCTGAGCATTACCACAGAAGACACTCAGCAACTGGTGATGCCCATGAATCACAGACTTCAAGCAGTCATTGCATGCAAAGGATATGCAACAAAATACCAAACACGACTCTGCTGTGTCCCAAACATTATGGTGCCCTGAAATGGGGGGACTATGTATAAACACTGCTGTAATTTCTACATAGTGAAACCAAAATGTATAAAAATGACCTTTATTAAAATCTGAAAATGTGCACACATGTGATTTTTTTTTCTCTATTACAAATTTCAAATTGTGGAGTACAGAGGCAAATACATGAATAATGGGTCTTTGTCTATATACGGTGCCCCCCAAACATTATGGAGGGCACCGTATATAGACATACTCACAAGTACACGCACACGTACACACAAAAAACAATGGAGATGCGTGATCATCAACGTGAAACAATAGCAAGATCTCTCCCCTTTCAAGCATTTTGTTTGAGCTTTGAGCTTTTGAGTTGCAACGTGTCACTTCAATAATAAAACACAAAGTGCTGGAGAATCTCAGTAGGTCAGGCAGCATCTCTACAGGAGGACGTGGATAGACAACATTTTGGGATAGCACCCTACAGGTCTGACCCGAAAAGTTGTATATTCATGCCCTTCACAGATGTTGCCTGACCCACTGTGCAAGTCTAGCATTTAGTATTCTGCACAAGATTCCAGCTTCTGCAGTTCCTTGTGTCTCCTCGCACTTCACCACTTCACTTCATTGGAAGGCAGGGCAATCGTCGTGTCTACTTTGGTTGACAGGTATGCTGGAGTGTAATACAAGTGAAAAGGGTAATTATGTTAGCAGAGGCATGTTAATTATTTCCTGTGAATCATGGAGCTTGTTGTTTAAAAATGCAGTAATGCCTCAGGCCTATAGCCGTAGGTGTTAATGAATGGGTCTCAAACAAGGAGAAGCCTTTTTAGTGTGGCTGTCACAGCTCAGAGCTTGCAAAGTAATTCTGATGACGGAGGGTGTCCCAGAAGTGTTAGTTGGGGGGGGGGGTTTGGTTGGTGATGGGGAATGTGTTGAAGGGTGTTGGGGCGAGGATCAGATGCTGCTGAGTTGGTGGTGGAGGACCTGCGCTGGTATTAGTGGAGCCGATCGATGAATGCTGGAGGCGGGGTGAGGATGTGTGAAGCAGTTAGGCAAGGATTAATTGTGGGAAGAATAGTCTCGACCCGATACGTTACCCATTCCTTCTCTCTCCAGAGATGCTGCCTGTCCCGCTGAGTTACTCCAGCATTTTAGTCTATCTTAAGAGTGGGGAATCTTGTTGATATCATGGAGGCGCCCTCAAAGGAGAGCTGTTAAGTAAATAAATTCAGTGGAATCTTCCCGAGTCGTGATTCCAATGCCGGGTTGAGTCCCCCTTCATGCCTTGCATTGTTGAGCAAGTGGTGCCATTAAACCTAATTGGGTAGATGTTGCCAAGTGACATATGGTCTTTCAATTATAGTGACCTAGTTTTTTCTCCAGGCTGGGCATCACAGGATTGATGTGGGTATCTGACATACAAGATTGATCAGAGCGAGTTCAGTACGTGAAATGAAGCACTCGGTTACATTTCTGGTGTGGTGTGATTCAATCTGGAAAAAAAAAGCAGAATTAAGTAAAACTCCAAGAAACATAGATTTTTTTTAATTGTATGGCTAGCACTGGAAGAGGCAGTGCCATAAGACCAAATTTCTCGATAACCTTGTTTTACCTTCATTGTATATTGCTCCCTCTAGTGGTTTTACCAAGAAATTATATATGACAACATTTTAAATATCAGATGATGCTTCTTTCAAAGTAATCGATCTGTGATCAGAAACGACTTGCATTATGTTTCATTTTTGTTTATTTATGAGTGAAGATTGTTGTCCAAAGCTTTAAACTAATTATAGAGATTGCATTTGAATATTGGAGCAGTATGGAAGAAATGTGTGTATTAGTGTAATTCTCATTTGTCAGCAAAATGCTTATGTGTTCTCCATTTAACTGCTAGAGTAAAATAGTTTCTGCATATAGCAATGCACGACAATATATTAAATATTATTTGGATTTGAGCAAAGATTAAGCACAACTATCTTTGTTTTTAACATCACTCACTGCAACTGAAATTGCTGTTACGGTTTAATTGTGCATCTGTCAGCTTTATCGCCACATTGTTATCAAGTCGCATTTCGTTTAGATGAAATAGCATGGCGTTAAAAAAAAAAGCGGACACCAGCATTAGGATTTTTGTTAAGTTGACATGCCCGCAACAATTATGCTTCTGACCTGACATTAATCAGTGTCCATGTAGGAGTATTATGACCTCCCAGTCGTTGTTGAATCATAATAATTCTTACCAAGGTAATTACTCTTCGTCAAAACTATGTTAAAAAAAAAGAAAATGTTGCTTTCAAGGAAAATCTGGCATATGCTTAGGGGTTTGTGGCTAAATAGCAGACAGTTTGCAGCAATTGAGAATGAATAGGTTTGAAAATAGTGACCTTTCTTGGATATGTGCCCAGATGAGGTTATTTCAATGAGTGGTTAATATATTCACATTGATTCTTTGTTACATTACAGGTCAATATTTATCCAGCATCCAAACTTGTGTTTTTAAATACTCTGCAAGCTAGCAGAAACCAAAAAGAAATCTTAATTACTCAGTACTGATGAAATATTCAAGGGCAGACAAACTTCAAAGTGCCGCTAACGCTTTGAAGTGCCATAAAAGGCCAACAAAATCAGCCATGTATAACATTTTATAAAGTGAACTTTTGGTAACATTTGCCGATGATGCATTTCTGTCAAATGGAGCACGAGGTCACTCAGTTTTGAAGTTTTTTTTTAAAGTGAGTGCTCTTTAACATTTAAGCCCAACAGGGTGGATTGGCACCTTGAATTTCATGTCCATTGTTTTAGCTCTGTGATACTATTGCACTTGCCATCATAGACAATTGATCTAGTGAATTTCCTTTTTATACCTGTGCCCCTTGATCTCATTCTACATTAGAAAATTGCTAGGTCTAATTAACTGTTAAAGGTCTCTTTAAAATAAATCACTTTTCATTCTGCTTATCCAATACATTTTAGCCGCTTATTGAAAAAAACGTCCTTTACCAGATTTGCTCTTTGAAGGGGTAGAAAAGGAAAACAATTTCCAAGTGTATTGTTGGAGAGCTTTTAAAAAAAAATGTACAGAAATATTGCTGAGGGAATGCAAAAATGGAAAAGCAACCTACAAATTTGTTTTCCTCTCCTCTTATTTTCCTCCCGGATTTGCTTGCAGTATGGTCCAGGGGATTAATCTTCAAATTATGGATAATCCAGGATAATCACGGAGGGTTGGTGACCCCAGTAGTGATGTGGATTTGTGCTAAATATGGGAATTAGATAATTTGTGGAAAATGCAAAAACATTACAATTCCTCTGTGAGTGCTCTATTTAAATCTTATTATTACCATTCAAGGCCCCTGACTTGCAAAAAAAGGCCTTGTCTAACAAAAACGTAAATGGCTTTATTTTATTGACCTTGATAAATGAGCCTGAAAGCTTGCATTAATAGCTTTTAGCTAATTTCTTGTTTGCCGTCAAACCTTTCCTAACCCTTTTCCCTTTTAATGAACTTGAAAAATGTTAAACACAATATTTTAATTCATCATCTGGAATGATGATCCACTGCTTCAAGTGTCATATCAGATTTTTGTGAACTCCTGGAATGGATCTTTCTATCTTGACATTCTTCATAAGGTTAATTAGAGAGAACTGAAAAGGGATCTCATAGGAAGTGAGCCACAAGGACCTAGAATCAAAGTACACAAAGTACTGGAGGAAGCCAGCGGGTCATGCGGCATCTGTGGAAGGATACACGTCCAAAAGTCATCTGTCCATTCCCCCCAGTGAGTGGAGATGAGTTTTGGGTGAGTACCCTTCCTCAGACAGAAGAAAAGTCCTGATCCAAAATGTCAATATGAGTGGAGATAGAGTGGAGAAATGGCAGATGGAGGTTAAATCCAAGGTTAAATGTAAGGGAAAAGTATACAATTAATGGCAATACCCCTATCAGGACTGATGTACAGAGAGATCTTGGGGTTTAAGTCCATGGATTGCTGAAAGTGGCAACACAAGTAAATAGAATAGTAAAATAGGCATATAACTTGACTGCATTGGTCAGGGCATTGAGTACTGGTCCACTGTTGTTTTTTCGGCAACTGGTGGTCTGGCACCTTCTTTAATCTGGACAAAATTACGAGAGTGCACTTCAAATTCTCCCCCCCCCCGCCGCACCAGGCCGGGCAAGGCGGCCAATCTTAACCTCACCTGGACTTCCATGCTGATCCCCCTGTGGCCTGGGCACTGGAACTCTGGGCCAGCCATAACTTGCGGATCCACTCCCATAGCCAACCTCCGCAGCCAATCTGTGGGTCAAATTGGACGGCTGCAGCAGGGGCTCTGGAACTCAGGCCTGGCTGGAGCCAGCTGATCCATTCCCATAGCCGATTTCTGCGGCCAACTTTGTAGGCCGGTATCTCGGTCCCTCCCAAGGCCGTGACCTCTGATCTGGCAAAATGGACAACATGGCAAGGATCTGGACTCAAGAGCGCTGGAAAATCGGTGGTGGACCTGTATAAGAGGAAGTCACTCTCTTCTTGCGTTTGAGTCAGCAGAAGTCCACAGCAGGGTGATGCCATCCGGTTCGACATCCGTAGGTGCCCGCCCTAAAAAGAGCCCATGCTCCAGGGTTGGTGGCAAGCTGCAGCGCTGCTGCTGTCTCTGTTTGTTGCAGTTTGCCTGACTGAGGTCAGTTGACGGGCTCACCAGGGGGAGGTAGACAACATGAGCCCTAGTCATGATGCAGCTTTATAAGACTTTGGTTAGGCTGCATTTGGCAAAGATATCATGGGCCAAGGAGCCTGTTTCTGTGCTGAACTGTTCTATGTTCTGACAGTTAAACTGTGTTGAAGATATATGCTGAATAGGTTGTTCTCTGTCAAAAGTGCAAATTTTAGAAATTTATTGATGTCAGCTTTTCTCATTCTTTGAATATTTCTCAGTTTGAGCATGAATCACATTTGTGTCATTTGTTGATCACCTGTTCTTGGTAACAATATCATGAAAATAAAATCACAAGTTTCCAACTTTGGACAAGCACTGTCACATGATATCCCCTCTTAATTCAATTTGTCCACTCATGATAACAATGGTTAGCATTAGTAATTTTACTTGATGCTTATGATTTATTCAGTTACTCCATCTTTGTTATTCTATTCCAACTGGATTAAATGAAACGCTACACTCTTTTGTGCATGAATCCAGTACATTTTCTTTTTTGGAACAATCAATTTGTGAAACTCGAAGTGTGAATACGAAAATCAACCCGTCCATCATCAATGCTCACTATTTTGCATTAATCTCTTTATATGTTGCGACGTACGGTTCTTGAGGTGTTACTTTCTAAAAATTGTTTTTTGTTGTTCTATCCCTGGTGATTGTATTAGAGTTTACGTAATCTTTTGTTTAGATATCTAAAATGGAAACCATTTGGGGAGGTGGGGGAAACTTTTTAATCTCTTTCCTTGACGGAGATCCGTATCGTATCTCCGTCCGCACTGCGGCCTAACATCGTGGAACTGGCGGCCTCTTGCCGGGGATCGACTTTGGGATCTCCAACCGCGGGAGCCTGCGGACTTGTCAGGGATCGACCGGGGGCTCCAAGCCCCAGGAGCTTCGACTGCCCCGATCGCGGAAGTATCGATCACCCCGACGTGGGAGCGTAGATCTCCCCGGCGCGGGAGCTTTGATCGCCGGTTGCGGGAGCTTCGATCGCCTCGACTGCGAATGGTTCGACTCCCACAACCGCAGGACGAAAAAGGAGGAAAGGAGATTGGATTTTATTGCCTTCCATCTCAGTGAGGAATGTGGAGGAGCTGCTGTGGTGGATGTTTATGTCCAATTTTATGTAGTTGTGTGTCTTGTTTAATTGTCATTTCCACCAGGAACAGAACAATGACATTATTAGTTGCCATGGCTTTGCAGGCCCATTAACTCGATAACACAACAAATAAATATGAGACGGAAATGGGTGTAGACATAGCAGATGGAGTTTAATTTGAGCAAGTGTGAGGTGTTGCACTTTGGGAGGTTAAATGTAATGGGAAAATATACAATTAATGGCATTCCTCTTAACAACATTGATGTACGGAGGGATCTTGGGATCCAATACCATAACTCCTTGAAAGTGGCAACACAGGCAGATAGAGGGGTAAAGAAGCAATGCGGCATGCTTGCTATCATAGTTCGGGGCATTGAGTACACGAGCCAGGAAGTAATGATGCAGGGCTTTGTAAGACTGCACTTAGAGCATTGTGTGCAGTTACTCCATTACAGGAAGGATGTGGAGGCTTTGGAAATGGTGTGTAGGTTTGCCAGAATGTTGCCCAAATTAGAGGATATCGGCTGCAGGAATGGAAGGATATGGATGATATGCAAGTGAATAAATTATGTTGACTTTGGGAGTTGAGGCACACTCCCTCAAGATAAAGTTAAGCTCTGTTGGAATAGTGTAGGAGGTTGAAAATAGAATGGGAGTGTGATGGAGAACTTAAGGGACAGTTGTCTTGAGTCTTGGGGTCATGTTTGTGCACTAAATGGAGACATTCTCCAAAACAGTCAGCGAGTCTGCCGTTGGTCTCCCTAATGTGAAAGAGAATTTTCCCTTTACATTTTGTTGCTCTAATGAATCATTCTTTAAGGACACTGTACAGCAGTATGTGATAAATCATTGATTTTCTGGGCTTGGCAGCTTCATCACTTATGGGATGTCAACTTTTCACTTCAGTTTGAGCCTCTTAGTAGTGACAGTTAATGAATTTGAATGACAGCAGTTCTGTTTCATTTTTTTCCCAATGACGTTTGTGTTGTAAACCATTTTCTTGAGGCATTCTGTCAGATCAGTAGAAGACAAATTTGATATTTTAACACTATTTGTTTCTTTGGCAAACGACGTGGAGATCTATTTATCTGTTTCTCCCAGGGGTCAGCGTTACCATGGGTTTGAGGCTTGAACAGCTTTCCATGCTGTTTTCCAACTCTAAAATAGTGGATTAAAAGGTTATCCTTTAGTAAACCAAGCTGGTAGATACTCAAATCTTATTAATTACTCAACCATATTGTTACGGGTCAGATGATGTAGGAATAACATCCAAGTCTTCAGCGTGATAGTTTTAATGTTCTAGGCACTTTTACCTTTCATAAGAATATTTATGTTAAACTATTATTTATTGCAGTATTTGTCCAATTCCTTTAGGCAGTATATCTTTATACTGCGATGCTGCAGGAGAGAAACAATATTACCTTAGTTTAATATCGCCCTGTGCAGTGGCTTTGATTGTAGTGCAAACAAAAAGGAAAATGGTCTATTTCTTCTGCCAGTAAGTGTCTCTCCTATTTATTTTTTACCATGTTGCCTGAATAATGGCCCTGGTGTAAGACATTACTTTCAAAGTAAACGCCAATATCTATGTGGTGGAAGTATTCCCCCTTAGAAAAATAAGAGTTCAGTGGAATTCAAATTACCACACCATGATGCTATTAACATCTGGCAAATATCGGAATGTTATTTTTATTTGATTATGTTAACAATGAACACTCAGAATTATCATCAAATAGGATTTAGGAATTCTGTATTTTCAATGTGGGCTTATTGTGGGCTTGAGTTATTGGGAGAAAGAAGGTAGCCAGCCTGGATTTCTTTTCCGTCTGAGCGATGAGGCTGAGGGGCGACACACAAAATCATGATGGGCATGGATAAAGGGAATGCCCGATCTTTTCCCAGGCTAAAGGATTCTAATCTGGGAAACTAGAGGGCATCGACTTAAGGTGAGTGGTGAGAGACTTAGGTAGCTTCTCAGGGAGAACCTTTTCACTCAGAGGTATCTGGAACAAGGAAGCTTTAGAAGCGGATACAATTTTGACTATCAAAAAATATTTGGATAAATATATGGAGAGGAAAGGGTTAGATAGCCAGTACTGAACCTCGAGCCACTGACCAAAATTGGACCACACGGGTTTGGAATGGGGCCAATAATGTTGATTTCATGCTTTGACTTTGATTAGAATGATTGAAATTGATTTTTATTTCATGCTTTAATTTTATGATTAACAAGCTGCAGTCAAAATAATGTTTTGAAAGCTCAAATTATTTTCACAGAATTATCAATTCATTTACCGTGCTATCTAAAAATATGGGCCGTAAGTCAAAATGTTTGATCAGTTTTTGGCCGCGGATGAGAAAGATTGGGTGTCGTTGGTTCAGAGTGATTTGGCCCAAATGCAGGCAAATGGGACTAGCCCAGAATGTTAACTTGGCTCACATGGACAAGGTTGGGTTGAAGGGCCTGTTTCCATGTTCTACAGCTCCATGACTTTATTAAGAATTGTTTTGATGCCTCAGAGTAAATGCTCAGGTGCTGGTGGTGGAGGGCACTCAATGATTTTGTGGGTGGCAGCAAGTTTGGGACTGTCATGTTCCTGTGGTCATGCCTAGAAATCCTGACCTTGTTTCCAGTTACATAAAAAAACAGTCAGTTCGTTTCAGCACTATTTGTAATTCCTAACCAAAGCTGGGGTTGAATTTAGCTCTGGTCGGTCTGAGTATGAATCGTGCATGAGTGAATTTGACAAATGATAGCAGCAGTTAAAGTTTGTTTTTACCGGGTGTTATTAATTGTTGCACATTTCCTTGTCCTGAATCATGTACTTGTGGTTAGCTCCGAGTTACAAGAAATCTGAACCAAGACATTTTTTTTAATGAGAATTTCGTTTTCATCACAAATATATAAAGTTGAAGTTACGCCAAAAGCTCTTGAAGGCATGTAAGATTTGACTTGCAAGTCAAATATTTTGAACTGAAAAATCTTCTATTTTTTTTGCCTCTAAACATAGAATTTCCATAAATAGTATACAATTGCTTGTACAATTCTTAAAACTTTGGATCATCTGGTGGTATTTTTAACCTTAAGCTTATTTACTTCTACCAGATGAACAAAGTACAGCTATTTTAAACATACTTAATTTAAGTATCTACCAACTGCAGATTAGAGTTGTTATATTTTTCAAAAATGTTCTGCTTTCCTCCAGTGAAGTGATGTACTCTTGATGTAATGAATTTCACAATTATGAGATCAGGAATATGAATGAACATCAACAAATGCAGGTTCTAGAGATCTAAATTCAAATCTGAAAAGGCTGGAAGCTCTCAGTAAATCAGACAGCACTTGTGGAAAGAGAACCAGAGTTAATGTTCCAGGATGAGGACTCTTCATCAGGATCGGAAATATGTGAAAAACGTATCAAGTTGCAGAGAGGGTGGAGGCGATCCACATGAAACAGAGTATTTCTGATATGAGTCGGGTGTTTATTGAGCCATTATGGTTAAATATGACACAGGAATCATTCAGCTAAGTGGATTCATGCTGACTCTCTCAGTCAAGTAAAACCAATGCCCTATTGCGTCCTTATAACCTATTCTTTCTTGCAAGCCCATCAACACCTGCCACTTACCTACTACTAGTAATTTACAATAGTCAGTTAACTCACCAGCACATCTTAGGGACATGGGAAGAAAACTGAAGCACCCGAGGGAAGGTCACTTGGTCATAGGGTGGGTGTGTAAACTGCAGAAAGCACCTGAGGTCATAATCAAAACTGAGTCATGGGAACTGTGAGGCAGCAGCATTAACTGTTGCATTTCTGCAATGCCTTGAATGATCAATAGATTAATGAGGCATTTAGAGAGAAGGAAAATAAATAAAGGGACATGCACTTTTGGGACTCGTTATTGATTAAAGAATAAGAAAAATCTTTCCATCTTTCTTGGTTGGGTATGGGTTTGTTTGCTGCCCCTTGATGCACGTATGCTTAGGTGCTGAGGGCTAATACTTGTGGAAAAAACATGCTTAGTCAGGTGAGGCAGATCTGAAACTGGAACAGAATTAGACATTCTCCTGTCAGCTTTTCGCTGCAGGAACAACTTTTTAGAGTAATTCATAGCAGTGCCATCTGTGTGACGTAAATGGAGGACCTTGCAATTATAATTTTGTTTGCTATTTACTTCATCGAATGAAATGGACCAGCATTGTTATCTGCACAGTATACCATTGTTAACCATTTTGTTTGACTGACCCAATCATCATCAATAACGTAAATAAGGATGGAAAAGGATTTTCAAGCATATCCCCCCCTATTTGCTGATGAATATTAACTGCTAAACTTATTTGAGATACTTAGATTTGTCAGTGATTTGTATTCACTGATAAAAACTGTGGACACAGTTCATAAAAAAACCCAAAATGTTTTATTCAGCTATTGCCACGTTATTGCCACTGTGTGAAGGTTACGCTTGTTTCTTGTGAAGGTAATACAGAGTCCGTTTTTTTATCTGTGTTAGATTTATTGGTATATCTGCTCCTGTGCAGGGAAGTCTACAGCGCTGGTCCTGCAACAAATGAGCAAGACAGGTGGTTATTTTAGTTGAATAACTCCAAATATATATCAAAAAAGATTTGGGAATCTTCTTCTTCTTCTTCTTCTTGCGTATGGCGTCCACAGCCTAAAGTTGTAGATCAAGGGTAGACATCCAGGCCAGGACAGCATCAGTTACTGAGTGGATGGATTTGATGCCACCAGGGAAAAGCCTCAGTAAGCAGTCATTCACGATGTGTGGGTTGATCTGGTCTGGATGTCCACAGTCGCAAGCAGGGCTGTCTGTCATCCGCCCGTCCCTCCCCCCCTCTTGAACATTTCAAGAAGCTCTTTCGTGTTCATTACTACTGCCACTAATAACAGATAACAGAAACTGTTAACCCCAGTGTCACATACTTTACCATTGACACTGCTTTCCTGGGGTTTCATTCAGTCAGGGATTTCCCACTCTGACCCTTAATCACCTGTGCAATTATTACCCCCATTGGTCTGGCTAATCTTCGTACAGCTCTCTGATCATCTGTCCCGCCAGCTTTCCTGGTATTTTCTCTGAAATGTGCAGAAGATCAATAGGTAGCCATTTCATCTTTGGATTTAGGCTCCACCAATGAGATTCTTCAGGATTCTTAATGAAGCAGAAACATTTTGATCGAGAACTATTTATGTATTTACTGGGGCATTTTGGACAACCTGGCAGCTTCCTTTATGACAGTTTGCCCCTCTCTTACCCGTATTTAGCAATAATGCACCTTGAAGTAGACTTGGCTGTTTTTAACATGTTTTCTTGGGTATAGGTTCACCAGACAAAAGCATACACAAGTTGCCACTAGGTTGCAAACAAGTTACATAGGCAGGATTAGAGCACCTATGTTTGCTCAGCCATTCAGTAAAATGGTTTATTCTTCCTGGACTGAAATCCATTTCCCTTGATTTTCTTAATGCCCAGCAATCTATCTCTGTATTGTGGTTGTTTATTGCTTGACCCTCTGCCTTCCTTTCGGTGGAGAATTTCAAAAATTCAAATATATTTGAGAGAATGAACCTCTTTCATCTTAGTCCTGAAAGGCTACGCCCTTACCTTGAGACCATGGCCTACAGGTCCAAGAGCAGATAAGTTGTTTGTTGTGGGAAAACTAAACAAATCATTTTGCAACATTTTCCTTGTCTTATTGAACATGAAGTACGTAATGATTTTCTGCGTCCCTGGAAGTCGTGTTACTGATATTCATTGTGTAATTTTCCTTCTCTCATCAGATTGTGTTTACATAGAGAGTCGCCGTCCCAACACACCGTATTTCATCTGCAGCATCCAGGAATTTAAACTGGTGAGCGCCATATTCAGTTACGCATGATTACGCCTTTCCTCCTCCTCCTGGAATTGGGTGACAATTTAATGTAATTAATTTGTTCAAATTTTTACAGTCTTATGCTGCAAAATCCATCTTTTCTTGGCCGGGTCTAAAATTACGGATTGTTCTGCTTGTGTGTTGAACGTACTGTGTGAAATCTTTCACCCTTGATGCAAAATGTTTCTAAACAAATCAAGCTCTGAAGCACGTTGAAAGGTGGTTGGACGCTGATTGTTCAAGGGTGTATGCACTGTCTCCCAATGTTAATGCCTTATTGCCAGCAAGGGTTACCAGAAAATAGTATGTAGCAAGAAGCAAACGTTGATTACTGTTATCCAAGTTCCTAGCCCAGTGTCGAGGTTCATATTTGAATTTACAAAATTGAGAGTGGATAGTATAAGAACGTGTGAATTTTTAGCTTGTTATGAAATGGTTATGATTTGCTATAAATGGAACAGGAACTTGCCTGAAAAAATGTATTTCCCTTTGGGATGTTTAGTATATTATGTATGGATACATTGCTTTGAAGACATTGAACGTATTAAGCATTTTTTTCCCTTGGTGAGCATTATTCACATCATCATCATATTTGCATTGTGGATATAATTATTAACTACCATCATTGTTGTGCTTGTAACCTGACTTATTTGTTGCAAAAATGCTGTGAATGATGACACATTCCATTTTTGTCAAAGGAGCAAATATTTAGTTACATTTTATGCCAGGGCAGCAATTGATATTTTACAATTCTTTATGATTATATTGTGTTGATTCCTGGATCTGCACGCGTGTCTGAATCTTCCCCTAAATGTCTTCAATCAAGCATATTCAGGAATGAGAAATGTCTGCTATTCTGTCAATTGAGACGGAGTGAAACTATATTTCATTGAACATTCCAGCAAAAGATTGTGGATGGCAACAATACATTTCAGTAAATAGCAATATATGCCTCTTCTATGAACATTTCAGCTATGATTTTTGCTGGGTATAGGAAAATCTGTTTCTTGGACAGTTGTCACTCTTGGTGCTGCTGTTACATGGCTCCAGTGAACCAGGTATGATCCCGATCTTACCTGCTATCGGTGTGGAGTTTGCGTGTTTATCCTGTGACTCAGAGGGTTTTCTTCCACATCCAAGAGGTGTACTTCAAGGTTAAAAGACTTGTGGAACTTGCCATGAGATTATTGGGTGACAGGAAAATCAGGGGGAAGTTTATGGTCATGTGAAATGGTCGCAGAGAAAACGAGTGGGACCGTTG
The DNA here is from genome assembly GCF_028641065.1 of Leucoraja erinaceus. Taxonomy (NCBI): domain Eukaryota; kingdom Metazoa; phylum Chordata; class Chondrichthyes; order Rajiformes; family Rajidae; genus Leucoraja; species Leucoraja erinaceus. The sequence goes on along the minus strand of NC_073406.1, from coordinate 19,606,189 downwards.
GGGAATGTCCCGAGAGCCTGCATTGATTTGATGGGCTGAATAGCTTCATCATACTTTTATTCAGAAATATGAGAAATAAAAAGGTTTTGCTTGAAACTTCAAAGTAATGTCCAAATATTTCCATGAAAGCATGATTCAGTGAATTTTCTGTTAACTACGCTATTTTATGGAGATGAAGCCTCCCAATGAATGCCGTTCAAATCGGTTTCGTTGCTGATCAAGAAACCAAACAAAAATGTTGATTTTTTTGGGCTTTGCTGAGCTCCTGAAGATGAGTAAATATGAGATGAGGCAAAGGCTTTGAAAGGAAGATTCATAGCATTAGTGAGTGATAGCAGAGTACTTTGCTGTTAATGGATTTGGAGACTAGGAGGAGCACAGTGTTCTAAAATTGGAGTTAAGGCAGTGGTCTGCAGCTTAAATTGGAAGTGTTTTGTTTAACTTTACTGATTGGATGTGGTATTGTTAGCAAGATGAGTTATTTCTGAATGACTTGTGCCTGCGAGTGGTGATGGTGAACCACGGGCTTGAACTGTTGCATCTTGTGAAGATTTATTGTTCTGTCGGGTGGTGAGTATGAATAGAGTTATGGACTGGCTCCGTTGACAATGTTCCGTAATGAATTGTTGGGTCTTGCAGACATTTGCTGCATCATTTCTATGAGTTGCTAATGGTATTGAACTTTATGTTATCAGCAAACATCTTCATCTCATGACATTGGGAAGGTGAAAGGAACTGTGATGTGCTGTGATGAAAGCAACTGTGATGATTCATCAAACAAATACAATTGTCTTTATTTATGCAAGGTCTGAATCCATTCCCTGGAGAGTTTACCCTTTTCCTTAGTTTTACCACAATTCCATAACATAGCTCCTTGGATGAAAAAGCTGCAATTTGAATAATTCATGGCGATTGATTGCCTGTGACACCTAGGTCCCATTTGCCGATGTTTGGACCTAGGTTTTAATGAGGTAGTTAAGCAGTCCTGGTAAAACCCAAATTGAGCTTTGGTGTTCTGGTTATAAATTTCGTTGCTCTGAATTTATTTCTGTCAGGACCAGCACTCTAATAATTGGAGTTTTCTTGCTATTTTTCTCCACATTTTTCATTCAGGCTTAACATGCTGTGAATGGCAACTATACATAAATCATTGGGTTATTAGAAAATGTATAAATGAGGAAAGCAGCCCCCTATTTTATTTCACATTCTGCTTGGGTACGTCATTTTGTTTGGGTTGGTTACAACCCAACAGTATGAACATTGAATTCTCCAACTTTAGATAACTTAGGTGGTTTCCTGTGCACCACCCGATTTGCACCCATTTCTCTCACTATTCTGGCCCCCTTTGCTCTCTTCCCTTTCCACCAATATCTCTTCCTCTGGTTTCATTTTTTACTCCTCTTCTCTCCGTATATGTATTTTTGTCTCTTTTTCATCTCCAGTCTTTGTCCACCCATCTACCAATTAAAACCCCCCTCGCCAGTACTCACCTATCACTTGCCAGACTTCCTCTCACACCCTCTCCACCTCTTTTCCAATTTTCTCCCCTGTAACCTGTCTGAAGAAGGGTCCCAATCTGAAATGCCACCTATCCATATCCACCAGAGATGCTGCCTGACCTGCTGAGTTATTCCAGTACTGTTTTGTTTTGTAAACCACCATCTGCAGTTCCTTGTGGCTCCACTCTTATTATTGATGCTTTTTCCAAATGTATGACTGAGGTTTTGCTCTGAGATTTGCATGTAATGATACAAGATCATGAAAAGATATAGTATATTAATTATTCCGTTGAATGAAAGTGGGCAGTAGCGAATTATTTACACATTGTCGATTTGAAAACCACCTTGCACTTTCTATTTATTGTACCCGAACTGAGAATTACTTAGCTGTGTCATAATTAGTTTCATTTTGACACTGCTTACATGCCTCAGTGCTTGTATAAATTAACTTTAATACATGTATTACATTTGTCAAAACTCTATGAAATAATATTTAAAAGAAGAACTACAATTAAAATTGAATAAGAAAGTGTTGGCATCTCCTGTTGCCGTTGTGCTAATATCACCTCAGTATTTTTGGGCTTAATCTTTGACTTTTTTGTAAGACTGTGGAATTGGAGAAAGAGAATACTTGTGTTAAACTCTCAGTGTCGGCGCTAATTTAAGCCCCCCCCCCCCCCCCCCCCCCCCCCCAAATAAAAGTTGATGAGGGAGCAATTTAATACATTTTCCATTTTTAATTCAAATTGCTGGTCTTTGTAGAAGTTTATCTACATCTGACTTTTCTCATTGGAAAAATCCTTTGAATAATTTAGCTGATAAAGAAGCAATGATCCAAAGCAGCTGACAGATGACACCTACAAAACCGCAGTGAAGGCTGCTTTCATGCACTTGTCTGACTTGGCTTTGTCTCCGAAACCTAGATGAGAGGTTGGATGAATAAAATGACGAGCTATAAAATTATTGGAGCTTTCAAAGGGGCAATTGTTTAGTGAACTAAGATTTTGGTTGAAGAAAATTGCATGTTTAAATTTAGTTGCTCTGCTGATGTGGATAATGATAGTGAAGGAGAAATGGGTAGGTGCAAATAATAAGCAATCTTTAACCAAGTGAATGTTTCCAACTGTTGTGGCAACTGTTTGTTCAAGCATAACAAGGATCAAGACCTTGCATTACTAGTCCTCTGGCTGGTGGATCAGAGGGTTGCGCAAAATTGTTTGGAAAACAGATATTTTTGAAGATTTTGGTCAATTTTCTTTTATTTGGAATCTGGGCATTGTGAATAAGCCTCATCAAAATTTCTTCAAGAAGTTGATGATGTGCCATGTTCCTGATTGCTGGGGGCCTGAAGATGAATGTGCTCTGGTAATGTTGTTAGGTATGGAGTTGGGGCTCTGACAGTGAAGGAATCTTCATCATAGTTCCAAGTCAGGATGAGGTATGATTTTCAGAGTGTGGCCGGTCAGGCTTCCAGTGAGACAAGGGTTTCTGCTAGAAGATTGAGGTTTGAGGCTTGTGTTTTGGGAGGTTCAGTGAGGGTGGCCTGTGAACGACTGCAAAGCATCTTGCAGTCATTACATACGATCATGATTGTGCAGCAGTGGTGGAGGGAATGAATGTTTGAGGTGGTTGCTGAGATATCAGTGAACTTGTTTTGTCCTGGATGGCGCTGAGTTTCCTGAATGGTGATGTAGCTGCTTGCTCCATCCCGACAAGTGCAGGGTATTCCATCTGTGGGTGAAAATGTATGGTCGATGTTTTGGGTCGACGTCCTGCATCCAGGACCCAGTTTTTATCTTCATTCCTCCTCTCCTCATTGAGTTCCTCCAGCAGGTTGCTTGTTGTTCTGTATTCTGGCATCTACAATATCTTGTGGCTGCATTTAGGGGTGTTGGATTCTGTCACTGTTGGGTGCAGCAGGGGAGGAAGATTTTGGAGAAGTGTATTGAACAAAAAACAAGATGAAAGTGATTCGTTGGCTTAAAAGGTACAACAATTGTGTTTAATTTGGCAATCTTATCATTGTCACATCGCTTTAAATCGGTTTTCCGCCCAGACCGTTGTCATTTGCCTTCTACAGTGTTCCGACAAAGCTCGATGCAAATGTGAAGATCACCCCACCATTTAGCCAGACAAGTTGGAGCCTTTGGTCACAATGATTTCAGATAATCTGCATTTCCACTTCAACCTTTCAGCATTCATGGCATGTTTCTTTACGAATTTCAGATAACAATTCTGCATCTCTCGTTTACACACCTTCAGGCTGATCATTTTCTTTACTTGTCAATGACATTTTTCTTGCCTTGTGCTATCATTTCTTTTGTCATTTAACCTCTCGTGCCTTCCACCCTATTGATGTGCTCTGAGCTCTTTGCTCACATTTTCTGCACCTTCAAGGTTGTTAATGGCTAACCTTTCCCAATTTTGATAGGAAATTGAAATGATTCTCTTCGCACAGAAACTCTACCTCCAACTGCAACATTTATTTCGTATTTGCAGCATTTCAATGATTTGCTTTTGTGATCTTGTATAACCGTCACCAATTAATTCAGTATTAAACCATATTAGTTATTATTGGCAAAGACGTTGCAGATCAGCCCAGATTTGCTTCTTGAAAATTAAGCCAATATGTAAAATGATCATTATCACTAGCGTATAAAGGAATCCCAAAGCATTTGACAGCAATCTTTGAAGAGATAGCAGCCAGTTGTATGCAGGAAGTTCCAACTAAAAGTGATGTTTAGTTTAGTGATACAGCATGGGAACGGGCCCTTCGGCCCATCGAGTCCACTCCAACCATCAATCACCTGGTCTGAAGAAGGATCCTGACCCAAAACATCATCTATATATATTCTCAAGAGATGCTGCCTGACCCGCTGAGTAATTCCAGCACTTTGTGTTTCATTTTTTTGTAAACCAGCATCTGCAGTTCCTTGTTTCCACACTACTTCTATGTTATCCGGTTCTCTCATCTACTCCATAAGCATTAGCGGCAAAGTACAGAGCTCAATTAACTGACAAACCCACGCCTTTGGGATGTGGGAGGAAACCAGAACAACCGGAGGAAAACAACGTGGAGTTTCTTCCCAGAGGCAATTCGGCCTTTCTCACCAGGGACTAACTCTACAGAACGTTTTTCCTTCTATTATTTACTATGTAAAAGAATATGTGTGTTATGATTGTGTTTATAATTTGTTTGGTTGTTTTTTTGTTTGTATTTTGCACAAAAGTCCGCGGGAATTGCCACTTTCATTTCTCTGTACCTCGCGTATGTGTATGTGATAAATAAATTTGACTTGACTTGACTTGACTTGGTCACAAGGAGTATGTGCAAACTCCGCACAGACAGCAACCGAGGTCAGGATCAAAACCGGATCTCTGGCACCATGAGGCAGTCAGTAGCTCAACCAGTTGTGCCACTGTACTGCTTTATAATAGTTTGTTTCAACAATTTTGACTGAGAGATAAACACCAGCCAGCAAATTATGATAATGGTGAGTTCCGCTCTGAAATAGTGCAAGAGCATGTCCAACTTAAAGCAGCTTTAGTCTTGCTGTTACTTCATTTGAAAGATAACATCCAATAATGCAGCTCTCCCGTAGTACTGCATCAGAGTTGACTTAAGTATTTATTCTCAGTTCCCTGGACTAGAATTTGACCCCACAACTTTCTGACTTAGAGCCAAGAGTACTTTCACTTGTCTCTCAGCTAAGAGTAACCATAGACGAGACTGGATTAATTAACCATTATCAACAATTAAGAAGGAGAAACTAGAGACAAAATGAGTAATTTAATGTTATTCATTCACCATTAACCTCAGTTTCTGTGATCAAATTGACAGCCATTTTACCTACTTTGTCACGGAAACAACACTCCAAAAGTGCTTCTGTCAGCTGCAGAACACTTTGGTAAGCCGCAAGCTCGTAAACAAAGTATTTGCACTGTTGTTTTCTATTTCAGTCGTAGGCTGATGAAGCAATGATACGTGTCCCCAGTGCTATAAAATACCTTGAAGCCACTTTTACAGATCATTACTGAGTATGAATTATCTATAACAAAGAATTCCAAATAATGATTTCTTCTCCTGACATTTTTTTAGTTTCTGAATGTGTGAAACCAGCTATACAGTGGTGACTGTCCTCATGAGACGGCAATCACTGTGCAATAAGGTCTCTGCTGAAGAAATGTCATGACTCTGTTTAAACACTTATTATAAAGATGATTTGGTCTATTTTGAGTTCAATCCGCTATAAAAAACTGAAATTGCACTTAGTTATGTGATTTTTAAGGCCAAACCTGAACATACTTTTAAATATGTACTGTGTTTCCCAGCAATGAAGACCCTATTTTTTCATCCAAAAATAAGGCACGAAAATTCACCTGCGTCTTGCAGGCCGAAGGTTAGGTTGTTAGTCAAGAAAGATAGACTTGGCTATCCCTCAGTACAGCAACATCAAGAACTATGTTACTGTACTGAGGTATATCCAAGTCGAGGGTTAACTCTTGGTTCAACATGCACCCTATATCCAGGCTACTGTTTGGGGGCCTGTAGATAATCCCATTAGGGTCTTTTTACCCCCTTACAATTCCGTAGTTCTATCCATACTGACTCCACATCTCCTGTTTCAATGTCACCCCTTGCAAGGGACTGAATTTCATTCCTCACCAACAGAGCTACCCCACCCCCTCTGCCCACCTGTCTGTCTTTCGATAGGAAGTATATTCTTGAATATTCAGTTCCCAGCCCTGGCCCTCTTGCAGCCATGTCTCTGTAATTCCCACAACATCATACTTGCCAATTTCAAACTGAGCCTCAAGCTCGTCCACTTTATTTCTTATACTTCACAGGGCTCTCGCTTAACTTTTTTTCCCTGTTGCCAGCCGGGCAACCTTGGCAGCTTTTTAGGTTGCCAAATAACATTTTAGGTAGTCATTTAAGATGGCTTGCATGACGCATGCTCGGACGAAGTGCTTAGGTACCAGTCGGAATTATGCTCAATGAAGCATTCACATATTATTTCTGCTTCAAATAAAAGTCACAAACTAACATATTGACCAATCAAGACATGATATATACCACAATGACATGCAGCAAAATTATAATACGGTATCTCAACTCTTTTCACACATTGCAATTAATGCAATTTTTATTATGTCTTTCCACTTCCAAACAAAAATGTGGTTGGATTATTCAGCATATGATCAACCTGTGTCAATAAATCCTGGACCTTGATAACATATATGCTTAACCATGCACACTACAGATTGATGCATATTTTCTGTGAAGGACCGAAAATTATCATGACATGGCCATAGCATGGGTCGTTATTGCTATTGGTACAGAAACACTCTCGCTTCCCACTTAATTTATCCACCAAAAAATATACAGGTTGCAAGGAATTTTCTAAAGGCATTTTATAATAATAGCTGACAAAACTGACTATACCCATCTGACAGGTTAAACATTACACTAACTAACAAGAGATGGCCAAAGGACATAAATGCAGCAAATGTTTGGTAATATAATTAAAGGTGCCAAGACGCAACATTACCAGACATTCAGATTAGATGTATGTGGCAATGAAGATACCCAGTTTGTAAGCACCATTTAAAAAAAAAAAATTGTTGATAAACGCTTTTTCCATCATTCCCACTTCAGAATTAACGTTAAAATTTCAATTGAAATATCTCCTGACCAGATTTGTGATGTATATGACTGACTGTAGAAGTAAAACCTGGATAAATCCAACGTATAGTTGTGAATGTTGCTCATTAAATAACTGATGCTCCATATTAACATCATTGATTTGCCATTAAAATGAATTCTGTAATAACGTGTCAGTGACAATCGAACACTGCGGTTTTAATGTTTCACGTGTTCAAAATTTAATTAATCCATCTTTATGGATTAAAACAAATAATAACATTGGGAATTAAAACATATTTGATTGCATTCCGTTATCAGACATAGTCAATGTTAGCTCTGAAGACATTTACAGCACAATAAGGTTGGGAGGGGGGGGAAGGGTGTACGAATCAGTGCAGAATGGATAGGGGGTGGTGGGGGGGGGGGGGGGGGGGGGTTTGAGAAGGCAATCGGCGTGGATTGGATGGATTGCGGCAGGGGAATTAGTGAGTGTTGGTTGGAGTAGGTAAAATTATGAGGGGAGAGCGCGGGGGATGTCAATGGGGTTGAATGGGGGGGAATCTGTGCAGGATGGATGGGAGGAGCAGTGCAGGATGAAGGGGTGACAGTACAGAATGAATTGGGGGACCAATGTAGGATTGATAGGGAGTGGCAGAAGAATCAATGCGAGGTGGCTAGGGAGATCAGTGCAGGATGAATAGATGGGGGGGTGGGGAGCACAGGGCATGTCAGTGAGGACTGAATAGAGACAGGAATGGGGATCAGTGCAGGATGAAGAGGAGGGCTCTCAGGATAAGGGGAGTGGAGGGGGGCGTATGAGAGAGAGGAAGGGGCAGAGGAGGTGGGAAGGAAGGCCAGCGCTCCTCGTACAACACATGTCAGGCACAGAAATCGCAACCAAAATATGGAGGGGACTGCGGACAGAATATCTTGGCGGCCGCGCGCGTGAGGCTTCGGAGGCTTCTGTGAACTGTAATTTCAGGTCAATCCAGCGCTAAATGCAGCTCAACTGCCTGTCTCGCCTACAGCCCCGTCTCAATCCAGACATGGCTGCTGGTTAACCTGGCGGGACAGGCAGAGTGAGCTGGGTTTTGCACTGCTTCTCTGCGCCGGCTGTGGGCCTGGGGGCGCCGAGCCCGTCTGACTCCTGACGCCTCTGGCCAACCCCAGGGTGTGAGGGGGGGGGGCTCGGCTGGGGACGGGGATGGTCCAGCGATTACAGCGCCGGAGACTGGGATCGATCCTGGCTGCGGTGCAGGTCGGCCGAGAGTGTTTTGGCTCGTCTCCCTCCTCCAATCACCCCTACTCTACTTCCGCCTCTGACCGACACCTCCCTCCTCCAAGGGTCTGTTTTGAAAGAGCCGTTGGCGGAGTGGCAGCAGCTGCCGCTAACAGGCCGGGCGGGGCGGGGTGCGGGAGGAGGAGATGGAGCTGTCGCCGTCGCCGCTGCCCGTCTTTAGCTCCAACCCTCCGTCATGCCACACTTAGCATCTTTCCCACAACCGTCGCCGACACAAAACGTCACGTTCCTTTTCTCCAGAGATGCTGCTGGACCCGCGGAGTTACTCCAGTTTTCTGTGTCTATCTTCGGTATAAACCAAGTTGCCAAGCCGGGCAAAATGACTCGCCGTTTAGGTTGCCCGGCGGCAGTTTGAGTGGTCATTGGCACCCGGGCCACCGTGAATTTCGAGCCCTGCTTCATATACAACATTCATATTCAACATTTCATATTCATATACAACACTTTGACTTCGGTATTCACCTCCCCTCTCACACCGCTCACAATTGGCCCTGACCTTACTTATTACTCTCTTATCCCTTCTCAAACTTTCCTTCTCATTAATTTGGGAGTCTTTTGTAACTTTTCTTGTAGTCACTTCCCCTTTAACTCCATTTTTATACTCCCAATTTGTCAATTCTTCCCCCTCCACTATTTAGTTTAAACCCTCATGTGTAGCCCCAGCAAACCTGCCTGCCAGAACGTCGGTCCCCCTCCAGTTACGGTCTCACCAGTTCCTTTTGTGCAGGTCACAGAAGTTCTGCAGACGTTCATTAGAGTATTCGGTGACATGCCAAATCTCTTTAAATCTAAGATAGTAGAGGTGCAGGCATGCCTTCCTTGTCATTACATCTAGGTACAGGGTCCAGGATAGGTCCTGGTAGTGCCCAGGAATTTGAAGCTGCTAATTTTTTCCATCACTGACCCACCAAAGAAAACTGGCACGTAGTCTCCCACGCAAGGGAACGGTCTCGGTGGAAAGCGGGAAGGGGCGGAGATGGGAAGATATGGCTAATGGTGGGATCCCCTTGGAGGTGGCGAAAGTGTAGGAGGATTATGTGCTGTATGTGACAGCTGTTGGGGTGGGAGGCGAGGACCAGGAGGACCCTGTCCCTGTTGCGACTGCGGGATGCCGAGGAGACCCATGTGAGGGTCTCATCTATGATAGAAGAGGGGATCCTCATTCCCAAAAGAATGAGGATGTTTCAGATGCCTTGGTATGGAACACCTCGTCTTGGGCTCAGATACGGCGAAGATTGCAGAAAATTGGGTGTAGGGGATAGAGTCTTTAAAGAAGGTAGGGTGGGAAGAAGTGTAGTCTCGATAGCTGTGGGAATCAGTAAGTTTATAATAGATGTCAGTCGATATTTGAATTAGGATGAAAAATGGGGTTAAGACCAAAAATCAATGTAGCCATTTTTAATCGCTGCACAAGCTTTGGGGCTTGTTTAATTAGCGACTGCCACTTCTGTTCTGAAATCAAATACAGGGGCGCAGATTCATAACAATGTCTGTTATGTCCATTGGTAGAATTTTACAAAGCATAACTGATCCTACTTTGATTGCTCCAGAGTTTTGTTGGCAGTTGAACCTTTCTCAGTGTTTATTTACCATGTTTATATAACCAACGTCTTGCTGCTATGCCCGCAACTCAAAGAGCAAACTGCCAAGTGCTTAACGGTGTGCAAAAGGCACTGCAGGGTTGCCACTGCTCGTCCAACCTTTTCCCAGCGTGAACCAGAAAGGAGAGGAATCAGGTCGGCTTATTCTGCAGACTTTGGATTATGGACTCATTGCTTTATTGACGCCACGCGGAATTACATATCTAATACTTATTTGGGGGTTATACCAGATTAAAAGGTTTATTTTTTGTTGTTGTCAGTAGCTTGTTGTATGCATTTAGATGCGCTTTCAACTTCAGGCACATGCATTGCTGATCAAAGTTGAGTACTGATCTCCGCCTTGAATTGTAATGTACCATCCCATTAATCATTCAGTACTATTCTGGATAAATGGTCGGCTATTCATTTCATTTCTTTTGAAGCTCTATGGATTAAATGGTTTTGAATTTCATCCATTCACATATTTACAAATTTGCTTTAATATATTTTTGTTTTTCCAACAAACTGAGTCACTAAAAGAATAGCAATCTAAGCATCTTACTCATTTTTATTTGTTTTAGTAGCCTCGATTCATGTTCTCATCTTTTAAAATCAGTTGTTGCATGTTTATTAGGTTTTAGTTCTCTTGTCACTGATCGAGGTTATGAAATGTAATCGTTTTTTAAAAAGAAAGTGTGATCTTGGCAATTTGCAGACACAAGATTGACCGCGTTTTGTATTGGTTAGTTATTGAAATTACATTTTCCCTGAACTAAATTGTTCTAAAGAAATGAGATGTGATCTCATTACTGATGCTAGTGATCTTGTGCTGCACTTGGATGATTAAAAATAATTTATTTCATAAAACAAAATTAATGTTTATCTTGGGTAGTGTTGCTGTCTCTCATTGTGAGATGGCCACGGTTGAAGTTCTTCGATTATCAAACATAAGCATCAACAATTTGTGATGATTTTCACTTCTTGCTTCACTTCAATCTAAGCAGTAGCCCTGCATACTTCATCAGAATGGAAAATAATCAACAACTTTGCTTCCATGTGCAGATCCAAGTTTATTTCTGAAAACGTTTTAGCCCATTAAATGGATGAAAGTGCTCGTAAAGACTTTGTGAAAAATATAGTCAGTCATTGGACCATGCAGTGTAGAAAAAGGCCTTTTGACCCACTGAGTGTGAGCTGACCATCAAGCACTCATTTACTCTCTTCCCGATTTATTCTCACACATTCATATTGACTCCTGCTAGATTCTAACACTTGACTACACACTGAGGGCAATTTACAATGGTCAATTAACCAACCAGTTTATATGTCTTTGGAATTTTTTTTCTACATCCTGCATGTTAATGCCTGTCCAACAAATTAAATTTCTATGGTACACAAAAAAGCTGGAGAAACTCAGCGGGTGCAGCAGCATCTATGGAGCGAAGGAAATAGGCAACGTTTCGGGCCGAAACCCTTCTTCAGATGCTGCTGCACCCGCTGAGTTTCTCCAGCTTTTTTGTGTATCTTCGATTCTCCAGCATCTGCAGTTGCTTCTTAAACAAATTAAATTTCTATCCTTGTCCTTTGATCAGCTGCTAATGGGAATAGTTCTTTCAATTTATCACACCTGACCTCACCATAATCTTGTACATGTCTGTGAAATTCAGCTCGTCCTTTACTCCGAGGAGAGCAACCCTAGTCTGCCCAGTGTAAACTTGTTGCTGGAGTCCCTCATTCTTGAACAATCCTTGCAAATCTCTTTTGCACTCTTCCGCAATATGTGAGGACTAGAATTAGACGAGGTATGGCTGAATCATCGCTGTATATGCATTCAATATAACCTCGCTCCTTTATTTTGTACCGTGAAAGATGCCATATGCTGCTTCAACAGTGTTATCACCGTGTTCTGCTGCTTTCTAAGTTTTTCGCAGAAACACGCTCATGTTCTCCCTTTGCTTTAGATCTGAGCTATTTACTCTATATTGTCTCTTCATATTATTTGTCACAATGTATCAATTCATTTAATTGCATTTCATCCACCTATTCTGCCAACCCATCATATTTTCTTGCAGTCTTTTACTATCTTCCAAACTGACCACATCAGCAAATGTGTTATCTGGAAATTTTATAATTCTATCCTCATGTACTTTTCCACGCCTTTGAAATACCAGCATATGCCTGACCCGAGAGAAACATCATTCTTTGCCTGGACAACTGCTAATCGTCTGAAGAAGGGCCCTGACCCGAAATGTCACCAATCCATGTTCTCCCGGGATACTGCCTGACCTGCTGAGTTACTCCAGCATTTTGTGGCTTTTTATATTTACCACAGCTCTCTGCTTTCTGTCCTTCAGCCAGTTCCTTATTCATGCTGTCACTGACCCTTTCAATCTGCAGACTTCAGCTTTGCTAACCATTTTTTAAAAGCGTTGTACTTTGTTATAAAGCTTTTGAAAATCCAAGCTTTTGACAGCATCTTTGAAAGAAAGTCAATGAATTGGTTAGTGCTAACCAGTTTTTTCCTGTGCAATTGAGAGCATCCTCTCCTGTACGGTCCACGTGAACGTGGATACACTGCTGGAGTGAGGCCAAGTGCACATTCAAAGAATAACAATTCATACTCTGCTTGGGCAGCCTATAACCCAACAGTATGGACACTGAATTTTCCACTTTCAGGTAACCCACACCCCTTGTGTATCTTTCCTGCTCCTACCTTCCACCTACGTTATCTCTCCCTTTTCTATTAGCTCTCCCCAATACTTACAATACTGCCCTCTCCCACCTGATTCCATCTGCCCATCACTATACACCTATTCATCAGAGTTTCTTCACCTTTATCATCCTTATACTTTGCCTCTACCTTCCTTCTTCTCCATGCTCCCACCATTTTTGTTTGTTCTTTCTTACCTGTTTCCACCTATCACTCTCCAGCCTCAGTCTCAAAACTCCACCCTCCCCTCAAACCTAGCTTCATCTGTGAGTCATTCCACCATCTCACCTAGTTCCAATCGTCCACTAGTCTCTGTCTCACCCCCCCCCCCCCCCCCCCCCCCCTCTATTCCACCCAATTCCTACTGTAGACCCAACCCTGATGTCGGATCTCGACCCAAAAAGGTTGCCTCCACGAATGCTGTTTGGCTCCTCGATTTTTCTTGACTAAATAGGGATTAGTATTCTCCTTCTTGGGATTCACCTGCTTGACTACTTGAGTTTAGTTGACCTTTTCGTGAGTTGAATTGTCTTAAGTAATTAATTAAAAAATGGCATTTAGAATGTTTCACTTGTACTTGCAGAAAATCAATCATCATGTTTAGTGCTCGCACATCAAATGCAATTTTTGGCTGTAAATGTTTTTTATTTGAGTCAGCTGGAATGATCCAGATGAATTGAAAATAATTCCGATTAAACTAGTAATTACTTATAAATACTGTTCCCAGTGTATATGACTTTTGTCGTGCGTATAGTTTTATTATTTTATTTAATTGATGCAACTTCCAGTCTGGGATAAACTTTATCTCTGAATCGGATTTGTTAGCGATCTTGTTGTGCAGAGTGACTTGGGCAACAGTGACCATAATATAAGGTAGACACAAAATGCTGGAGTAACTCAGCGGGACAGGCAGCATCTCTGGAGAGAAGGAATGGGTGACGTTTCGGGTTGAGACCCTTCTTCAGACTGACCATAATATGGTGGAATTCTGCATTAGGATGGAGAGTGACACGGTTAATCCAGAGACAAGGGTCCTGAACTTAAAGAAAGGAGACTTTGAAGGTATGAGACAGGAATTGGCTCGGATAGACTGGCAAATTATACTTAAAGGGTTGACGGTGGAGATGCAATGGCAACGATTTAAAGATCGCATGGATGAACTCCAAAAATTGTTCATCCCTGTCTAGCGAAAATATAAAACGGGGAAGGCAGCTCATCCATGGCTAACGAGGGAAATCAAGGATAGTGTTAAATCCAAGGAAGAGGCATAAACATTCGCCGGAGGAAGCAGCAAACCGGAGGACTGGGATAAATTTAGAACTCAACAGAGGAGGACAAAGGGGTTAATTAAGAGGGGGGGAAAGAGCACGAAAGAAAGCCTGTGGGGAATATAAAAACTGACTGTAAAAGCTTCTTTAGATATGTAAAAAAGAAAAGATTAATGAAGCCAAATGTAGGTCCAAATGTCAGACAGGTGAATTTATAATGGGAAACAAGGAAATGGCAGAACAGTTAAACAAGTACTTTGTTTGTGTCTTCCTTAGTGAAGACTGAACTAATCTCCCAGAAATACTAGGGGACCGTGGGTCCAGTGGGAGGGAGGAACTGAAAGGAATCCACATTAGTCAGGAATTGGGTTAGGTAAACTGTTGGGACTGAAGGCAGATAAATCCCCGGGGCCTGATGGTCTGCATCCCAGAGAACTCAAGGTGGCCCTAGAAATCGTGGATGCATTGGTAATCATTTTCCAATGTTCTATAGACTGGATCAGTTCATGTGGATTGGGGGGTAGCCAATGTAACTCCACTTTTTAAGAAAGGAGGGAGAAAGAAAACGGAATTATTGACCAGTTACCCTTAAATTGGTAGTGGGGAAGATGCTGGAGTCGATTATAAAGGGGTAGGCCATTTAGAACTGAGATGCGAAAAAAACCCAGAGAGTTGTGAATCTGTGGAATTCTCTGCCACAGAGGCATTGGAGGCCAATTCACTGGATGTTTTCAAGAGGGAGTTAGATTTAGCTCCGAGGGCTAAAGGAATCAAGGGATATGGGGGAAAAAGCAGGAACGCGGTACTGATTTTAGATGATCAGCCATGATCATATTGAATGATGGTGCTGGCTCGAAGGGGTGAATGGCCCACTGCACCTATTTTTCTATGTTTCTATGTCTAAGCCTGATTTGAATGGCACTTACAAGCTATAATGCCCAGGAGTGTTGTAACAATTTACAGGCTGTGTGAGAAAGCAGAAGTGCCAAAGCAGGCAGTCGTGAAATGCGATGTGAGCGTCCTGTGATGTATAAAAGAATGCTTCTGAAGATTACACAGAAAAGCTGGAGAAACTCAGCGGGTGCAGCAGCATCTATGGAGCGAAGGAAATAGGCAACGTTTCGGGCCGAAACCCTTCTTCAGACTGATCAGGGGTGGGGGTGGGTGGGGACAAGAAAGGGAAAAGGAGGAGTAGCCGGAAGGCTGGAGGGTGGGAGGAGACAGCAGGGGAGCTGAGGAAGGGGAGGAGACAGCAAGGACTAACAGAATTGGGAGAAGTCGATGTTCATGCCCCCGGGGTGCAGACTCCCCAAACGGAATATGAGGTGCTGTTCCTCCAATTTCCGGTGCTGCTCGCTGTGGCCATGGAGGAGACCCAGGACAGAGAGGTCGGAGACGGAGTGGGAGGGGGAGTTGAAGTGCTGAGCCACCGGGAGGTCAGCTAGGTTATTGCGGACCGACGGAGGTGTTCGGCGAAATCGCCCAACCTCCGCTTGGTTCTGAAGTGGTATCACTCAAAATGATCCTACATTTCCAAAGCTTAGTATAAAAAAATGGATTAGTATAAAATAAATCCAGTGTTGGTGGCACCAAAATGATATTTAGAAAATGCAGCTGATTATTTGAAAGGACAATGCTGATCAGAATTGTCAATCGTTTCTTTGCATTGTTAAGGTTAAAAAATACAAATTGAGAATAGAGCACCTTGCCACTTGAATGTCAGCAACTGTAAATAATACTATGGTTATCACAGTGTGAGAAAACTGCAATGGGACATGAAGAAAAACACAGCAAGTGTTGACACAGAATCAGGGCGTAGGAAGGAACTTTAAATCGAAGATAGACCCAAAAAACTCAGGCAGCATCTTTGGAGAGAAGGTAATGGGTGATGTTTCGGGTTGAGACCCTTCTTCAGACTGGTTAGAGATAAGGGAAACGAGAGATATAGACGGTGATGTTGAGAGATAAAGAACAATGAATAAAAAAGATATGCAAAAAGGCAACAATGATAAAGGAAACAACCCATTGTTAAGAGGAAGATAACATTCTTTTGCGCTGTAAACAATGATCAATACAACAACCTTGATGGCATCTAAATTATGAAACAGTTCTACTTGCTATGTCTAATTATCTTTGGCTTATTTTGGCAGTTACTTAGTCGTTGAGTGGAAATGTTTGTTTAATTACTGTTGAATGTATCCTTCTACCACAATTTTATGTTAAGAAGTCTAATTTGAAGACGTCCTATTGAAATGCTGCTACTTAAAAGTTGATTATTTTTGTTTGGGTCCTTTTCAGAAATTGAAAATAATTTGTATCAGAACTATTTTTACATTCAGCTGCTGACTTAATTTAATTGCTGGATTTCTGAAAAATATGGATTTTAATTTGGATCATTCTATTTACCCTCCAATATGCTTTTGGATTGATAAAGTGGAAGAATTATTTCAAACCATTAACAAAAATAGTAATAGGCAAGGATATTAAATTTTATGAATCACAATTGAATCTATATATTTCACCTTTTATTGCTGTGAGTTTGATTCTTTTGCCTGAGTATGGAATTGTGAGATGTTTGCACTGCCAACAGTCATGTATTTGCGTCTGAATATTAGCTGCGCCACACCTCCAGAAAAGAGTGTTTTGCATTTGCTACATCCGCTGCTGTATTGGTGATGCACTGAATGAAAGGATATAGGTTTTTCCTATTGTTTTGTTGCTGTAAGTGAGCTTTGACCTGACTAATAAATGCAAACCCTCAAATCCCCCAATGTTAATCACTCTGACCTGCTCCACTCGTATTGATTTTTCTTTCTCCTTTGTGTTACGTATCGGTGATGCATCGAATCTAGTGATGGCTGCCTGGACTCCCCGAAGCACGTACAAGGAACATCAAGGGATTTAGGCACTCGTAGCGAAGGACGATCTATTGTTTTGCCATCATCTGCACTGTTGTCATACATGATAGCTTAAAGTTACAAAATACCTTCTACATAGAAAACAAATTTGAAGCACTTCTAAAACAGATAGGAGAGATTAAAAACTTCAGAGTTTCCTGAGAAGATGCTTTTAAGGGGGGGTTTTTAAGGTGATAAAAGGTGGAACTCCCTGGGTTAAAGAGGACCTGACTTACAGGAATTTGACTTTGCAAATTATCCCATTCGTTTCTGAGTACTTTTTCAATATAATAATAAAAAGTTTGGTGCTATTCATTAACATCTGGATACAGTGTATATTTCTTTCATTGAATTATGTATTAGGGTGAATGTTTGTTGAAATGGGGGAATCATTGGATGTATAAGTAGATCGAGATTTTATGGGTAGCTGTAGAAAACGGACACTTCTGATTTATGCCTTGTGGGCAGCTCTCGGGAATGGTATTGATATGTATCCCGGGGACTGCCAGTGGTTTAGAATTGGAGCTACAGATGTACAGATACAGAGAATGGAAAGGTGGCTTGCATTGGAAATGCATTGGAGAGTCTAAATAGATGATGGGAAGTAGATAAATAATTCCTGATGGTAGGGTGAGGTGATGAGCAGATTGATTTCAAGCTGTGAATTAAAAAAATTGGCAGTTGACAATGTTTCAGTGCACATCAAAGGAAATGGAATACTTTATTATCACATGTGACGAGGCACAGTGAGATTCTTTGCTTGCATACACAATGTATTCAAATAGCGTCCATATATGGTGGCGCGGCGGTAGATTTGTTGCCTTACAGCGAATGCAGTGCTGGAGACCCGGGTCTGTCTGTACGGAGTTTGTACGTTCTTCCCGTGACCTGCGTGGGTTTTCTCTATGATCTTTGGCCCCCCCTCCCCCTCCCCACACACACTCCAAAGACGTACAGGTTTGTAGGTTAATTGGCTTGGTAAATGTAAAAAATTGTCCCTAGTGGGTGTAGGATGGTTTTAATGTGCGGGGATCGCTAGTCGGCGCGGAACCGGTGGGCCGAAGGACCTGTTTCCGCGCTGTATCTCTAAACTAAAGTAAACTACGGCGCTGACAAAGTAGCTCCCCCTTTTGTGTCCATCCCCCAAAAGGCAGTGACCCCACGCGGGGTAATTGTCATTTCCCCCACCCACCACCTATTGTCCAATGCTTTCCCCCCCTCACGGCGGTCCCTCCATGCCAGGCCCTCCATTGTTCTTCCCCTCCACTCAACCCACAAGCCATCGCCTTCGCCAAGAGGTATTTTGTGAGCCAGTGTAACCTGCTTTTCCAGGCAGTATAAAAGTAACTAATAGAATTTCATGGTATATATGTTGTTCATTCATGAGGCATGTGGGATTTAGGTTTAAATATCTGGATATTACTCTAGCAGGGTTGAATTTACACACGTTTGGTTTCCTTTGAGTATGGTGTTTCATACTAAACTATTACATAATGCTGTTTCATACTAATCTTTTCCAGAAAAGAGTATTGGAGCTTTTGAATATGTGCAGTGAAGATTAACTTGAATGTTATCAGAAACAATAGATTATGGTGACGAGAAGCTTGCACCATTCAGACTTTTTGCACCAAATAAATTTACGGGGATCAATTTCAAATTGTTTTATAAATTGGAAACAAGGTATATTTATTCTTTCATCACAAGAAGAACAAACGGGAAAGAAAAAAAATTAGCATCGAAAAAAGATATATGACTGAGTTTGAGAATCCAGTATAGGGAGGGACCGTCTGCAGTGAGAAAGTGGAGAAAATCTGGATGAATGTAGGATTGGTGTAGAATGAGTGGTTGATTTTCGGTGTGACCCAATGGACTGAAAGACCTGTTTTGTTGCTTTTTCTGTCTCTCGCTTACTTGGAGCTGAGAAGGCCATTCATCACAATGGCAGTTCAAATACAGACTATAACGTGATTTAGGAGCAATTGGATAAATGAAAAACATATTTTAAATTATGTTAGGTAAGGTGCAAGAATAAGGGTGGGTAGCTTGCATTTAAGAATATCAGCACCAAAATGAACCTATTTATAGAAGGTGGGTAGTTGAACACAATAAGTTGAACACAATAATTTTGTCCTTTTCTTTAACAATATATAGATACTGAGAGCTTGACAAAGTTATATATTAAGAGGAATATGTCCAGATCTTTAGTCCTTATATTAAAAAATACCTGTCATTGTGTTGTCACCTAGTGTAAATAAATGTTTCTGTGAAGAATAAGATTAGACACCAAATACAAAAGACAATGATAGAAAGGCAATTCCTTTCCTCTTAACCTAAAGACAGTTTAAGAATTTAAGATTTATGATTCTTTGCTTAAAGGAAGAATTCAGCATTTTTGGTGATGAAAATCTTTGAATGAGATATATTAAGCGATGTTTCATCCAAGCCTTGTTTATAGATTCACTTCTTCAAATCAACTCTTCACATTCAAACAATGACATAAAGCACATGTTGATGCTTCATCGTGCCCCTGGTGGAATACATTTACCAATTTAAGAATGTTCCCTGCAATTTCAACTATTTTCTATTATGTGAAGCACTTCGGAAATTTCTTAGAATAATCACGAGATACAATGCAGATTATATTTATTTTCTTACTTGTGCTGAAAATAAAACTGGTTTGAGAATTATTTTAAACTAGCTTAGGTCAAACACTGAAGTTGTGACGTAGAAACAAGGAACTGCAAATGTTTTACAAAAGGCACAAAGTGCTGGAGTAACTCAGCAGGTCAGGCAGCATCTCTAGTGAACATGGATAGGTGACGTTTCGGGTCGGGACCCTTCAGACTGATCAGTCTGAAGAAGGGTACCGACCCAAAAAGTCACCCATCCACGTTCTCCAGTGATGCTGCCTGACCCGCTGAGCCACCCAGTACTTTGTGTCAGGCACAAAGTTTTGTTCAGACTGAAAGGTCTGAATGACAATAAAGGATACTTTGACTTTGATAAACAGCCTTTTGGAACTTGCACTGAAGAAGACAGAGAGATTAGCACCTCAGAAGCACAGCCATGTTCAAATGAAGAGAATGCAGTGACAATAGAACAGCAGCCACATTTGCCATCTTCAGACAGTTTGCATTATGAGGATGAAACCTGCTGCTTGTGAAAAGTGGAAGAAAGTTGTGACTGGACAAGACTACTTTCTCATGGTTTTAACCCCAAATGCAAAATCAATGACAGGAACGAACTTGCATTGTTTTAACCAGGAGTACAATCACAGATCTTCAGCAGGTTTTTACGTATTTATGTTCTGTATGTATAGTTATATTTTTATTTTCTACAAAACCAAATTATAGAGAGATATGTCACTCCAGTGTCTCATTTCGATGAGAAGTCCAATGCATTGCTGCTATTAAACATGACATTAAGAATCCCTTGATTAGATTAACCATATTCCTACGGTCTTCAGCACAGCTTTTATTGATTGCTTAATTAAAAATACATTGACGTTCTCTGTTAGTATCTCATTTGACTGCACCACATCATGGTCAATGGCTAATAATCACCGGGTAAAATTGTGATTATTCCATAATAATTTATTCTATTGAATGGCATAAGTAAACATCAACGTTGAGCGTCCTGCATATTGTTAGTGTTAGCAAAAGGAAGTGTTCCTGTTAGTAAAAGGAAATCTAAAGCTCAACAGAAGTATCCTCACAGGTCATCATCTGCACTACTAATTGGGCATATTGGCTGGTGATTACTTCATTACACTCATTATTTAAAAAATATATATTGCTTACGTCCTGACCTGTCACATCAATGTTCAACACTATTTTAGAGAAAATAAGTGACTTAATCCCAGGAGTAGGGTTCACTGAAATTTATTATTTATTCCTTGCGGCATTGTGGAATACTGCACTGGTTCCTAAGACCATCATGTTTGAAATGTGGAAGAACAATAACAAAATTAATCAATTTCAAAATCAATGTTTCAGATATTGTGGTCAATAAAAAAATTCTGTAGAAGATTACACAAAAGCCCTGGAGGGTGACAGTTCATCACAGAATTGGTGTGTGGACCTCTTCTTATCAATTTAGCAATGAGAGAAATGCTTACATAGAAAATAGGTGCAGGAGGATGCCATTTGGCCCTTCGAGCCAGCATTGTGATCATCAATAACCTGTGCCTGCCTTCTCCCCATATCCCTTGATTCCACCAGCCCCTAGAGCCCTATCTAATCTCTTAAATCCATCCAGTGATTTGGCCTCCACTGCCCTCTGTGGCAGGGAATTCCACAAATTCACAACTCTCTGGGTGGAAAAGTTTTTTCTCACCTCAGTTTTAAATGGCCTCCCCTTTATTCTAAGTGGCCCCTGGTTCTGGACTCACCCAACATGGGGACATTTTTTCCTGCATCTAGCTTGTCCAGTCCTTTTATAATTTTATATGTTTCTATAAGATTCCCCTCATCCTTCTAAACTCCAGTGAATACAAGCCTAGTCTTTTCAATCTTTCTTCATATGACAGTCCCACCATCCCAGGGATCAATCTCGTGAACCTACGCTGCACTGCCTCAATCACAAGGATGTCCTTCCTCAAATTAGGAGACCAAAACTGTTCACAGTACTCCAGATGTGGTCTCACCAGAGCCCTATACAACTGCAGAAGAACCTCTCTGCTCCTATACTGAAATCCTCTTGTTATGAAGGCCAACATTCCATTAGCTTTCTTCACTACCTGCTGTACCTGCACGCCAACTTTCAGTGACCGGTGTACAAGGACACCCAGGACTCGCTGTACCTCCCCCTTACCTACCCTAACCCCATTGAGATAATCTGCCCCCTTGTTTTTGCCACCAAAGTGGATAACCTCACATTTATCTCTATTATACTACATCTGCCCACACACTCAACCTGTCCAGGTCACCCTGCAACCTCCTAACATCCTCTTCACAGTTCACACTGCCACCGAGCTTTGTGTCATCTGCAAACTTGCTAGTGTTGCTCCTAATTCCCTCTTCCATTGAGAAAGTATTCAGACCCCTTCACTTTTTCCACATTTTGTTACGTTACAGCCTTATTCTAAAATGGATTAAATTCTTTTTTTTTGAATCAGCAATCTACACACAATAAAAAAGTGAAAACAGGTGTTTAGAAATTTTTGCAAGATAATTAAAAATAAATAACTGAAATATCACATTTACATAAGTATTCAGACCCTTTACTCAGTACTTTATTGAGGCACCTTTGGCAGCGATTACACCCTCAAGTCTTCTTGGGTATCACGCTACAAGCTTGGCACACCTGTATTTGGGTAATTTATCCCATTCTTCTCTGCAGATCCTCTCAAGCTCTGTCAGGTTGGATGGGGAGTGTCGATGCACAGCTATTTTCAGATCCCTCCAGAGATGTTCGATCGGGTTCAAGTCCGGGCTCTGGCCGGACCACTTACGGACATTCACAGACTTGCCACAAAGCCACTCTTGCGTTGTCTTGGACGTGAGCTTTAGGTCGTTGTCCTGTTGGATGGTGAACGTCTGCCCCAGTCCGAGGTCCTGAAAGCTCTGGAGCAGGTTTTCATCAAGGGTCTCTCTATACTTTGCTCCGTTCATCATTACCTCGATTCTGACTGGTCTCCCAGTTCCTACCGCTGAAAAACATCCCTACAGCATGATGCTGCCACCACCATGCATCACCGTAGATATGGTATTGGCCAAAGAGTTCAATCTTGGTTTCATCAGGGCAGGGAATCTTGTTTAGGTGCCTTTTGGCAAACTCCAAGCAGGCTGTCATGTGCCTTTAACTGAGGAGTGGCTTCTGTCTGGCCACTCTACAATAAAGGCCTGATTGGTGGAGTGCTGCAGATATAGTTGTCCTTCTGGAAGTTTCTCCCATCTCCACAGAGGAACTCTGGAGCTCTGTCAGAGTGACCATCGGGTTCTTGATCACCTCCCTGAATATGTTAGTAAGTCTCTATCCTAAGGCCCTTCTCCCCCCAATTGCTCAGTTTGGCCAGGCTCTATGAAGAGTCCTGGTGGTTTCAAACTTCTATTTAAGAATGACGGAGGCCACTGTGCTCTTCGGGACCTGCAATGCTCCAAAAAATGTTTTCCCCAGATCTGTGTCTCAACAGAATCCTGTCTTGGAGGTCTACAGACAATTCCTTCGTCTTCATGGCTTGTTTTTTGCTCTGACATGCACTGTCAATGGTGGGACCTTATATAGACAGGTGTGTGCCTTTCCAAATCATGTACAATCAATTTAATTTACCACTTGTAGACTCCTATCAAGTTGTAGAAACATCTCAAGGATAATCAATGGAAACACGATGCACCAAAGCTCAATTTTGAGAGTCGCAGCAAAGGGTCTGAATACTTATGTAAATGTGATATTTCAGTTATTTATTTTTAATTATTTTGCAATAATTACTAAACACCTGTTTTCGCTTATGAGGTATTATGTGTAGATTGATGATAAAAACAAATGATTAACCAATTTTAGAATAAGGCTGTAATGTAACAAAATGTGGAAAAAGTGAAGGGGTCTGAATACTTTCTCAATGCACTGTAGATAGATTATTTTTAGAAAATGTGCCTCATTATTTTTCCTTTCAGGTTTAATATTCTTTCCTCAGACAAATCACCAATCAACGGCATGTGATGTTTCTAGGATGTCTAGTAAAAACTATCTTGAGCATGTTGATGTGTAATAGCAAAAAATAATTTGCTCTGTAATTCTCACAGAGTGAGTGTCTAACCTCTGCTCAACACCTCCACCTGATGGTATATTTGAGATGAGTACTTGGTAAATCAATGAAGTGAAACCTCAAACCAAAATTTCTCTCGTATTGAATTTATGTCATATTTGATTGTGACGTGGATCATTTAGAATAGGTGGCAACTCCTCGTGGTCATTTTAATTCTCCAAGTTCTGTCCTAGCCTACTTGCACGGTTTACAATCAAATTTCATAAATTCAGAACCGTGTATTTGCTAATCTATCAGGTAGGCACAAGAGACTGCAGAACAGCAGACTGAAGAGGAGCCTTGACCTAAAACGCCACCTATCCATATTCTTCAGAGATGCTGCCTGATCTTCTGAGTTACACCGGCACTTCGCTGGAGTTTTGTGTATTATTTTGTGCATTTGTTTTGTGCACTTGTTTTGCGTATGAATCAGCATCTGCAGTTCTTTGTTTCTGCCAATGTTAGATTCTGGATTAAAACATTGGAGAGCTGCTGGAGGAACTCAGCAGGTCAGGCAACAGCTGTGGAGGGAAGTAGATAGTCCACCCTTCATCGATAACCAGGGGAATAAATGCTAGCTAATCGCAGTTGATTTGTCTGGAGCAAAATAAATAGTGAGAAGAATGAGAGCAGTTAAATAAAAGATTAAATAAGACTCAGGAACAATGGAAAGCAGGTTGCAGCGGTCTGAAGGAGAATGCTGGTAATATGTGACAGATTGGGTCATGTCTGTGGATTGAGTAAGATTATTTATCTTACAGGTCAGAGATAGATACAGCACGGAAACAGGACCTCAGATTCCATGCTGCTCATCAACCACCTGTTTATACTAATCCTACATTAATCCCATTTTGTTTTATCCGTCCCACATTTTCATCAACTTCCTTCCGATTCCACACCTCGCTTGAACACAAGAGTCAATTGACATGACAACCTGCATGTTTTTAGGATATCAGAGGAAACCGGTGCACCCAGGGCAAATCCATGCAGAACATGCAAACTCAGTAGCGTCCGAGGTCGGAATCGAACCCGGGTCTCTGGTGATGTCAAGCAGGGCTCTACCTAGCTGCACCACTAACCCCCTGCCCCCCCCTCACCCCCCCCCCTCCCCCCCCCCCCCCCCCCCCCCCCCCCCCCCCCCCCACAGAGGATGACCTTGTATTAGAACTGTGTTACCTCTGAAGCAAATATTGAACTGATGATCTGAAATCACTGAATTCAAATATTGAGTACCATGGAATACAATGTACCTAAATGGAAGAGGAAGTGCTGTTCATGGAGCTTTGGTGGAACAGTCTCGGTGGCCTAAGACAGTTTGGAATGGTAATGGGAGCCAATGGTCTCCATTGTGAACTGAATGGAGACATCCTGCAAATTCGTCACCCAATTTAGTGTGGACCACGTTGTGAGCATTGAATGCAGCACACTAAATTGGACAATGTGCAAGCGAGTCACAACTTCACCTGGTGGGCTCTTGTATGTGGGAGGTTATGACATTGAAGAGTAGGTGTTGCATCTCCTGAAACTTGCCATATCCAAATTGACAACTTGAAGAAGGCTGCCGTAGCTAACTGTCTCTGCTTCTGAAATATTTCTCCAAGAATGTAATACAGACCAGGAGCACAGGATCACCTGTATGTCCCTGGAGTGTCCATATGTTTAAAAACATATATAGCTATCACTTAATGGAAAAGACAAGGTGGCTGCTTAAATTGCACACGTGGTGATTTAATGCCATGCCAGCTTGTTGCACTTCATGTAATTTGTGAGTGAACAGTGCGATTTGTTTGATGTACAGTGCCTGGAAAAGCAATTGCCTTAAGAATTGCAGTAACAAGTGAAAGGGAGGAAGAGGAGCTGGTTGCAGTCCAACAGATGTTTGAACTACACCAAGATTGTGCCATTTTATTTCACTTGTGTTGTATAATGACAACCAAGCAGCTGTATTTGGTAATATTCCAAGGACTGGTGCTTTGGGAATGTAAAGCTTTATGCTCAACAAATTAGTTTCATATATTTTGTTTCTTGTATTCCCTTTTTTTCCCTGAAGGTACTGACTTGAATTGCAATCTGTTTCAATGGGCACTTACCTGGATGCTCATTCTTAATGCATCCGTTGACAGTGTGCGAGAACACCAAGGAGCTATGCCAAGTCCTGTGCAGTTTTACAACATGGTCAGAGTGCAGCATCACTGAGTACATATCAAATAAAGTTTATCATCTTTTTTCCCAATCTCTTAAAAAAATTGGCCCAATGGGTTAAGATATTTGGACCCGTCTGACCGTAGTATTTGACAACATGGAGGGACAACATCAATCTGCTGATTGTTGAAAGAGCTAAACAAAAAATTGAAATTTCTCTTTTTTCCAGTAGAAAAGACCTTCTCACGTTGGCTCTGGTTAACATCCCGAGCATTATTGAGTACCAAACACCTGACAATTGGCTATGTGGGTTATCATAGAAAAAACAAATGTCATGGAAAAACACAAATAAAATGCTGGATCAAAATGCTGGAAATATTCAGTGGGTCAGTCGGAATGAGGGTAGGTTATGATGAAGGGTAATCTATCTGAAATGTTAACTCTATTTTTCTCTCCATTGGTTCTGTATAATATTTATTTTCAGATTTACAGCATCTGTAGTTAATTTTTGCTTTTCCATTGAAAAGCACCTGGTTTCATTTTACCATGGGTCAGTCAGACTTGGGTACATGTGTTCATATATCAGAAATGCCCCAGTAAATCAAGAATTTACCGTCAATATTGTGTATGCTTCACATGGTGCGGGGAGAATGAAGGAACTTAGTTCAATCAGTGGTTCGATGGCAAAACAGCATTCAGTGGCAGTGCCTAAACTGTAGTTGTAGTGTGTGTGCTATTATTATTGGGCGTAGATATCACAGACTGCTTGCTGTGTATATTGATTCTTTGTATTGCATGAAGTTTTATCATGGAAAGAAATTTAGAATCCAGAAATTCACAGGAGGATATACTTTTTAATATACCATATATTTAAAATGTAGGTCCCTTTTTAAAATCTATGGTGCTAAATTTGAGTACATGATAATCATACGGTTCATAACACTGCTGATCTTGAAATATGACTCAAATACAATTATTCGTTGATGTTTGAAAATAATGAACTACTGTTTGCAATGAATGGTAAGCATGAAACAATTGGACTGTCATTAATGATGTTCATTATCCACTGAAATGGCTTGCCAATCGCCTAATTGTCACCAAATTATTGAAACAAAGTCATTGAATTTGGACAAGGCAAAGGTATACTAATTCCACTAAACTCTGCAGAAATATCTGATGTTTTGGGGCAGTTGCCTTGCAGACAATTCAAGGACAATCTGGACAGTGTGCGGCTCAAAGCTGTTTCCAGTATGTCCAACAAGGTACTTGGGCAAATCATGTCTTACTCGTAGGTCAAATCCATGATACATTCGGGCAGAATAATATATATGCGTGGTGATGTGAATGGGACAGAAGATGGAGGTGGGATAGCCTTGGAATCATCAATATTGATTCTACAATCTTCCACTGGGAAACAAAATCTCTTGACAATCATCTTACGTACTCGTTCAACTGTATTGCTTTATGTTGAACAGCAATTCTGACACTGTTAATAGTAACACTGAGAATAGTCATCATTTTGGGGGTCTTCAAAATTGGAGGAAACTGTTCTTGAACCTGGTGATGTGTGCTATTAAGCTTTTGTGTCTTGTGCACGACAGGAGAGGTGAGAAGAGGGAATGAATGGGGGAATGAATGGCCCTTGATTATATTGGCTGCTTTCTTCAGGCAGGGTGAAATGTAGATGGTAGTCAAAAGGGGACAATTGTTTTAGACACCCTCCCATTATCTATTGGAGTGCGATAAAATACTCAGATGAATGTAACTTCAATAGTATTCAATTCCAAGCACCACCCAGAACAAAGCAATGTGCTTAATCACTGCACGTCCACTATCTTAAATATTAATTCCCTTCACAACTTGATGCATCTTGGCTGCATTGTTTACTTTGGACTATGCATTGCAGCAATTTGCCAAGTAATTTTTGATAGACTTTCCAAACCTTTAACCACCTAAATCTGGAACAGCAAGAGCAGGAAGGTGGGGCGGATACTGGAATCTTGCACATATGTGGTTCTTTCAACACCATTGGGTCAAATTCTTAAACACCTGACCTAACACACAATCTCAACACATTGTGCAAGGGGTTTACCACAAAGATTGCATGCCACTTTTTCAAGAGGAGATTTGATGGACAATAAATGCTGGATTTGCTGAATGTGGTACCCACATTCTTTGTATGAAAAGGAAAGAACAACTTCTCTGTACTTGCACAAACAATAAATGACCAAAACAGAATAATACGCATCAGTGAAATGGATCTGTGAAATGGATCAACTGGTACGACCTTGCACTCCAGCTGTGGTTTCTGGTTAATTTGTCTTGGCACTTCACAAGAATCCTAACTGTAAGCTTGCTTTCAAGCCTCAAGGAATTTCCACATCAGATTAATTTGGCAATGACCTGATAAATTAAAATCTGGCAATATCTCAACCAGGAATGCCCTTATTGACTTTGTAATTAAACTATCTATGCACAAATACCTAAGCAAATTGTTAAAAAAAAAAGCATACAGTATATGACATTTTTGCTCATTTCCAATAATTTATTAATATGTTTTGTGGACCATTCTTGTTCTGCATACCTGTATGAGGTTTGATAATCACAATTCATTTAGATTATTTGGAAGTAGAAATATTTTAGCGTGAGACTTCAAGAATTGAATATTTTTGATATCTTTAACTGCACAAAGTGGTATATTTATTTGTGAAGAGGATTGTTATCCATTTCCTTTTTAATAGTGTGTTATCCTCTTTCATGCTCTTATTCTGATACTTAACTAAGTTATGCATTGCTGTAAGTGCAGTGGCATGTAAAATATATTTCATTCATCCTTATCGTGACGTGCTCTTAAACCTAACAATTACTAAATATTTGCATTAAGCATTCTAATGTCATGATTTTGTTGAAGCAAATGCAAAGCTTGTAGCAAAGCATATGAGAACAAATAAATGTAGTTTCCAAGAATACTCTTCATGGGAATTACTGCATAAAATGCCAAGCCAAATACAGATTCAGATTCAGATTCAGATTCAATTTTAATTGTCATTGTCAGTGTACCAGAGACAACGAAATGCAACAAAAATAGTAATCAAACTAACGTAATTGAATGTTGAGAAAACAATCCATATTATAGGATGTGTAAAATGAATGCATTAATAATGTTATTATGTGTTCCCACTACCACACTTTAACACATTCACTTCTTAAAGTTGTAACTGATGCAGCCATAATTGTCACGGGAAGATACTTAAATTCAATACGAATGTAGTAAAGCAAATTGATTGATGGGAAAGCTATGTGCTTCCTGCATGTTGTATATGCAAGTATTAATTAGATCTGGTTGCTTGCTTAAATAGGAATATGATCAATGCTGAATGCCCTTAGCACTAGGTTTAAAACAATAATAGAAAACTGAGGAAGATTTTATTTAGAGATTTGTACAAGTTACTAATTGGAAGCTTTTTTGAGAAAGAAGTTCCGTTATCAAAGATTTAGTGGACCATAAACAGGATGCGTGACTGAATCTTTTCTAATTCAGTAAAATAAACTTCGGACACAGACTAAATCGCAGAGGGATATTTTGATTTCCTGCATTAAAAAAAAATTGCCTGAAACCTGCTCTTGTCAGTTATCGAAAGACCAGGCGGTGAATGGTTGGTGGAATCGAGACGGAAAAATGGGAATTTGGAATTGAGGAGTTTTCTAAAGAAATTGAAAGCCACGTCAATTTCCTGTGCAGATTAATTTATCCAGTACCTGAATATTTATTGATGATATGTATGAAGGGACTAAAGTGTATTCTAGTCAGATTAACCAATGGTACACGGATAGGTAGGCTAAAATGTGTTGAGGAAACAATCAGAGGAGGGATATAGATCTGTTAAAGAGTGGGGATAAAAGTTGAGAGGTGGAGTATAATGTTGAAATATATGAAGTTATTCACTTTGGAAGGAAGAAGGGCAGCAAGTTATTATTTTAAAAGGGCCTACAAAATGATGCAATACAAAGCAATGTGGGGATTTTAAGTGCAAGAAGTTGCTGCAGATGTGGAATGTCGGCCTTTATTGTCAGAGATATGGATAAAAAAAAACAATTGTTTTGATGTGACTTTACATGATTCTAGTCAGTATCATCTAACAGCATCCAGAGGACTGCACACAATTTAGTGTCAATATTTAAGAAAATATATATACAATCTTCTGCGAAATTCAGGTAGGGAAAGATTTTTGAAACGCTTCTGGAGAAAATATATCTGAGCAGGGTTCAGATGGGGGGCAATTCCTCAAAAGTGTCCAGAAGAGTTTTCTTAAGCCATATGTGGGCCCCCACATGCTCTCATTGGATTAGTATTGGGAAATTGATGAAGTTAATGAATTCTGTGTGAGGTGGATTTGCATTTTGGGATGCAGTGAAACAGTTTGATTAGGTTTAAGATAGTTATGGATAGTACGGAGAGGGTTCCAGATATAAGGATTTTCAATGGGGTAAGGCCATACTCTGAGCTCATGAGAGAAGGTCTCGCAAAGTTGACTTTAGCAAATATGGTGGATATTGAAAGGATTTGGCCACATGGGATGTTATAAAAAGAGTACAAAGACGGTTCAAGACTGGTAAGTCCCCGTTGGTGTGAATTGCAAAGCAGGCAAATGGTGTTGATTGGAAGGCGCATTGGCTGACGAGGGAAATTGAGCCTTTAGTCAAAAACAAGACAGGATCCGGGACAGGGATAACTTGCTGAGATCAAGTGCATCACTAGGAAGAATTTCAAAACTAAGTAGTAAACTAAAAAAATACATATCACAGAGGGTAACTAGAAAGTAATGGGATCTCAGGAATCAAAGCTATTTCTGTGTGGAACCACAAGAGATGTGCAGGTCCTAATTGATGAACGAATGTACTGTGCCATTTTAGGAGAAATGAAAATAGGATGGTGCTCTGTACACATACTCGAAGTGTCTAGAGTGCAGTCAGGCTATGACTGTAACAAGAAGTACTGAAGGCCTGTTGATTTCATGAAGGTGGAAAATGAACATGGCAGCAGATTTTCATCCAATTATTTATTGTGGGAACCTAGAGAGAAATCTAGGAGCCCTGGTTCAAATTTTTTGATATTACTTAAATTGGATAGGTGCCAATATTAAATATTAGGGTTGGCAAATTTGGGTCCGCTTTTCAAGAGGGCTGCAGGTCAAAACGCTGGGATCTATCATCCGTGTGATTGCGAACTCTGTAGATGGAAAATGGTTGGAGAATCAGCTTTGGGAACTTATGTACAGGCATTAAGATGCAGTAAGGGATTTGACCACGCACAGTTGACTCTAGTTTTCCAGTCTGCATGAGGTGCTCACAAATTGCTTTGATTTATTTTTTTTGATTCAACTGACATTTGATGTTGATGAGGGCTCAATAGATGTAGGAACTACACTAACCGTCAGCATTCTTTCATGTGCCTGTGCAATGGCAGGGAGGAGGTGTCACGAGGTATGGGTGTACTGGGATTATAACTAACCCGGGGACAACCTCGCTCTCTCTCTCTCTCTCTCTCTCTCTCTCTCTCTTTCTCTTTCTCTCTTACTTCGAGCTGACCAGCTCTCTTCCCTCTAGGGTTGAGTGTCCTTCCACCTCAGCAGGCTCAGCTTGAGCCCACGAGGCAACAGCCTCGCAGCAGCACCAACAACTTTATGTTAGAGGACCAACATGCATGTATAACAAACCTTTTGTGCCTGAATAAAGTAACCCATTTGTTCACCACGTTTGGTGCCTCCACAGCATAAAAGAATGAGTTAGAATTTACGTATAAAACATTGAGATCAACATCAAAATAGTTGAATCTGTAAGGAATAAAGCAATAGGGCACCTCATGCAGACCATGGAAAACTACAGACTGGATCAACTGTGCGTGGTTCCCCCTACTGCACTTAAGTAAAATAAGTTCCCAAAGCTGATTCCAACCAAGTCTCAATGGAGTTCGCAATGGACACTGATGAAAGATCTAGCTTATGACAATTACTCTCTTAGATGTAGAAGACCCAAATGTCCTGGAAACTAATATTTAATATTGGCTGAAGCAAATTATGTAATATCAAAAAACAGGATGAGAGCTATAGATAAAAACGCAGGCCTTTGAAATAAATAATTTGCATGAAAATCTGCTGCCATGTTCAAGTTTCCAGTTGCATGGAATGATAGGCACACCATCTTCTTGTTACCTCATAGCACAAAGTTTAGCTACCAACGATGTGTGTACAGAGAACAGCCTTATTTTCATAAGCTAAAATGGCACGGTTCATGCGTTCATCAATACCTGCATATTATCTGTTACTTGCTGAAATAGTTAGGGTCACAGTTATAGCATTACCTGCACCCTCGGTGATATGTGTTATAATACTAGGCTATACTTTGCAATCAAGCTACTGGAACAATGATCAAAAGTCCTCCATCCTACTGTCTTTCTCCTCCGTAAATACAGAGGGAGAAGTAAGCCAATTAGGACCTTCCAATCAACTACACCATTCCACACAAAGGTGATGGCTTTGCAATTCTGGCCTAGACATCATTCTTTCTAGTTATCTTTTCCCCCATATTTGTTTTTTTTTAGTTTACTACTTAGTTCCCAAAACTCTTCCAGGGATGCACATATCTGCAGCTGTTATGCTGTAGTGCATCCTTCATGAGCCTCACTAAGTATCAATTTCACATTGAAAGCTTCTTTACCTTTGCCTGTGTACTATACACCCAACACGTACACATCCTGAACATTTCCGCATCCTCTTTTGCAAATTCCCCTTTGGACATGATTCAATAAGATCAAATCATTTTCTAAAGTCAACAATGAGACCAGGCCTCATACGCTCAAAGTTGGCCTTACCCCAGTTGAGCATTTTAATATGTGGACCCTCTCCGTCCCTATCCATAACTATCTTAAACCTAATCGAACTGTGTTCACTGGTCCCAAAAGGCTCCTCCACACACACTTCATTAACTTGCCCTTTCCAATTTCCCAATACTAGATCCAGCGTTTCCCTACCACATGTGGGGGCCTCCACATATGGCTTAAGAAAACTCTTCTGGACACTTTTGAGGAATTGCCCCCCATCTGAACCCTGCTCACTATGGGTTTCCCAGTGTATATTGGGAAAGTTAAAATCCCCTACTACAACAACCTTATTTGACCTGCAGCTGTCTGCAATCTCCCGGCACATTTGGTCTTGTAATTCCTGTTGACTATTCGGCGGCCTGTAGTACACCCCACAAGAAGGTGATCATCCCTTTCTTGTTCCTCAGTTCCACCCATATAGCCTCACTCGAGGAACCATCCGTAATGTCACCTCTGAATACAGCCGTGACATCCTCCTTAACCAACACTGCAACCTACCCTCCTTTTTCCGCTCACCCCTGTCTCTCCTGAAGCTCTTGTACCCCAGAACATTGAACTGCCAGTCCTGCCCCTCCCTTAACCAAGTTTGAGTTGTGGCTACAACGTCCCAGTTGCTTGTACCTATCCATGCCCAAAGCTCATCTGCTTTACCCGTCAGGCCCCTTGCAATAAAATACGTGCGGTTTAAACCAACCTTCCTTCCTCGCTCTCCACCTTTCACCTGCCTATTCAGTCCACTAACCTCCCCCCCCCCCCCCCCCCCCCCCCGCCAATCTAGTTTAAACCCACCCTCCAGCAACTATGGAGAAAAAAAGGACACGTGACGTTTCGGCTTGGGACTATTCTTCAGACTGCTAGCTGATCTGGGCTGTTTGAAAAAATCTGTCAGCCCCCACCCCCCCCATCAGAATGTGCTGAACAATTACATAAGATTAATAAAAGTCACATGTAACACTTGAACAGTATAAAAAATAATTTCTTACATTTAGCTCAATTCAGTTAAATCACTAGAAAGAAAAATGCTTTATTCTTGCCTGTCTGTCTGCTCCCTTTAAAATTGATGTGGCCTCACTGCAGTAGAAGATCTGCCCCAGTATATTCAACAGTTTCAGCTGCCCATTTATCCTTTTGATGCGTCTTCTCCATTTGCCACTCAGTTGATAACCATTCATTCAGTGGACAAGGACTCATGTGTAGAAAAGAACTACAGATGATGGTTTAAATCGAAAGTAGACACAATCGAAGGGACAAGGATGCATCCTTGGAATTCCCTGCTGAAGTCTTCCCACCTCTCGCTTCGTCTTTGAAACCTCTTCTGAAACCCATCTTCTTGACTAAGCTTTTGATCACTCCACTTAACTGCCTAGAGTCTAATTATTTTGTATTTCACTATTGAACATTTCTTTGTGTTGAAACTGAGATACAAAATATTTTGTGATAGGAGAAGATTTAGTTGGCATCTTTTTTTTTTTCTGGCATATCATTGAGCAGTACAGCACAGAAACAAGTCTTTCGGCCCATAATGTTCGTACTAAACTAAACTAATCTCTGCCTGCATGTGATCTATATCCCACCCATTCTGTATACCTGTGTACTTATCGAAAAGCCTCATAACAACATTGTCATATCTGCAGCCGCCACCACCCTGGCAACATGTTCTAGGATAGACGCAAAAAGCTAGAGTAACTCGTGCGGGACAGGCAGCATCTCTGGAGAGAAGGAATGGATGACGTTTTGGGTCGAGACCCTTCTTCGGACATGTTCCAGGCATCCTCTGTGTAAAGAACTTGCCCCGCACATCTCTTTTAAACTTTTCCCCGCTATCCCACTAGTCTTTAACATTTCCACTCTGGGGGAAAAAGGCTCTGACTGCCTACCCTTTGTCTGCTTCTCATAATTTTATATAATTCGATCAGGTCTCCCCTCAACCCCTGATGCTCCAGAGTAAACAATCTAAGTTGTGTTCTCACTTTCAGAGAGCGATGGCGACCATCTGTGGATGTGTAATCTGCCTTTCTTATTGACATGAAATTCACGAAAATGTACAATCTACTGTGGTATAAAATATTTGTTACATTCAGTGTAAACCTTTTCAAATTGCATTCCTAGTGTGTGACCGAATGTGATATCAGGCAACATTTTAAGACATAACTCTCTTAAGATTCTTTCTTGCACTTTAAGAGGCTTCTGTGTTAATTCATCATTGAAATGTTTACCTAGTTTAAATTGCAGTTGCATCATAAAACCAGTGAAATGTCCATGTAATTACTAATTTTCTCATTTTTAATCATCCATAAAAGCCATGAAGCATAAAAAAACGAAATAAAAGCTTACACGGGCAGAAAATAGCAGCCTATCGGAGGACCCATATGTGTGTACATTAGAATGATTGTTCACCCTCAGGCTGTTGAACTCTACTTCCTTTTTATGTAATAACATTAGGACCTGGTTGTTTATACAAAAATAACTCCTTTATGGTTTTAAAATAAAACCTGGAGTTCTGAAATACAGTGCCCTCCATAATGTCTGGGACAAAGACCCATCATTTATTTATTTGCCTCTGTACTCCAGAATTTGAGATTTGTAATAAAAATCACACATGGTTAAAGTGCACATTGTCAGATTTTATCAAAGGGCATTTTTAGACATTTTGGTTTCACCATGTAGGAATTCTTCTTTTCGTGTCCATCTTGTTAGAAATGTTGATCTCGCTGTCATCGTCCGTCCTGAAATGGACGTAAGCTTCTGGCGACAATCAGTGGAAGCCATCACTTGTCGCAATAGATGATGGTGGTAGCAGAATTAGTGCAGGATACTTCCAGTTTACAGCCCTGTGACATGGATGTTTCTGCTATGGGCCATGTAAAAATTGCAGCTGTGTTTATACATAGTCCCCCCCCCCCCCCCCCCCCCCCCCCCCCCCCCCCCCCATTTCAGGGCACCATAATGTTTGGGACACATGGCTTCACAGGATTTGGAATTGCCTCCTTAATGCGGGTATAAGAGAGCTCTCAGCACCTCATCCTTCCTCCAGTTTTTCCATCACCTCTGGAAACTTTCATTACTGTTTATCAACATGAGGACCAAAGTTCTGCCAATGAAAGTCAAAGAAGCCATTATGAGACTGAGAAACAAGAATAAAACTGTTAGAGATATCAGCCAAACCTTAGGCTTACCAAAATCAACTGTTTAGAACATCATTAAGAAGAAGAAAGAGAGCTTACTAATCGCAAAGGGACTGGTGGGCCAAGGAAGACCTCCAGAGCTGATGACAGAAGAATTCTCTCTATAATAAACAAAAATCCCCAAACACCTGTCTGACAGATCAGGTGTGGATTTGTCAATGACCACTGTCTGCAGAAGACTTCATGAACAGAAATACAGAGGCTACACTGCAAGATGCAAACCACTGGCTAGACACAAAAATAGGATAGCCAGTTGACAGTTTGCCAAGACATACTTAAAAGAGCAACCACTGTTCTGGAATAAGTTCTTGTGGACAGATGAGATGAAGATGAACATATTAGAGTGATGGCAAGAGCAAAGTATGGAGGAGAGAAGGAAAGGCCCAAGATCCAAAGTATACCACCTCATCTGTGAAGCACGGTGGTGGGATTGTTTTGGCCTGGGCATTTATGGCCGCTGAAGGTACTGGCTCACTTATCTTCATTGATGATACAACTGCTGATGGTAGTAGCATAATGAATTCTGAAGTGTATAGACACGTCCTATCTGCTCAAGTTCAAACAAATGCCTTAAAACTCATTGGCCGGCGGTTCATTAAACAGCAAGACAATGATCCTAAACATCCTGCTGAAGCAACAAGGGAGATTTTCAAAGCTAAAAAATTGTCAATTCTTGAGTGGCCAAGTCAATCACCTGATCTGAACACAGATGAGCATGCCTTTTATATGCTGAAGAGAAAACTGAAGGGGACTAGCCCGCAAAACAAGCATAAGCCAAAGATAGCTGCATTACAGGCCTGGCAGAGCATCACCAGAGAAGACACCCAGCAACTGGCGATATCAATACATCATATACTTCAAGCAGTCATTGCATGGAAAGGATATGCAACAAAATACTAAACATGACTACTTTCATTTATATGACATTCATGTGCCCCAAACATTATGGTGCCCCGAAATTGGGGGGGGGGGCTATGTATAAACACAGCTGTAATTTCTACATGATGCAACCAAAATGTACAAAAAGGGCCTTTATTAACATTTGACAATGTGCACTTTAACCACATGTGATTTTTTTTCTATTACAAATCTCAAATTGTGGAGTACAGAGGCAAATAAATAAATGATGGGTCTTTGTCCCAAACATTATGGAGGCCACTGTGAGGATGTCATTTGCAATGTGTCTCATACAGTGCAGCATTTCAAAAAGCAATTTTGTTTTGTGGAATGGATGACATAAGCCTGTGGGCACTTAGAATGTAAAGGGAGTTAATTTCATAGCACATGAACAGTAAGTTAATGCATTATTTTACAATGAAATATTTGAGAAACTACAGAAAGTAATGTTTAGATGCGTACTGCAATGTTCCCTGTTATTTAAGTGATGTTACACTCCTGTGGGCTCTGCAACGAATTAAATGACAAGTGCTGCACTTCCTGTTGCTTTTACTTGCAACCCAGAGTTATTTTGGCAATTTATTAAAGTCAGCATCGTAATATGTGAAAGGAATGTGCAGCAGAGATTTCTATTGTCTGCCAACTACTGCAGTAAGAATAAATGCATTGGATGACAAAGAATAATTTATGGACTGCTCAAGGCACATAATCCATATTTATATTTTAAATAGCACTGTTAGATGTAGAGCATCTTTAAAAAAAATATGATTTGTTCTAACATAATAAATTGAAAATAAATGCTTAGGAATCAAACATCAGATGAAATTTGTTGTAAATTATTATTATGACTTGAAAAATTTAAAATTACTTTTAATCTCGGAAAATTCTCCTTAAATTAAAAATTGGGTGTACATTGAAAAGAGCTTACTCTGGATAGACTGTGATTACTCCAGTAGTTACCGAATTTGAGATAATTCATCTTGTTGTTTTACCGTGGTGCTTACATCATTGCTGAAAGTAGAAAACAATTTGCTTTGAATGGTTGATAATAAACTGATTTACATTTATAACGAATATGGGAAAAAAATCGCTTTTTACAAATCTTTTTCACCATTTATTTCAGTTGTATGATCTGGCAATCTCATTCAATCGAACAAATAAAATCGTGGTATGCAGTTTTCAATCATTTATACTGCCTGTGATTCTTTCCTTATTATTGAAATGGGGTGTTACAATGAAAAAAGCTTGTGAATGCATTCCTGTAATGTTGACCGTTGGAGTTTAAATTATAATTCTCCCAATCAAAGTCTTTGGTAAATATTCTAAGAATTTGGTGAATCAGGCAGAATAAAATTGTACTATTTTCAACTCCTCGACTGCCGATGCCATCTTTTACTATGGGATAAAAAACAGTCAGATTTTGTGGAGCTGGGATTGAGAATGTGAAATGAAGTTAGGCCATATTGATGATTACAAAGAAGACTTTGGAGAAGAAGGCAAAGATTAAGCATGAACAATAATGGGTGAGCAATAGTGACAGGACATAATGGGCAAAACAGAATGAGCATCTTTAAGAGGAAAGAATTTAACACCTTTAAGAAATAACCAGATGTGTGAAATTATGTAGTTGGAAGCACACAAATCTTCAAACAGTTATGGCACTAACATTAGCAATACATTTATTTATAGCCAGGATAAAACAAAATGATGGAAACACTCACCAGGTCAGAATAAGTTAGTTTCAGTAGAAGAGATGTTTAGGAGTGATGAGTAGAGTAAAGAGAGTATCTCAAATAAACTGGTACTCAGAAGCCCATTTCACTTATTTATGTCTACTTTATCTTGTCATTGTTTAAGCTGGCAAATAGTATTAAAAGCAAAAGGAAAGCCGAGCCAAAATAATGATAGGCAGAAATGGCCAGTCCCTATTGGGACAAAATAAAAGAGTGGCTTACCTAAAATTTGAGAATTCAGTGTTGAATCCGAAAGGCTGCAACGTGCTCAGATGGAAGTTGAGATGTTGTTCCTTAAAGTGAAAATATGTCAGAATGCAAGATGAAATTAAGATGGGAGACAAACAGAAGCTCAGGGTAATTGCTGTAGAGTGAATGCAGGCGCTTTGTAGGGAAGAACTCTGAATTTGTTTTCTCCAATATAGAGATGACAGCAATTGTGAGCACTGAATGCCGTACTTGATGGAGAAAAGTGCAAGGGAATGCTGCTTCACCTAAGATGATTGCTTGTGTCCCTTGCTGGTGGGAAGGGATGGGGTGAAGGATAGGTGTTACAATTCTTGCAGTTTCATAAGAAAGTGCCATTAAACTGTGAATGGTTGGTGGGGATGGAGGAGCAGACAGTGAATTGCAAAAGAAGCAACGTATTCAGCATGTTAATAGGGGAGGAGATGGGACGTGGTGGTTGAATCTTGTTAGATCGCACACACGTACAATGCGATAGATTACACGTTGAATGTTAAGACTGGAGGGATGATAACCGGTGGTCTCTTGTTCTTGCTCTGTCTAAGAGGAGAGTGAATGAGAGTGGAGAACAGATGTGGAAATGAATGAGATGCAATCAAGTGTTCTGGCCAATATGGTTTAGGACAAGCTGTGGTCAGGAAGAAGGAAGACATTTCAAAGGCATCTGTGTAGAATGCCGTATCATAGGACTAAATGCAACAGAGAAGGAGGAAACAGAAAAATGTGAAGGAGTCCTTCAAGGAAGCGGAGTGAGGGTATTATGTCCAAGGCAGCCATGGGAATTTGCCTGCTGCCAGCCTATCTCCTGAGCTGGAGACAAAGAGATCCAGAAAAGGAAGAAGTAGAAATAGACCATGTGAGGCAAGAGCAGGTTTGAAACCGGCAGCAAAGAATGACTACATTTTCAAGTATAAGATCGAAAGTAGGATCAGTGTAGTTTCAATGTTCCTGAAAAATAAGTTGAGGAGATGACCAAAGTAGGACTGATCAAGAATGTGCCAAGTGTTTCACAAGACAAGTGTAGCTTGGACACGTATGTGTGCTCATAGCCAATATTTGATGTGGAGAAAATGTATGGAATTGAAGGAGGAGTTGTTCAATGTGAGTACATGGTTGGCCAGGTGAATGAGCATGTTGACAGAGCATGCATAATGCAAGCAAAGTTGTATAATTGGCTTTGAACTGGCAGATTAAGTCATTTGGTTTCAGCCTATTAAATATATTGGTCCATCCGCCTCAGCCAACCGACTACCCTCCGCACCTCAAAAATAACCTGCAGCTACTTGTCTCCAAAAGTCTCCATCTCTGTTTCCTGGTTCCGACAGAGGGTTGAGAACCTGAAACATTGATTGTTTTCTCTTTCCACTGATGCTTTATGAACTGCTGGGTCTTCCCAGCATTTTCTGTTTTCATTTTTGGTTTTTTGGCTTCTGCAGTTTTTTTAATTCTTAAAGCTGGAGTCTGGTTAATGTTCTGAAATTATAAAAATGTGGCTCTGAATTCATGTTTCAACTGTTTTGTGTGGTTGA
This sequence comes from Leucoraja erinaceus, assembly GCF_028641065.1. Lineage (NCBI taxonomy): Eukaryota > Metazoa > Chordata > Chondrichthyes > Rajiformes > Rajidae > Leucoraja > Leucoraja erinaceus. The sequence continues at coordinate 19,565,931 of NC_073406.1, read as the reverse complement.
GCAACAAAGCTTTATTTTAGTGGCAATCCAAATATCTATTTGAATGGATAACAGGATTTTTTATTTTTATAGATGTTTGAACTTGATAAGGTCAGGATACTGTAAAGAATATTGGTCCAGCCTCTCTCTCTGGTGCGGAATATGCACGAATGAGAAACATTTTTCTTTTCTGGACCTCATGGCAGTTTTAGGTGATTTGTCCAAAAACTGCAAAAAAGGTTTTTAATCTTTTTTCTGTGCTAAAACAAATGTCCCTGCGGTTTTTATCAATAATAATAATGACAAACTATTTCATGTATCTCAAAATTCAGTGAAATGAAAATTGTACTTAATCTTCAACAGTAACTAACGTTATTAAAGGTAGCATTGAAATCAATAAATGATAAATCTGTGGGAAGAACAGAATATATTTTCTTTTATATCAAAGAAAATAGAGATGTTAGAATTCTAAAATAAAACAGAAAATGTTGAAAGTATGCAGCTGGTCAGCTCATCGGTGGATTAGATATAATTTTGCAGCATATTCCCGTGATCAGTTTTATTCTGTCAGTGATATTCCCTCTTTCTCCATCCTTCCTGCACATTAACAAGCTTCTTCCGTCTCCTTCCCAGTTGTGATAAATGATATTCAACGTGAAATGTTAGCTCTGTTTCTCTTCTCACAGATGTGGCCTGACTGGCTGAGTATTTCCAGCATTTTATGTTTTTGTTTAACTTGTTTGAACAGGAGAACGTGCCTTAGGCTGGTATGTGTCATGTAGCACATCTACAGATTTGTTTAACACTGATGCAAAGTTTCTTATTTCAGATAAGTGCACAACCGTAGGGTTACAGCATGCACTCATCTGAGCTAATGTTTTCACCTCAGAGAAGGTTTCAGGCATTTGTTGAATATTGGAGATGTTGTGTCTCGAAGCAGCTTGAATTTCACTTTTCTAAATGCAAACTTGGTAATGCTTTCCATATATCCGAGAGAATTGCAGTTGCAGTTCAGCTCAGATGTGGGGGCGAAGGCTTTCCTTGATTTACGGCTCACGTTTTGTTTCATATCAGTGGAAATTAATATATCATGAGAATCTGTCCAGTGGGCAATAAAATAGACAAGAACTTTAAAAAGAGTAGAACTCTTGTGGATTTGCAGAAACGTGGGTGGTGTTTATGTTTGTCTGTTGGTCTTGCGCTAGGTGGTCAAGATCATAAGTTTGGGAAATGCTGTCACAGCATTACAGGTGCATAACTGCATTGCACTTTATAGGGTAGTACAGGTTGCAGCCATTATGTGCTGGAGGGGATTACATATGTTGTGCGAGAGCAAAGGAAGATTTGTCCTGGATGGTGTCGATCTTGTTGAATGATGTTAAACCTGTGCCCATCCAGGCAAGCAGAGAAATTTCCATTGTACATCTGTATTATGTCTCATGGATGGTGGAAAGGCTTTGGGATCTTACTAGCTGAGTGATTTTGCTACAGGATGATCAGCCTCGGAATGCACAGTGTATGTGGCTAGCCAGGTTGGGCTCAGTCAGAGATGACTCCTATGGTGATGATGGGAACCATTGAATATCAAGGTCAGGTGGTAAGTCTTTTGTTTCTTAGGGATGGTTCTTGGCATTTATCACTTGCCATTTTTCAGTCTGTGCCTGAGTGTTTACGTCTTGCTGCATGCTGACAAAGTTTTATTGTGTGACAAGTTATGCATTAAGTATGGGCTGAAGGGACAAAATACTGATGTTATAGTAAAACAAATTGTAGGAGAATGGAATTACAATGACCAGTGTATTTTGGTTACATCTGTAGTAATCACGTGTAGGAATATATAATGGAATGTAACAATGAGTTGAAAAAATGTATTAAGATATCAATTTGCTTATAGCCATTGAATGCTGGTATAGGTTTTCCCTGAACATTATATTGGACGTGATATAGCTGGCTTCAAAGGTGGAGGCACCTGCAAAACTGTTGAATAGAGTGCAAAATATCTGCTTCTACTGTATTTCATTGGTAAATACTCTTGTATTAGGAAGCTGTGGGTGGATTTCCCTCTATTAACGCTCTTCTGAGTCCAAAAGGTTATGCGCATAATGGCTCAATGGAACAGTTGTTAGAGCTGCTGCTTCACAACGCCAGAGAAACGGGTTCAATCCTAACCGTGGGTACTGTTTGTGTAGAGTTTGCATATTCCCACTCGGGACTGCATGGGTTTCCTCCTGGTGCTCTGAATTCCTCTCACATCCCAAAGATGAGTAGATGAGAAAGTTGGATAACATAGAACTCGTGTGATCGGATGATTGATGGTTGCCGTGCACTTGGTAGGCTGAAGGGCTTGTTTCTGAACGTTTTGTCTGGTTTACTGGTCGAATAATAATTCAGATATGTCAGTCTTGAAAGGTCTCATTCCCATTATTTTCTGTAGCATTGTGTACCGTGCAAGATCAGAATAGAATTGGTGTGATTCATTTTGTAATTACAGAATGATAAATAATATCCACATGAGTGTCATCGAGCCAAATAGCATTGAGAAATGTCTTTCAGCCCACTGAGTACACATTGACTGTCAGGCACCTATTTATTTTAACCTTACGGTAATTCCAATTTATTCTCTCCACATACCCATCCACTCCTCCCAGATTCTACCACTCAACTATATACTTATGGTGGCCAATTAACATAGCAACCCACATTTATTTTGGATGTAGGCGGAAATTGGAGTAGCTGGGAAAAACCATATGAGATCACTGGGAAGCCGTGCAAACACAACACATATAACTAGGGAGGTCAGAGACAAACCTGAGTCCCTGGAGATGTGTGACAGCAACACTGTTGAATCAGGATCTACATAAACTGATCCTATCCAACAGGTACTCTTTTCTTGTGTAAGAAGGAACTGCAGAAGCTGGTTTAAACCAAAGATGGACACAAAAAGTTGGAGAAACTCTGCGGGACAGGCAGCATCTCTGGAGAGAAGGAAAGGGTGACGCTTCGGGTCGAGACCCTTCCTCTGGTTAGGGATAAGTGAAACGAGAGATAAAGACGGTGATGTGAAGAGATAAAGAACAATGAATGAAGGATATGCAAAAAAAGTTGCAATGATAGAGGAATCACGCCATTTTTAGCTGTTTGTAAGGTGAAAATGAGAAGCTAGCGCGACTTGGGTGGAGGAGGGATAGCGAGAGAGAGGGAATGCCGGGACTACCTGAAGTGAGAGAAATCAATATTCATACCACTGGGCTGTAAACTGCTCAAGCGAAATATGAGACACTGACGCATTGGCGTCGCACGTGTATGCATGGTTACGTCACCGTGCGTAACCATGCGTCCCCGCAGGGTATTCTAATGACGGCACGCGCACCAGACAGCATGATGACGCGTTATTTGCGCGTGACATCACTCGTAACGACGCGTCGACCTATTTTACATATGACGCTTAAATGAGGTGCAAATGACGGCCAAGTGGGACAGGCCTTAATTCTCCTTACTCCCTCGCCTTTACAATGGATGTTTAGTCACTCGACACTTCCATCCCCACCAGGTAGGCCTTAAAGTCCTCCGTTTCTTCCTTGAATGCGGAACCATCCAATTTCCCTCTAACATCTACTCCGCCCAGCGAAGCTGGTCCTCACTCTCAACAACTTCTCCTTTGACTCCTCCCACTTCCTCCAAGACCAAGGCGTAGCTCGCATGGGCACTCTTTGTAGGGTATGTTGAATCCTGTCCCACGGAAATTATGTCCACATACCTCAATCCATCCTGCCTACCCCCCCCCCCCCGTCCAAGGGGGGGGGGGGGGAGAGAATCCAGTTGTGATCAAGACACCAAGGTATGTGATTGCACTGGATAGTGTACAGGGGAATTCACCAGAATATTGGCAGGATTGGACTGTTTCTGTTATGAGGTGAGACTAGATTTGTTTTCCTTGGAATAGGGGAAGGTGAAGGGAGACTTGATAGAGTGAATGAAAATTATGAGAGGCATAGATAGGGTAGATAGGTAAGAAACTTTTCCCCATGGTGGACGGCATTGGTTTAAGGGAAGGGGTAATGAAAGGATCTGGGGACATTTTTTTAGCACTGAGTGGTTGGTTGTAATATGGAACACACAACCTGGGCTGTAGAGGCAGGTGCTCTCACAACATTTAAGAAGCATCCAGATGAGCACTTGAATTGTCAAGGCATGGGAGGCTGCAGGCCAAGTGCTAATAAATGGGGAGAGTGCAGATAGAATTTGTTGGTTTGTACATAGTGGCTGAAGGGTCTACTTCTGTGCTTTCTGACGTGTCTCAATGAGAACGATACCTGTCTTCAATGATTATGTTAGCAGGAGAAGGTAGACAAAAATGCTGGAGTAACTCAGCGGATGAGGCAGCATCTATGGAGAGAAGGAATAGGTGACGTTTCAGGTCGAGACCCTTCATCAGACAGCATCTACAGTTCTTTCTTAAACATGTTAGCAGGAGAGGTTTTGTAAACGGGAACAGTATTCCCGGGAATGTAGAAGATTAAGATGTGATTTGATTGAAGATGTCAAGATATTAAAGGGAATTATCAATGTCAATAGTGGGAAATCAACTGCACTGGCAGGATAGTCCAAGCTTAGAAGAACTTGGCCTTGAAGAAATTGGGGTTTGGTCTTTGAGAGCGCAGGATAGTTGTAGGTTGGAACTCTGCAATTGTGACTAAACTGATCACTTTAAATGTGTGATTACCAAAGATATCAAGGAAATTGAAGCAGAGGCAGCTGGATCTGCGGAATAAGATCAAATATGATTTCAGTGAATGGTGGAGCTGACTCTGTGCCAAATACTCTATTATTGCTGTGCTTCTAACTACTTCTGCATTGCTGACAGTTGCACCTGTGACTGGGTTTAGAACTATGGAATGGAGATAACCCCAAGCGTCCCTAAAGATAGGTGGATTACAATTATGCAAGATTGGACAATAAGTATGCACAATATGCGGTGACTTGTAATATTACTCAATCATTAGATTGTCTAGAAATTGAAACCGTAGCAATTTTGAATTGCAAGTCTATCAAATTACTTTTGCTGAATTATATCACCACCCAGCTAATCGCTGGGCTCCTTCTTTATTGCAATCAATGATTGACAGTCCAAGAATTTGTTCACTTTGAAGCTGGCGTCAATGCTTTTGTTATATTTTTCTTTTAAGTGTAAGGGAAATTAATGGTCCTAACCTCAGTCATGTAATAACGTCTGCAAATTCATCAGTCAATGAAATTGTAGTCGTGAATTGGGATTGCAACATAATGTAATGCAATGTCAATGGAACTTCATTTTGATACCCAGCTGTGCTAAAATGATTTGAGACTTTTTAGGGAATTGGTGGATTAATTTTTTTCTCAGTGTATGAATTGTAATCCATTTTACTGCTTACTATCCTTGAATATAATTTGTATTTAGTACAAAAGAATCCTGTTTAGAAATTACTAATAGTTTTAATATTAAAACAATCTGTAAGTAGCATTAGAATACATTCTCTTCTGAATTAAAAAAAATATATAATCTGCATAATAATGTGCAGAATGTCGCCTTTATGTATGTATCTTTGTAGAATCAAGTCACCGTAGGCATATTAATCATAAGGTTAATATATTTGTAATAACATGAGTTGTTGGGTAAAGTGTTTGCTGATTGTGTTTGACATTAAGCTCACGTACTTTAAAATGCACAGTTTATTGTAGCTGTAAAAATACTAATATGTGATCTGATTTAAAACACTGTTTTGATATTACAGTAAAAGCCGAACAAGTCTTTGTCATTAAGTGTGGCACGCACTGATTTAGTGAGAGATACATTGTATAATAGCTCATCTTTGACATTTTGTGAAGAAAGGCACTGTGCAAGGACAGATGTTAATGGAATTCAAAGGAAGTGAATGTGAAATAGAGCAGAAAGGCACCACACATTGATTAAATGAGGGAGAGCAAGCAACGACCTCTGACCGGCATTGAAGGGCCACTTTGATTTTTTTTGAACACCACAATGTATTTTCTAATTCACTACTTAATATCTTAAGCACATCTTAGCTGTCAGGTTTAAGGAGAATTCAGCTTCCTACCCCAAATGGTTAGAACTGAGCACGCACAATTTGATATGTGGATAGCAAGACTCATCCATTTGAAATCATTCCTGCGCCATTAACATTTAACAGACAGAAGAAACTAATGCAAAGCATAATTAATGCCCAAATGTGGTATGATTGAGATCAGATTAAGACAACCTTTTGAGTTTCTGAGTAGAGATTACCAGATACGGCTGAGTAGTTGAACCTCGCTATTTATTCCAGTGAAGCAATTGATGTTTTTGATACCCCAAGCAGCTTAGCACAGCTCAACTCGCACTTCACTGAATATAGTGATCGATTATCTGTGGCTTAACCAAGCCTTCTCATTTCCTGTTTTCCATTACCTCGCTCAATCAAGTTAGGCATTTGTAACCATGTTTGTGCATTGAGATAAGCAATCGAGGCTTGTTGCTATTTGCTAATCTCTTGCAGATGGTGCTGCTGTGAGATAAGACGATCCTGTTTAAAAGATGCACTTTATTGTGTTGTCCTGGGCAGAATAAATGAAACACGGTGCATTATGTTGGGAGCATGCTTGTTGTGGAAATGGCCTTCAATTTTTTTTCAAAAAAGTACTTGTGCTGCTGGTGGGATTATAATATACATGGTCACACAATACATAACATCTCTCATAAATAGGTATGAGCGCAGCACACAACCATCGCATGATGAAAAGTCCTATTTACTGCACAGTATTGATCTTACATTTATGACCTATTTTAGAAATGCAGTACCTGGGCAGTTTTCACCGTGCAATAATTCAGGAGTTACTGGCTTGTGCATTAATGTTGCAGCGTTCTGTTTTTGTTGGACTGTATAGACCAATTTCAAGGCTATTAAAAATGTATGGAGTTAAATAATGCATCCCCAAACAATAATCAGTCTTTTCACAACATTTTGGGCAGGTTTTTGATTAAATCTGCTTTATGGGCAGCATGGAACTATTTTTTTTACAAGATGGTGAAATCCCAGGAAATTGTACAGTAGATTATGGCCAGTTTTTGATATGGAAGCTTTATCAGCCCAGTTTTTTTTGATAACTGGTATGAAAAAATGCCAGCTGGTTATAACATGCAAACAAGCCACGTGATTGAGAATATTCTTCAACTTTAAAATATTTCTCGTGATTTAAGTAAGTGTTGCGTATATATTTATACTTAAGAAAATAGGGGCATTAAACAAGGCGATAAATCAGAATATTTAAAAAATATGCAGCTTCAACACTATTTTTCCAAAATGAATTTACCATATTAAAATTATCTTTCACCACATTTATAATTTTCCTATCTTTTCACTGAGAAATGTTAGCTATGAATTGTTCCACAATTCTATCCAAGTGAGTTTTACAAGGAGCATTAGAACTCTACATTTATTTAGAGATGTAACACATACATTCTAGGAACCACTTAAACGGCAATAAATAAATATTTCGTGAACACGCTAATGCTTAATTCTTTGGTGCCATAATTTAAAACAAAAATTGGTTAGGGCTCTTTCATTGAGTTGCTTTAATATATATTTTGTTTTTCCTGTGCAGTTTGTTGAACCATCTTCTTTCCCTTAATCTAATATTCACTGTTAATTGTACTTTTCTATCTTGTTCTCTGTCTACCTTTTACTAACGTTCTCTTTGCTGCTGCTGCTTCATCCATTGTACATTCTTCATTTTGGAAATGCCAGGAGTCTGTAAGTTTTACCTTTTAACATCCTTACAAATGTATGAATGAGGAGAAGGAGAAAGACGGGCAACCCCATGAACTGAAGGCGTCTGAAAGGTAGAAAAACTGTGGATGTATGGGGAAGGAGCCGTGAGGGTGGATGGATTGTGCGGCTTTTTGAAAGACCGAATCGAGACCCTGGATTGAATAGCCGCTCTCATTGTTGAACTATTTTATAATTCTATGACTCGATCATTTTGCCCATGATGAGATATTGCAATTTTCACGGTTGCATTGAAGAATAATATCACTTTAGAAAGGTGGTTCCCTGCGAGATCTGTCACATTGTATGCTGTGATGGTGTTCATCACTACGACAAGAATTCTAATGAACATTCCGAGCAAATAGTGGACCTCACACAGAGCTCCAGTTGGGAAATTTTAGAGAAATGAAGGAAACATCTTGAAGCCTGCAGTTTTCCAGCCATTTTTCTCTATACCGAACACCTGATCAAGGAAGAAATTATATATGCTGGAAAGTGTATGTGTTATAATAGTTGTGAAAACAGATTTGAACCTCATTACACGACTGAGATTGCGTTTGCTGGTCAGTTGCATCATTTTGACCATAAGACATAGGAGTAGGATTAGACCATTTGGAGCATTGAGTCTGCTCCGTCATTAGATCATGGCAGATCTATCTTTCCCTCTCAATCTCATTCTCCTCCCCGTAATCTTTGACACCCTTACTAATCAAGAACCTATTAATTTCAGCTTTACAAATATCCAATACACAGCTGCCTGTGAATGAATTCCACAGATTCACCACCCTCTGGCTAAATAAATTCTGCCTCATCTCCATTCTAAAGGCATGTGATTTTATTCTGAGGCTGTGCCATCTTGACCTGAACTCTCCCACTACTGGAAACATCCTTTCCACATCCACCCTATCCGGGTCTTTCATTATCCGGTCAGGAAAAGCACCACTTAACTGGTTACATCTGCATCCCTACCTTGACATGTCACTATTCAGGTCAATGTGCCACGAAAGGTCAATAAATATAGGGTGTTTTATTTCACTCCATTTGATTCTTTTCATAAATCATTGCCATAGTTAGAAAATGAAATTAAGCACTGCAAATTTTAATTTGGTTGGATTGGTTGATTAGAAGCAAGATTAGTGCCTATATTAAATGCTTTAAAAACTAAAGATAAGTATTTTTGAAACTGATTTAGATTTGATATTTAAGATTCTGCAGTTGGTGTGGAGATGGGGATATATCATTAGAATTTCAGAATATTACCTAGTTATCTTTTGAATTGTAAAGCTTGAGAAACAAGAGTAGAAATAGATAGGCCAGTTAGACCTAAACTAGCTGGACTATTCAAAATGATCGTGACTGATCTAATCTTTACTTCAAAGCCACTTTCCCACTTTCCCCAAACCATTTGACTCTTTTGAAGTTTAATGCTGTTTAAGAGATATGTATAAATGTGGACACAAAATGCTGGAGTAACTCAGCGCGACAGGCAGCATCTCTGGAGAGAAGGAATGGGTGACGTTTTGGATCGAGACTCTTCTTCAGACTGATGTCAGGGGTGTGGGCGGGACAAAGCTGGAATGTTTACATTTTTGAATGTGGACATTGGATCAGTTGTGAATGGTTTTAACTATCCACTGCATTCCTCCACTTCCTTTCCCAGCCCATGATCTACCTAGTGTTTCCAATCCCTGCCTGCCATGGCTGAAAACCTTCCAGGACACTGAACATAAGAAAATAATGTGAAAGAAGAAACCTGGAACAAACTATAGGAGGTGGGCAGGCTTGCCTGTGGAATTTTAATCTGGACTTCAGCTGAATGCAGAAAATTAAATGGGAAAATTTTTTTTTTTTTACTTGGATGTGAAAGATGGAATAGATGATAGCAATGGCATTCACCCAAAACATGTGAAGTAAACAGGCTCTCTTTGATTAAAATGGCTTTTGTGCAAATGATTCACATTTTATCTGCCAACTAATGTTTGACTTTGTATGAAGATAGAGCCGAGAGATTCTGATGATGTCAAATTAACATCTTTTAGTTATGAGGGAGGACAATGATCGATCATTCCTGCTGTATCTTGCATTTAATGTGTTCCAGCGTTTACTGTGTGCTCCCCATATTTATTAATAATGCGAACACTATATATAGATTAAAATAGGGAATAGAATCCCTTAATTCTCCTATATTGATTAAATATTTTGAAATTTTTAATTTTACGAGCAATATAAAGCAGATGTTATGAAGAACATATTTTCATTATATTTTATGCCGTGCCTATTTAAGTCACAGCAAAGGACACTGTAGCTTTGAACTACCTACACGGACTAATATCTAAATAAAAGGAGATTGGTTCCAACCTTTTACATAGGAAGTAAATGATTTCCTGAACATCTGACTGGTTTGTTCAGTATTTTCCTGCCAGATTCACTCTGCCCTGTGTAGCTAATATTCATAGTTGTGAGAAATAGAGGTGACAGATGGCCAAATTGCCTTCAAAGCTAGCAGAGGTTTTAAATATAAATAGTGTAGGTAACAGCTACGGATGCATGGTCCAAACAAAGGGCCAGCCTGCCATAGCTAGTTTAACATCTGTGGTCACCCCGCACCATTTTGTTTTACGTTGATCTGAAAAGATTGTAGTCAGGGAGTATCTCCATGTGAGAGCAGCTGTGATTGTGCTTATTGCTAAATGTCATGTTGTGACAATGAGATCTTCTTACAGTATGTCAGTTAAATGTAGGCAGAGAAAGTACATGAATAAGATATTTTGTGAGGCTGTTAAAAACAGGGGTTCTATCCTTAGTCACATTTAACCAATGCCCTGTCTAATTTGTGAGAATAATGTAATCTTTTTAAAATGTGAAGATTCTAATTACTGAATACTATACACTTAGACGTTACTCACCCATTGTCTGTATTTTTATTCCATTCTTAAAATAAAGCAGTTTTTATTTTAGAAATATCGTATTTTTGGATATAAGCATCAGTAAAAATGGTTCTGAATTTACCTGATGGTTATCTCAAAGTAGTATATTTGTTAAAAAAGTGAAAAATGAACAATTTAAATATATTCAGAAAGACAAGTTTCAACTACATTTAAAACCTCACTGATCGCCGTTAAGTGATAAAAACTCAGCTTTGAAATTGCTTAATGTCCTAACTCAATCTTTTAAAACATCTCGATTTTATCAAATCGTTCAATTAAGGTAAAGATATTAAATAGAAAATGTTGAAGGCTGTCCAGATTAATAAAAGGAACATAAGCTATATTAACCTCTTCCTTGCAATTGATTTTTAATTCCTTTTCTGTTGAGGATCATTTGTGGAAATACAAATATATTTTAGGACCTGAATGTTATGCAGTTCATCCTTATTTATGCTTCTATGGACTAATATCTGTCCAATCTCATTGTGATTCAATTCTTATGTCTCTTTCTATTAATATTTATATCTATTATTTATTCTTGCTTATTTTGTTTTATTGCATTTACACTTCTGTGTTTTTGCAAAATTACTAATGGGGAAGGATTGATTTAAAGAAGTGGACCCATATAAACCGCAAACAGTTTAGATGAAGCAGCATAGATAGCAGTTTCAAAGATTTGTTTTATTGCAGTATGTCAAAAATTGCAGACATTTTGTTGTAGACATTTTTCAACCAATACTTTTCATTTAATACCAACATCTAATGGTGCATTAGATGAATATTAGCCATGGCAAAATATCTGCATTAAATATGATAAGCTGAGTGTTTTGGTTTTGTTTTGTTTTGCTTTGCTTTGCTATTCATTGTATGGGAGATGTGTGATGCTGGCCTTGGCAGCAATAATTGACTGTCCCTAATTACCATGAGGCAATGGTAATCAGCTGCCCTCATGAACTACTGCTTGCTGGGTGGCAGTTGTCAATTTTGGCAATACTGGTGCAATATCTGTGGCAAATTGCTGCAATGCATTTTGTAGATGCTCTACTCTGTAGCCTAGATTTGCTTGTGTTCGCCGGTGAAGCGAGATGGTGTCAAGTGTTTTGAGTTTTTTAAGTTGCGTTCGTCCAGGCTAATGGCGAATATTCCATCATATACCTCACCTAAGGCTTGTAGGTAATGGAAAGACTTTGGAGAATTAGGAGGTGAATCACTTTCTGTAAGATATTTAGCTTCTTCACTAGTTTTTATAGAACAGTATTTAAATGCCTGGTCAAGCTAAACTACAACATTATTAGGCAGCCGTGATCCCACAGGACACGGATGGTGGGGGACTTGATGATGGTAATATTCAATCAATCAACCTTTATTGTCATCTTGCAAGCAACAGTTGTACAGTGCAAAATGAAAAGACGTTTCCCAGGGAATACCGGAGCATCGCACATGAAATTTAAAACATTTCACACATAATAACACTAAAAACAATCCAGTCCCTGATGGAACAGTATAAATAGTTAAAAGCAGGTAAAACAACAACGTTAAAATACAGTAAAACCAATCATAAAAATGTCCGGGGTAGCTGATTTGAGTGGTCAGTGCCAGTTATTAAAGTGTCCGTGCCAAGCCGCAGAATCAGGTGACTGTGATTGTTGAATGTGATTGTCAAAAGTGCTGTCAAAAACAGGAGCAGCTGGAGTCTTACATGATCACAGGGAGAAGGTGCAAAATCCACGCAGACAGCAGCCGTGGTCAGGATTGAACCTTGGTCTTTGGTAGCTGCACCATGGTATTGCCATTTTAGGATGCAATATTTCACACAGACAGCAGCCGAGTCAGGATTGAACCTGGGTCTCTGGAAGCTGTACCTTGAATGCACATATGGGTTTCTTCACTGTCAGGAATTCATGGGGCTGAATATTGTAAAATCAGTGAATATCTTCACTTCTGGAAGAGGGTTGGTGAAATTATTGATAGTTTGGCCACAGATTAATGTCCTGAACTGAGATGATTGAATTTGCAGTCATTTTTGCCTTCATCATTATTGGTAAACGACAAGAGCATGAACTTTCTATGGAATAACAACAAATGTGGAGGTGTATCAGGTCCTATGTACCCAAGACACCTAAATAAGCATGCCCCACAATGTTGTAAAGCAGTAGCATACATTAATACCCACATTAAAGCATTGAAATGGCCAAAAATAAGTTTTATATTAGTTAATGTATAAATCTATATTAGTTAATCTATAAAATAGATGCACAAGCCATGGATCGTGTAGTCGTGAGTAATGCATCATTAAGGGGGATGTTGCTATACTCATTCCTCTTGATTGTGAAGGAAGGAACTGCTGATGCTGGTGTAAACCGAAGATAGACACTAAATGCTGGAGTAACTCAGCGGGACAGGCAGCATTTCTGGAGACCCATTCGTCACCCTTTCCTTCTCTCCAGAGATGCTGCCTGTGCCGCTGAGTTACTCCACCATTTTGTGTCTATCCTCTTGATTGTGATGTGGGAATGTGGCTGATTCTTCCTTTGGGCCACTAGTTGTTGCCCTGGGAGAAGGAGACTAGCAGCAAGGTGGCAATGAAGATTATTTTGTTGGCTTTGCAGCTGACTTTGTTTTTGTAAAGAACACTTACATATGGAGGAATATATTTCTGTATTTGCACTCCTTTGGGGGGGATTTCAAACCTCTTTGAGGTGGCACAAACATAGGTCTCAGAGTTATTATGAGCATGCATTTAGCAATCTGTGGGCAAGGGGGACTGCAGATAATGGATGAGTAACTTGAGAACACCATTTATTTATTCAAGAACAATGAACTGCAGGTGCTGGTTTATCCCAAAGAAGACACAAAATGTTTTGCTTAGGGCCTGTTCCACTTACGCCATTTTTTTCAGCGACTACCGGTACCCGTCATTAGTCGCAGCAAGTGGCCAAAAAATTTCAGCTTGTTGAAAATCCAGCGCAGACCAGAAAAAGGCACGACTCTTTGGGCGACTACTCATGACCATACAGGCTTCACCCCACGGGTACGGGCAGTCGCCGAAAAAATTGCATTGGTGGGACAGGCCCTGCATTTCTGGAGAATATGGGTGTGATGTTTTGGGACCCGAATCCAGAGATGCTGCCTGACCTGCTGAATTACCAGTCTTTCTACTGTTTTTATTTGTTTATTGTAGTTTTCCCACGTTGCTTGCTATCAAATTATTGCATCACTTCCTGATTTATTTACTTTGGTCTTGGAGTTTTGAAAGACCCCTTGGATACCCAGGAACTGATTCTTGATTGACTTCACGAATAATACCATGAATGTAAAAGTACATTGAATTATGCCAGGGTACAGAAAAATGCTGGAGAAACGCAGTGGGTGCAGCAGCATCTATGGAGCGAACAAAATAGGAAGGAATGATGCCAACCCAGGAATCCATGACTTCCACTTTGACATGCATACCCTGTGCAGACAGAAGTGCATCAAATTTGGGTGATGGCATCTGAACCATAAACTGATCCTTGCAGCATACATCTTGCTAGGTTGGGAAGGCTCATTAGAACATGGAATATGGAACATAGTACAGTACAGGAACAGGCCCTTCGGCCCGCAATGTCTGTACCAAACATGTACAATACCGTTGCTAACCATGTAGCTACTGCCAAAGCACCCTTTTCATAAAACTCTGGAAATTGATTTTGTGATATACTCTGCTCAAATTTTTTATCATTAAAAAAAAAAGAATCGTAGACTTGAATGTTATTACTTTTATATTACTTTTCATTTCTTAGTCTCAACCAGAAGACATTACATGCAAATCGGCGTAAATGCTTTTCACTCTTCAATCATGGAGGAGGCAGTTCCAGTGTTCAATAGCAATAAGGTAGTTATGTAAATACCAACATGCAGGGACTGTTGTATTGACTACAAATTGACTCATTTGAAAACGAGGTAATCTGAATCCTTTAGAAAATAACTATTTCTAAACTGGCTTGTGATATGGATATTGCACTAGATATGTGTTCTTCTAGTATATTTTCATTTTAAACATGTCCTATCTCAACAAAAGTCGACACAACTATTTAATTGTTTAATTGATGTTGCGTTATGTGGAATTAAGTAACAAGCAGCCATATCTACCCTGCAACATTTATATTCCAATGGAAAAACATATTTGCTCTTCCTGTACGATATTTTAGCTCAGAGATACAGTGCAGAAACAGGCCCTTTGGCCCACCAAGTCTGCAGACCAGTGATCCCCGCACACTTACATTATCCTACACACAATTCGGGACAGTTTTAGCCTGCAAACCTGTAGGTCTTTGGAGTGTGAGGAAACTGGAGATCCCAGAGGAAACCAACGCACGGGGAGAACGTACAGACTCTAGATGGACAGCACCCGTAGTCAGGTTTGAACCCAGGTCTCTGGCAATGTGAGGCAGCAACTCCACCACTGCAGGAGCAAGCTGCACGTCTGTGCTACCGCACAGAGGACTATTTTATGCTTAGTTTATACCTTCATTGTGTGAGATTCATTGGTTAAAGTGTAAGAACTGGGAAATAAGGATGGCATGTTTTGGGTCAATTAATGGAATCTGGAGTCAACGTAGATAATGTAAATACTGTATTTATGTATTTTCAGTTTAGTAATTTGTTGCACTGCTATAGATGCGTTGGTGCATTTAGCAAATTGGAGAAATCTTTGTGCTCATGAAAACATGGGAGACTTGAAGAACAGCAGCTATTGAATATTTTAATATATTAAAGCCACATGGTCTCAGTTTAAAAAAATCTTTTGTTATTAAAATAATGAGCTCATGGGGGAAAAACTAATTTTAAATTGGCGTAGTTTTGATTGTAATTTTAAATTGTATTTCATTTGAGATGTTTGTGCCAATAACCACTAAATCTAAGAAAACTTAGCTTTATCTTGGATACAAAGATGGGATGCAGGGATTGATATGGGAAAAGAAGGCTTTTTGTGCTTAAGACCAACATTTTAAATAAATTTTCCATTCTGACTGCTTAGATTATGTCGAGGCTTTTAAAAAAAAATCAGCTGTGATTGGTAAAGTCAATCAATTAAAACACTTGCATTTAATTAATTGTGTTTTAATCTTGAAATAAAAATATGCCCCCCTCACAGAGCTCATTAATTTAACGAATGATAAACAACCAAAAACTGCACAGCATCCATATCCATCTGTAAAGGATCACATTCCAATCCTGCAGCTGTCGGATAAGTTCCCGAAGTGATTAGCTTTCAGCCAGTGAATTCAACATTATGTCTCTCCCTCCTTTACTTTACACAAAATGATATGCTGTACTTTGCAATGCATTTCCAAAATTAAAAAAAAAACGAGAATGCATCTAAAAAATGAACAGGAATGTGCTAAGGTAAGGTAGGAGGTTTAATTGAAGATTTCCTGACATATTTAATGCCCATGATTTGCATTCAAAGCTGCCTTTAATGGGATGGCTTTTTAAAAACCAAAGCCTCCTTTGAGACCTGCAAACATTGAAAGGTGAGAACATGCATACATGAGCTAACACATACTGTTTTGCATAGTTTTTGCCTTACAACATCTCTTGTTTTGAGTCGATCATAGTCATCGAGTGACACAGTGTGGAAACAGGCCTAACTCGCCCACACCGGCCAACAATGCCCCAGCTACCCTCCGTCCCACTTGCCTATCATGCTCATGGTTAAGAATATTTAAAAAGTAAAATCATCAGATGCACCCCAAGCATGAAAATGTACTTATTTGTGGTTCCACTGTCTGCACACACAAATATATTCTTCACTGAAGAAGGGTTTCGGCCCGAAACGTTGCCTATTTCCTTCGCTCCATAGATGCTGCTGCACCCGCTGAGTTTCTGCAGCTTTTTTGTGTACCTTATATTCTTCACACTTGATTTTAAAATGCCTCTAATTTTAGTGTAAGAAAATGTAGAGCACAATGACATTTACTTTAGTTTAGAGATATAGCATGGAAACACACTGTGGAAAACAGAATCCGCGCCGATAATTGATGACCCGTTAACACTAGTTCCATGTTATCCACTTTCTCATCCACTCCCTTTACATGAAGGGTAATTTATAGAGGCCAATCAACTGACAAACCCGCACGTCTTTGGAATGTGGAAGAGAATCGAGGCAACGGGAGGAAACCCGCGCAGTCATAGAGAGAACGTGCAAATTCCACACAGCTCAGGTTTGAACCCAGGTCCTTGGCGCTGCGAAATAGCGGCTCCATCAGCTGTGCCGCCCGTTGAATCTTATTTGTCCCTTATGAGCTCATGCGTGAAAGTTCTCCATGTTATACTTTATGCGTGTATGTGTTGCTTTATTGACAAATTAGCTCATTGAGTTGAATATCATGTAATCAGTGAATATCCTCATGTCTGGAAGAAAGTTGTTGAAATTGTTGTTGACGATTTGGCCATAGATTAATGTCCAGGACAGAGGTGATTGATCTTGCAGTCACTTTTGCCCTCATCTGGATTGAACCCGCTTTGAGGCAGCTGTGCCATTTACTTGAATCAAAATGGCAAAAAATATTGAAGGTAGACAAAAATGCTGGAGAAACTCAGCGGGTGAGGCAGCATCTATGGAGCGACGGAGTAGGTGACGTTTCGGGTCACGACCCTTCTTCAGATTGATGTTGTGGGGGGGGTGAGGCTGGAAAAAGAAAGGAAGCGATGGAGACGGTAGGCTGTGGGAGAGCTGGGAAGGGGAGGGGAAGGAGGGAGAAAGCAAGGACTACCTGATATTGGAGAAATCAATGTTCATACCGCTGGGGTGTAAACTACCCAAGTGAAATGTGAGGTGCCGCTCCTCCAATTTGCAGTGGACTCACTCTGGCCATGGAGGAGGCCCAGGACAGAAAGCTCGGATATTGAGAAATCTGCTGTTTAAGTTGCATCAATTTGGTCTGCATGCAATTCAGTCTGAACAAAATTTTGTTCAGACTGAAAGGTCTGAATGACAATAAAGGAAATTCAATTCAATTCAAGACTGGGTTTGTGTGCTTTCCCCTTTCTGCACCATGTTTCTATTATTACTGACAAGTAAGAAGACAAGGCCAACTATCCTGAGTTTTTCAGCATCTGCTCCACGGATGAGGCGTTCCACAAGGACATCTGAAACCAGTTTGACATGTGACCAGGGGCTCTTTTGTCGGAAATTCTCTTCCAACGTGACCCCACTACTCGCCACATCTTCCCATCATCTCCCCCCATATCTGCCTTCCGCAAAGACCGCTCCCTCCCTTGTCATATTCTTCCTCCCTTCGGTAATAGCAGTTTGGTACAAGATTGGGAACGTGTTACCTGTTTGGGCTTTTGGCAGGGAGGCTGGGTTAAAAAATATAATTTATAAAATGATAGTCCCACAGTCGTCCATTTGTTTGGAGATGGGTCAGAATGCTGTAGTTTTGCCATAATGCTAATTTCCTCCAATGCGAGACTTCCGAGCAACACGTCTATTGTGTTATAGTAGAGGTACATGTACAGGTAAAATAGTATAACGCCTTGAATGCTACATGTAAATCACAGTTTTGGTTTAATTTTACTGGTAAATTCGAAAATAAAAACATTTAGACCAATTACTCCAAGTTATCCATGGAACTTCCTTGAATTTTATTGCCATTGAAATGCATTTTGGTATCTATGGTGCTGTACTTTGCATGCATCAATGGGTGACCAGTTTCCAGCACTGATCTTCTGGCACTCATTCAATCTGGTGCATTTGTGGACTTATTATTACACATATATAGTTACAACTTCAATTTTCTGGCTGCCATGAGAATCTTCAAATTGTAGAATGCAAAGGGAGTGCCATATACTTCTACAATCTAAATCTGATAGTCATAGAGTGATACAGTGTGGAAACAGGCCCTTTGGCCCAACTTGCCCACATCGGCCAACGTGTCCCAGCTACACTGGTCCCACCTGCCTGTGTTCGGTCCATATCCATCCAAACCAGTCCTATGGATGTCCCTGTCTAACTGTTTCTTAAAAGTTGATATAGTCCCAGCCTCAACTACCTCCTCTGGCAGCTTGTTCCATCCACCGACCGCCCTTTGTGTGGAAAGAGTTACCCCCTCAAATTCCTATTAAATCTGTTCACCTTAAACCTATGTCCTCCGGTCCTTGATTTATCTACTCTGGGCAAGAGACTGCCCGATCTATTCCTCTCATGATTTTATACACCTCTATAAGATGGCCCCTCCATCCGCCTGCGCTCCAAGGAATAAAGTTCCAGCCTACTCAACGTCTCCCTATAGCTCAGACCCTCTAGTCCTGGCAACATCCTAGCAAATCTGCAATATTTTCAATGCACATTTCTTTCAACTAAGATCATAATGTTTTATATTTTATTTCCTGCAATTTAAAATATACTGATGTGTTGTATTTTGGTCTGCATGCAATGGAAATAAGATGCCTTGGGTTGTGTTCCAATCCACTCTGAGCCAAGCGAATAATGTTTTGACAATATTGACTGATGTGATATTGAATTTATCATATCGGAGAATGCACTTGAAAAGCTTAGTGATTTGTGGTCTTCATTGACTTCGGTATTATTGCAGAATATAAATTCTAGCTAGAAATTAACCAACTGAGTTAGTTAAAGGTTAAACAGCCTATTCTGTTAAAATCTCAAGTAATTCCAAGAACATCGGAGTGGTCATTAACTGGGAACCACTGATTTAAGTTAATTGGTGTCACCAACATTTTTATTGGCCATCTCTAATTGCCTCAGAATGGCTAGCTGCTTCCAGCTTCAAAGGACTGTTAAAAATCTACCATTTTGGTTTTAGGTTTGGGGTCACATTTGGTCAGATCGTAAGAGTGTGCTAGTTTGCTTCCCTTAAAAGTGATTAGGGAAGCAGATGGAGTTTTTATGACATTCTGATACCTTCGTAGTCACCTTCACTAAGCTAGCTTTTTATTCCAGATTGATTTAATTAGCTACTATTAAACGGGGCAGCTGGCAGGTGCCACGGTGGTATTGAAGAACGTGCTTCCCGCTCTGTAATCCTGACTTTGGATACTAGTCCAGTAACGTCACCATGCATGGATCTCCAAATTTCTGCTGTTTATGAGCTGTTTGGCCATTAGACTAAATTAAGAAATCATGGTATAGTTACAGAAAGAACGTGCATGCATCATATAGTTCGCACTTGCATAAAAAGTCAGGTTGTCTTATGGACTGCTACTTAGAAAGGCAGCTAACATTTATTTCTGGTTATATTGCCTTGTGTAGAATTTGATACGGGTGTCAGATCAAATGCTGGTATAGGTTTAAATTCAAAACCAACAAAGCTGGGAACACTTAGCAGATGAGGCAGCATCAATAGAGAAAGAAGCAGAGTTAATGTTTCGGGTCGATGAGCTTTCATCAGAATGCACATGGTATTAAATGACTGAATGCTTATTTGGGTAGTCTGTGTTAATCCTATACACACCTAATATCCAGACATGTTCTTTCAGTTGGATATAACATTTTCTCTGCTGTTATTCCATTTGCATCTAAATACAGTCCAAATCCAAACGTAGTTCTCTATGCTCAGTTCTGCATCAAAAACCAGCACTTTTAAACATATAGGTTCTCAGTATTTAAGAAGGAACTGCAGATGCTGGAAAATCGAAGGTACACAAAAAAGCTGGAGAAACTCAGCCGGGTGCAGCAGCATCTATGGAGCGAAGGAAATAGACAAAGTTTCGGGCTGAAATGTTGCCTATTTCCTTCGCTCCATAGATGATGCTGCACCCGCTGAGTTTCTCCAGCTTTTTTGTGTACCTTAGGTTCTCAGTATGTTTCATATGGGCAGGAAGAAATGAAACTTCAGTCCCAGGAACAGAATTTATTAGAATGACAAATATGATCATGGTAAAATGTTTGATTATCACTTGCAGCCCGATGAACGCTAAGATACTCCTTCTGGAATGTAGATGTGAGAAATGTGGCAGCATAATGCTAACTTCAAAGTAGCCTTTGCGAAGATACTGCTACCATTTGCGTGACTTTGTGGCTAGTTTGTTAACTGTGGACTGCTGGAAGAAATTATGTTTTGTTTCCTATTTATGCTGTTTATACTTCAGTGCTCTCAGTAACCATCAAGGCCAATTTCCTGTGATACCTGACTTTATTCCAGTTGCCTCTGGGTATAAATCTGTAACACTGAATGATAGTAAAAGTCAATTACTTCCAGCCTTGGTAATTCACAGCAAGCTTCAGATGAAGATGCTTTGGAACTCAATGCTTTGGAGCTCGATGAAAGACATTGTATAGTGTGAAGATCAATAAATAGAGATGGTGTTGCTTTATTTTGCTGCGATGTGCGAGTTATTAATGTTATATGTAAGTGCCTGAAACAATAATGGTGACTAGTAACAATGGTTTGTGTTCTTAGGAATTTAGGAAATATGCCTTCTGATTGGGTCTAAATTCTACCCACCTAGATCGAATGGGGAAAAAATAGCCAGACCGTGTCACACATTCCTCTTCCACACGTGCTCCCCCTATTCTGTTTGTCATGAATCTGGAGGCAGAAAACCAATTCTGTTGGCATGAAGCATTATGGCCGTTAATAAGCATTTTGCTGCAGCATTATGGCGTACACAACAGCAAGGCTTCCAACTCGGCATTTAAGAAACGTTATCCCTGGAAAGCTCTTGCAAGCTTGGCAGATAGTTATAGAATTAAATACACTGTTCAGAAACAGGCCCTTCAGCCCAACTCGTCCATGCTGACCAAGTTGTCTAACTGAACAAAACCCACTTGCCTGCGCCTTGCCCATATCCCTTTAAACCTTTCTTATCCGTGTACCAGTCCAAGTGCCTATTAAATGGTGTAATTATATTCATCTTTACCACTTCCTCTGGCAGTTCGTTCCAGACATGCACTGCTCTCAGGGCCCTTTTAAATCTTTCTCCTCTCAGCATAAACCTTTTCCTGAAGTTAGACACAAAAAGCTGGAGTAACTCAGTGGGACAGGCAGCATTTTGTAGAGAAGGAATGGGTGATGTTTCGGGTGGAGAAACCCTCTTCAGACCCGAAACGTCACCCATTCCTTCTCTCCAGAGATGCTGCGTGTCCAGCTTTTTGTGTCTTATCTTTGGTTTAAACCAGCATCTGCAGTTCCTTCCTAGACCTTTTCCCTCCAGCTTTAGACTCCCCTACCCTGTGGTAAAGATTGTGGATATCTATGTCCCTCATGATTTTATATATCTCTATGTCATCCCTCAACCTCGTATGTACCAGAGAGAAAAGGCACAGCCTTTTCAGACCCAGTAACGTCCTCATAAATCATTTTCTGCACCTTGTCCAGTTAAATTACACCCTTTTAGCAAGGCGACCAAAACTGTACATGTTGCTCCAGATGTGGGCTTACCAATCTCTTGTACAACTGTAACATAATATTTCAATTCCTTAACACCCTGATTGATGAATGCAGCATGCCCAATGCCCTCTTCATCATTCGGCCTACCTGGGTAACCACTTTCATGGAACTATGTAGTTGCATCCCTGGGTCCAGCTATTCTACACCACTCTCCAGGAGCCTGCCATTCAGCATGTAAGTCCTGCCGTGGCTTGTCCTATAAAAATACAACACCTCACATTAATCTGAACTACTGTCCATCTGCCATTCATCAGCCTGTTGGCCCAATTGATCAAGATCCCGTTGTAATCTTAGAAAATCTTCAGTGTTCACCGTGCCACCAATTTTAATGATGTCTGTAAATTTACTAACCATGCGACCTACAATTGCATTCAAATTGTGACTATATAAAATGAATATCGCTGGACTCAACACTGATCCCTGTGGTTCAAGACTTGTTACAAGCCTCCAGACTGGAAAAAAAAAACCCTCTTCCACTACACACTGTCTCCTTCCTTCAAGCCAGTTTTTTTTAAATTGAGGTGGCTGCCTCGCCGTGGATCCCATGTTATCTAACCTTCAAGACCAACCGGCCAAATAGTACCTAGTTCAAGGCCTGGCTAAAGTCCATGCAAACAACATCCACCATATTGCCCTCATCAATCTTCTTGGTGATCTCTTCAAAAACACTCAATGAAATTTGTGAAACACTATTTCCCAGAAGGCCATGGTAATTATCCTCAGCCTGAAGAAGGATCTCGACCCAAAACATCACCCATTCCTTCTCTCCAGAGATACTGCCTGTCCCGCTGAGTTACTGCAGCATTTTGTGTGTATCCCCAGTCATTCAAGATGCATGGAGATAATATCTCAGAATCCACTCACCTTTCACCCCCCTCAGCCAAACATTTGATTCATTCTGGAGCTCCGCTCATTAACATTAATGGTGGTAGTCACAAAATGCTGAAGTAACTCAGCGGGAGAGGCAGCATCTCTGGATAGAAGGAATGAAGAAGGGTCTCGACCTGAAATGTCACCTATTCCTTCTATCCAGAGATGCTGCCTGCCCTGCTGAGTTACTCCAGCATTTAATGTCTATCTTCGGTTTAAACCAGCACCAGGACAATGGGGACCCGGCGAGGGGGATCACGGTGAGAGAAGGGGAGAATAATGGGGACATTATGTGGTGGGGTACCGCCGTGAGGGAGGGGGAACAACAATGGACAATGGAGGACCCGGTGTAGGGGGACTGCCATGAGGGAGGGGGGGGGGGGGGGGGGGGGGGGCGGAACAAAGGTGGGGGGGGGGGTGGGGGGGGGGGGGGGGGGGGGGGGGGGGGGGGGGGGGGGGGGGGGGGGGACGGTTGGAACCTTTTAAGCGACTCTTTGTATACCTTGGGTATGCAAGCAAAGAATTTCACAGTAACATCACGTGACAATAAAATATTCAATTCAATTCCTAAATATTAAAGGTGATTTGTATTCATCTCGTGTCAATGATTTAAAAAGGGTATCTACTACAAGTGTTTTGCAGACACATATTCAACAATGCCAAGTCAAAAAAATAATTGGTTGAACTGAAGTATTGGTTGAAGGTGAGCATAATGTTTGGTTTTGGGCAGGAATATGTTATGATTATCTCAGAGAAGATTAGGGCAGCACAGTGGCGCAGTGGAAGAGTTGCTGCCTTACAGCGTCAGAGACCCGGCCTTGATCCTGACAACAGGTTCTGTCTACGTAGGATGTATTTTATTCCAGTTACATCTGGGAGTATTCTGTAACACTGAATGATAGTAAAAGTAAATTACTTCCAGCTTGGTAATTCACTGCAAACTTCAGATGAAGATGCTTTGGATCCCAATGCTTTGGAGCTCAATGATCGGCAATGTATAGTGTGAAGGTCAATAGTAAATATAGTGTTGCTTTACTTTGCTGAGATGTATGAGCTATTAATGTTATTTGTAAGTGCTTGAAACAATAATGGTGACTAATAACAATGTTTTGTGTTCTTAGGAAATGGGAAATATGCCTTGTGATTGGGTCTGATTTCGACCCATCTAGATCAAATGGGAACAAAAGGCAAGACCTTGTCACACATTCCTCCTCCACCCATGCTCCCCCTTTTCTGAATGTCATGGATGTAGAGGCAGAAAATCAATTCTGTTGGCATGAAGCCAGGTTCTGTCTATACGTAGTTTGTACGTTCTCCCTGTGACCGCGTGGGTTTTCTTCGAGATGTTTGATTTCCTACCACTTTCCAAAGATGTGCAGGTTTGTAGGTTAATTGGCTTCTGTAAATTGTCCACAGTGTGTATGATAGAACTAGCGTATGGGTCTTTCGTAATGTAGTTATTTCTTCCAAGTACAACAGGCTGCACGTGGCTATGGAAAGACATGCTTGTATATGATGATTGATGGTGGAATTTTGTTCCCTTGGTGAATTTATTGCTGTTTTGAAAGTACAGTGCAATGTTTAATGTCATCTAAACCAGCTGCAAGGGCCTCTTGTGTAAATGATGTGTAATGTCAGCCTGGGCTATAACTTCTGAACCTGGTGCTGGTTGTCAGCCCTTGAACTCTGGCTTAGATGAGAGTTCTACCAATTGTGCCACCCTGATATCTGAGGTAACGCTTTGAATTTTTTAGATTAAATGTCCGTTTAAATTTAGTGGATTTATTCAAGGCTCGAGTGGTGCAGATGTTGAAAATAGCATAACCTTGAGTAACAAAAGATTTATAAATAACGCAATTCCAAGTCATCGTCACAAAGCAGAGAAACAGGCCTTTTGGCTCCCCGAGTCCACGCAAGCCTCATAAATCAGCTAGCTACCCTGATTCTACATGAATCACACTTGTTATTCTTCCCCGATTCTCACCAAACATGGACAGATTCTGCCCCTCACCTTCACACTGGTGGCAATTCACAGCGGCCAACTGATCTACCAACCTTTACGATTTCGGGATGTGGGAGGAACCACCTGGAGGAAAACCCACACAGGCACAGAGAGAACATGGGAAACTCCACACAAACAGCAACAGTTTGGATTAAATCAGGGTTCTTGGATGTGTGAGGCCGTGGTTCTATTGGCTGCGCACTCTGCTCTTTGCTCCCGTCAAAGTGAATATTGCACTCTAATATTACCATTGATTGATGTACACAACAGTATCTTTGTACTGCAATGAAACAAGTACATTATCATCTCAAGCTTTCGTCATGAACAAAATGTGCAATAATATTTGAAATAACATTTCAACATTCCTCAAGCTCTTGATGTTAACATATCCAACAGACTTCATCAACATGGTGGTAACACAAATCTTAATACCTACAGTTTTAAAAATCTCACTCCCCCATGCCTTCTGCAATGCGTCATTCTGCATTTGGGAAAAGAGGAGTACATGAGGTGCTAAATATTTCATTTATTTTTTTAATATGATGGATTCAAGTGTTTGGAAACACGACAAAGGAAATTCAGTTTTCCCTGTTTGGAGTGCTGCTTTTATAAGGAAATTTGCTTCTTATACTTCCCTGTACTGGTTTGTAATGAATAGCTGACAAATTCATTTTGTGTAGATAATGTTGATTTGTATGGAAGGAACCAAAAAAGTGAGCTCTAGATTGCTTGTGCTATAAAGCAGCATTTTGGGTGTTTATATATGGGAGGTTGCTGTCTGAATCCATCAATTTTGTGCAAAAACATTTCATGAGTGGAAGCACCGATTGCTTTTTTTTCCTAACTCAGTGCTGCCACTAACTGGATGACTTATGAAACTGCGATATATGTTTATCGGGAAATATCTTTTGAGGGACTTGATATTTTAATCTGACTTTCCGGTCAGCATTTGTAAGCAGCATGAATGTTTATTGAGAATTTTTACAGCCCCATCAAAATACTAATATCTGTATTGAACAACTACATTCACAACACAATTACGCGTGGGAATTATTTAATCATATTTCCTTCAAATTTTGCATGGTTGTTGAAGAATTCACACTATTAACAGCTAAATGTGATACTGCCACAAACTTGAATAAAATATGATTTTTGACTTTAATACTAAATTCATGAAAATATTACATGTCCAATGTAATGATATGGTTAATCAATTTCATGGGGAATTTAAATGGAAGAGATCAAATTGGTTCACTCGAAAGCTTCTTTCATAGAATAATAATGCAGAACAGTCAATTTAAAGTACTAACATTTACAAACCTTTTAAATTGAAGCAGGAGTAGGCCTTTTGAGTCTGGTCTGGAATTCAATGAGTTTATAACTAGTTCAGTTATAAACTCTATTTTAGGATATGGTCCAAATACAGGTAAATGGGACTAACTGAGATGAGGCATATTGGTCAGCATGGATGAGTTGGGCTGAAGGGCCTGTTTTCCGTTCTGCGTGGCTGTATTACTCTGTTCGGTTATGTATTACTCTGTAACTGGTTCAGTTGTGGAATCCTCTTTGCTACCAATCCCAAATATGCTTATTTCTTAAGCATCCACATTTAATTGAGTGTTTCAAATGGATATAATCATGTCCCTGTGTGTAATGCAAACATGAAATTATTCTCTGCTGTAATTTTTTTGTGTACTTCAATTATTGCAAAAATGTGTGATATCATGAATTTCTGAAACTTGCCTATTAATGGTGATTACACCATTCACGGAACATGACATTTGTGAACGTGTGCTTACAAAGGACAAACTATAGTTGCCTATACACAGACACATCTAACCCATGTGCACATATTACAAGTGAACTGATTCGTCACATTTATATTTTTCACTGGTCATGTTTTTCCTGCCTTCGCTATTTTCACTAATGTTCCAAGTGTGAACATGGAACAGTGCAGTACAGGAGCAGGCCCTTCGGCCCACAATGTCTGTGTCAAACATGGTGCCAAGATAACCTAATCTCATCTGCCTGCTTGTGATCCATATCCCTCCGTTCCCTGCATTCAATATCAAACCAGAAAATGCCCAGACGTTCATCCATTAGCTTTTCTATAATTTAACAACTACTTTTTACAGCTGATTTTTTTCCTTTATTTTTCTAGATTTTAGTATTTTTGCCTATGAGAAAAAAAAAAATTGATCTTAGCTACTTATCTAAAAGCAGTGACTGCTGAGACAATTGTAATTGTCAAGACTGAGTTGAATATTCTCTTGTTTTATAATGGGATAGAGAGCAAAGGCAGGAAAATTGAGTTTGGGTATAGATTAGTCGTCATATATTTGATTGGTAGAACACAGTGCTACAGACTGGTTGAATGAACCATTCTTACTTTAATGCTGCATTTTAAGACATCCAAATAAATCTAACAATAAATGCTCTACAACTTTACATTCTGCTTTAATGCACATGGACATTCATGTACAGGCAGGAACTGCAGATGCTGGTTTATACCGAAGATGGGCACAAAGTATGGAGTAACTCAGCGGGTCAGGCAGCATCTCTGGTAATAGGTGATATTTCCGACATTCTTCAGACATTCATGTGGCTGCTTCAAACAACTCTAAACTCAAAGCGGCACACTACTCTGAAGTGGTCTATTATGGGGATTGTAATTTTGCTGTATACATGTGAATTACGGGGTCTTATCGTCCAGATTATTTCTCTGCTGAATCCACTGTGTCATATGTTGTGCTTGACGTGGAAGGTGCTGAAAATTTAAAACCACGTGGCCATGAATGTCACTATTGGTGGATTGGAATATCTCATCAAATATTGCTTACACTTGCGTATGCTTTTTGACCAACTCATGTGATCTGATTGAAGTTATTTAAAATGTAAATACCAAATACTTGCTCACTGTTTATTAGCACAGTGCAACGTGCTAATATTGTTCCTTTTATAATTTCATTTATTTAGCCTGCTGATGTTTAACATTTCAGAGCAAACGGGACCATCTATTAATGAATGTCAAGTGGTACTATCGCCAATCAGAAGTGCCTGACTCAGTCTACCAACATCTAGTTCAGGACCGACATAATGAGAATGGTGAGTACTGCTTATTACCATGCCAAATTAAACATTTTCCCCCCTCACTATCTTCTCTTAAATTCATCCTTCGATAGAGCTCATAGTTCTACTAGTGACAGTGGTTCTGTGATACTTTTTTAATCTTGAAGATGTATTATCAGCATAAGTACATAGAAACATAGAAACATAGAATTTAGGTGCAGGAGTAGGCCATTCGGCCCTTCGAGCCTGCACCGCCATTCAATATGATCATGGCTGATCATCCAACTCAGTATCCCGTACCTGCCTTCTCTCCATACCCTCTGATCCCTTTAGCCACAAGGGCCACATCTAACTCCCTCTTAAATATAGCCATTGAACTGGCCTCAACTACTCTCTGTGGCAGAGAGTTCCAGAGATTCACCACTCTCTGTGTGAAAAAAGTTTTTCTCATCTCGGTTTTAAAGGATTTCCCCCTTATCCTTAAGCTGCGACCCCTTGTCCTGGACTTCCCCAACATCGGGAACAATCTTCCTGCATCTAGCCTGTCCAACCCCTTAAGAATTTTGTAAGTTTCTATAAGATCCCCTCTCAATCTCCTAAATTCTAGAGAGTATAAACCAAGTCTATCCAGTCTTTCTTCATAAGACAGTCCTGACATCCCAGGAATCAGTCTGGTGAACCTTCTCTGCACTCCCTCTATGGCAATAATGTCCTTCCTCAGATTTGGAGACTAAAACTGTACGCAATACTCCAGGTGTGGTCTCACCAAGACCCTGTACAACTGCAGTAGAACCTCCCTGCTCCTATACTCAAATCCTTTTGCTATGAAAGCTAACATACCATTCGCTTTCTTCACTGCCTGCTGCACCTGCATGCGTACTTTCAATGACTGGTGTACCATGACACCCAGGTCTCGCTGCATCTCCCCTTTTCCTAATCGGCCACCATTTAGATAATAGTCTGCTTTCATGTTTTTTGCCACCAAAATGGATAACCTCACATTTATCCACATTATACTGCATCTGCCAAACATTTGCCCACTCACCCAGCCTATCCAAGTCACCTTGCAGTCTCCTAGCATCCTCCTCACAGCTAACACTGCCCCCCAGCTTAGTGTCATCCGCAAACTTGGAGATATTGCCTTCAATTCCCTCATCCAGATCATTAATATATATTGTAAATAGCTGGGGTTCCAGCACTGAGCCTTGCGGTACCCCACTAGTCACTGCCCGCCATTGTGAAAAGGACCCGTTTACTCCTACTCTTTGCTTCTTGTTTGCCAGCCAGTTCTCTATCCACATCAATAGTGAACCCCCAATGCCATGTGCTTTAAGTTTGTATACTAATCTCTTATGTGGGACCTTGTCGAAAGCCTTCTGGAAGTCTAGATACACCACATTCACTGGTTCTCCCCTATCCACGCTACTAGTTACATCTTCGAAAAATTCTATAAGATTCGTCAGACATGATTTACCTTTCGTAAATTCATGCTGACTTTGTCCAATGATTTCACCACTTTCCAAATGTGCTGCTATCCCATCTTTAATAACTGACTCTAGCAGTTTCCCCACTACCGATGTTAGGCTAACTGGTCTGTAATTCCCCGTTTTCTCTCTCCCTCCCTTCTTAAAAAGTGGGGTTACGTTTGCTACCTGCCAATCCTCAGGAACTACTCCAGAATCTAAAGAGTTTTGAAAGATTATTACTAATGCATCCAATATTTCTGGAGCTACTTCCTTAAGTACTCTGGGATGCAGCCTATCTGGTCCTGGGGATTTATCGGCCTTTAATCCATTCAATTTACCCAACACCACTTCCCGACTAATCTGGATTTCACTCAATTCCTCCAACTCCTTTGACCCGCGGTCCCCTGCTATTTCCGGGAGATTATTTATGTCTTCCTTAGTGAAGACGGAATCAAAGTAGTTATTCAATTGGTCCACCATATCCTTGTTCCCCATGATCAACTCACCTGTTTCTGACTGCAAGGGACCTACATTTGTTTTAACTAATCTCTTTCTTTTCACATATCTATAAAAACTTTTGCAGTCAGTTTTTATGTTTCCTGCCAGTTTACTTTCATAATCTATTTTTCCTTTCCTAATTAAGCCCTTTGTCCTCCTCTGCTCGTCTCTGAATTTCTCCCAGTCCTCTGGTATGCTGCTTTTTCTGGCTAATTTGTACGCATCATCCTTCGCTTTGATACTATCCCTGATTTCCCTTGTTATCCACGGATGCACTACCTTCCTTGATTTATTCTTTTGCCAAACTGGGATGAACAATTTTTGTAGTTCATCCATGCAATCTTTAAATGTCTTCCATTACATATCCACCATCAACCCTTTTAGAATTAATTGCCAGTCAATCTTGGCCAATTCACGTCTCATACCCTCAAAGTTATCTTTCTTTAAGTTCAGAACCATTGTTTCTGAATTAACAATGTCACTCTCCATCCTAATGAAGAACTCAACCATATTATGGTCACTCTTGCCCAAGGGAGCACGTACAACAAGACTGCTAACTAACCCTTCCTCATTACTCAATACCCAGTCTAAAATAGCCTGCTCTCTCGTTGGTTCCTCTACATGTTGATTTAGATAACTATCCCGCATACATTCCAAGAAATCCTCTTCCTCAGCACCCCTGTCAATTTGATTCACCCAATCTATATGTAGATTGAAGTCACCCATTATAACTGTTTTGCCTTTGTCGCACGCATTTCTAATTTCCTGTTTGATACCATCTCCAACTTCACTACTACTGTTAGGTGGCCTGTACACAACACCCACCAGCATTTTCTGCCCCTTAGTGTTTCGCAGCTCTACCCATACCAATTCCACATCCTCCAAACTAATGTCCTTCCTTTCCATTGCGTTAATCTCCTCTCTAACCAGCAACGCTACCCCACCTCCTTTTCCTTTCTCTCTATCCCTCCTGAATATTGAATATCCCTGGATGTTCAGCTCCCAGCCTTGGTCACCCTGGAGCCATGTCTCCGTGATCCCAACTATATCATAATCATTAATGGCTATCTGCACGTTCAACTCATCCACCTTATTACGAATACTCCTTGCATTGAGACACAAAGCCTTCAGGCTTGTTTTTACAACACTCTTACCCCTTATACAATTATGTTGAAAAGTGTCCCTTTTTGATTTTTGCCATCTGAATGTACAAACAGTAAACTCACTTTCTTGGGTTGGGACAAGGGTAGATTAGGTATTTGGGGACACATGAGGTCAACCCTATTCACTGTCAACACAAATGCATGCAACAGCAGAAGTTATTTGTGTTGGAAAGAACCTTGTCCTATGACAAATGTCTACATGTGTCCTGGTAGACCAAAGCCAACTGTTTCATCCACTATATTTTCAATGCACGAACACTGGAAGTTCCTTATATTCGATAACTATGTTGCAGGCATAGTTTTTTTTTCCCAGAGGAACTTTTTGGATCAGGAGAAGTTTCAAAACCAGTAATGGTGGAAGCTTTATCATAATTAAATATGGTAGAATTTGATGCAGATTATATTTTCAGTTTATATTGATGTACACAAGCATTCCATAACACGCGAAAAAGCAATTTTAATTCCCCCTATGTTCTCAGTTTCTTAATTGAAGCATCACGCTGTGCTCTGCTTAATTTGACCTGTTTCATGGCCTTTATATCGATGGGTATTGCACTTGGTTTTGATCTTACCAGGCTATAGTAAGAGGATTTGGTTATTGTTCTGTGATCATGCTGTCATGCATTTGCGTTGTAATTTTTTCTTTTATAAGTGGCGGCACATCTTGAGATGAAGAACTGTAGAAGTCAAACAAGGCACTTTGTTAAAATTTCCAACTTGCATCACGACTTACTTTTCTTCATAAGATTTACGCATGGACAATTCTGCTGACAGTTCAGAATTGTTCTCGTGAATGAATGTTTGTCATCTTGACAGAATTGTGCCTAATTTGAACAAGACTGTATAATATTGATCTTTAAAGGTTTTTATCAATCATCTTTACCTTACATTGCTTACAGCTGATTTTTGTTTCTGGAATCGCAACTTCATGCTTTGAAATCTCCCAATTGCTTGCATACATTATTTGGTGCTGCTCAATATTCGGCTGATGGTTCCAACAATTTTCATTGGGTTATTTTTTAAGTCAACAGCAGAGATTTTACAGTAAATTTGCTGATCCTTTTCTCACATTGTGGAGCCGCAGTTTTTAATCCAAACTGTGAAGCATTTAAATAGTTTTCCCCCTGAATGTGTGTGCTCTGAAATTGTTAATGCGTTCGAAATCTCTGAACGAGGACCATGAATGGTGTGAATTTGTTATCATATCAATAAACTTACAAGGTTGGACAGTCCTTTCATTCCCTCATGCTTGCAGCAAGATATCTTAAGGACAGTTCAAGGCGTTCATGTTTGCTTATTCTATCACAGTTTGTCTTGATGTGTCTCTACTTTCCCCTCTCCCAATTTCCCATTTAGATTCTGAGGTCATTGTTTGCCACATAACTTTGCCTGAGGGATTAAAGATTAAAATGGTAAATAGATTAAGCATTTACCAGAATTGGTTCCAATGTATAGCTATTTGCAGATAGTTTAGTTCTTGTTGAAAATTTCCATATTAAAATAAGTCAGTCGTGTTGGAGATGCCACAGAACTTCGGTGACCTCAGACACTTTAGACTTTTACTTTAGACTTTAGAGATACAGCGCAGAGACAGACTCTTCTGCCCACCAAGTCTGCACCTACCAGCGATCACCCCGTACAGTAGCAACATCCTACAAACTAGGGACAATTTACAATTTTACCGAAGCCAATTAACCTACAAACCTGTACATCTTTTGAGTTTTGGAGGAAACCGGAGAATCCGGAGAAAACCCACGCGATTACAGGGAGAATGTACAAACTCCATACAGACAGCACCTGTAGTCAGGATCGAACCCGGGTTCTCTATCGCTGTACCACTGTGCCGACACACTCTGTGCAGAGTTAGCACTTTCTTCCTTTGAACGTGTGGGTTTTCCCCAGGTGCTTCAATTTTTATCCCATGACCCAAAGATATGGTGTAGGCTTAATTGCTAATGCAAGTAGCTGGTGGGGGAATCAGAAGAGAGTCAATGGGCATGTGAGGGACAATAGATTGCAGGAAAATAAAATGGGGGTGGGACTGGTGGGATTATTCCTAGAAACAGCATTGAGTTGATGCGCAAAAGGACAACCTCATGTCATTATGAAATGTGAAAATACAAAATATTGTATATTTTAAAATATAAAATATTGTAAAATATTATACAAAATACAAATCGTCAGGATATTAGTCACAGTTAATTTTGTAAGAGAATATTTCATGACAATCCAGATTATAACTAGAACCTCGCCAATCAAAGTTCTGTGCAGCAATACATCAAAACGATAGGAAAGGGCTGAAATAAAACAGAAAATGAAGATCACGAAACATCAATTGAAAGAGAAAAACTATTAAAATATCTGGCCATTGACCTTGAAATGGCTGTTATCATCATTTGCTTCTGCAACGCCAAGCCACAGTTCACTTAAAATTACCTGCTTTGGCAGTAATCTTTTAAACCACTACTTTTCAAAGGGTAATGATGGTTCTGCAGCCATCACGATTTTTTAGTTCTGGAAGGATAAAATAATATATCATTAGATGTAGAATTACAGCACTACAACCTTTTGACTCGTGTACCTAGATGTGAAGAACTACCTGAGTAATTTAGAGCGTTGCTCATTACCACATTCCCACAGTAAAGCATGGGTTGTTCTTAACTGTACTATGCGCTTCAAGTGCAAGATCAACTAATTATCTACGAAAAGGGACTGTGGTTAGTTAAACAGGAAGGAGGACTGATCTCTAATCCTTTCCCTGGGTGAATTTTAAATACATACCAATAATGGAAATACAGTATTATTGGCACTGGCACCAAATACGCAAAGGTATCTTTCAATTGGAGGCATAGATTCCCACTCCATGGATATAAATTGTCGTGACTAAAACCACTAAATCACATTGTTCATTTCTGCAATAATGTTCCAATAACAACATTATTTTCCTTGGCCTATCGTACATGTTACTTTATGGGGCAGCTGGTCATTTATAATTATGTTCTTATATCTGACTTGGGCCTGGGTATTATCAGAATTAAACAGTTAGCACAGTGAGGAATTGGGCAGGTTGTATTGCCAAGTTTTATGGCTAATAGCTTAATCTGGTAAGTGCCTTACTGCACATTTAATATGTATTTGGATATATTCAGTTCCTCTGAAGGCACAATAGTGGATAAAGCCAGTTGGCATCATAATCTGAACAGTGATGAAATCAGCTTTTACCTTTTTTGTGTTCAAAATAACCACCTAACGCTTAAGAGCTGATAATGCATGTCGAAAACATTAAGGAGGTCCTTTATGCGTATCGTGTCCTATTTGTGCATGATGTCCAATATGTTGGGGGGTGATGGGTGGGTTAAAAAAAAAATGTTGGTGGTCACTTTAAAGCAGTAACCTTCCATTGTGGGTCCTGAAGCTGTGGTTTCATTAATTAATGGAACATTTTTAAAGCAATGACTTTGTGTGGCATGCACTTCTGGTTGAAAAGATTTAATTTGGAAGTTTCATTATTATCATCTATTCAAAAGATGAGTGGATTGTTTGTATTTGCCACCACATTTAGTACAACTACAGAATATTGACAAAAGCACGGCATCCATACGAATCTTAAAAATAGTGTCCCTGCTGAAGAACTCATTGTTTCAATGACTCATTCAGTGTGGAGTGAATAAATATTCCCCACTGTGGCTGGAGGGAGAAATCACAATTAAAATCTAATCATTGTGGGAGTGAAATTTCAGCTAAAGTTGTCACCAACTAATGTATGGTGCATTAGTTAATGAGCACATCTGTTAATTTGCTCTTCCAGTTCCATTTTTGAGTGATGTCCTCGTAGATCAATATACTAGGTGATGGTAGTTGCACAATTATACAGATCACTTGACTGATGGAATGTTTGAAAGGTTTTTTTTTTAAATTGTCCCCATTTTTGTGAAATGTAGTTGTTTGTGGATGGGAGTCATGTGGAGAGATATGCTTTCTGACATTAAAATGGAAGAGAAGCAGGTGTGCACTTAACATCTGGTTGTCTTGCACGAATCGAGCGGTTGCTGCAGAGTTGGTTCAGACTGACTAGCAGACGTCTTGATTAAATCAGTTCCTGATGTATTTTACTGTGAACAAAGTAAGGTTTGGCTGGACTCCTCTGGGCTGAAAGAGAGAACTCTCCCTGATGGTCAGTAAATAGAGATCTCAGTGGTGAAAAACAGCTGGAGCTTCATAAGATTCTCTTACTGTCAGCAGAGGATTTCTGCTTTGATGAAGGGCTAGTTGGCAGTGGCCAGTTGGCCTCAAATCATATTCTTTCAATTAATAATTTTTCTTCAAAGATTTAAAATTGACCAGATGGGACATGTAAAGGGAAAGCACTCTATTTTGATAGACCTTTCTTTTTATTACTCTTAAAATGTTGTGCCTGTAAATGCCTGCTCCTCTTTCCTCACATGAGACGACATTACTCCAGATGTTCACCACCCTATGATATCTCTCCTAAGTGGCCACCTTCAGGTGAGTTGACACAGGACAGTGTGAAATGACAATGTTTAGGGCATCGCTGTCGAACTGGTCACAATTCTGGGAATGATTTCCCACCATCCCTGTACGTTATGCTGGGATGTTTGAACCAATTTCATACATTAAACTAACATTACTTAATTCCTTTAATTCAGTACAAACCAGGACTTGAACCTTAATAGTTTGTTTTACCCACCAGGTTGTTCGGGAAGCATTATTGCCTGATCTTTTAGCATTTTAATGTTTTAATTTCTGGCATTTAGCAAATGTAGTTTTGATTGTTAAGTTTAGTTTATTCGGTACTACTTTTTTGTCACTCTTCAAGTTTTGCCATTAAATCTTGGATCAGTTAAGGGTCTTGATCGTAAATTATTTTGGGAAAGGATATTGAGGTGAAATTGCAGATTGTAGGATGAAAATTTGTTGAAAAGTGAAACATGTTCATTGATTTATCTCAAAGTGCAACCTGATTCATTCTGTGCACTTGGTGTAATCTTTACTTGAATACATGAGGAATTACCTGTTACACTTTAAATGTCAAGGGATTTTCATGTTTTGAATTTTAGGGTCCATGTAAGATATGGAAGTTTATAAATTGATTGTTTTCAGTTCAGCAATTGTAAATTGTCATAAAAATTACAGCTGTAAAGTGTTTGGTATAATTTGTAAATTACAATATGTGAACCATGGTTATTTTAAGGAGTACAGTAAACCCTCGTTATAACAGACCATGTGGGGGGAAATGGTGTTAGTTATTGACAATTGTCCGCTATAACCAAGGAAGGTATTACCTTGGAGTAATCCAACGGGTCAGACAGCAGCTCTGGAGAAAAGGAGTAGGTGATGTTTCTGGTCAAGACCCCTTTTCCTCATGACCCAAAACATCACCTATTCCTTTTCTCCAGAGATGCTGTCTGACCCACTGAGTTACTCCAGATTTTTGTGTCTATCTTCGTTTTAAACAACATCTGCAGTTCCTTCCTGCACACAATGTGTGTAGTTGAAACAAAGAACTGCAGATGATGGTTAATACACTAAAGGACACAGAGTGCAGGAGTAACTCAACGGGTCAGGCAGCATCTCTGCAGAACGTGGATAGGTGACGTTGAGACCCTTCTCCAGACTGATTCAGTCTGCTGAGTTACTCCAGCACTTTGTGTAATTTCACCTTAAAACTAGGCACTGATGCCGCTGGCCTGTATCAGCAAGCCCTTCTTCACCAACTACCACATGGTCCGGTTGAAATGACTGTTGTTGTGGCTCACGTTGTAGCCCTTCACTGACCGTGCTTTCTTCAGGCCGCCGCTACCGCCAGGATGTGCTTGGTCATCGGTGGAATCTGTCAGCGAGTCCGGAGGACGAGGAGGCAGCGTGGGTGCGGCAACAAAGTGACGGCCAACAGGAAGATGCGGCGGCTGGTGAGCGTGGAGGGAGCCCCACAGACACCTACGCGCGTCCTGCGCGTGGCAACAGCGTGAAGAAAGTGTTGTCCCCAGGGGCTGCAACGAGAGGTGCGACAACAGCTGTGTCAACCGGACCTTGTTGTGGGTGATGAAGGGCTCGCTGGTTCACCTTGCAAGCTGGGGGTAGCGTCGGTGGCCGGGTGTGTTGTGGGCAGGTACCTCTGTTAATACCAAAATCTGTTATAAAGAAGTCCGTTAAAATGAGGGTTTACTGTAGTGGCCAACAAGATCTGGGCAATGCATTATTTGAACGATTTACCACCAACACATACATGATAGAAGAGTTTCAGTATTATTATGATAATATACAAAGATTAGTCTAAATTAATTTAGTAAATAAGATAACCTGGTAGTGAAGTAAGAAAATAATTCCGAGTTAAATGTAGTTTCAGTTTGAAGATTTCCATGAAAATAAATTTCACTCTGAAGATAAATCACTTATCACTATTCACCTTGAACAGAGAGTGTCATCAAGTATCCATAGCTCGTTTTTATTGTCAGTTTAATGGCATGTGAAATGCTACTTCTCCTGAAATAATGCATAAATCTTTTTAAGCAAATCAGTTTGATTTCTGTCCCCCCCCCCCCCCCCCCCCCCCCCCCCCCCCCCCCAATCCAAAGTGTGATCACAGCTTCTATTCCTATTAACTAAAGCAAAATAATTCTTCTAGTTGGCTTTCCATGATCTTGCCACCATTCCCTCTAATTGTTAGTGGTTTATTTTTTGGAAAAGGTAAATAAAATTCATTACAGATGCCTTCATGCATGCGAATTGGTGTCTTTTTTGGGTGGAATTAATTCTTAAAATAATTTGGAAAGTGGTTGTTTAAATAAATTTGAAATAGACATTCAAAGGAGCTTTTAAATAATATATTGTAACTAAGCACCTGGTAACCTAACTGTGTACTCTATCCTTAAAAATAATGATACCTTGAAGTAATGCTCAGGGTTTTGATGAGCAGACCTGCTGAGAAGCTGCATGACAACATTAGCTGGATGTGCATGTGTGACCGCTTGGTGCCACATTCTATCTTCCAATGGTTCAAACACTGAGATGAAAACGTTTGAAAGCACACCTAAACAGTGATGTGTATGCATGTACAGGAAAAATAGGAACCTTTCAAGTTGTCAGTTTGACAGTGGTGTACATGAGGGTTTGTTTTGGAATACAATATCAACTTGTCAGCATAAACAAGGCATGTTGGTGTTAGTTTGGAATCTCATTGTCGGGCCAAGTTTTTCTGTGTTGGGTTATCCAACACCGGCAGTGCAGATAGTTTAGGGAGCACAGTGGGGCAGCAGTAGAGTTGCTGCCTGGCAGCGCCAGAGACTCAAGTTCGATCCTGACTACAGGTGTGGTCTGTACGGAGTTTGTACATTTTCCCTGTGACCATATGGGTTTTCTCCAGGTGCTCCGGGTTCCTACCACACTCCCAAGACATGCAGGTTTGTAGGTTTATTGGCTTTGGTAAAAATTATAAATTGTCCCTAGTGTGTAGGATACTGCAAGTGAACGGGGTGAATGCTGGTCGGCATGGACTCTGTGTGCTGAAGGGCCTGTCTGTGCTGTATCTCTAATGTCTAAAGTCAAGATGGACATGGCCAAATGAGATGCTTTCTGCAGAAATTAATGGATGTCCTCTGGGTGAGAGGATGGATGACCACTGCATTGGAAATATTATTCCACAAATTAAAAAGCAAATTAACGAAGTTCATATTAAGTAAAGAAGTTTTAATATCAGATTCATGTGACATTAGTTAATACCTAATACTTGGTTGGGTCCTATGTTCCCTGAATAAAGATAACATTTTTAGTAGATGTCTAAATAAAATGGGATAATTTAAAACATTTTTATTGCTAAATAGGTTTGAGGTGAGAGGGGAAAGATTTAATAGAAATCTGAGTGGCACCATTTTCCACTCAGAAGAATAGTTGATATATGTAATGAGCTGCCCGAAGTGATATTTGAGGCAGGTACTATAATAACATTAAAAAGACATTTGGACAGATGCATGGATAGGAAAAGGTTTAGAGGGATATAGACCAAATACGGACAAGTGGGACCAGTGCAGATGGGGCATCTTGGTCGTTGTGGGCAAATTGGGCCAAATAACCTGTTTCCATGTTGTATGAGGTATTACAAAATTGAGAAAAAGGTGGAAAATTGCAAAACAATTTTCATCATTTGTCACTTTAAGGGACAGGTATATAAATGTATTGTTGACTGAATTTCTGCAGTGATTCCACTTCAATGCAGAGCTGCCTCCTCGAAGTCACTTGGGAGTCGGGTTCTGCTTTATAATTTTTTTTCTCATTTGACAATGCCTGTTTTCAAATGTGTTTTCATTTATCGTGAAACTTCCCCTTGGGGAACTGTTTATTAAGAGTATTCAATTATATTAGCATTTTTAATATATCTCCTACATCTGAATTTTGAATAAATACTTGTGAAAATTATTTACATACATAATTACATTTCCTGTAGATTCTGGCCGTGAGCTTGTGATCACAGACCCAGTAATTAGGAGTCGGGAGCTCTTCATTTCAGATTATGTAGACACCTACCATGCTGCAGCACTCAGGCAAGTTTGAGTCATTAATGTGATGGTTTATTTGACTAAAGCAGCAAGATTGAAATATTAATTGGTTTTAAAATATTGTCATGACAATATCAATTACAAATGTTTTTTCCTTACAGAGGGAAATGCAATATTATACATTTTTCTGACATATTTGCTGCGAGAGAATTCAAGCCACAACTGGACCAATTTTTTTATATTCTGGGCTACAACCCAGAGACGAGGTAAGGAGGTGACATTTGCAAGTCAAAAATAATGCAGATGCTGGAAATCTAAAATTACAATACAAGCAACTTTGATGTTTCTCTATTTGAGTCTGAAGAAGGGCCTCGACCTGAAACCTCACCCATTCCTCTCTCCAGAAATGCTGCCTGTCCCGCTGAGTTACTCCAGCATTTTGTGTCTTCCTTTGAGCATTTCCAACATTTTCTGTTTTTATTTAAGGAGGTAGTATTTGTTTTGACACTAGTCCTGAACTACTGCACAAAATATTGTTCAGTCAAATGTGGAGACTGCCTCTGCCTGTTTTCATGACAAAGGAAATTAAAGCGTGAGTGACATTGTAAAGGAAATACACCACTAGCTAAACTGATGGAATCATTATAAAATCACTAGAATAGTTATTATAAAAGGCACACATTAACATGACCCTGCTCATTGCCATAGCAAATTAATGATGATGGGTTTTGTAGCTATCAATTTCTCAAGATACTGTTTCATCTTTATTTTTCTCCGTCAATTGTCCCTGCCCTCATCGAGTCCCTACACTGAACATGTAAATGACTTCATTCCAACGTCACATTGACTTGTAATCATCCTGAGAGATAGTGGCCCCTCTATTATGTTCGAGGCTACTTCCTGCACATGCAGACGAGACTAGGCATCACCAGAATGGGCATTTAAATTTGTGCTCCACAATACTTATGTGTATGTCCTTAAGTGCCTTACACCGTCTGCAACAATGGTGTCGTCTGATTTAAAGCAGTTTGACTTTTTCATTTAATTTGTTCTTTTTTGTTCAGAGATCCGATTGGTATAAAAATGTTGTTCTTGCTGTGAAATTTCTCAATCTATTGCCTGTTACTAATGAGATTTCAGTTGGAAAATAAAGCGTGTGTGTAAAGGGCCTGTCCCACTTGGGCTTCATTTGCGCGTCACGCAGGTGGAGCGCGAAGATTTTGTGAATCCCAAAATCCTGGGGCGCCGCGTGCTATCGCCGCCTACGCCACGCCACCACGCCTCATCATGCGCACGTAATGTACGTCACGAGTGCGTCGTGACGCGTAAATGATGTGCAAACGATGCCCAAGTGGGACAGGCCCTTAATTCTACTCGGACAGTGGGAAACAGTAGCATATGATTTTGACTGTCCAAATTTCTAATCACCATCTTGAACCATGTACAAGACAAATGTGAAGCACTGATGTTTATAGATCAGCAGTCGTGGCAGTAATTGTGAATATACATTGTTTGTCACACAAATTGATGCAGTATTAAAGTTTACAGTTTTCATGTGTTGCTTTTCAACAATGTATTAGCATGAATACATAAAAATAACCAAAGGAACAAATTAAATGTGTATAACTGCAATTTTCAGTTAGATGACTTTAATGTTTTTCTGCTTTGACGATATATCTTGTAAATAATTAATGAGGTTACTTGTTTCTTGGACCAAGCACTTTATTAACGTCACGCACTTAGGGAATATTGCAGTTTAAAAATATTTTACCTCTTTTTGCCTCTGATACATTTCAAACCTTCTGTAAGTAGGGTTGACTTTATTAGCACAATTAATCACAACAAATTCATTTTGAAACTGATCTAAATTGCCTAAATCCCTTTTCATCTGTACTTCTTTTTTTTAAACAAAGAGGCCATGTACATTAGAGGATCTGTCAGTGACTTACTGTCACGCTGTTGAGTCTGTTTACAATGGTTTTGCTCGATGGAACATTGTAAAAATCGAGTTTCATCCACTACAGAATTAAAACTGATGTCCTTGTATTCTATTTGGTTTCATCTTGTGACAAAGATGGGTGCCTGACTGAATTCTGCACACTGCTTCTGTTACATCTATGGGAGAATGGAACAAGAAAGAAGTCTCATGTTACATTATTTTCTCACAGATTTCAATATGGGCAAATAATTATTGCTGATGCACACTACCTCATATTTTGGGAGACCAAAGTTTTTTTATTGAAGTTTATACTGGATCCTATTTGAATCCAATACTCCAACGAGACGACACTTCAAAAGCTGTAAATGGTTTCCTGAAGGCATGTAAAGGATGCATCAGAAACCTGCCCTGTCTTCCTCTTTCCTTATCTCAATTCACTTTTATTCATGTCCACTCCCTGTCCTTCTCTATATAACATACTTCTACCCACAGCTCTGCTTTCTCTCCCAGTACACCACCCTACCTCCAACAGAGCTACTGCCTTACAGCACCAGAGACACTGGTTCAATCCTGACTTTGTGTGCTTGTCCGTACGGAGTTTGTATGTTCTGCTTTGACCTGCTTAGGTTTTCTCAGAAATCTTCAGTTTCCTCCTATACTCCAAATACGTACAGGTTTGTAGGTTTTTGGCTTGGTATAAATATAAATTGTTGCTAGAGTGTGTATGGGTGTGTGTGTGTAGGATAGTGTTAGTGTGCGGGGATTGCTGGCCGGTGCGGACTCAGTGGGCCGAAGGGCCTTTTTCCGTGCTGTATCTCTAAAACTAAAAAACTAAAAACTAAAACAAAATACATTTTTCAGATTTGAACGTTAGAGTTTTCCGCTTTCTATGGGTTGTGTCCACTCCCCCCCCCCCAACCCGATCCCCATATCTAAAGATGTTAGGAATTAGACGATGAGCAGGAATCGCCTGTATTCCATCTCCTCCTCGGTCTGTTATGGCCTGATGAAGCAAGTGTTTGCTCACTCATTCCAATAAATGGATCTGTGCATTCATGCTGAAGGACAGTGGTAAATCTTTTACGCTACTTAACGACTGATGAAGTGGATCCATATCAGAATATTCTGACACATCAACGTAATGTTATCAATCACTCATCTGAAAGCAATATTCTTGTGTATTACTTTCAGTCCTCCAATCTGGTCAGTACTTGTTTATCCAATCTGTATGTTTCCATCGGCAAAGCATGTTTCCATCTAATTTGCTATAATCGTTCTTATGCGGAACATGGAGCAGAAGTTCAGAGCAACACAGGAACATGTTCATCAGCCCAGGAGGTTTGCGGCAAACATGATGCCAAATTAAACTAATGTGTTCTGCCTGCACATGATCCATTCCCTCCATTCCTTGCGTATCTATGTGCCTATCTAAAAGCCTCTTAAATGTCATTTTCATATCTGCTTCCACCATCACCTGTCAGAGCAATCCAAGCACCTACCATTCTCTATGTAACAACAATACTTGGCCTGCCCATCTCATTTAAACTTTCCTCTCTTTCATCTTAATGCTATGTCCTCCAGCCTGGGAGAAAGATTCTGACTGATAAGGCGAACAGTATTGAACACAATACTCCAAATGCAGCCTAAAGAAAGTTTTATAAAGTTGCCAAATGATTTCTTGACTTTTATACCTAGTGCTCTGACCAATGAGGGCAAGCATGCCATACACTTTATTTCCCACTTTATCTACCTGTTTTGCCTCTTTCAGGGAACGATGGTGTTGGACCCCAAAATCTCTCTGTACATCAATGCTTTTGAGGGTCTTGCTTTTAAATCTATCTTTTCCCCTTATATTTGACCTGCCAAAGTGCATCAGGGTCCTGGATTAAACTCCCATCTGCCATTTTTGCATCCATATGTGTAACTGATCTGTGTCTTGCTGCATCTGTTGACAGCCTTCTTCACTATTCAACTCCACCAATTTTGGTCTATCTGCAAAACTTCCGAACCAACCCATCTAGATTTTTCGCTAGGGTAGACAAAAAAGCTGGAGAAACTCAGCGGGTGAGGCAGCATCTATGGAGCAAAGGAATAGGCGACGTTTCGGGTCAAGACCCTTCTTCAGACTGGGTCTTCCGTGCAAAAATGGGAGCAGACAGATCAAGCATTGCACTGCAAAATCAAAGTGCAAAGTTCAGTTTGAAGAAGGGTCTCAACCCGAAACGTCACCTATTCCTTCGCTCCATAGATGCTGCCTCACCAGCTGAGTTTCTCCAGCTTTTTTGTCTACCTTTGATTTTTCCAGCATCTGCAGTTCTTTCGTAAATAAATAGATTGTTCTCCAAGTAGTTTGTACATATCTCGAACAGCAGAGGCCTCAACCAAGGTTCCTGTGGAACACCACAGGTCACAGGCCTCCAGCGAAAATAGCACTCTTCCACTGCAACTCTGTCTTCTGTGCGTAAGCCAGATCTGAATCCAAACCGTCAAGTTACCATGAATCCCATGCAACTTAATCTTCTGAATCAGCCATGAGTGCTACCTGTGTCGGAGACTTTTTCACACCATCTTTGCAGCACTTTATGGAGTAACCACTGAAAATCTGTTAGTTCTTCCTAAATGTCCATTAAATTTGCTGAGAGCTCTGGTTACTGGCAATTAACATGTTGCCTAGTCAGTTAACAAAGACACTATTGAACAGAAAAACACCAATGAGTCTATATTCAGTCAGCAAATTAAACTTGTCTTTGACAGGAACCAAAAGCCCTATTAATTGACCAGCTTGCTAGACCTTGTAAAATGTATCTTTTGCGTCGATCCCTGATGCAATTTGGCCACCCTTTGTGGCCTCCAATGCAAAAACTAAGGAAGGAGGATACAATTGA
Organism: Leucoraja erinaceus; assembly: GCF_028641065.1. Classification (NCBI taxonomy): domain Eukaryota; kingdom Metazoa; phylum Chordata; class Chondrichthyes; order Rajiformes; family Rajidae; genus Leucoraja; species Leucoraja erinaceus. Next base: position 19,521,419 of record NC_073406.1, on the reverse strand, counting down.
AATTGCAGTTTTGCAGCGGAAAGAATGATCAACAAATATTAATTTTATTAAGGTAAACAGAAATACAGAATCGTTTAAGTTTCCCTTTTGGCTTCTTGGACGTCGGACATACCAGTTTGCACACACAAGAAGTTCAAAGCTAGTGCCTTGCAGTAAGTGTGTGTTCTGTTTAAGGATGAGCTTTTATTCTTGTTTTTCTCCACGGCGATCCCTTCCCTTCCACAGAACACTTGCTATAAAACCGTTTTAGCTACTTGTGCACGTCACCTATCGCTGTCGCGCCACATGTACTTCAGTCACAGTGAGCGGTGAAGTATTGTCGGGGAGTGGAGGATATCAGTGGTCCGTGCATGCATGGTTATTTATTGGAAGCTGTTTGTACAAATTGAATGCAGCTGACAGGTCAGTCTGCCTTTCCTGCTCAGCAGAAATGAAAAACAAGTCTGCTGTGGTGCCAGGATCTTTTCAGATTTAAGAAAGCTTTGCATACCACTAAATAATTGGCCCCTGGTGTACAAAAAGCAAAGCAGGATATCATCTGTTAGAAATGGTATTGCTTATTCCTGAAATGGCAAATGTAACCATTTTACTGGCATCTCCCTCAGCTTAACCATCTTCAAAATATGATGCAAGCTATTCAATCCAGTGATTATATGTGGAGTGGAGTTTGATTTCACTGCATTCACTGAAATACTTGTCTGGAACAATGGTTGTGGGAACTGATAAAATTGGCTTCTGGAACAAAATGTTGGACCTTGATCAACTCGGGAGGGAGCCATGGTTCTTTCTGTGTTTAAGTAGTGTTACAATTAGAAACTATTTTATTTCTATCCCTTTATGCCAGTGTTTTTTAACTGAAAAAAGTAAGGCCACTGTTAGTAAGCTGGTCATTTCTGTTACTTCATGCTGCTTTAATGTGAAACTCATTGATATGGGCACAACAAAAAATTAAGTCAATTTTAAAAAACTACATGGGACGTTTTAACTCATTCTCTGAGGATCCTTACTGGTCAGATATGTCAACAGTGCAGTTGTGGTTTGAAACTTGACGCTATAGACTGAGCTGCTAGATCGTGTAACAGTTACATTGAGATGAGATCATATCTCTCGTATCAGCCAAATTAAAAGATTCCAGAAGATTCTGGGAACAAGGAGAGATTATCTTTATACTATTCAATTTTATCGGTGAGAGCAGGATCGTTCCTATATCGTGCGGATAGCACTCCTCTTTCTCCATTCTTATCCACTCTAACTGCAGAGTGGAACTATCCAGCCAGTACATTATGTTCTTAATATGCACTGCCCAGTAGTAATACATAAAGTTAGGTAATGATAAACCCCCAACTTCTTTAGATTTGCACAAATGCTTTCGTTGAATTCTATGTGTTCTGTAGTCCCATTTAAAATTAGTGATAGTGGAATCTAGTTTTTTGAAAAAATATTTTGGAATATATATTGGGATCGCTTGAAACAAATATATTAATTGTGGTAAGAAATTCATTTTTATAGCGTTAATTCTACCTGTCAATGAGAGCGGAAGCGTTTTCCAAAATTTAATCGTATCATTCAGTTTATTTAATAGTGGTATAAAATTGGCACTAAATAATGATTTGTATCTTCTCGTAATTTGAATACCCAGATACTTGAATTTTTCTGTTGCAATTTTGAAGGGGAATTTTAGTAAGTGTCTTGAATCCTGTGGTTTTAAAGACATAATTTCGCTTTTATTCCAATTTATTCTATATCCTGAAAAAGAGCCAAATTCCTCAATTAGTGTTAATAAGGTGGGTATACTCGTTTGTGTATTAGTAATATATAAAAGGATATCATCAGCATATAATGAAATTTTATTCTTTGAGTCCTTAGTGTTATATCCGTGAATATTCGGGTGATTTCTAATCCTTTCGGCCAGCGGTTCTATCATAAGGGCAAATAGCAATGGTGATAAGGCACACCCTTGCCTATTACCCCTTGATAAGTAAAATTTTGGAGATAGCGTATTGTTAGTTAATATTCTTGCCGTAGGTCTATCGTAAAGTAGTTTAACCCATCTAATAAAATTCTCTCCCGTATTAAATTTTTGGAGTACCTTGTATAAATACTGCCATTCTACTTGATCAAATGCCTTCTCTGCATCCAGCGTGACAACTGAAATATCTTCATTGTCCTCATTATGAGAGTACATTATATTGAAAAGCCTTCTCAAATTATTAAATGATTGTCTTTTGGGTATAAATCCCGTTTGATCCGTATTTATTAAATTGTTAATATAATTATTTAGCCTTCTAGCTAGAATCTTTGCTAAAATTTTCTGATCCATATTTAGAAGTGAAATAGCTCTATAAGAACCCGATATAAGAGATTATCTTTAATATTGTGTTCATTAAATATTTCTTGATCAACAGTAATGTGTCACCGTGGTGCAGCGGGTAGAACTGCTGCTTCACAGCGCAGAGACCCGGGTTCGATCCTGACTTTGGGTGCTCTCTCTGTGGAGTTTGCACCTTCTCCCTGTGACCATGTGGGTTTCCTCCTGGTCCTCTGGTTTCTTCTCACATCCCAAAGAATTGCGGGATTGTAGGTTAATTGGCCTCTGTAATTTGCCCATAGTGTGTTGGGACTGGATACGAAGGTGGGATAACACGGAACGAGTTTGAACGGGTAATCGAGGGTTGGCGTGGACTCGGTGGACCAAAGGGTCTGTTTCCATGCTGTAACTCTGTAACTCTAAACATCGATGATGAAATTCATCATTGCCTTCAATGTGTCAGTGTGCAACCTTTGGTTAATTGAGGAACGAGAATCAGGACCTCCGAGTCGCACAAAATTCATAGTGTACTGGGTTGCAATGATTCTTGCCCTCCTTTAGATAGCCTTGATCTAGACCTACTCATTGGGAGGATGAGCAAACCAAAATCAATAGACAATAGGTGCAGGAGTAGTCCATTCAGCCCTTCGAGCCAGCACTGCCATTCAATGTGATCACGGCTGATCATCCAAAATCAGTACCCTGTTCCTGCCTTCTCCCCATATCCGTTGACTACGTTATTGTTAAGAGCTCTATTTAACTCTCTCTTGAAAACATCCAGAGAATTGGGTTCCACTGACTTCTGAGGGAGAGAATTCCACAGATTCACAACTATCTGGATGAAAAAGTTTTTCATCATCTCCATTCTAAATGGCTTACTCCTTATTCTTAAACTGTGGCCCCTGGTTCTGGACTCCCCCAACATCGGGAACATGTTTCCTGCCTCTAGCGTGTCCAAGCCCTTAACAATCTTATATGTTTCAATGAGATCCCCCTCATCCTTCTAAACTCCAGAGTGTACAAGCCCAGCTGCTCCATTCTCTCAGCATATGACAGTCCCGCCATCCCGGGAATTAACCTTGTAAACCTACGCTGCACTCCCTTAATAGCAAGAATGTCCTTCCTCAAATTAGGGGACCAAAACTGCACACAATACTCCAGGTGTGGTCTCACTAGGGTTCTGTACAACTGCAGAAGGACCTCTTTGCTCCTATATTCGATTCCTCTTGTTATAAAGGCTAACATGCCATTCGCTTTCTTCACTGCCTGCTGTACCTGCATGCTTACTTTCATAGACTGATGTACAAGGACCCCCAGATCCTGTTGTACTTCCCCTTTTCCCAACTTGACGCCATTTAGATAGTAATCTGTCTTCCTGTTTTGCTACTTTGAAAGGTCAATGTCCTTACAAAGCCCCATATACCCATCATTGAGGCCCTAGTTACACTAAATTATCTGTATTGGGTAGGCCATGATATTCATTGGCCAGAATCAAAATTGTACTTAAAGTCTACTTGAAACACTAACGCAATCACACTTAGTTGTCGGAATTACTTGCCATGAAGGAGCATTTGAGACAGTATTGAGGACCTTGAAGCTGTGGACCAAGAGCACAAAGAATAAATGGCAAAATGGCACAAATGGCAAAAATAACGTACCACCTCACCTACCATCCATCTACTCCCATCAAGCCATGCTTACATCTTCTATGGAATAATGTATGGTTCTCACATTGATCTTGGGAACTACCTCAAAACTGGAGTGAAGCAAGTCATTTTCAATGCAAAGGGACTGCCTAAGGTGAAGTAATATTGACTTATAGACCAATTTCCCTACAGGCTATGAGAGTATCTCTGGTGTCCAACATTGAGGCCTTAGTTACCTACGTTGGGAAGGCCACGCTGTTCATTTGCCAGAATGAACATTTTGTTGTATTTACTCAAGTATCTGCTTGAAGCACTAAAACAATCCCACTGACCTGTTGGAATCATTGGATATTAAGACTGGTGAAGGAGCATTCGGGACAATATTGAGAACCTTGAGGCATCAGGAGAACAAAGGATGCTTCTCTGTATGCGTTTGCGAACACCAGGTTTCTTACCTTGAAAAACCCACCTAATTTGACTGTTTTGGAACTTGTAGCATCCTGTACTATGCCAATGTCAACAAAGCTGCTGGTGACTGATTATTGTCATACTGATAAGCTCCTAATGCATGATGCAGTAGCTGCTGAGTTAAGAGTCATCTGTCATATGTGGCAATGTCAGGGATCCAGACCTCCTGATGCTGATTTATGCATTGGTCTAATGTTGTTGCGGTTGTACATTGACATGAATGAAGTGAAATAATTTGAGAGGCTACCGAGCCCGCGGTGTTATTAGCCTTTGTAAAACCATTTCACTGGTTTGAAATTCTGTCCTCATGATGGATGATGATATGTTATTGTAGAGCTCTTCCCTGCAAGTTATTCTTATGAATACTTCTTTATCTAACAGGTAACAGTGGAGAACTGTAAAATCTGTGATTTGTGAGGAAAAAGGCTTGCGGTGCCGAGAGGAATAAGCTGCAATCTGAAAGGGAAATAGAAAATGTAAATGTCGGGTCTCGACCCGAAATTTCACTTATTCCTTCGTTCCATAGTTGCTGCCTCACCCGCTGAGTTTCTCCAGCATTTTTGTCTACCTTTGATTTCTCCAGCATCTGCAGTTCTTTCTTAAACAGAAATTGTAAATTGTGCATTTGAGAAAGATATACTTAAAATCTTTACACAGTGGTTGAGTGGCCCAATTTATCTGTCCACTTTTTTTAAAGGCTTACAGCTAACTCCCTGATTTACATACATGCCATGATTGGTGCAGCGGTAGAGCTGCTGCCTTACAGCGCCAGAGACCCAGGTTCGATCCTGACTAAGGGTGCTGTCTGTATGAAGTTTGTACATTCTCCCTGTGACCGCGTGAGTTTTCTCCAGGTGCTCCGATTTCCTCCCCACACTCCAAAGACGTACTGGTTTGTCGGTTAATTGGCTTAGTTAAAATTGTAAAATATCTTAGTGTGTAGGGTAATGCTAGTGCATGGGGTGATCACAGGCCAGCGCGGACTCGGTTGGACAAAGGACCTGTTTCCGTGCTGTAGCTCTAAAGTCTAAGACACTTCAGTGCAGTGCTGAGGGAGTTCTGTATTATTGGGGTAACACCTCTTGAGTGAGGTGCCAGATCCAGAAACAGGCGAAAGTTAAAAATGGTTTAACAAGAGAAAAATGCTGGAAACACTCACAAGATTAGACAGCCTCTGTGAAAAGAGGAACAGAGATGACATTTTAGGTCAAAGACCCCTTGTTGGAATTATTTGACCTGAAAGATTAATGCTGTTTCTCTTTCCATAGTTGCCCGAACTACTGAGTGTTCCCAGCTCCTCCTGTCGTTATTTTGGATTTCCAGCATCTGCAGATTTTTCCTTTTTGTTTACTGTGCGGTTTTGTTACAGTATTACATGAAGAAGGAAAGCTGCTGGTGTTCTGATCAATATATCAAGTTGTTGGAGATTGCCTTGAGTAACAGTACATTCATTGAAAAAATAATTGACTAAATAAAGCTGCTGTCAACATTTTCCTTTTTATTTATGACTTTTTTGATTATTATACTAGATTAAAGTCATCGAACTCTATGCACGTTTGACATTTTATGAGACATAATGTTTTGTATAAAAATAACTATTGAATTCAAGCTGTGCTCAAATTCTTCTTCTTGTTCTATTTGTTTGTGCTTTATTCTTGCATTTAAATTTTTTCCTTCCATGTAATATGTCTGCCTGTAATCCTGACATCTGAAAGCCATAAAGATTAATAGCTTCCAGGCAGGGAAAATGAGAGCAAGATGAATTGTTTTTAAGTTGGCACATGTGAGTTCTTTATTAAATACAACAGAACATGAAAATATAACTAATTTGATTCGCAGATGCATTTGAAAGCTATATCTTAACTTACACCAAGATGTGGCTTAATAAAGCTTACAAGCAATTTTGACATTTGTTAAATAAAACTGTTTAGAAAAAAAGCAGCTTAGAACAAAGGTATCCTGTTATGTATCATAATCACGATAGGTGCCTTGATAAATTATGAGTGGATATTTTTCACTTAAGAAAATACATCAAACTATTTCTCTACAGCAAAATCTCACCAATAACATAGAGATAAATGATCAGTAAATCAGTTTTTGGTGATCTTGGTTGAGAGAAGGTTGTTAACTGGGCATAAAACAAAGTTTGAGCAGTTGATGATAGATAGGATCTTTGATTTTTACCAAAATAGGCAATTGATGTTAAATCTAATTTGCAGTTTAGATTTTCTGTTATAGTGTGTCCAGATAATAACAATGATTCTTCAGCAACAAAGTACTTTGGGTATCCTGAGAATGTGCTCGTACTACACGTTAATTATTTCATGTGTAAATGTCTGGCTACTCAGCTCAACAATACAGAGCTCCCACAGCACAGATTACTTTGTGCACCCATTTCTAGATTGAGTTGTGATCAGATCTTAAGCTGATACTTAAAACTCTGTCTTGCTTTGGATAAAACAAGTCCTAATCACTAATTTGTAAACTTCAGGAAAGGACAATCTGGGATTATCCATCATTTTTTGGGTTTCTATGCTACCATTGTTGGATACTTGAAAAATCCTGTGCCTTTCTGTATTTACAAAATAACCATTTAATGTTTACTTAGAAGAATTGCTTTAAAACTCTTCTAAAAACATAATTTTTAGTCATTGTTTTCTACACACATTACAACAAATAAAATGTAAACATTTTGGCAATTCCATTTTAATTCCATTCTAATCAAAAGCGAATGATTTCTGAGTAGAAACAAGGAACTGCAGATGCTACTTTACAAAAAACGAAACAAAGTGCAGGAGTAACTCAGCATGTCAGGCAGCATCTCTGGAAAATGTGGAAAGGTGATGTTTTGGGGAGCCCCTCCCCACCTCCCCTACATGTCGCACTTATTTCTCCGCTCTCCTCTTTTACCTACATTCCTTCTTCCATCTTTACAATTCGCATCTTTACAATCCTTTTGTCTCGCATCTTTTGTCTTTAAATCTCTGGCCTTCTTCCAAATATCTGCCTATCACACGCCCTCCCCTCACTTCTATCAACCTATCTTTGTCCTTCCCCTCCTCTCCTCCAGCCTTCTTCCCTCTCACTACAATCAGTCTGCAGAAGAATCTCAACCTGAAATGCCACCTATCTGTATCCTCCAAGGATGCTGCCTGACCCGCTGAGTCCAGCACTTTGTATCACTTTGAATGATTTCTGAGATGGAAGGTTGAATTAGGCAGTGTCGATGTTATCCTTAAGATGCTGGTCAGGCCGCATTTGGAGTACTGTGAGCAAATTTGAGCCCCTTATCTGAGGAAGGATGTGCTGGCTCTAGAGAGGGTCCAGAGGAGGTAACAAGAATGATTCCAGGAATGAGGGGTATAGCATATGATGAGCGCTTGACAGCACTGGACCTCTACTCACTGTATAGAAGGTTGAGGGGTGACCTCATTGAAACTTACAGAATAATAAAAGGCAGAGTGGATGTGGAGAGGATGTTTCCACTGGTGGAAGAGTCTAGAACCAGAAGTCATAGTCTCAGAATTAAAAGGCGCTCTTTTAGAAAGGAGGTGAGGAGGAACTTCTTTAGTCAGAGGGTAGTTAATCTGTGGAACTCATTGCCACAGAGGGCTGTGGAGGCCAAGTCAGTGGATATTTTTAAGGCAGAGATAGACAAATTCTTAATTAGAACGGATGTCACAGGTTATGGGGAGAAGGCAGGAAAATGGGATAAGGAGGCAGAGATCAGCCATGATTGAATGGTGTACTCAATGGGCCTAATGGCCTAATTCTACTCCTATAACATGAATTTATCTAGGAGGGTTTCTTTCTTGGATTGTCATTTTTTAAATATTAATCTAAAATGATCACAAAAGACTTATCGTATTTTGGCGCATGTAGTGAATTATCAATGTTTAATAAGTTATTAAAAATGGAATTTCAGGTTAGCACGGAAAACATGGTAAGGTTTTCATAAACCTCAAATGGTATATTTGGGATCATTATGATTTTGATGCATTTTCAAGTTCAAGTCCTTGTTTATTGTCACTTAACCATCTAAGGTACAGTGAAATTTGAATTTTGAATGTAATACAGAGCTATAACTTGTTTTTCGTGGAGCGTTGAGAGACACAGAATAACACATTAATGGGAATGAGCTCAGAGTTTCTACTCTGGCGTTGGTTGTCCAGTTAGACACAGGAGAAATTGAATGATGCTCCTTTGGAATGCTGCTATGTATCTCCAAAGCTGCAATAAAACTGCTTTTGAAGGATTCATTGGAGCAGATTATTGATTGAATATTGTTGAGGTCTGGAATGAGGAAGGAAATTTAATATAACTTAAAGAAAAGTATAAACTCAATGAACAGGTTGCAAATTTACAAGAGTTGTGGAGGCTTTTACATTTGCAATAAACCACATTTTATATAACCAAGAGAAAATCGTATCCACCTAAAACCATTGTTTACTGGATCTTGCAGTTGTTTCATGCAAACATCATAATTCTACTCATCTTTAGTGAGATATGAAGGAAGAAAATATAAAGTCAGTACTTTTGGAACGTTGAATAAATGAGTAGCAGTGCAGATGTCTCCTCTGTGCTACAAATGTAGTTTAGTTTAGACATACAGCATGGAAACTAGCTCTTTGGTCCACTAAGTCGACACAAACCATTGAAACTTGAGACTTGACAATTTTTTCGTTCATTTTTCACAATAGGGACACAACTGGCACCATCAGGTGCTTCGAATGGCTCTTGTGGACATGGTGGAGAATCACCTGCTGCTGCTTTCTTGGTGAGAACACTTGGTATTAATGTGTAGGGACTTCTAGGATTAAGACCTAGTGAATTCTCCAGGTCAGAATGGTGGACAACTTGCATGGAATCCTGCAGATGGTGCTGTTTCCACCTACCCACAGAACCTGAACTACTTGATGGTAGAGTAGCGGATTAGGGGTTATGGACAATAGACAATAGACAAAAGGTGCAGGAGTAGGCCATTCGGCCCTTCGAGCCAGCAACGCCATTCACTGTGATCTTGGCTGGTCATCCACAATCAGTACCCCGTTCCTGCCTTCTCCCCATATCCCTTGACTCTGCTATCTTTAAGAGCTCTATCTAACTCTCTCTTGAAAACATCCAGAGAATTGGCCTCCACTGCCTTCTGAGGCAGAGAATTCCACAGATTCTCAACGCTCTGGGTGAAAAGATTTTTCCTCATCTCCATTCTAAATGGCCTACCCTTTATTCTTAAACTGTGGCCCCTGGTTCTAGGCTCCACCAACATCGGGAACATGTTTCCTGCCTCTAGCGTGTCCAATCCCTTAATAATCTTGTATGTTTCAATAAGATCCTCTCTCATCCTTCTAAATTCCACTGTATGCAAGCCCAGTCGCTCCATTATCTCAACATATGACAGTCCCGCCTTCCTGGGAATTAACCTCGTGAACCTACGCTGCGCTCCCTCAATAGCAAGAATGTCCTTCCTCAAATTTGGAGATCAAAACAGCACAGAATACTCCAGGTGTGTTCTCTCTAGCGGCCTGTACAACTGTCTATTGGGGGTTATATTTGGTTAAAACTAGGCCAGAATCTTCAGTTGGTTTTATTTGTGGTAATCAGTGTAACCATTGTATGCTGATTGTGGAGGGAATAAATATTTAGGGTGGTGGATGGGGCGCCAGTCAAACAGATGATGTCTTGTCCTAGAAAGTGTTGAGCTGCTGGAGTTACATTTGTCTAGACAAGTGGAAAATATTTATCACCAGGCTCCTCTTGTAGATGGGAAAAGGCCTGATGGTGTCAGGAGATGAGTCATTTGCTGCGGTATATCCAGACTCAGATCTTCGGCTGTGTCCACGGTATTTATGGGGCTTTTGATGGTGGGCAACTTGGCAATGTTAAAGCATTGAATATTGTGGGTGGTTGATTGATCTTTCTTATTGGAAGTGGCCAATATCTGATATATTTGTGGTACAAATATAACACTTTACACTGCGTGCTGGAGTCTTATCTGGACTTGTTGCGTGCAGGTATGTTGGTCAACTGGAATGGAACAGTGTGAAATTATCAGCAAAAATGCTCACTCATGACCTTATATAACCATATAATCATATAACAATTACAGCACGGAAACAGGCCATCTCGACCCTTCTAGTCCGTGCCGAACACATAATCTCCCCATGTCCCATATACCTGCGCTCAGACCATAACCCTCCATTCCCTTCCCATCCGTATAACTACCCAATTTATTTTTAAATGATAAAAACGAACCTGCCTCCACCACCTTCACTGGAAGCTCATTCCACACAGCTACCACTCTCTGAATAAAGAAGTTCCCCCTCATGTTACCCCTAAACTTCAGTCCCTTAATTCTCATGTCATGTCCCCTTGTTTGAATCTTCCCTACTCTCAGTGGGAAAAGCTTTTCCACGTCAACTCTGTCTATCCCTCTCATCATTTTAAAAACCTCTATCAAGTCCCCCCTTAACCTTCTACGCTCCAAAGAATAAAGCCCTAACTTGTTCAACCTTTCTCTGTAACTATGGTGGCAGAAAAGACATTGGTGAAGTTGCTAAAGATGCTTGGGCCTTTTGAGGAACTGTAGGACCACGGTCTGGGATAGGAGATAGACTCCAATAATCTTTATACTTATTAACGTTAGTGTTACCAAGTTGTCTTGATGCCAGTCCCAGTCAGATGTTGTATTTGCCATCAAGAGAGTTCACTCCCATGCCACCACTGGAATTCAGCTCTTTGGCCCCTTGTTGGACCATGGCTTTGATGGAATCTTGAACCAAATGCTCCTATCAAAACCTATATTGACATTGATGAAAATGTTAAAGACAGTGCTTTAAGAATTTGTTGAATTGGTGAGCAAGTGTTCCATGCAGCACTTGTATGACACCCTCCATAGTTTTGTTTTGATGACTGTATGTTGTTTGATAGTTAGTTGGATTAGATTCATCCTGCTGTTATTGAATAGAACATAACTGGGAAATGTCTACATTTGTTGGATAATGCCAGCAATAATGCACCAGAATGGCCCACCTAAAGGTATCTTAGATTTGGAGCGAAAAAAGGGACCCTCGATGAAGGTTCTTGACCCGAAATGTCGACTGTCCACTTCCCTGCACAGATGCTGTCTGACCTGTTGAGCCTCTTGCTTTGCTCAAATAATCTATCAAGTGCAAATTTAATTATTTCTATTTGAAGTTGAAGACTGTTGTACAATTTGTTTGTTGCCATTAGAAGCCACCACACACAATTCCTTCTTCCAGCCAGCTTGTTTGTACCACAGATCATTGTGAAATAAAGTAACGCATGCAAAAGACTCCGTCTAAGAACTGCAGATGGCACAAGTATATATCACACCAATTATGCATGATAGAACATTAGAATTTATCCCCTGCGCTGGTGATAGTGGTTCTACTAAAATAATTCTTCCAGAATAAATTGTGTGAGTTAAATCTTGTGAACTGGTTTATGACAGAAATGCTGTGCAGCCCACTGATTTGCCTCTAACTTTGCCTTTTCCATTCTTCTGCTTTGCATAACATGCTTCAGATTTATCATAATTTGCATGGTTTAGGATAATTTATTCTGTACAGTTACTTGCTTTCTCCTCTCCCCTTACGAAGTGTAATGTGATGGCTTTGCAGGGATGGAGCTTATTGCTTGCACTACAATACAAATTGTGATCTGTTGATTTATTGTTGCAGACCAAAGGCAGAAACTCATGAAGCAGTCCATAAACAAACCACAAGTAGTATTGAAATTCACAATTGTTGCAATATTAGTAAACGTGGACTCGCGCTGAAGAGGATTGGCATGTGGATGCATTGTTTCTCTGATGAGGACATACATTCACATATGAAGACAGATAGAAAAAGCTGGAATAACTCAGTGGGTCAGGCAGCATCTCTGGAGAAAAGGAATAGGTGATGTTTCGGGTCGAGACCCCTGTTCCTTTTCTCTAAAGATGGTGCCTGACCCGCCAAGTTACACCAGCTTTTTGTGACTGTCTTCGGTTTACACCAGTATCTATCTGCAGTTCCCCTACACATACATTCACTACCTTTGTTCCAAAATAGTGAGCAAGTCAGCAGCTGCTGTTCAGATGTACGATGGTGCAATTTGGCTGTTGATTTCCAAACATATATGGCACATTGAATATTGATGTTTGGAAGTGCTCTGCAGCCTCCTGCACTACTTGCAAGTTTCCTGTTTGACCACTCACCAGGATTTCTCGATGCAGAGTCTCATCCCGAAAGACGGACCATCCCTTTCCCCCCATGGATGCAACCAGACGTGCTTGAGTTGCTCTAGTATTCTTCTCTGTTAAGGCAGTTTGATTACTGGACTGCAACAACCAATGTCTCATATTTCTTTGTAAAGTTTTTTGAGATTGATATTGCATTCACTGCACCTATTCCTACATTCTGAACATTTGATTTACAAATGTTGGCTATATTATCATTTGCTCTTGTGTATGTGTCTTTGGTTTCTGAAGCAAGTTTTCACTGCAACAAAAGTGGGCCACTATCTGTGCATACAAATACATTGCATCCCAAATTCCTACAATGCACTTAGAGTCATAAAGCCACACAGCATGGAAACATGCCCTTCAGCCAAACTTGCCCATACTGACCAAGACACAATAGATGTTTTACACAAGATGCATCTCCACTAGTCCCACCTGCCAGCGTTTTGCCCATATCCCTCTAAACCTTTCCTATCCTTGTACGTGTCCAAATGTCTTTCAAATGTTGTTATAGTACCTGCCTCAACTACCTCATCTGGCAGCTCGTTCCAAATACCCACTATGTGAAAAGGTTTCCCCTAGGGTTCCTAGGAAATCTTTCCCCTCAAACGTATGCCTTTAGTTCTAGATTCCCCAATACTGCATAAAAAGCCTTCTCCCAGTCTTTTGACTAAGACATTTTGTTGAATGGAGTGTTTTCCTGGGAGACATCCCTTTCATAAGTGGAGGAACAGCTGTATTTCTAACAGTAGCAAAAGGTCAATAGCTCTGTGCATAGGTCTACAGAATCCAACGCAGTTATTTACCGAGGCTACTAGGCACTTCTTGAACCTATGACTTCTCTTGGAGAACAAGGGAAGCAGGTGCTCAAGGAATACAGCATGTTTCCATCTTAAGTCGTACAGCATCCTAAATACATCATTCTGAAGAAGGGTCTCGAAACGTCACCCATTCCTTCTCTCCAGAGATGCTGCCAGTCCCGCTGAGTTACTCCAGCATTTTGTGTCTACCTTTGATTTAAACCACCATCTGCAGTTCTTTCCGACACATCCTGAATATATCGCCATTTCTTCATGGTTCTTTGGATCTAAATCTGGAGTTCCCTACTTAACAGCATTTGGAAGTTTCTTCAACAGTTCATGAAGGTGATTCACGGGCACCTTACTCTTGCGTTTTCATTCTTGGCGGAGACAGAGCCCAAATACTTCAAAATGTTATTCATGGATCTTTGAAGTTCCAATAGACCACATGGTGGGAAATAAAATTGCAAGGTCCGGAAAAGCAGAATAAGGCACAGGAAAAGGGCGGCTGGGAGAGCTACTGCCTCACATGCAAGAAACCCTGGTTCAATCCTGACCTTGTGTGCTGATGTCTGGAGTTTGCTGTGAGACTGTGTGTGTTTCCTCCGGGTGCAATGGTTTCCACCCACATCCCAAAATGCGTGTACTTGTAGGTTAATTGGCCTTTGTAAAATTGACTCTAGTGTGTAGCGAGTGGATGAAAAGGTGGGATATAATAGAACTAGTGTGAATGGTTGATTGATGGTCGGTGTGGACGAGGTGAGCTGAAGGGCCGATATCCATGCTGTATCTCTAAACCACAACTCTGCTCTGCATTCAGCCTCCATTTTTGTCAGAAAGCATCATTTTATTACCAAGAATAATTTTCTTCATTTGCACATCTTGGATTATAAAACGTGGTCGGCATCAAATGAATACTCATCTTGCATAGTTCAATGTTTTGACCATGTTCATTGAACTCACAGATTTTCCAGGACACTGCAGCACCACAACACAAATTACATTCTGCGACAGACATTTGTTAGACAAGTATTAATTTGTTAAACTTGTATTTTACCTGAAATTGGTAATCTCAGTATGGTCCTGAGAGTTCTAAAATACCTCAGAGGAAGATGAGATGCTGTTCCTTGAGCTTAAGATGGGCATTGCTAAAGTTATTTAAGAGCCTGAAGACAAACCTGCTCAAGAGAGTTGTGGTTTGGTGAACTGACAGATACCATGTCGTGGCCGAAAGTCTGCTCTCAGATAACCCCACTTACCTCCCTTTGGACAATGTCCAAATCTGAGGAAGGACATTATTGCCATAGAGGGAGTGCAGAGACGGTTCACCAGACTGATTCCTGGGATGTCAGGACTGTCTTATGAAGAAAGACTGGATAGACTTGATTTATACTCTCTAGAATTTAGGAGATTGAGAGGGGATCTTATAGAAACTTACAAAATTCTTAAGGGGTTGGACAGGCTAGATGCAGGAAGATTGTTCCCGATGTTAGGGAAGTCCAGGACAAGGGGTCACAGCTTAAGGATAAGGGGGAAATCCTTTAAAAAAAACCGAGATGAGAAGAACTTTTTTTCACACAGAGAGTGGTGAATCTCTGGAACTCTCTGCCACAGAGGGTAGTTGTTCATTGGCTATATTTAAGAGGGAGAGGGAGTTGATGTGGCTAAGGGGATCAGGGGGTATGGAGAGAAGGCAGGTACGGGATACTGAGTTGGATGATCAGCCATGATCATATTGAATGGCGGTGCAGGCTCGAAGGGCCGAATGGCCTACTCCTGCCCTAATTTCTATGTTTCTATGACCCCGTCACTGAAAAGCAAGCCACTGTGTTCCAAACAATTCCTGATCTAATTTCTTCGAGGTAGTTCCCTCCATAACCTCCAACTTCAAAGATTCGCTGACCCTGCACAGCCTCCTTCTATCCCCTCCACAAATGACACTGTTCAGGTTAATCGATTGCTTCACCCTACTCCTGCCCCGTAGATGTATATTCTTTCAATCTTGACTCTTCTTTCTTTTTTTGTCCAGTCCTTTCCCACTTGCATCTATTACATCTCTGATGTCTTCTGCCACCTGATCTTTTCCAGTTTCCTGTTCTCGACAAGCTCACCCTCACAGTGGTTACCCAATCCTTCTATTTCTTCACATCACGCAGGGTGGCCTGAAGCCTCGCACCTCTTCATTGAAACAAAACAAACATTTTGCTTCCCACAAGCCATTCTTCCAATTTAATGTGTTGCATTTGGTGCCTTTGATGGAGTCTCCTGCACATTCAAGGAATGAAATGCAAATTGGCTGTGTGCTTTTCGGTCCAAAAGGATGAGATTAAGCTTCCAGTGACCACACTTCAATTATTCACTATGCGCCCACTTTGGCCTCTCAGTCCGTGGCTCCTATATTGCTTTACTGGTGTCCAGCATAACATCAAGTATCAAAATAAGTGATGCCTTGAAAACATTTGTTCCTTTATTTTCTTTACCTTTCCCCTGCACAACTTAAAATACACTACACCTCACTTCCGAAACTTCTGAAGCTCTTCTACATTTCTCCCACTAACGCTGCATGACCTGCAGATTGCCTCCAATATTATGGTTTATTGCGTGTTTTAATTTGGTTTCATCAAAACTAAAATGTGACTTTTTGTAGTTGGTAAGTGAAGGGAGTTATGAACAGGCAATTAACATTCCTACAGGGAGAGGGAGTACTTTTGTATCAGAATTTAAAAATATGCATTGGAGCCTCACAATTTCATCCTAATTATCAATGTTATATAAATCATATCTTCTTGATGAATATCTAAACAGCAGAGAATAAACCGTAAAAACATATGAACATAATGTAAAAGTTTTTCCCGGCTGAGTATAATATCTTGCAATGTTTAAGAAAGAACTGCAGATGCTGGAAAAATCGAAGGTAGACAAAAATGCTGGAGAAACTCAGTGGGTGAGGCAGCATCCATGGAGAGAAGCAATAGGCGATGTTTCGGGTCGAGGCCCCTCTTCAGACTGATGTCGGGGGGGCGGGAAAAAGAAAAGAAGAGGCTTGTGAGAGAGCTGGGAAGGGGGAGGGGGAGGGAGAAAGCAAGGACTACCTGAAATTGGAGGTCAATGTTCATACTGCCGTGGTGTAAACTACCCAAGTGAAAAATGAGGTGTTATTTCTCCAATTTGCGTTGGGCCTCACCCTGGCAATGGAGGAGGACAGAAAGATAAGATTCGAAATGGGAGGGAGAGTTGAAGTGCTGAGCCACTGGGAGATCAGGTTGGTTAGTGTGAACTGAACGGAGGTGTTGGGCGAAGCTATCACCTGCGCTTGGTCTCACCCATGTACAGAAGTTGACACCTGGAACAGCGGATGCAGTCGATGAGGTTGGAGGAGGTGCAGGTGAACCTCTGCCTCACCTGGAAAGACTGCTTGGGTCCTTGGATGGAGTCGAGGGGGGAGGTAAAGCGACCAGTGTAGCATTTCCTGTAGTGGCAAGGGAAAGTACCCAGGGAGGGGGTGATTTGGATGGGAATGGACAAATTGACCAGGGAGTTACGGAGGAACGGCAGAGCTGCCAACTCTCATGCATTGAACGTGAGACTCACGCATTTCGCCCAATTCTCACACTCTCATGCTGTTCACGCTTTGCCGTGAGAAATTCTGTGATCAACGAGAATTTAAAAACTAATACCAACTGCTTGTGTGCGCGTCTGTTGACAAGGCATCAGCATTCTTATTCTGTGTTATTCTCACTTGACCGAACCGCACACACTTCCAAGCTATGTCCCCATACAAATTACCATTGAAAGACACGGACCGGGCAGTGAATGAGTGTCACGCAGCGCAGCAAGTAAGGCCATGTCCTGTTCCCGGCGGCAGACTGAATTTAAGGATTTGTGGGAAGCGGCTGACATGATCGAGGCCAGCGAGCAGCAGGAGAGGGGTACATGGGCCGCGGAACCCGGGGGGGGGCTGCAGCCATCCCACTTTTTTGGTTAGACATATTTCAATATCTCCAACCTTTGACGAGGCGCTGCTGTGCACTGAGCAACCTGGGGTGGAAGGAGGGATGGAAGCAGAAGCAGCGGCGGGGGCAGATGCGGACGGGGAGCGTTTGCCGGGCTGGCGTGTCGCTCGCTGCAGCTCCGACCATGGAGCAGTCTCAGCGCAAGTATCCCACTCGCTTTCGGCTTCTGTTGTCGTCCAACATGTTGACAGAATTGTCGCCCGACACGTCACAGAGTGCATTGCGTCGTCGCTTCCAGGGATCGCCACGAGGAGGCTGCTGTCATGATCCCATTTGCCCTGGTGACCTACATGTACCACGCTGCATGTCGGTGCATCCTGGAGGACAACCAGTGGCTGCTGGAAGTAGGTACCAAGCACTGGGTAGAAGCGGTGGAAGATAGTGGCCTTCAAAAGGGGTGGTTGGAGCAAGCATCCTGCTTGCCTGCTAGATTTTCACTTACTGTAACTGCAGGAAAAATTTTCCTGATGTTGGGGGAGTTCAGAACTAGGGGGTCACAGTTTAAGAATAAGAGGTAGGCCATTTAGGACTGAGATGAGGACAAACTTTCTTCACCTAGAGAGTTGTGAATCTGGAATTCTCTGCCACAGAAGGCAGTGGAGGCCAATTCACTGGATGTTTTCAA
Source organism: Leucoraja erinaceus (assembly GCF_028641065.1). NCBI lineage: Eukaryota > Metazoa > Chordata > Chondrichthyes > Rajiformes > Rajidae > Leucoraja > Leucoraja erinaceus. Next base: position 19,503,314 of record NC_073406.1, on the reverse strand, counting down.
GGGAGAGTTACATTTAGTTCTTGGGGCTAACAATGTCAAGCGATATGGGGTAAAAACAGGAAAGAGGTACTGATATTAGATGAACAGCCTTGATCATATTGAATGGCAGTGCTAGCTCAAAGGGCCGAATGGCCTATTCCTACACCTTTTTTCTATGTTTCTATGCTTGAGTATATGGCACTAAAACTCGAATACTTGATTTTGACAGTTGATACTTGATTCATGCATGGTGGAGGTATAATGTAGTCATAGAGTGATACAGTGTGAAAACAGGCCCAGCTACACTACCTGCTTTTGGTCCATATTCCTCCAAACTTATCCTATCCATGTATCAGTCTAACTGCTTTTTTAATGTTGGGATAGTCCCTGCCTCAACTACCTCCTCTGGCAGCTTGTTCCATACACCCACCACCCTTTGTGTGGAAAATGTTACCCCTTAAAAAGTTACCTCTTAAAAGTACTTTAAACAAAAAACATTGAAATCAAACTTCTACAATGCTCTAAAACATGATTTTAATACATCAAATTTCAAAAAGTCCCTACCGTGGGAGAGAGTGCACTTCCCCCCACTTGGTCACTGCACTGCCTCCAAGGCCAGTGATCGCTCAGACCCCCACTTTCAAAAATGCTCTGTGGCCCCTGGTTCAGACGGAGAGTACTGCCAGATGTGAGCGGGGAACTGAGGCCAGTTGTCCATGATGTGTGGATCCCAATGCTCAAAGCTTCGTGTTTTGGAGTTGGCTAATGTTATTGAATTTTAATTAGCCTGATTTGTAATTAGTTGACAAAACCTTAATTTATTCATCCAGACTATCCAGGGGATGGGATAAGTAATATTAAAATAACATACAAGGTGTCAGGCTGTCTGTCACAACATAGAGCCCCAATAACCCATTATTTCCTTCAGTTAAATATTGGGAAGGTAGCACTATTGTCATTTATCACTCAACTATTATGTTTGTTTACCTCACTGACTATTCCTAACCCCTCCCCCCCCAAAAATTCCTTTGACAGGTTGAATAGAAATGTCGTTGTTTTATTAATTGAACACGTAGATGAACATCAGATGGAATCTGATTCAGATGTGATGTTTAAAAGCGTGTTCAAAGAAAGGGCATATTTTAAAAGAGTGACAGATACTTGCAGGGGAATGTGTGAGGAGGTTATTATTTGTCTTTAGTTTTAGCTTGAACCAGGCCATCTGAAGATTCAAAGTTTAATATAGTAATTGTGCTGATACTGACTCCAACCAATCACGTAATGAATATCATCCATTACAGAGGTTTTATTTTTCTGATGCCATTTAAACTTCACTTGGATTTCAATCAATTCAATGTAAATGTAATTGGGAATAGGGAGCATTGGAACAAAAAATTGCCCTCGGTACATATTAACTAATAAAATAATGTATGCATGTTGGTAGGTGCAATCAAAACAAAGATCTTTTTATCATTGTTGTGTTATGAATACCACAGAAAATATTATGTACTCTTAAGATTACATTAAATAGAATATTATTGCTTAAATATATATTGTTATTGGACTTTGCATTTCGGAAAAGTCCCAGCTGAGAGGAAGACAGCAAAATACTGAAAATATTAGGGGTGAAAATGACTTAAGGACAGTTTGTTAGGAAAATTAAGGAAATGGTAACAGAATACTTATACAGCTGAGTGAGTATAATTTTATGGATGAGAAATTGTGTTCAACCAATTGATGACTTCTTTGACAAAGTAACTAGCATGTTAGATAACAAGCATGTTACTAGCATGTTAGTAACTAGCATGTAGCATGCTAGTAACTAGCATGTTAGATAACAAGGAACTAGCATGCTAGTAACTAGCATGTTAGATAACAAGGAAGCCAATCGATATAGCAGATTTTGTTATACAAATGATTTGGTCCGTGAAGTGCCCCATAAAAGATTACCGCATTAGATAAGCACCTGTGGACTTGAACGTAATAGGTTAAGTCCAGGGGGTCAGATATGGGGCTTTATGTGTGGGTTAGATATATTGTCAGTGCAGAGGGGCTAGGAGCAAGGCCGAGTGTGCATCCAAAGTCAAGGTCTGGAATAGTACTAGGTGTGCAGTCAAAGCTGGGACATTAGGAGTGTTCAGCACTGGGAACCTAAGCAGGTAAGCAGCTATGATCAGGGTAGAATAGAGGGCCAGGTGTAAGGCTGGACTCGGGGTCAGGAATGAGAGAAGGTATGCAACTGGAGTCAGGGTCAGGAGTAGTGCCAGGTGTGCAGTGAGACCCAGGTTGGTCAACATGGCACAAGTGCTTGATTATAATCTGATTTCCATACATGAATACACTAAGATCATTCATGTACTGCACCTGTTGATCAGAGCCTGGCTCGACTGTGGAATGTAATTAGGAATGTAATTTAGCCAAACCTTATTCATAGCTAATCCAATTTAAAGCATAAATATTGCATTCAAGTGTAAGTTAAAAGACTCGCTAAAGTATGCACCTGATTCCACAATTTCAAGCTGAAAAATGCAAAAGCTCCGTACCATGGGAGGGGGGCACCCCCCTACTACACCCTCTGCCTCCCCCCTCCCCACCTTCCCCCGGTTTGCTATGCTCCCACGGGGTTGGTCTCCCACAATCTCTCACTCCCAACTCTCATCCAATGTTGGCAGCCCCGGGAACAGTCTCTGCAGAAAACAGAAAGGGGAGGAGATGGGAAGATGTAGCCAGTGGTGGGATCACGTTGGAGGTGGCAAAAATGTCGGAGGATTATATGTTGTATGCAATGGCTGATAGGGTGGAAGGTGAGGATAAGGGGGACCCTGTCCTTGTTACGAGTAGGGGAATGGGGGTAAGAGCGGAGCTGTGGGATATAGACGAGACCCTGGTGAGGCCTCCTCTGTAATAGAGGGGAACCCCTGTTCCCTAAAGAATCTTGCAGTCTTTTCAGTTTGTTATGGAAGAAAACCACTTGGTCCTCTCACAAAATATGATACTGTTTCTCAACAAAGGCTATGGAAGTGGTGGTGCATTAGTAATGATGTCCTTGTATGAAGGGAAATGGAAAATTCGAGACAAAGCATAGATTATGGTCCTCATTATTCCTTTGTGTATATGGATGTTCAGGAGCTTAGTAAAAGCTTTCCACCTGATTAACTTTCTCATCGGGTTTTGGAAATCATGCCAGTGGTAGACATTCACTCCAGATTTTTTTTTTACGGTCAGTGAGATGCGGTGTTAGGTATTATTTCCAGCAGGATCTGGTATTGTCAGTCTAATCTGCCTTAATGGATGTCTGCTATGATTGTTCTGTTTACAGGCAGAGCAAAAACAAAATCTATCCTCCACACCTTTCATTCCTTATTTCTGTAGAGACCTTTTAACATTATTTTTCTAATCTATTGGACGTGCTGCCTGGAAGATTGTAAAACTCTCACACCTGATTACATTTCTTATTGTTTGCTCAGTCTAACACCTTCTCTGTAAATTTGACACATTACACTATCTTTGTCCATTATTATCAGAACGTCGTACAACACGGAAACAGGTCCTTCGGCCCAATTGGTTCATGCAGACAAAGATGCCCGACCTAAGTTAGACCCATTTGCCCACATTTAGCCAAGACCCCTCTAAACCTTCCCTATCCATGTACCTGTTGAAATGTCTTAAATATTGTGATTATATTTGACTCGTCTACTTCCTCTGGCAGCTCATTCCATATACATCCCATCCTTTGTGTCAGAAAGTTACCCTTCAGTTTCCCCTTTACCATAAACTGATGCCCTCTAGCTTTTGAGCCAAACACAAAACACAGAGTGTTGGAGGAACTCAGCGGGCAAGGCGGCTGCCTCACCCGCTGGGTTTCTCCAGCATTTTTGTCTACCGCAAAACGTCAATGATTTCGGGAATGCTGAGGCGACAGGGTGATAGAGAGAGAGCGCGAGAGAGAGAGAGGGACGGTGAGAGAGAGCAAAACACAGAGAGACACAACGTGGATCGGTAGGTGAATGACTAACCTGCACACCAGGAAGAAGCCCCTTCTCGCGGTCCAGGGCCCTCACTCATGATGGTGAGTTTAAAGAAATTCTCAAGGTGTCATCGATCTACATTCCTCAGTAAATGTAATTGCGTTTTAAACAAGTATTAATGACGCCGCGTGAATTTTATTCAATGGAACATGGCGTCATTAATACTTATTCAAAACACAATAACATTTACTGAGGAATGTGGATGGATGCAGATTGATGACATTGTATAACAACTTGTTAACTACTTCATGTAAAGAAGTGCTAACAGTACGAGTTAACACATCGTTTGTGTCTGATGGCCGTGCAGCGGTTGTTATACATGTTCGTTTAAAAAAAATCCGGATGGCGAATTTAAAAAAATCTTTATTTTACAAAGAGAATTCGTATTTCCGTACGAAATATGGAACATTAGTGCGGGGCCCCCATTAGGCGCGGGGCCCAGTTGGGAGCAATCGGTCAAATCGGCTTAAGGCCGGCCCTGAGTGCAACCATTATGTGAAAAAAGGAAGGTCCTCAGAAAACAAAGTAGATGGAAAACCAACTGGAACTGATCTTTAAAATGTTGAGGATACCAGTGAAAATTCATGGATGGAAGAATGTATCTCAAAAGCTGTATAACACAGTGGCGGAAGTGAAGACGTGAGATTGGAAGTAATGTAAACAAAACCATCACCAAATTCTTGATGCTATTAAGTATCCACCCAGCCTCCCCCACCTGAAATACAGAAGGCTTATTCTTGTTATATCTACTGAGATACAGTGAAAAGCTTTTGTTTGCATGCTATCCATTCAAATCAGATAATATATATGAATACAATCAAGCCAAATACAAGCGCAAGAGAAAAATATAGTGCAGAGTTTCTCAGCCGAGAAAAAGTCAATTTCCATAATGAGAGGTTGGGAAATCAGGACTTTACCCTAGTTTATGGGAGGACTGTTTGGAAGTCTTATAATAGAGGCGAATAAATTTTCCCTGAATCTGCTAATGAGAAAGGCAAATCGAGTATATGCTGTCAGTCAATGAAATGGATAGAGGCGTTTGATGATGTATGAGAACGAGTTGAATAGCAAGCAAAGTCATTCTACTCAGTAATTTGGCCACTTAAAAAAAGTGAGAGAAGAATACAATGACTTCTCCCAATAATAGGAGGTAATTTCTCCAGAAAAATCATAATGATCTGGTACTTTGAACTTGACTGAAAGAAAAATTACCCAGTCAGCTTTCTGACAGATCAAAGTGTTGTCACTGAATGCAGCTTACAAGGGAAGAAAGAAATGGCAATTCACCTGCTCCGTGTAGCAGGGCAGTTGGCATTGTTTGTCCCTTCCCAAGTGAGTGAGAGTCAGGCAGACTCCTGTCAACTTCACCAGTCTGATTATGGCTGCTATCCCTGCTTTGCAGTTCTGGTTGCCCCATTACAGGAAAGATGCGGAGGCTCTGAAGAGGGTGAAGGGTAGCTGAATGCTGCATGGACTCGAGGGTTTCAACAACAGAGAAAGGTTGGATAGTCTTGGACTGCTTTCTCTGGAACGTCGTACGTCGAGGGGAGACTTGATAGAAATATATAAACTTATGAGAGGCATAGATAGGGTAGACAGTCAGAACCTTTCCCCCAGGGTGGAATTGTCCAACACTAGAGGGCATATCTATTAGGTGAGAGGAGGAAAGTTTAATGAAAATAGGCAGGGGTTTTTTTACGCAGAGAATGGCGGGACTCTGGAACGCATTGCCTGGGGTTGTGGTGGTAGCAGATACGATAGTAGCATTCAAGAAGCTTTTAAAAAGGCACATGAAATTGCAGAGAAAAGAAGGATATGGATCATAAGCCGATGAGATCAGTTTAACGGCATCATGATCGGCACTAAAATTGTGGGCCATATACTGTTCTTTATATTATTAAACAATTTCAGTTTGTATTATTTTATATATTTTAATTAATTTATTTGTTTATTATTTAAGAATAATCAGTAGAAATATTTTGTAATTTTTTTCATTTTTATTGATTGTTAAATGATTCTGACTATTGAGAGAATTTTGAGAAACTTCTAAAATCCTGACAGATATGAAAGCAGACCAAATTGTGGTCAGGGCTTGGACAGCTGGGAAATATTTAAACGAGACATTTCTTCAAAGCCCCTTCTGTCACTTTGGCCTCATTGTTTGAGTCTGGATGCTTCGTGCCAGCAAACAGCTCGCTCTGCATCCAAGCTAGTTTTCGACAAGGGGTGAATGCATTGAGCTTGTCGGGGAGGGATACATTGTTGCCAGCGATGCTGCCCAACTTCACTTTGTAGCCCAGTGCGCAGTGGTAGAGTTGTTGCCTTACAGCGCCAGAGATCCTGACTACTGGTGCTGTCTGGACAGAATCTGTGACTGCGTAGGTTCCCTCTGGGTGCTCCGGATTCCTCCTACACTCCAAAGACATACACATTTGTTGGTTAATTAGCTTCAGTAAAAATCGTAAATTGTCAGTGTGTAGGATAGTGTTAGTGTACAGAGTGATCTCTGGTCAGCATGGACACGGTGGCCTGTTTCCACGCTGTATCTCTAAAATGAGTCTAAAGCCCATTATAGCATGCGAGCCTTGCCACTGTCAATGGTGGGCATGGATGAGTTGGGCCGAATGGCCTGTTTCTGTCCTGTATCACTCTATACCTCAAAAGGATGACCATTGGTGCAGTTGCATGTGACAGTCCTGTGCTGGCAAGATCTGCCCCTAGTTTGATCTGAATAAGAATTTTGGTTGTTGCCATACAACAATGTGTAGACCACCTTTTCCTTGAAATTTATCATTTAGGTTGAAGGGAGTTCTCCCACCTTTGCCAATAAATTCCTAAGAAACTTCCTCAGGGCTATAATGCCAGCTTGTGAATTGTCCAGTAGAAAACCGCATCCTCTTTGGTTCATTTCAATCTAGTATATTGATTGCACACCAACTCAATAGTGGAATGTAGCCTAAGAACGTAAGAAACAGAAGTAGGCGTGAGCTATTCTGCCTGCTCCATCATTCAGTAAGAACATGATTGCTGTTTTATTTCACTTTCATAATATTTCACAATAGCCCTATATCGTTAAATACCATTAATATCCCAAAATCTGTCCATTTTGGCTCATGAATATACTCAGTGACAGACTCTCCACAGCCTTCTTGAGTAGAGAACTCCCACCAATTTATTATCTTCAGTGAAGATCTCTCTCCCACCAATTTATTATCTTCAGTGAAGATCTCTCTCCCACTCTCCCTCTCTCCCTCTATCTAGATTTTATGTTTCGATGAAATGACTTTTCTTCTGAACTCCAGAGTGTAAGCCCAGTCCACTTAAAGTCTCATCACAGGACAATTCCAACCTGTCTCCCAAATCGTCCCCATGAATTTCAGGAATTAATCTGGTGAATCTTGGGGATTTCATCTTCGAGTTTGGGAGACCAGAAATACATCTTCCAAATTCTACATAATTACAATAAAATCTTTTTTCTCTTGCACCTTGCTTCATTTTTCCTTATTATTAATGGCTGTCAATCTTCTGGCTGGTGGCCCATAATGTATTTGAGGACTTGTTAAAGTAGAATATAAAACTTTTTTTCCCCCAAAAACTATTGTGATTTTATCCATTTATTATTCCAAAACTTTGAATTATTCTGGAAATAACTTTGTATAGTTTCGAGAAATCAACAACCCATGAATCTTTTTTTAACCATAATTAATGTATTAGAACCGATTTAAAAACAAAAATCAATTTGGTGCCTCAATTCTTGCCTTTAAGACTGCAATAATCTGCATTCCGTTTAGGATTGACACCTTATTACTCAATACTCTCCCTGATTGCTGCTCTTACAGATGCTGCTTTATGTGGTGTCTGCTTGATGCTTCCTCCCGAATAATCTCAGCACAATAGGTTGCTGGATCGAAGTTGCAAGCACTGCTCTTTTGAGGTGTGTCGAGACATCTCTCAACAGTTGTTTTTTCTCACTCTTATGTATTTCAGAACAAAGAGGAAACAGACACCGTTGAAATTAATGGCATATCAATTGAAATTAATGTTTTTAAAATGTATTGTGAGCTGTTGATATCTGGAGATCTCAAACTTTTTTTGTGAAGATGAAAGAAGGATGATAAACCAGAATAATGCTTGTTTTCATATTATTGTCATAATTCAAAATACTGCTTAGCTACTTGTTGGTTACCTTGAAGACAGTCTACAAAGATCAGGAAAATATGCACTACTTTAAGGGTTATTGGAAACAATTTTAACAGCTATCAGTCTCCCCCTCTCCCCTCACTCTCTGAAGATGGGTCTCGACCTAAACTGTCACCTATTCCTTTTCTCTAGAGATGCTGCCTAACCTGCTACGGTACTTCAGCATGTTGTGGCAATCAGAAGGGAATTGGGTATGGCTTCGAGAAAGCAAAAACAATTAAAGTACTGGAGTAACTCCGCAGGTCAGGCAACATCTCTGGAGAAAAAGGGAAGAAGGGTTCAAGAATCTTGCGGGAACAAGGGTCCCGACCCGCAATGTCACCTGTCCTTTTTCTCCAGGGATGCTGCCTGGCCCGCTGAGTTATTCCAACTCTTTGTGTCTCCCTTTGGTATAAACCAGTATCTGCAATTCCTTGTTTCTACAAATCACGCATTATGAGGAAAGGCTGAGGGTGGGGAGGAAGATGAATGGATTACAAAGATTAAGCAGAGACAGAATGGGCCAAACTATCTCTTTGTAAACTCTGTTCATTTAAATGCCTGCAGCAAACCCGGCATGCATATAATATATTCTCTTGATAATGATTGCTGAATAAAAATAATAGTAACGGTCTGGACATTCCCTCTTGGAAGGAAAAAAGATTGTCAGTGAAAGACTTATTTTGTAGTAATACATTACTGGAGGAATGCAATTAGTTTTTTTACATATGAAGTGGTTTCATATTGGTGAACATGGTTCCTTTGGACAATAACTGTCTCTATTTAGTGTACGCCCTTTCATATGGAGTTCTGTGGCAGCAATTTAGAAGCAGCGCAAACTGACCAACGTACATCTGAAGTGATCTTGGTTTGATGTTTGTCACAGTACCCCCCTTGATAGGGCCCTTTTCTTTCAGCATTCTCACTGAAGCTCCCTGGAGCTGGGAGCTGGTTCTGCATGCTTATTCAGAGAACATAAAGGGAGAGATTGATTGCTCTGTATGTGAGGGAGACAGGGTCATGGCACATGCTCAGTGCTGACATTTTGAGGGGAAGTTTTTACGCTCTGCGTGGTGGCTGAGGTCACAGCACAAGCTCAGTGAAAGCTTTCTAAGGTCTCTCAGAGACTGCGTGTGCCACCATTTTGAGTACTGAGAGTAGGAAAAAGGGAGAGTTTTGCTTTCAGTGCAGTCTGTAGCCAGACTTGGGAATATAATTAAACCTAAAGGACTTGTTTTGACCATGGATGATCTCTTCAGCCCTCGGAGGTAGGCTTATTTATTTTGGCATATGCTAAAAGGCTGCATTTTGTAGATTCCTTGCCTTGTCAAATATTTATTATGAAATCTTCATTATTAACGCTGCAAGCCTTTTTTGCTGCTGTATTTCAATGTTTGATCAGCATTAAACACAAAATGGTGACCCTTTCCTGAACAGCTAGCTGTCTTTCTTTTTCATTTTAAAAGTAAAGGATTGAGAGCAATTTCTTCTGGTTTGGAGGAGAAAAGAGGAAGGAGTCAAATCATGGCAGTAAAATTTATATAATTATTTTCCTGGCATTAGTTACATTTTCCTCTTGTACCGGCTTTTTAAACTAGATTTGTTTCTGTGGAATTTACCTGTAAATTTCCTCGAAGTAGAGAAACGTACCATTTTGGGACATCTGAGGGTCTGAGAACTATTTGGGCCTGTCAGTTTGGTTAGGGAAATGGTAGGGGGTAGGATTTGGTGTGGACCACTATTGGTGGCTTTCAGCAATGGGTGGGGCCTCAATGCTGGTTTTTTGAGCTATGTAGTTAGGTCTTTTTGCTAAGATCTTTCATTTGCAGAAGGAAGATTAAAAACAAAAACTTGATATTTTAAGGTGATTTTGTAACTTTTTAAGTATAAACACTTATGGTATACATCTGCAAAGCTGGTCGAGGGGGTAATACATTCATTTAATTCAAAACTTGCTCCTTTTGGACATTTTCCTTTAACCCAATCTTCATTGATAATTAGCTGGATGAATCTTTCGTCTTAGTTCCAATTGTACATGTTCAGATGTAGCATTTTGAAAACAAGTTTAGTGACGTTACGATCAGCACATTTTCAAAGTAAAGGTATTGAAGACATTTTGTAAATGGAGTTGGATATGTTGGACATCATGGTGTCACTTTCAATTCGCATGTAACTTCATTGAATAAAGTCATTACTTTCTGATAACTTTAGTAAATTGGTCATCAGAACGTCAAAGCATTCCAGAAGTAATCTGAATAAAAGTTGCTCCAACAATGCATGAAAGAAGAAACAAGAGACTGCAGATGTTGGAATCTTAAGCAAAAAACAAAACTACAGTTGGAATTATACAGGTTAGGCAGCGTCTGTGGAAGAAAATGGACAGATTGAGACCCTTCTTCAATTGAAAGAATCTGGATTTAAATGCAGTAACTGAACTAAAAGGATTTACAAACATTCTTAGTTAATTTAGTCACCAAAATATTGCATTTTCATTAAATTATTGTATGAATTTTCATTCAAAATTGCAAAACGTTTGTTTAAATAATCTGCACCCATTCCCATAAACTAGACCAAGATATATATAAAAAAACATTTTTAGGTTGAGGTGATGTGGTTTGCATATTGCAAATTAATACAGAGAGGAGGAGTAAAGTATTTGACGCCAATTTTATTTATCAGTCAACAGTTTTAATCATTGTTAAATTACATATACTTCCTGATTATTCATAACATAATAATGAAAGCAAACTGTCCCAAGCTGTCTTGAAGGATTATTTAAAAAAACTTATGCCGAGATACACTGGGGGAGATACAGGCACATAGGAGGGATTTCCAGACCTTCAAGCATTTACACATGAAAACAACATTACTATCTGGGACTGATTACAATTTGGTACGTTCATGAGACTAGAAAGAGATTAGCTAAAATATTTCAGAGCATTATAAGGTTGAGGAGTTGTAAAATGAGAATAGAGAATACCATGCGGTTATTTGAAAATGGGGATGGGAATCAAGGTGATAAATGAAAATCTTCTTCTTATCGAGTCCACACACAAGATGAGCAGTTGTTCAGCCAGAGCTGAACACACTTCTCAACATCTGCATACAATGGTGTCTGTCTTGTCGCGTCTTGTGCGTGTTGGTGGAAACAGGGCCGCCACGTGAACGCTCTTTCCTTGACCATGGAAGGAAATAATTTGATGGTTGTTTAGAAGGGAGAATTCAGATGACCTCAAGGGTATGGAGAATAGATTGAAGGGGGCAAGCCAGCATTGTGATGGAGTGGTCTCACACAAGAGTTTCAGACAGCTTTGAAGTTAGCCAGGTTTGCACATCTATAGAGATGGCTTGTTGCAATGATGACGTGGATGCTGAGACTCAAGCTCAACCTGGGTCTGATATGACACTGCTCTTGCGAAGAGTCTGGATTTGTTGCAAATGCATACCACTAAAATGGGTTGATCTGGTCATGAGGGAATGGACATTGAATGGAGAACCAACAGATGGCTCAGATATTCCTAGTTTGCAATAAATGGAAATCTTTACTCCAGTACTGGATGTCGGGCAAGCGGCCAGAAGATATTTAAGTTTTATTTTTGAATAGCTATAATACATACGTACAGTAGAACAGCTCTGTTCTATGTACCTGCAGTACTGTAGCAGAGTACAGGGCTGTGCGCTCAGTCTCCTGTGTCTACTCTCAATATACCACAATTGACTAACCACACCCGACTCCAAAGCGATCTTTAAATTTGCAGAAGACACCACTACCATTGGATGAATAATGGGTAACAGAGTCGGTGCAGAAGGGAAATCAGTAGTCTGGTTAAATGGTGCCAAACAGTCATGTTCTCAATGTTGGCAAGGCTAAGTAACGGATTGTTAACTTCAGGAAGGGAATGCTGAGAGACCATGTACCTGTCTTCAACAGGGGGACAGGAATGGGAGAGTTAGCAGATCAAGTTCCTGGGCATACACATCTGTGATGATCTATCCTGGGGCCAGCACATTATGCAATCGTAAAGAAAGCTCACCAACATCTCTACTTCCTCAGAAGTTTGAGAAGAATCGGCAAGTTGATGAATATTTTATAAAACTTCTACAGGTGGACAGTGGGGTACATACTGACAGATAGCATCCTGGCCTGGTTCAGAAATTTGAATGTTCAAGAATCATGGAGGCTGCAGGAAGAGGTGGACATTGCCTGATCCATCTCGGGCACTAACCACCGCACCATCAAAGGGATCTACAGGAAATTCTGCCTCAAAGTGGTTAATATCATCAAAGATCCAAACCATCCTGGCCACGCTCATTTCTAGAATCTACCATCGGAAGATTCAGGAGTCTTAGAACTGTTACCTCCAGTTTCAAGAACAGCTTCTTCTAATCAACCATCAGGTTCTTGAACCACTCTGCATGTTCCTAACTGCAAACATACCTCAACTATCTCAACCTTACTGAACTTTGACTTTGCAGTGGGTAGACACAAAATGCTGGCGTAACTCAGCGGGACAGGCAGCATCTCTGGAGGGAAGGAATGGTTGACGTTTTTGGTCGAGACCCTTCTTCAGACTGAACTTTGCACTTTGATTTTGCAGTGCTATGCTTGATCTATCTGCTCTCATTTTTGCTCTATCATGATCCAGTTTACTTGAAATAACTGAATTTATTGCACATTCATTGTAGTTGATGTTGCATTTAATGTGCTATAAAACTGCAGTATGTTGGAATTTTATTGTTCCAGTGCATATGATGAATAAACACTTTTCAAACAGGAGCAGGCCCTTCGGCCCACAATGTCTGTGCTGTTCACGACTCCAGATTGAAATAATTCCTTCTGCCTGCGCATGATCCATATCTTTCCATTTCCTGCAAACTCCTGTCCCTATCTAAAACCCTATTAAACACTTATGCTTCCACTGCCACCTCTGGCAACACATTTAAGTAAAAAAAAAACAGCCAACATCTTCTTTAAACTATCCTCTACAGATCTTTTTTGTTGATTTGCTCCTCGCAATGCTGTTGATGAGGGAGTTCCAGGATTTAGGCCCAGCAATGAATAAGGAACAGGAATATATTTCTGTCAGGATGGTGTGCAACATGGAAGAGAATCTACAGATAATGGCTTTTCCATGCATGTGTTGTTTTCAGACTTTAGACTTTTTAGTCTATAGAGATACAGCATGGAAACAGGCCCTTTGGTCCACCGGGTCTGTGCTGACCAGTAATATAACATTATCCTGCACACTGGGAACCAGTTACAATTTTTGTCTGATGATTGCAAATGCTTCAGCCTTGTCTTTGTTACTCAATTCTGGGCTTCACCATTGTTCAGAATAGTAATATACTCAGAGCCCACTTCATCCTTTAGCAAGTGGCAGGACTGTATATGTCTCATCTGATTTGTTGGTCATTGGCCATTGTTTCCACATATTATAGACTGCAGTTCCATCTATGTAGTCGCCTGGTCTGGTTCTCTGTTTTTTAAATAGCAGTGGTAGAAAGGGAGAACTATTTCAGACATGAGGCTATATATCATGGAGTACAGTTTGCCTGCTGATGATGGGCTATAATTTGTCATAGATATCTGGTTCTGAGGTGCCAAATCTTCTCAGTTTACTTATTTAGCACGATGGTGGTGCCCATGGCAAGATTTAATGTGGCCAATCCTGTCATTGCTGTGATGGATAGAATACAAGATCTGGATATGGTCAAGTTTATATCACCCTTGGTTGATTTATTCTCGTCATCTGCTGCAGACCTATTAAAGACAATGTTCTTCAAGGCCGCCATCTCGATCTTGGCTCTAGGCATTGACGTCCCAGTCAGACTACATTCATGCTCTTTGAGACTTCTAAAGCGAAAGGGTACTAAATCATCAGGAAGGCCAATGGTAGATGGTATTTAGAGAATTTTTAACCCATGTTTGACCTATACTATAGGTTTTATGGGTTTAGAACTGGAAGTGAAGGATTCTAGTAAATCAAAAAAATCTGCAAGTGCTGGAAATTGGACAGAAAAGCAGAAAATGTTGAAACACTCAGCAGGTCAAGCGGCATATGTGGAAGGAGAAACAGAGTTAAAGTTTGAGGTCCATTCGTTGAAACGTCTCATTGAAACAAATGGCAACTCTTTCTCCTTTCATAGAATACTGCCTGGCCTGATTAATGTTTCCAGTATTGTTTTTTTTTGTTGCAAGAGTTCCTTCCTGCCTATGAATCACTGAGCCACCACTTCTGGTAGACCTGTCCTGCTAGTGCAGCTATACATATCCAGGGGTCATTATGGAGCAGTATATTGTTGCCAATTGTTGACTGGAATTGGCCACGGAGTATATTGTTGTTTATCTAGTCTGTAGACACCATTTCCTATGTATTCATGAAGAAGACATTACAGACTTTGCCTTGTTCAATACAAGTATCTAGATTAAAGTTGGGAGATCTTTCAACAAATCGTGAAACCCATTGTGCTTCAAAGACTCAATGGTTTTGATGCAACTGAATGACTTGCTAGGCCACTTTAGAAGGCATTTTACAGTGGACCTTGAGTTGCATTTAGGCCAAATAAGGTAATGGAAGCAGAGTTTCTTCCTTGAAGGACAATAGTGAACGAGATGCACTTTATACTAGTTCCATGTTCAGTTTTCAAAAATGTCCATAGCTCCATAATGGCCTTGGTGGAATTTGACTACAAATTTGGATTTCTCCAGTAATTTACGCAATAAGCCATTATTTCTGGTTTTTAAGGACTGAATTCAACTATGCAATTGGGATTTCATTATTAGAGAATTTCCACAAGGAAATTGAGTTGCTCTGAGTGTGTTATGAGCTGACACACTGGTCCTTTGCCAGTTTTAGCTGTGCATCTATCACATCTTTCAGCGTGCTGCTTGCTGTAGGACGATAAAGTGATGAACTCAGATGAGTAATTGTCATGCCATACCAAGACTGGAATCGCTTGTTGGCTTTGATTATGAATATGAAATTGTAACAAAAGATCCCAACCCACTATTTCTATAGATGCTGCCTGACCTACTGAGTTCTTCCAGCACTTGTGGTTTGCTCAGAAAACTTATAATTAGCTGATGATAAGAGTATAGGAAGGACCAGATTTATGCCATTTCAGCATCTCAAATCTATTCTATCATTCATTTAGGATATGGGTGATCTGTATCTTAGCTTTATGTCCCAGCCAAGATTTTATATTGGTACTGGTACCTAAAAATGCATCAATTTTTAGTCTGAACTTTTCAATTAAGCTAGTCTAAATAGTTCTTCAGGGGAAAAGTAACCCTCTGTGGTTGGAGTTGTTCTCAGATACATTAGGGATCGTGACACAGCGAATCTTAATTATGTGTTGAATAAAAGTGGCAGTATAAAACTGGTTTAATTGAATTACCAGATTATACCGCCTAATGTAATGAATTACTGACTTGAATTCTCTGAAGTAAAGCTTAGCAATTTCATTGTATTTAGGTACTCAATTCTTTTGCTCATAATATTGAAACTTGTATTATGCATTATTTGTTTAATTAACCCACACCTCCCTGTTAATGACCATGTGCATATTAGAAGGATTTCAGAGATGTAAGTCCATGTATAGATGATAGGCGACTATCACAAATTGTAATAGGCAGCATGTTTCCAGAAGAAGTGACAATGTGTAAAATATATTCATGCACAAGTTATTTCAAAGTGAGAGGTTGAGTCGTACGTATGAATTGTCTTATGCAAGTGTAAATTATGTAATTTTGTTGTACTCCACAATTTGAGATTTGTAATAGAAAAAAATAATCACATGTGGTTAAAGCACACATTGTCAGATTTTAATAAAGGCCATTTTTAGGGGATGATCAGCCATATCCACATTGAATGAAGGTGTTGGCTCGAAGGGCCGAATGGCCTACTCCTGCACCTATTGTCTATAGTCTATTATATATTTTGGTTTCACCAAGTAGAAATTACAATAGTGTTTATACATAGTCTCCCCCATTTCAGGGCACCACAATGTTTGGGGCACAGCAATATCACGTAAATGAAAGTAGTCATATTCAGTATTTTGTTGCATGTCCTTTGCATGCAACGACTGCTTCAAGTCTGCGATTCATGGACATCACCAATTGCTGGGTGAATACTCTGGTGATGCTCTGCCAGGCCTGTATTGCAGCCATCTTTAGTTTATGTTTGTTTTGGAGGCTAGTCCACTTCAGTTATCTCTTCAGCATATAAAAGGCATGCTCAATTAGGTTCAGGTCAGGTGATTGACTTGCCCACTCAAGAATTGGCCTCTTTTTGGCTTTGAAAATCTCCTTTGTTGCTTTAGCAGTATGTTTGGGATCATTGATTTGTTGCAGCATGAACCGCCGGCCAATGAGTTTTGAGGTTTGAACTTGAGCAGATAGGATGTGTCTGTACACTTCAGAATTCATAATGCTACTACCATCAGCAGTTGTATCATCAATGAAGATAAGTGAACCAGTACCTTCAACAGCCATACATGCCCAGGCCAAAACAATCCCACCACCGTGTTTCACAGATGAGGTGGTATGCTTTGGATCTTGGGCAGTTCCTTCTCTCCTCCCTACTTAGTTCTTGTCATCACTCTGATATGTTAATCTTTGTCTCATCTGTCCACAAGACCCTCTTCCAGAACTGTGGTTGCTCCTTTAAGTACTTCTGGCAAACTGTAACCTGGACATCCTATTTTTACGGCTAACCAGCGGTTTGCATCTTGCAGTGTAGCCTCTGTATTTCTGTTCATTAAGCCTTCTGCGGACAGTGGATATTGACAAATCCACACCGGACTCCTGAGGAGTGTTTCTGATCTGTCGGACAGGTGTTTGGGGATTTTTCTTTATTATAGAGAGAATTCTTCTGTCATCAGCAGTGGAGGTCTTCCTTGACATACCAGTCCCTTTGCGATTAGTAAGCTCACCAGTGCTCTCTTATTGATGTTCTAAACAGTTGATTTTTGTACGCCTAAGGTTTGGCTGATGTCGCCAACAGTTTTATTCTTGGTTCTCAGTCTCATAATGGCTTCTTTGACTTTCATTGGCACAACTTTGGTCCTCATATTGATAAACAGCAATAACAAAATTCAAAGGTGATGGAAAGACTAGTTGCTGAGAGCACTCTTATACCTGCATTAAGGAGGCAATTAAACACACCTGAGCAATTACAAACACATGTGAACCCATGTGTCCCAAACATTATGGTGCCCTGAAATGGGGGGACTATGTATAAACACAGCTGTAATTTCTACATGGTGAAACCAAAATGTATAAAAATGGCCTTTAATAAAATCTGACAATGTGCACTTTAACCACATGTGATTTTTTATATTACAAATCTCAAATTGTGGAGTACAGTGGAACACACACTCACAAGTACACTGGCGCGCGCACACACACACACACACACACACACACACACACACACACACACACACACACACACACACACACACACACACACACACACACACACACACACACACACACACACACACAAACAACAAATAGTGCAATAATAATAATAGTCTATTGTAGTTCGGAGCTTATTTGAGGTTGTAGTGGCTGAAGGGCTGTAGGGAAGAAGCTGTTCCTGAACCTGGGCTTTACAGTTTTCAGGCTCCTGTACCTTCTTCCCGGTGGCTGGGGTGATATGAGTGTGTGGCCAGGATGGTGTGGGTCTCTGATGATGCTGGCTGCCGTTATGAGGCAGCAACTCCGATAAATCCCTTCGATAGTGGAGAGGTCGAGGCGGTGATGGACTGGACAGTGTCCACAACGTTTTGCAGTCTTTTCTGCTCCTGGACGTTAAAGTTGCCGAACCAGGCCTTGATGCAACAAGTTAATATGCTCTCTACTGTGCACCTGTAGAAGTTCAACAGAATCCTCTTTGGCATACCAAATCTCCTTAATCTTCTCAGGAAGTAGAGGTGTTGATGTGCTTTATTTATAATTGCTGAGTCCAGGTAAGATCTTCGGAAAAATGCACATCTAGGAATTTGAAGTTTTTGATTCTCTCCACCATCGTTCCGTTGATATAAACAGGATTGTGGGTCCTCATCCTTCCTCTTGCAAAGTCCACAATCAGTTCATGGGTTTTACTGATATTGAGTGCCAGGTTGGTGTGCTGGCTCATCACCATCTGCAAGTCGTCCAACAAGTGGTGTCGTCGGCGAACTTGAAGATGGAGTTCATGAGTATAGAGTGAGTAGAGCAGGGGGCTGAGCACGTAGCCTTGTGGTGCTCCCGTACTGATTGTTAATGAGGAAGAAGTATTTTTGCCATTTCGACCAGACTGTGGGCTCTGGATGAGGAAGTCGGGGATCCAATTGCAGAGGGATGCGCAGAGACCTAGTTCCGTGAGCTTGGTAACGAGCTTTTTTTTTTTAAATAAAAAAATGTATTCAATTATTAAAAGTGATATTTACAATACAATAAAACAAAACAGAACCCATCACCATAATACAAGACAAGCAAATATACTAAATAAACTACTATACAAATATGTTACAATCCTTGTCAAGGATGCATTCCATCCCCCGCGGTGCCCAGCGGTTCCGGAAATCCCCCAGGGTGCCCGTGGACAGCGCGTAGTCCTTCTTCAACATCCCCCGGGCACGGACATAATCCCGGAAAGGGGGCAGAGCCCTCTTCTGCCCTGCGCCGTGACTCGCGGATGGCCAGCTTGGCCAGGCCCAGGAGCAACCCAACCAGGACATCCTCAGCCCTACCCTTTCCCCTACGCACAGGGTGTTTCCGAAGATGAGGATGGTGGATAAGAAGTGCAGCCAGAAGTCACGGAGCAGCCCCTTTAGATAATGGAACAGGGGCTGCAACGTCACACACTCCAAATACATTTGATACACAGACTCTTCCAACCCACAAAAGTGGCAGGCGGTTGGCGAGTCTGCGAACAGCGAGTGAAACAGGTTGCAAGAGACTCCTCAGCGCAGTACCTTCCACCCCAGGTCTGGTAACCAGCTTGGAGGGGATGATGGTATTGAACGTCGAGCTGGAGTTCAAGTTCACCGACGACACCACCATTGTTGGCTGAAATACAGATGGTGAAGAGTCAGAATATAGAAATGAGATCGACCGATTGACCAAATGGTGCCAGCGCAACAACCTGGCTCTCAATATTAGTAAAACCAATGAACTGATTGTGGACTTTGGGAGAGGAAGGATAAAGACCCACAATCCTGTTTATATCAATGATGTTGGAGAGAGTCAGAAACTTTAAATTCCTGGGCGTGCATATTTCCAAAGATTTTCCCTGGACCCAGAACACTGATGCAATTATAAATAAAGCACATCAATGCCTCTACGTCCTGAGAAAATTACAGAGATTCGGTATGTCAGAGAGGATTTGCTTGAACCTCTACAGGTGTACAGTAGAGAGCACATTGACTGGTTGCATCATGGCGTGGATCGGCAACTTGAACGTCCAGGAGCGGAAAAGACTGCAAAACGTTGTGAACACTGCCCAGTCCATCACCGGCTCTGACCTCCCCACCATCGAAGGGATTTACCGGAGTCGCTGCCTCAAAAAGGCAGCCAACATCATCAGAGACCCACACCATCCTGGTCACACACTCATTTCACCCCTGCCATCGGAAAAAAGGTACAGGGGCCTGAAAACTGTAACATCCAGGTTCAGGAACAGCTTCTTCCCAACAGCCATCAGGCTATTAAACACTACAACCTCAAATAAGCTCCGAACTACAATAGACTATTCTTCTTATTATTATTATTGTTATTGCACTACTATTGTTTGTTTTTTGACGTGTGTGTGTGTGTGTGTGTGTGTGTTATCCCCTCCCCTTACCAGTTCTCCCACCAGTAATACTATCTCTGCAGTGAGTAAGAATGTCATTGTTCTATCTGGGACATATGAGCATAAAACACTCTTGACTTTTGTCTAATTATTTGTAACTAGTATTCTAACACATCAAATTCCATTCACCCATAATCCTGCACTTTCCCTGGTTAAACCATACCTTAATTTTAAATCACATTCTGGATTTCAAGGCCCTCCATGTTATCTTTATGTTTTCTCTACAACCAAACAATCTCCATGATATCTATGGTTTTCCAATCTGGCCTCTTCTATTATCAATGAATGTCCATGTATTTAATCCATCCATCATTGATCGCTGTGACCTGAGCTGCCGAATCACTAAAATAAGAATTTCCTCTCTCAACCTCCCCATCTTTATTTTTTCCTTCAAGCCATTCCTTTTAACTTTACTCTTTGACATGAGCTTTTGGCTGTAATATCTCCTTGCACTCAATGTCAAATTTTATTCAGCAATGGGTCTGATCTAATGACACTTTGGTGCTGTTGTGTTACCTGATCTCAGCTGGGTCTGCCGCCTGGGATGCTTCAATTAATGTTAACATTGTGAGGCTGCTCTACTTGCTGTCCACTCATGCTAGCTGGGAAATGTGGGCTTTGTGGAAGAGAGGAAATTGTATGGTTGGGAGGTGACAGACAGATAACTATTGCAGAGAGGTTAAATGATACACATGTGGTGATATTTCTATACAGTGTGTTTCCTCACTGAATATCCGGTTTATATTATTTCTGCAATTTTGGTGGTGGATTGTATAGCTTTGTTAAATATTGCTTCAGCCTGCAAATTTTAATCATTGTATCAACAAAAAGGAACAATATTATAAGTGAAACGAAGAGAGTCTGAAGAAGGGTCTTGACCCAAAATGTCACCTGTCCTTTTTCTCCAGAGATGCTGCCTGACTCGTTGTGTTCCTCCTGCATTTTGTGTCTATCTTCGGTGTAAACCAGCATCTGCTGTTCCTTCCTACATATTATAATAACTCAGTTGTGCATTGTTAGTGAGAAGCTGCTTTTAGGCAATTGTAGTTCTATATTTAATATATAATCCTAGTTGAGGCAACATTAACCTTGATAAGTCATATCAAGTGGGGTATTTACAATAGATTGCATTGTAGGATGAGTTGTAGGATGAGTTGGAAAGACTGAGGTGGAGATAATCCAGTAAATTCACAGTAGGAAGGGGATACGATGATGGAGCTCTGGTTAAATTACTAATAAACCAGAGGCTAGCGTTCAAATACCACCATGGCACCTGTGGAATTTAAATTCATTAAATAATTTGGAATTTTGAAAAGCAGAGTTCATTTTACTCAAGGTAACAACCTTAATAATGATTGCCCTTCACGTCCTGATTTGGAGGCAAGAGACTGCAGATACTGCAATCTAGAGCAGCAAGCAACCTGCTGGAGGAACTGAGTAGGTCAGGCAAATGGACAGTTAATGTTTCATGCCAGGACTCTTCATCTGGACTGAAAAGGTATTGTATTTGGCTTATTATTGTCACATGAACTGAGATACAGTGAAACACTTTGGTCTTCATGAGATCCAGAAAAAAATCATACCATGCCGTACAAGAGACTCAAAGAGCGTCCCCAGGTTAAACAAGAGATTCACTTGCACCTCCTCCAAACTTGCCTAAAGCATGCAGTGTTTTCGATGAGGCCTCCTCTCCTTTAGCAAGACCTAGCACAAACTAGGTGACCAGTTTGCTGAGTACCTTCACTCTACCAACCATGGCCACCTGAGCGCCCGGTTGCAAGCCATTTTAATTCCTCTCCCATTCCTATACCGTCCTGTCTGTTCTTGCTCTCTTCACTGCCAGGGTAAGGGTAAATGCAAACTGGAGAAACTGGATTTATTATTCCGCCTCAGTACAGTATGTACGATTCAACAGCATAACCATTGAATTCGCCAATTCAAGGTGGCTTGTACCCCCTCTGTCCCTTTCTCTCTCTCTCCTGATCAACCCAGGTCCTCTCGTACATTCTTTTCAACTATTCTTTCTGCCCGTTTTCAACCAGTTTCTTTGCCCTTCCCCACCCACTCGATCTGTCCACTACCCACACACTCATCCCACAGGGTTCCTTTTGTTCCCACCTTATTTGGTTCCATGCTTCACTTTCCTTTCCGACCAGATTCAATCATCTGCAGACCTTTGTTGTCCCCATCTATCTCTTCCCAGCCTCTGTTGCTATTATCAATAGACAATAGGTACAGGAGTAGGCCATTCATTGTGATCATGGCTGATCATCAACAATCAGTACCCCGTTCCTGCCATATCCCCATATCCGTTAACTACCGTAATTGTTAAGAGGTCTATCTAACTCTCTCTTGAAAGCATCCAGCGAATTGGCTTCCACTGCCTTCTGAGGCAGAGAATTCCACAGATTCACAACTATCTGGATGAAAAAGTTTTTCATCATCTCTGTTCTAAATGGCCTACCCTTTATTCTTAAACTGTGGCCCCTGGTTCAGGACTCCCCCAACATCGGGAACATGTTTCCTGCCTCTAGCGTGCCCAATTCCTTAATAATCTTATATGTTGCAATAAGATCCCCTCTCATCTTTCTATAATTCCAGTATATACAAACCCAGTCTCTCCATTCTTTCAACAATTAACCTCGTAAACCTATGCTGCACCCCCTCATTAGCAAGAATGTCCTTCCTCAAATTTGGAGACCAAAACTGCACACAATACTCTAGGTGTGGTCTCACTAGGGCTCTGTACAACTGCTGAAGGACCTCTTTGCTCCTATACTCAACTCCTCTTGTTATGAAGACCAACATGTCATTAGCTTTCTTCACTGCCTGCTGTATCTGCATGCTTACTTTCAGTGACTTTGTGAGGTTTTTGCCAAAGAGCAGTGGGTCTGGCTCAGTGGCTGGGGTATGCACAACCCCGCAATGTAGGATTTTATGGCAGGTCTTATGACTTGTTTACGAAGGTTGTGGTCACCTCCGTATTTGTCCATGGAACGAGGAAAAAACGATGTGATGGCTGTCGTCAGGCTTTTAACGGCCTCCTGCACGTGGGGTTTCCATGTAGCTGTCCACCACACCTAGCAGCTCTTCCTGTTCCTGCACCCCTTGCATACTCCCGAGATCTTCAGCCATTGCCCCTGTTCTTGGTCACCAAAGCCTTCCCTCCCCCACTTGACTCTATTTGCTGATCAACACCACCTCACCTGGATCTGCCAATTCTTTCCCGCTCTTGCCTCTTCTTCCCCCTCCCCCTCAACTCTTTATACTGACTATCTGCCCTACTCTTTGAGTCCAGAAGAAGGGTCCTGACACAAAACATCACCTGTTCATTACTCTCCAAAGATGCTACCTGATCCACTGAGTTCTTCCACCAGATTGTTTGATACATTCCAACTTATTTCTATTGTTGTCCCCATCTTTAATAACAATTCTAAAGTTAATGCAGGAACTGCAACATTTAATTTAAATGATTAATATTACTGTTTTCCACAATTAAAACGATCACCAGTGTTAATGTTTTCTAGATAAATGCTATTTCAAGAGTTTAGTTATTTCAGAATTTGTAAGAGTACCACTGTTTATAATTTAGGAGTTCAAAATTCCTACAACTAAAATTTGCTTCAGCTGTTGGACTAATGTGCTGAGTTGCTACTAGCAGTATTAATATGGCTCCCCAAAGTAATATCACACGGAAGAGGAAGTGCTTACATTTTCACAATACATTTATATATGGCCATAAAAATATTTTAATTGGTGCCTTCATGATTCCCTCATGATACCTGCCTTTTGTTGAACTTTGTTGATTCATGTCTCATTCCAGGACATGAGCAGATAAAGTAGGTTGGTAATTTGATGCAGCATTGAGGAAGTGGAAAGACAGGAAGGAGATAGAGAGCTTAGTGACATGGTGTCAGGACAATAACCTCTTCCTCAATGCCAGCAAGATGAAGAAGCTAGTTATTGAACAGGAAGCATGGTGGAGTACATGCCCCAATCAATAGTGTGGAAGTGGAATGGTCGAGAGCTTCAAGTTCCTTGGCGTTAATGATACCAATGATCTGTCGTGGACCAACCACATTGATGTGACAGCCAAGAAGGCACACCAATGCTTCTACTTCCTGAGGAGATTGTGGAAATTTGGCATGTCTCTAATGATTCTTATAAACTTCTACAGATAGATGCACAATAGCAAGCTGACTGTTAGATTGCACCACAGCTTGGTTTGGGAACAACTCTGGCAGAGAGTTGTAGATGTAGAACAGTTCATCACACAGACCACACTTTTCACCATTGACTCTCTCTGCACTTCACGCTGTCTAGGGAAAGCAGCCATCATAATCAAAGTCTTGTCCAACCCTGCACATTCCTCCTTCTCCCTGCTCCTGCCCGGCAGAAGGAACAGAAGCTGGGAAAAGCACACCACCAGAATCACGGACAGTTTCTTCCCCTCTGTTGTCAGGCTTCTGAACGGCTCCTCCGTAAGCTAGGATACCGTCCGGTTCACCTCTACCCATTTAGGACTTTTCGGTACTGATGCACTACAATGCTGAGAAGTATATTTTGCATCTATCATACTTGAGTTGATTGTGTTTATATGCATGGTATATCTGATCTGTTTGGATAGCATGCAAACAAAACCTCTCATTGTACCTTGGTATACGTGACAAAAAAAAACCTGGAGCATTATTGGAAGAGTTGCCTCTGACATGAGATATTAAGCATTGGCTTTATTATCAGCTAAAGTTGATGCTGCAGCTAGGGTCATAAAGATGAAATCATTGACACATCTTAAGACTTCTTAAATCTAAAACATATTGATAATTGCCAGTTCTTTGCACTGGTGGCAAATTTTCCATTAATAGGACATTGCTCAAGAGACCTCCACAGACGAGACAGTGGGTTATGTAAGGAACCTTTTTTGAGCCAGTAGCAGAAGGCTTGAATATAGATTTTTTTATAGATATTGCATTGTATAATAGTGTCCTTTTTTGCAATATGGTTAATTGTTTTCAGTATAACAATAAATAGGAGGTGTCGGGATAATAATCTTGTAAAGCTTTATTATGCACTCTTGTTTATTTTCTCTATTAAGCTACCTGATGTGTTCATGTATGGTATGATTTACCTGGAGAGCACGCAAAATAAAGTTTTTCATTGTGTCTCGAGACACGCAACAATAATAAACCAATGACCAATAATTCAACCAACCTTTGTGAGAGCAGTTGTGCTAGTCTTGGGGTTGCTGTGGTTATTTTTGCAGTGATTCCAGAGCCAGCTGTCGAATGCTGCTGTGCACAACCTCCTCAGGGAGCCCACTGCTTAAGCTCATCACTGCATTGCGTATGACTCAGATGCAGCATATTGGACATTTTGTAAGCAAAGCAGAGTTTTTTCATTAATGTTACAGCTGTGGTAATTTCTCTTGGTGCTCCGATATTATTCTGCAGTTTATTAACAAATGGGTTGAATGCTGGTGTAAACATGCAAGCACAAAATTTCCTACCAGCTGTGATAGTTCATTTTGCACATATGGAACTACTGTTGCCACTCCAAATCAGTCCTTGTTGCAACCACTTTCAGACCTCTGCTATGCTGACATTTCACAATAAACAACTTCCATATGTCTTTAGTAAAATTAGTTATTTGCTTTATAATGAACCTTTTAAATAAAACTACGTAATTTTAGAAGTTGAAGCCTCCAAATTGGTTAAGATACCCTTTTTATTCCTTCAATATTTGATTTGTGAATTTGCTGTGTTCAAATGAAGCTCCTAACTTAGGGAAATTTAAATGTTCCTCATTGTGTACCTCTATTCTCACATGTTATTGTTATCCATAATTTGAATGAACACATGGGTGACATAAATTCAGTTTTGAAAGGAAATGAAGTACCGAGCATATATCAGTTTTGTCATCACCTTCAAGTTGTCAGCTTATGATCGATCCATTTCCTCAAGTGCAATATTTTTCACAGCCGAAAGACGTATTAACTGGTCCTACACATACCTCTGGATCCTGAAGATGTCTGTATATTTGTGCTCCCAGCATCCAGCTCGGAATCTGACTCCATCTCAGATTGACTGCTGCAACTCTCATCCCAACCTTTCTTATCTTTAAATTTGGCATTTTATTACTTTCCTTGCCAATTTTCCATCTTACAAAAGTCATCCAAAATACTGACACATCAATTTATTTTTAAAATAGAATTTTAGCATCTGCAGAAAAAATTGAAAATGTTGCTAATGGCTCCACAGGTCAGATGGCATCTGTGATACTGATGAAGGGAATTTAATTTATTTCTTCGCAGTTGCTGCCTGACCTGCAGAGTTTTCCCAGCATCTTCTGTTTTCATTTTCGTTACTCTCATCCTACTTTTCAACAAATCCTGTTCACATATCTCTCATGGTCAGAAGGTATCTCGATTTTTAAGCCAGAGAACCGGGTTCAATCCTGACAAAGGTGCTGTCTGTATGGAGCTTGTACATTCTCCTTGTGACTGCAGTAGACATATGTAACCCTCAGTTTAGTTTAGAAATATAGCTTGAAAACAGGCCCTTCGGCCCACCAAGTCTGTGCCGACCAACGATCACCCACACATGATTTCTATCCTACATTGTTGGGACAATTTACAAAGGCCAATTAACCTACAAAAAATCTGCACGTATTTGGAATGTGGGAAGAATCCAGAGCACCCGTAGAAAACCCACGCGGTCACAAGGAGAATGTGCAAGCTCCATACAGACAGCACCTTTGTCAGGATTGAACCCAGGTCTCTGGCGCTGAAAGGCAGCGACTATTGTGAAACTCGACTGCCTTATTTGTACAGTTATCTGTACTTTTCCAGTGTTGGCTTAATGCATTTTTCTAATTAATCATTGGTGGCTCTACCTTCATTTTCCTCAGTTCTAAAATTTCCTTCTCGTTCTTTTTGCCTTTCTTGCCACTGCACCATTTCAATGTGGCTTAAAGTTTATCCCTTGTTCTCATTCCCTTCTTATGCTGCTCTGTATCAAACTTTCTTTGCATCACATTTCTGTGGAGTGACTTAAGAGATGTTAATTTAGCATATTGAACACATTTTATAAATGGAAATTGTTTATTTTGTTAAAAACGAAGAAAATGCTCAGCCGGTCCGGATATCTGTGAAGAAAGAAAACAAGAGTTAGCACTCTAGGTCTGTTTCTCTTTCCACTGATGGCCTGCAGTGTGTTTCAATTTTTTTTGGTCTTAGACCAGATCTCAGCTGCAAAAACAGAACATAGAACTATATCAAAGTTAGACATAAAACACTGGAGTAACTCAGCCGGGAGAGGCAGCATCTCTGGAGAGAAGGAATGGGTGATGTTTCGGGTCGAGACCCTTCTTCAGATTGGTTAGGGATAAGGGACACTAGAGATATAGAAGATGATGTGGAGAGATGAGAACAATGAATGAAAGATATGTAAAAAAGTAACTATGATAAAGGCCATTGTTAGTTGTTTGTAGGGTGAAAATAAGAAGCTAGTGCAACTTGGGTGGGGGAGGGATAGCGAGAGGGATTGCCAGGGGTACCTGAAGTGAGAGAAATTAATATTCACACCACTGGGCTGTAAGCTGCCCCAGTGAAATATGAGATGCTGTTCCTCCAATTTGTGTTTAGCCTGATTCTGACAATGGAGGAGACCATTGTCCTCCCCCAATAACGTCGCACCAGTTTCTCATTTCCACCCAACAAACAGCTAACAATGGCCTGTTTCCTTTATCATCATTACTTTTTTGCATATCTTTCATTCAAAAAGAAGTTTCGGGTCTGAAGAACGGTCTCGGCCCGAAACGTCGCCTATTTCCTTTGCTTCATAGATGCTGCCTCACCCGCTGAGTTTCTCCATCATTTTTTGTCTTCCAGCTTTTTGTGCCTTTTCTTCTAGTAGTTAATACTTTCTAATCCAGGCAGCAGTCTCATAAACTAGCTATTTGATTTTCACTAACCGTGTATCTTGTTGGACTGTTCAGCATTGTCAGACCGTTGTGCAAATAGCAGATTGGTATCTTGCAGCAGCAGGGCATTGAATTGTGATAAGGGGCAGGAAGCACGTCACTGGCCTCCCTGCCCACCATGCCTTCATCGCGAGGACCAGAAATCTAGCTGAAATCACTAAATTCCACACAACCTTTCCTCTTTGTTGCACCTAGAGTTAAACTAAAATCAGAAAGGATTAGGGATATGAAGATGTGACTGGTGGTGGGATCACGTTGAAAATGGCAGGAATGTTGGAGAATGATGTGGTGGATGTTGAGGCTGGTGGGGTGAAAGATAAGGACATGGGGACCTCTATCCTTGTTCCGTCTCTGGGTAGGGGAAGCTGCGGGACACAGATGAGACACGGTTAAGGGATTCATCCATGAGAACAGGTTTACTAAATCACGTTTCCGATAGAATGAGGGCATCTTGCGTGTCCGAGAGCGGAAAACCTCAACTTGGGAGCAGGTGTGGCGAAGATGGAGAAATTGAAAGTACGGGAAGACACCTTGCAAGAGGCAGAGTGGGAGGAGGTGGATCAACATAACCGTGTGAGTCAGTGGGGTTGTGCTAGACGTCAGTTAATAATCTGTCCCCTGTAATGGAGACAGAGTGTTTGAGAAAGGGAAATATTGTTAGAGATAGTCCAAGTAAATTTGAGTGTAGGGTGGACATTAGTGGTGAAGTTGATGAAATCAACAAGTTCTGCATGAGTGTAGGAGGCAGCCCAGATTGAGTTGTCAATGAAGTGGAGAAGCAGTTTGGGGGATGGTGTCTTTGTACTTATGGACTAAGTATTTGATGGGACCGTCAAAATGGGAGAGGATTCTGGATTATTCCTCCTGTTCTCCAATGAATACAGTGATAGTCCAGTCCAGATGCACCAACTTTCAATCTTTGACCTGTTGAACCTGGCCTGATGATATTTGCCATAATATCACCTCCGTATGTGCAGCATTCTTGTTATTGCTGCTGAGCTAAACAGAGGAATATAGAATTGATTGCTCCTGAGAGTTCACACAGAGACTTCATTCCCACTTGAGTGTTATGATCAAGCCACTTCACCTGGGCACTCCTTGAGTTATCTCATATTACTATAGCAACAGCTAGTTCCTTTGTCTGCCTGTTAAGCTGCAGCAAGTAAAAAATTACTTGTTCGGTTGACGAAACATAGGACAAAAACTCTATTTACTCTCTTGACTGGCTAGTCTGAAGAAGGAACCTGACCCAAAACGGCACCTATCCATGTGCTACAGGGATGCTGTCTGCCCAGCTGAGTTACTCCAGCACATTGTGTTTGTTTTTGTAAACCAGCATCTGCATTTTCTTGTTTCTGCTCTTGACTCCCTTGTTTGCGACTAAGGGCTTGGATGCTATTGCAGATGACTTAGAATGGATCCTTTGTTTCTTAGCTGACAACAACCAGTGTCTGCTGTGATGTTGCCTCCAATTTATTAACCCTCTGAGACCTTGAGTCACAGTAAAGCTAGCTAATTTCCCAAATCATTACTGCATCTCACAATGTGTCATTGCCCCTTATCTCATGCCATTTTGCTTCCAATCTATAATTAGGTTTTCCTTCAGACTTAACCATTCTTGTAGTCTGTTAAGACTTTGCTTCAATTCTTCTAATTATTGATTTCTGTTTTAAACCTCTGATTGCCACAACTTGGATTGTTTTCTCTAGAACATCAGCTTGAGGGGAAACCTGATAGAAGTATATGAAATTATGAGAGGGTAACTTCACAGGATAGACCATCAGACTCCTTTCTCGCAGGGTGGAAATTTCAAAGTTGAGATGCCATAGGTTTAAGGAGAGAGGAGAACGTTTTTTGCACAGAGAGTAGTGGTTACCTGGAAACTGCCGGCTGGGATGGTGGTGGAGGCAGGTACAATAGTGGCATTTAAGAGACTTTTAGACAGACATGTGGATATGGAGGGACATGGATCACACGTAGGTAGTGGAGAATAGTTCTCTTGGCATGGACTTTGTTGGGCTGAAGGGCCTGTACCTGTGCTGTACTGTTCTATATTCTGTTTTCTATGTACTCTTTCATGGTGTTTGGTGGCACCCCATTGTCTCCTTAACTATTATACTTGTGGTTTGGGGAACATCACTACTTTCCCCGTTATGTTGTGTTTCCCAACCTCTTCCTACTAATTTGCAGCGTTCCTTCCCTGTTATGTTTCAAGCCTGTGCAGAAACATCAGTCTTTCTGTGTCTCTTCCACGTGCATACACAGGCACTGTCCCCATCCAGTTTTAGACTGTTGTTTTAGTCTAAGCTGGCAAGTAGTTTTTCTTCAACCTACTGGTTTTCACAGTGCCCGGTTATGATCTTAGCTGTGACTTACACCACAGCATCAAGACAACTGCTCAGCATAGGTGAACAGACCAAATCCATGGGTCGAGTCACCACTAATTAGAATAGCCTTTGATATCTTCTAACCCCATGTTCTTGCTCCATTGCCTTGAATAGACTCCCTTTTCCAAGGCTAACCCTCCTTTTCTTGAGTCCTATGTACGGTTATTTTGTCACACGTCACAAATACTTGCCTTCACCTAGACAAGATCCTCACACTAAACTAACTATTTGTCCTATCCTGGTGGGTGAGATAGGATTTGATGGGAATGTAGGAGATAACAAATTGCAAGCTAAAAAAACAATTTACAAGGCTGTATATAGAAAAGAGGCAAATAAACAAAGTTAATCTGAAGAAGGGACTGCAAGATATCTAGGAGGAATTATCTGAGCGTAATCTGGACTGTGGAAGATGAAACAGTAATGTGGATCATGATGAATGGAAACGTGAAAGGCAAATGGATAGATCCTTAGCCCCCCCAAAAAAATATTTTAATTGATACCTTTCCTTCAATCTCTTCCATCCATAAATACTTGGCATAGATTTATCTTGAATAGTTTTATTTTTATATCCTTTAAAAAAAAAAGGAATGGGCATATTTACAATGGAAGCCAAAGAAAAAATAGAGGTTAGTATTGAAAGGTGTGGGGAAAAAAAGGCTGTTTTCTTATTAACGAGGCAATTGGAAATTTTCTCCTCTTTTTGCCTTTTCAAAATAATTTTCTGTTGACACTTTGCCAAATGACTTAAATTTGGCTGGGAGGAATAATTTGCTGCTCGCATTTGAAGGTAGTATGCATTAGTTTTCAACAAATGAGTGCATGTGTTATTATATTTTCTTCTTGGGGCTGAGACTTTTAAGAAGAGTGGGGAGTTTTCCTGACTCACTGATGCCCATTGCTCCAATTTGTACAGGCAAAGCAAAATGGAATTATTAATGATCGTGGCTGAATTTACTTAAATTGCTGTCACTGTCTGAGTAGTTTGGTGTGAAACAATGTGAGAATTATTTGTAAATTATCTGTCCATTTTGCAAACTTATAATTCTGAAACAATTGTTCAAAGAACGCACATGTGGTATTATCATTTCCTTAAGCTTGTGGTACTGAAACTCACCTTCCTTCAGGTCTGACCACAAAATGGCATTTACTTTTACAGATGCTAAACTGATGCTCATATTTAAAAAAATCTTTGAGAATTGCTATGTTTTGGAACGAAAATACGTACAGATTATTTTTTTGAAAAGGCTATTGTAAAAGTTCAAGTATTTTGGATATGCTTCTGCACAGTTCAATTGTCGCCTTTTTTAATTAAAAAAAATGATGCCTACTATCTTGTGTCGTATGAAGCCTGCATGTAGTTTTCAAGAAGCAATCCTACATAATGCTAAATGGAGTCCTACTGGGAAAGCATCAGTCCACAAACACATGCAAAGGCTTGAAAATTCTGGGCACCACTGGGCTTGTTGTAACATGAAATCTACAGTGTAGCCATAGCAACAGTGCACTTTGAAGGCGAACATCTTGTCATTTTCTTTAATCCGTTGCAGCTCTGGAACCAAAAAAAAATTAAATTGCTGTTGCTATAGTTACCATCTTTGTTGCATCAACCACTTTTGTGCCCAGTTTCCTGCCTGCCTTTTAAAATGCCTCCTTGTACATAGATTCAGTTTTAACTCTTTCATTATTAAAAACGACTCTATTTGGTAACTTATTTTCACCGCGCTTGGGGAGGACATCAACAAATTTAATTATTTGCCAACTAATTCTAAGACATTCCCGAAAACGGTATGAATGGTTATCAAATAAAATGTATCACTGAACCATATGAAAATGAATCCAGGCTTCATCTTCTATTGTGGAGCTTCATGTACAAGTCCTGATAAAATCCTTTACATTCTCTGGTTCTGCCTACAGTTAATTTATTAACCAGTATTTGACGTACATCATTGTTGGCATATGGGGAAGGACAGATGAACAAATATGAATTTGTATAATTTCACTGCTTATTATAATGTCATTGCCATTGTTGGATTGTAATTTGGTATTTTGTTGTTAATTTACATTGTTAAATTTAATCCAGATTTAATGATTTAAAAAATGTAATTGGGCTTCAACGTATGCACATTTTTGAATAAGGCCAACACATCTCAGCCTTGTAGGAAAGGGCTTCAACAGAATAAAGAATATTTGTTTTCAAGTGTAGTTTGAGATATTGACTTTCAAGGGAAAATTCACAGGTTCAGAATTTAGTCTAGTTTCGTCGAATCATGTCTAATTGTCCAGTTTTGCGCAAATAAGCGGCTTATCTTCTGCATTGGGTGTTTGATAAACTGTTTTAAAAGCTCACCATCCCCTCTCGGAAGAAGAATAGCTTTCCCTCTCAGAGGAAGAACAGCCTAGTCTGATCATTGCCTTTTTTCATACATGTTTGGGCCATGTCACCGGGTCAGTTATATGAAGATTCTTTCTTTTGCTCTGTGTTACCATGTCAGTTATAAATGGCATCCCATTACTTAACCGGGCAATGGGAAAATCATTCACCCTCATGACATGCAGACTAAATTTGCAGGTGGTTTGCAGACCAGACTCAGTCAGAGGATTGTCTTGTTTAAAAATGTTTAAAAATATTTGCATTATATTTCTGCTACGTTAATTATTAGAGGTTCAGCAAGAGAAAATAAATCTCCTGCTTCTGCGATCTGAGGTTCTCACCTGTTTCAAATGGGCATCTATTGTACTGGTGCCCAAGAAGAGTACGGTGACCTGCCTCATTGACTTGAGTCCGATAGCACTTGCATCCACAATAATGAAGTGCTTTGAGAGGTTGGTTATGCTTTAGAAAAGACCTGGATCCATTTCAATCTGCCTATCTGCCACAACAGATCAGCGGCAGATGCTATCTCATTGGCTCTCCACTCTGCTCTAGACCATCTGGATAACAGGAACACGTGCCAGGTTGTTGTTCATTGATTTCAGCTCGGAGTTGAACCCCAATTACCCCCTTCAAACCCATCACCGAGCTCTGACTCTCTGTTCCTTCCTTTGCAACTGGAACGCTGGCAGACTGGGTTGGTAACACCATCTCCTCCTCACTGACCATCAACAAAGGTGAACCTCGAAGGCTGGGTGCTTAGACCCCCGTTCTACTCACTTTACATCCATTACTGTGTGGCGAAGTTTATCTCCAGTGCCATCTATAAATTGGCTGATGATACTATTGTTGTTGGCCAAATCATCGATAGTGATGAGTCAGAGTGTAGGAGAGCGATAAAACATCGGGTTTAGTGTTGCCACAACAACAACCTCTCATTCAACTAGACCAAGGAACAAATTGTCGATTTCCGAAAGGGGACGTTGCGAGACCTCTTTTTATTGCCAATTTGTATTGGTAGATTGACAATAGAGTTAGCAACTTCAAATTCCTAGTCGATAATATCTTAGATGACATGTCCTGGGCCCAACACCTTGATGTCATCACAAGAAAGGCATGCCAGTGCCTTCACTTTCTTAGAAGTTTTAAAGAGGTTTGGTGTGTCACTGGAATACTCCAACAAGCTTCGACAGATGCACTGCAGAATGTATCCAGCCTGGTTACATCATGGCCTGGTTTGGCAGTTTCAATGCATAGGAACTCAGGTGGCCTGCTGAGTGGTAGACTCAGCCGGGTCCATCATGGACACAGACCTCCCCACCATTGAAAACACCGACATAAGGTGCTACTTCAAGAAGGCAGCATCTATCATCATCTGTCACCCACCACCTGCCAAGCCCTATTTTCATTGCCACCATTGGGCAGGAGGTACAGAAACCTGAAATCCCCCACCACCTGATTCAGGGAATCAGCTGTTTTCCTACAACTATCAGGTTCATACACCAACCTGGGCAATCCTAACCCTACCTCAGCAATGGAACACTATGGAACACCTCTTGCACATGGACTTGTTTACGTTTTGCAAGAATGTTTTTGTTTTTGCAGTCTTTTTATTTAATTGTACTATCTTGCAGAATCCACGTGCCATTTATGTATAATTTGTTTTGCATGTTTGCTGAGTCTATATTCTTGTGATGCTGCTGCAAGCAAAATATTTGTTTGTAGCTGTACCTCGCTGTCCTTATGCATATGGCAATAGTTGACATCTTGACTTGACCCGAATGAAAAACTGAGTCAAAAAGAATACAAGATGCTGAAATAAAAAGTGTAAACCAACATGATAAAAGCAAAATATTATCCAGCGGTCATATTCAGTTATGAAATTGTTTTTAAGCTGCTGAATGCTTTTGCCCAGCAGGTTCTGCAGCATGAGGCATAATCACCAAAGCATTTCAGTAAGGGTTGAGAAGGCTATTCAATTGTGTCAGCCATTCAGTATATATTAACTGATTTACAAAGTTTTCTGATCAATCCATTGATTACCCTGAGTCGTATTTCACTGAATAATAATGGGCTTTGGACTTTAAAGAATCCTGAGGAAAATTATATGATTTAGATTACTATATAATAATAATAATAATAAATTTTATTTATGGGCGCCTTTCAAGAGTCTTATATGGTCAGATAATCCCATCATTATAAATGAGCATATCTGACTCATGTAAATATCGCAGCAGGATATTAATTAATATATAAAGATTTAAAGAAGAAAATCCATTTCTGGATGGAGAATATTCTAAAATCTACTACAGTGTAACTTGATTAAATTAGTGGAGAGGGTGAAAATTGCCTGAGGCATTTTGCAGAAACTGCAATATAACAAATTAGTAACTTAGGACATGAAACTATCTATCTAGTAATCATTAATGGTATATCATGAATAGACTATAATCAGAAATCTCCAGGAATTATTCCTCAGAATAAATCATCATCACCGGGCACGGTGCCTCACAATGTTATGTACGACAGTGATCGCAACTTCTACTGAAGTGTGGATGGCCGTTGGCTCACTAGGAACTCATTCGCCCGTTGACAAGTCTTGTTTTTGGTCCTGCTGGGGGTCCACAGACCCCTCATCTGGCAAACAAGGTGGGGGAGACGGTTTGGTTTGCGGACTATCTGACCATGGAGCAGGTAGCACGGGATTACATGGTACCCGTGGCAGGGGGGAATCTCCCATCCCTCCCGACCTGACCTCAGAAAATGAAGCCAAATCTTTAGAAGTGCAACTTTGTGAATAGAATTCTCAGCAGTTTTTAGCATATAGTTTCCACTAACGTGTCAGCTGAGCTAGGATACAGTTTGCTTCTGCTGCAGAATGTCATGATTTCAAGCCCAACCTCAAGCGCTTGAGAGCATAATGTATGTTGGTGCTCAGGGATTGTGGTTATGTCAGATGTGTTCTCTTTCCGGTGAAATGCTAAAACACCACCTTATCTGCTGACACATATAAAACAATTACTTTTCGTCAAAGAACTTTGCAATTTTAAAATGAATATTCAAAGAGGAGTTAGCAAATCATCCGAGTATTCTGATTAACATTCCTCCCTCGGTTAACAACAGTCAGAATTAATAAACCGGAGAAAAAAGGAACTGCAGATGCTGGAATCTTGAGGAAGGGCCTGTCCCACTTGGGTGCCTGGAAAGAGGTTGTCGCGTCGTGGTCAGGGCGTAACGCGTGGAACGCATATAGTGACGCGCGGTGTTTCTCTGTCGCCCCAGGATTGTGGAATGTTCAAAATCCAGGGTCAACATTTGGGTGTCTCATCATGTCGTGCGCCCTGTCACACACTGACGTATGCTGTCCAGCGGGTGAAGCCCGGTTAGGGGGTTAGGGACCACAGATGGGCTGTAAAATATTCTTCCTTCAATGCATTGATTTTTAAAATTAATATATTAAAATTAATACAATAAAATCAATTACGCAAATGAAAAGATGTCGGAGTCGTTCAGTTTTATTTATAGACGTATTGGGGGATTTATAGACCTATAGAGGGATGGGGGCGGGATGAGGGTGGAGGGGAGTTCAGTCAACACTCACTAAATCCATCCCTGTGAAAAGTTAGAGACGGTGATTGGATCTGGAAGCGGACCAATATGTCTATGAACAAAATTGAACGACTCAGACATCTTTTCAATTGCATAATTGATTTTATTATATTAATTTTAATATATTATTGCTTAAAATCCATGCATTGAAGGAAGAATATTTATAGCCCATCTGTGGTCCCTAACCCGAACCGGGCGTCGCCCGCATGACATCATACGTCAGCGTGTATGTCGTGCAACTTGACGGTTTTACGTACGCTCCGCAGTCGCCGAAAAAAAATCACAAAGTGAAACAGGCCCTTAAGGAACTCAGCGGGTCAGGCAGCATCTATGGAGGGAATGGACAGATGACGTTTTGTGTTGGGACCCTTTTTCAGGACGAGTCGACCGTCACCTTTCTGCTATTTGTGCACAAATTACATGTGAACCAATTTGGGATTTTAAATGAGATGAAGCAATATACATGTATATACAGGTTTGTTTTGTCATAGTAATTGTCGCTTCAGCTTTTGATGCAATAATTATCTTTTGCAGGCGGCTGAACAGCACGCAGGGAGAAATCCGTGTGGGACCCAGCCATCAGGTAAGAAAGTTAGCAGTCACGATGCTTTGTTATTTTGGTCTTACTGGCTGTATATAAACATTCCACACATCTACACTTGCAAAAGCAGGAAGATAGTGTGTTGCATTATGTTCTTACTTTGAATAAATATGAGGTGGTACAATTACGTTTAGTTTTGATGTTCAGTTACCATCATTGTACTCACAATGACGTATTAGCTGCATGCATAAAACTTTGTGAAAGGTTATGTATTGCACATACCCTATTCGGCATAACATTTAATTTAACTTGACCCAGATTATCTATTGTGGACTTTATTCCTTGGAGCACAGGGGTGATCTTATAGAGGCGTAGAAAATCATGAGGGGAATTGATCAAGTGAATACACTGACTTTTTCTTTTACCCAGGCAAGTAGAATCAATAACCAGAAGACATAGGTTTACAGTGAGAGGGGAAAGATTTCATTGAAACCTGAGGGGCAACTTTTTCACTCAAGGGTGGTGGGTGCACGGAATGAGCTGCCAGAGGAAGACGTTGAGGCAGATACAATAACAGTATTTAATAGCAACTTGGACAGGTACATGGATAGGAAATCATTTGAGGGACATAGACCAAATGCGGGCAAATGGGTCTGGCTTAGATGGAGCATCTTGGTCACCCATGGAATAGGGCCTGTTTCCATGCTGCACGACTCTGATTCAAACTGTTAAATTATTTGTCCTTGTTTCTGGATGTGAATAATAATAATAATAATTGTCATAAAAAAGATCATCGATTTAAATATAATATGATTTAATGAAATTAAGTGGAATCTCAAACATGTTGGTGCAACAGCGTTTTGTACCAAGATTTTGTGCCCCTTGCTTGTTCCTTCTGTTTTCTCATTTTATCTGAACAGCTACATTATTCACGGCATACATTTAGTAGGGGAGATGGTAGTTTATGCTCTTATGTTTCATAATACTGTCAGAGGCTTATTGATATAAATTTAAAAACTGGAAATCAATTCTGATAACCTGATAATCAAAAATGGATATGTCCAGGAACCATTTGCTGAACTTCATTAATCCTCTGAATTTTGCTCCTCTGGGCAAGCATGCTTCTCTAATAAATAAACTCCAGGAGCCGAGATGTTCTACGCCCGTAGGATCGGCAATGAGCATAGCTGCAGATTGGTTTCTGTAGATCGTGATCTTTATAGTTTGGGTTCTTCAGTAAATTGATTTAATAGCATTGGTTCTTTTGGTGTTTTGAGGATCCATTTTCAGCTGATTTACTTCCTCGTACGGAATTGGTTGATATTAAGGGGGAGAATCTCGGTTTTAATCTATTGTCTGATACCCGCAGGGTTTCTCTTAGCATTTATTAATTTGCTGGACTTTGCTGGCAAAGCCAGCATTTGTTGCCCATTCGTAATGTCTCCTGAACCAGCTTCACAGATACATTGCATTCAGAAAATATTCAGACCCCTTCACTTTTTCCACATTTTGTTACGTTACAGTCTTATTCTAAAATTGAATGTAATTCTTTTTTTTTTTTTATCATCCATCTACACACAACACCCCATAATAAAAAAGCGAAAACAGTCATTTAGAAATTTTTGCAAAGTAATTCCCAAAAAAAACCTGAAATATCACATTTACATTCCCTTTATTTACTCAGTACTTTGTTGAGGCACCTTTGGAAGCAATTGCAGCCTCAAGTCTTCTTGGGTATGACGCTACCAGCTTGGCACACCTGTATTTGGGTAATTTCTCCCATTCTTCTTTGCAGATCCTCTCAAGCTCTGTCAGATTGGATGAGGAGCGTTGATGCACAGCTATTTTCAGGTCCCTCCAGAGATGTTCGATCGGGTTCAAGTCCAGGCTCTGGCTGGGCCACTCAAGGACATTCAGAAGACTTGTCATGAAGCCACTCCTGAGTTATTTTGGCTGTGTGCTTAGGGTCGTTGTCCTGTTGGAAGATGAACCTCCCCCCCAGTCTCTGGAGCAGGTTTTCAACAAGCATCTCTCTGTATTTTGCTCCGTTCATCTTTCCCTTGATCCTGACTAGTCTCCCAGTTCCTGCCGCTGAAAAACATCCCCACAGCATGATGCTGCCAGGTGATGAGCGGTGACTGGTTTCCTCTAGATGTGACACTTGGCATTCAGGCCAAAGAGTTCAATCTTGGTTTCATCAGACCAGAGAATCTTGTTTCTCATGATTTTTGGCAAACTCCAAGCGGACTGCCTTTTACTGAGGAGTGGCTTCTATCTGGCCACTTTACCATAGAGGCCTGGTTGGTGGATTGCTGCAGATATAGTTGTCCTTCTGGAAGGTTCTCCCATTTCACAGAGGAACTCTGGAGCTCTGTCAGATTAACCATCTTGGTCACCTCCCTGACCAAGACCTTTCTCCCCCGATTGCTCAGTTTGGCCGGGCGGCCAGTTCTATGAAGATTCCTGGTGGTTCCAAAGTTCTTTCATTTCAGAATGACAGAGGCATCTGCGCTCTTCTCAACCTGCAATGCTGCAGAAATTGTTTTATACCCTTCCCCAGATCAGTGTCTCGACATAATCCTGTCTTGGAGGTCTATGGACAATTCCTTTGTCTTCATGGCTTGGTTTTTGCTCTGATATGCACCGTCAACTGTGGGACCTTATATAGACAGGTGTGTGCCTTTCCAAATCATGTCCAATCAATTTAATTTACCACTGCTGGACTCAAATCAAGTTGTAGAAACATCTCAAGGAAACAGGATGAACCTAAGCTCAATTTTGAGTGACATAGCAAAGGGTCTGAATATTTATGTAAATGTGATATTGCAGTTATTTCTTTTTAATTACTTTGCAAAAATGTTTAAACACCCATTTTTGCTTCTTCATTCTGGGGTATTGTGTGTACTTTGATGATAAAAAAAAAAAGAATTTAATCCATTTTAAAATTAGGCTGTAACGTAAGAAAAAGTGAAGGGGTGAATACTTTCTGAATGCACTGTGCCTGCACAGTCAACCACATTGATGACTTTGGAGCTGCTCATTGGCTAGGTTAGGTGGTTCACAAGTGGTTTGATATAACATTAGCTTTGTGGTCACCACAATAAACAGGTTTTCTTTCAATGATCTTTCAAGGGAAGTTGCAGATCTGACCCTGCTATTTAAGAAAAGAGAGAAAGTAAATAGGAAACTTGATCAGTTGGTGTGCAGAATTACAAGGGGTTAATAGTATTCTGAACTTGAATGTATGCTCAAGGAATTGGATTGGTAGAAGTAGATTTTGATACGTAGAGCACTGGCAACGTTATTGGGGAATGAGAGAACTGACCATTTGGAGCAAACTACACCTGGACCATGTTAGGACCAGAGTTCTAGTGCATCAAATAACTCAGGAAGTAGATTGGTCTTCACATTAAATACTTTTGGAGAGCATGGTGGGATTTAGGTGGAAAATCCTGGTGGGGAGAAATCGAGAATGCTAAAGAGAAAAGAACAAGGAACCAGTGCAGGAAAGTGATTTAAGGTAAGTAGGTGAGAATGGCCAAAACAGAGTGACAACCAGGGAGTGACTAAGCATACAAGCAAGAGAGAACGCCAACAACTTACTGAGCACTAGGTGAGATAAAATGCACATTGTGCCACTCCCACAAATTGCAGAGGTGTCTGAAAATATTGAAAAGATTTCAAAGTTGCTGTAATGGAATGTGTCTTCTTCTTATCGAGTCCACGTCAAGATAAGAAGTTGTTCAGCCAGAGCTGAACACACTTCTTGGCATCTGCACAATGGTGACTGTCTTGCCCTTCTTGTGCGTGGTGGTGGAAAGATTGGTGGAAACAGGGCCGCGACGTGAACGCTCTCTCCTTGACCCCAATTGAATGTGTGAAGCATTCATATTAAGCTGGGTGACTTAACAGTACAAATAGATTTAAACGGATACAATGTAATTGTCATTACAGAGACATGGTTTCAGAGTGACCAAGACTCTGAATATCCCAGGATTTTCCATATGTAGGAAGGGCAGGCAAGGGAACAAAGGAGACTGACACAAAATGTTGTCGCTACCTTCGATTTAAACCATCATCTGTAGTTCTTTCTTGCACAAAGGAAATTGGGATGTAGTTTTTCGGAAAGGTTGAAATTAAAGTAATAATGAGAAAGGATGTTGGCTGAGAATATCAGTTGAGGTGAAGCTGGATAAGTACCAAAAGGTGGAAGGCATTAGTGGGAGTTGTCTAACTGGCTTAAGTGTAGTTGTGGTGCAGAGGACTGGAAATTAGAGATGCACATAACAAGGGTACTACAGTAGTCACAGTGATTTTAATCACCATGACAACGGGTTGAACAAAATTAGCAATAATATTGTGGAGAATGAATAGCTGGTTTGTGTGGGCTCATTATGGATGAGTAACTGAGTGACTACAATATGATAGAAGAAGATGGAAATTGTTGGATTGTAGTAGGATTCTAAATCTAAACCAAACAAATTGTAGAAAGAGGATGAGTGAGAGGAGTCGAGGCCAGCATAGATCAGCCATGATCATGTTGAATGGTGGGGCAGGCTTGCAGCGGTGTGGTAACCTACTCGGGCTCCTATTTTCTTTTGTTCTTTACTCAGAAAATGGAGAACCCATGGAACTTTCTATCACAGCTGCTCAAGTCACTGGATATGCTTAAGACGGATCTAGGTTTTTAAACGCAAGTGCTCTAACAATAGGAGGAATATTGAGATGAAGGATCAGCCATGGTCTGTTATATGGAGGAGCCCAAATGGCCTGTCTGCCCCTGCTCCTGTTCTGTTCTTCTCAATCGAGTCTGATAAGAGTAGTAGCCAAAATGTTCAAACTATTACCTTGGAAGTAATAAAGGAACACCAAGAAAATAGCATTAGATTGGGCAGAGTTATAAGGTTTTATGAAAATAAAATAAAATTTGCTGAAACTTAAGAGTTTTTAAGTTTATAACCAATAGAATAATTGAAGGCAAATCCATTAATGTGGTGTTTGTGGATTTTGAAGGACTTTGAAAAAGCGTGTTGAGAGAGGTTAAATTGCAAAATTAAAGCCCACAATATCGGGATGATAAATTGGTGTGGATTGAGAATTAGTTTCTAGATAGAAAACAAGAGTAGGAGTAAGCAGTAAGATGTTGGATCGGAGGTCGTGACTCGTGGTTGTTGCGGAGTTCTGTGTTGGAACACCAATTGTTAAAAATCTAGATCGATGATATAGCTGAGGGGATCGTATAATATATCCTGGATTGATGACGGTTCAGACCTGGGTGGCTGTGCGGACTGTGAGGGGATACAGTGGGGCGTCAACAACATGTAGGGAGGTTAATTGATTGGGCAAAGCATTGCGAAAAGGAACATGCTGTGCAAATATGTATCATCCACTGTCTTATATAAAATAGAAACACCATGTATATTTACAGTGGTGAGAGATTGGAAGGTTTCGGGGTTCAGAACACCCCAGGTGTCCAAGAGTCAAGTGTTTAATTGTCATATCTACCGACAATAGAATAATGAAATTCTTACTTACAACAGCTTACCAAGCCTGTAAACACAATAACACACAGATGATATATAATAATTTGAAATCATTTAATGCCTTAACCATAATACTGGTGCAAAAAAAACAAGTCCTTAGTGCAACCAAAGGCATTCCATAAAGTTCACATTTGCTGAGGTTAATGCTGTGTCGTGTTCAAGTTGCTGGTTGGGATAATGTTATTCTTGAATCCAGTGGTCACGCTTTTCAGGCTCCTGTACCGCTTTCTGGATAGTAGGAGCGAAATGAAAGTGAGGCCAGAGTGGTGTGGGTTTTTGATATTGGCTGCCATTTTGAGGCAACGCCTCCTGTTGAGCCCTTTGATGACGGGAGGTCAATCCCCGTGATGGACCGGGCGGTGGATACCATTCTGTGTAATATCCTTCATTTCTGTGGGCGTTTGCGTTGCCAAACCTGGCTGTGTTGCAATGTTAGTATGTTCTCTATCGTTCCATCTGTAGAAGTTCAAGAGAGTATTATATATGAAACACTCAAAAGCTAATGTAACAGGTGCTGAAACATTTAGTAAGCCAAACCTGTATGTCGACCTTTACCGAAAGAGGATTTGAGTGCAAGGATAGAGCTAATTTCCTCCAGTTATATTGGAATGTTGTGTACAGATCTGGTCACCCTTCCCAAGGAAGGAAATTG
Organism: Leucoraja erinaceus; assembly: GCF_028641065.1. Classification (NCBI taxonomy): domain Eukaryota; kingdom Metazoa; phylum Chordata; class Chondrichthyes; order Rajiformes; family Rajidae; genus Leucoraja; species Leucoraja erinaceus. The sequence goes on along the minus strand of NC_073406.1, from coordinate 19,460,202 downwards.
TTTGTACAAGAGTGTAACAAAAGTTCACCAGAATTATTTCTGGATTGGTGGATGTCTTATAGAGGAGACGCCAAGTAGATTTAGCCTATTGTCTCGAGTTTAAAATAAGGTACAGTTATAGGACTTGGCAGTGTTGATGTGAGCTTGAAATTTTCCTTGGCTGGGGGAAGTCTCGAACCAGGCGTGCAGCCTCGGAAGAATGGGTTGCCATTGAGAATGAGAAGAAATTTATTTTCCCCGAATGGAGGCTCCATCACATATGCAGAAGTCAGATCGATATCTTTTGGTTATGACAGGAATAGAATATGGATTGCCAATCCAAAAACTGACTTACTTATTCCAACTATATTTAATAATGGATTTCAGCACTTCCCCAAAGACAACTGGTTTCTAGTTTCTTGCTTTCTGACTCGTTTATTGAAGGTGGCATTTTCTGTTATTGATCAAATCTGGATCAAGGATGCAGATATCTGTAAGGATTTTTCTTTAAAAATGTCCTTGCTGCTTGAAACCAGGCTGAATGTTCTTGCTGCCTGAAATTTCAGTATAGATTATAAGCAATGCTCCACTATCTTCACAGCCATTTCCTTTAAGACCTGAGGATGCAGGCTCTTGGGTTCAGGATTTCTGTTTGCATTTTTACACCATGTACATTTTTTTCTTGTGATCAAGATTGTTTTATTGTCATGACCTGGTACTCCCCCCCCACCCCCCCCACCCCCTTTGCTCCCAGATTTTCTACCAGGTGATGACCTGAATGATAGACTTCCTCCCTCCTTCCTGTGGAATGGCTCCATAAAGGTCATGGCCATTGTTGTGCAGCAGCAGAAGCACCACATAAAGATGGGATGGGTTGAGTTGTGGAAATGAACCCAATGGGTCCACAACGCAATCCATTCCACCAACACTTCACGATGGATAAAACGTGAGGATTTGAAACTTAGTTGTTGAGATTGATGCCCGGGCAAAGATTTCGAATTTGTGAAAAGCTCTGAAGTCAAAGGAAATTAGTTAAGCCTGGATGCCAGACAAAGTACAGCAATAAGGCATGACCTATTAGAGGTTGATGCAGTAGATTGTAACTAGATTCTCTTACGGATCCCTGAACATGGGGACATTGGAATGAGAGCATATTTATGGCTAGCACCCGGAAGCAATTCTTCGCAATAAGGAGGGGGGTGGGGGGGAGGAAAATCCGACAATTCTTGACTAAAGGGTCATGTGGCCACGAATCCAATTAATAATTTTGGTTCTAAGATTGATTTTTAATAAGCAAAGGTATTAAAGGATACGGTACTAATGCAGATGGACTATGAGAATGAAATGCAAATTAGCTGTGATTTAGAATGACAGACTGAAATCATGGAACTGAATGGCTTAGTCCTATTCTTCTCATTCTGTTGGGTAAAGGGGTTAAGAGAGGTGAATAGGCGCCAGCCAGTGCCTTTGCAAAAACAGCTAGAGAATTAAATTCTCCAGGATTTAGTATTTTTGGTGTCTTTGCTCTATTTTGGGCAAAGAAAAATACTTACACTCTTCAGTAGTTTGTTCTGGGGATATTTCAATGTGCTGGACATCTAGATAAGTATAATGAAAAATAGAAACCATGTGGTCTGGTGTACTCAGCTTTTTTACCAAGCTACTTGCAGCCTGAGGTTTTATCTCTCGCTTTAGGTTATTTACCTAGAACGGTGATAAGAGACTACGCACAATTCAGGCACATGTTGAAACGGTCACTTTAGGATAATGTAATTCCCCACATCAGTTACTGGTTACATTGAGAGAGTTCACCCAGTTTCTTCCAGTAACCAACAACAAAAATCTGCGCATGTTCAGTTCAGTTAGACTACTTTTGGAAGTAGTGGAGTTATCCTCAAGGCAGACTTTAATAATAATAATAATAATACATTTTATTTATTGGGCGCCTTTCAGAAATCTCAAGGACACCTTACAGAGATTAACAGGAATAAAAAACATATAATCAGAATAAAATAAATAATAAAGACATCACAGAAACACAAATTAAAAACAGAATTCAGACCAAAAACAAAAAATCAAAATCACAATGTGAAAAGAGAGCAGCGGCAGCTAAAGCGCGCCAGCGTCCACTCTCCCTTCCGACAGCCATTTTGGACAAAGACTAACAGGATTACTTACAGACAAAAAAATTAATAAAATCATCCCCCCACGATGGATACCCCTGTGGGGGAAGGCACAATGTCCAGTCCCCAACCCCAAGTTCACCCAAAGTCAGGCCTATTGAGGCCACCGCAATTGCCTCTACGGAGGCCCGATGTTCCTGGCCGTTCTCACCGGGTGATCTTGCCCCGGCGTCGGGAAAGTCCTCTCAGCGGCTGGGCCACCTGGAACGGCCGCTTCTTAGCTGGAGACCGCGGCTTCTGAAGCCGACAAGGCCGCGCCGGGTTGTAGCTCCCAGGCTCCCGATGTTGAAATCGGCGCCGCCCACTCCGCTCCGCAGACCCGCAGCCCGGAGGTGTCGAACACGACGGACACAGCTCACCGGAGCTCCAGCGCGTCGATCCAGCGCGGCGACCCAGGCAAGGCATCGCCCGCTCCGCGACAGCGCCCCAGCGCTGCGCCGTCACCGAGGCCGAGGTGCTGGGCGGTCCCCTCCAGGAAACGGCGCTCCAAGCCCGCTGGTAGGCCACGAGGACGGGTCGACGGGCAGCCCGGAGAAAAAGCTGCCTCACCGACCAGGTAGGGACCTAGAAGTAAAATTGCCCCCTACCCCCCACATTAAAAAGTCCATTTCTCCAATGGACGAAACACAGGACTTACTAAAAACTTTTTAAAAAAGCGAAGTAAACGGACGGCTGCCGATTAGCAGCCGCTCCCCAAGATGGCTCCTCCTCCTCGAGACTTTCTCAGGACAGAGTTTCTTTATCCTTCACGGTGTGCAACAATTGCTTACAAACCAGACAGATTTAAGAATTCCCGTAGATACCACAGAGCCCTTGTTTACATAGACAATTCCAGACTCTCCAGTGTATTTTTGTCATGCACAGACTAATTAAAGAAAATCCCCAGTGCAGGATTCCTCCTGAAGAAATTAAAAATTAATGGATGAAAAGATCAAAGTATTTTCAAAATTTGTGTGGCTTTGTGTCAGGAATGAGACGAGCAACTATGGTACAGTGACGCCTTTACATTGCTTGCCTTGCCACCGAAGGGCTTCATTGGTGTCAGGCGCTGACCAACCAAAGATGAAGCCTGAAAGTATTCTTGTGAATTAGGCGAAGGTGAAACATATGTGATCAATTAGGCAGCTTCAGGAAGATTTCTTGAGGGATATTCCTGTTTTCTTAGCAAGTCAACACCACCATGTTTGATGGCAGTCCTGTTTGTATGTGAAGACCCAACCTCTCACAAAGAATGACAAATTACCTTGTTACGGTAGGTGAACTTCATATTTTACTTTGGTGAACACAGTAATCAATATTCGGAGATGACAGCAGAGATGTTTGATCAAAAATAATTTATGACTCCATTATAAGAATGACAAAGTCACCATGGAACATCACTGTTTCAGGGGTTAATCTAATTTATTTATGTAGGTATGGGTTTAAATAATATTTTTATGATGGTTTTGATATATTTCTGCCAAATGTGGAAGTCACCAGCAAAAAAATGAGTACTGAAATAAATAGAATTCAGCAGTAAAAATATGCGTCTTGTTGAAAGACAAAGTTCTTTTTGTGAAGTCCTTCAGTCTTTCCGCCAAACCTAATTCACATATTCACAGTGAGAGAGTTGTGGGTGCGGATATGTGTATCCAAATAAGGAAGTGGGCAGTTACTGAAGATATTAAACTGGAATTGTGAGTTACCATGCATTAGGGCATACAGTATCAATGCATGGAATGAAAGGTGAATTTAAATACCTTTTGCCTGTTGGAAGGTCGCAGAAGATGAAATTCTTGCACAGATCAGTTGAGGCAGAGACAATATTGTAGTTTAGATATGGGACTTGAAAAAGGAACCAATTTCCAGTGGTCATAAGTAAATAAAGTTTGAGCAGCCATCTTCAGTGGGAATGTTAATATTTACATTGTATAAACTGTAGATAGTGGCAAATGCAATCTATTGTTTATTGAGATAGTTGAACTCAATAGGACAACAATACTGTGAGCAAAAGGGGACAAAGTGCTGGAGTAACTTAGTCGGTCAAGCAGTATGTCTGGAGAACATGGATATGTGACGTTTTGAGTCGAGACAACTTCAATCTGAAGGTTGTGACCCGAAACATTACCTATCCATGTTCTCCGAGGATGCTGCCTTACCACCAGAGTGCTCCAGCACTTTGTGTCCTTTTGTGTAATAATTAGTATCTGCAGTTCTTTGTTTCTACAATGCAGAGAGTAATGGCAAATTTGGTCAGTTTTAACTGATTGAACAATTAAATGCATGTGAGTGTGAATTTGAATAAATCTTGTGAGCAGTACAGAATCAAAGTACCCTAAACAGTCCCGTAGGCTGTCAGGATGTATTGGCAAGACTCAAACCTGATTTGCTTATTTGACACCAGAGGCCAGAGCATAATTCAGTGAAGAGTAGACTCCTTTGCCAATAGCAAGTTTACAATGGGAAGAAAATAATGTTATTTAAAACAAAACTCTGCAAGGTAAAGACGGCTTTGCATTTTGGGCTATGTAGAATTGTATGAGAAATACTTCAACCAGAAACAGTGAACATCTTTTTTGATTGTGTAAGTCCTGCTGTTTCTTTGTCTCAGAAGACCAATTTAGGATATCGTAATTAGTGTACTTGGTATCAATGTACTAATGATTTTCACCAGATTCAGATTAATTTATTGTTCTGTACTCCTGGGTGCAATGAAATTCCGTGTACTCGTGAAGCTTTGATAGATTTGTCAAGATTTGTCAATCGTGGTGGCTCTGTTGACTATAATTGCTAGTGCAGTTTATGTTTGAAGTGGATGAACCCAAACTTATCTTATAGTTTTCCATGTCAGTTTGACAGAAGTATCAAGACTAGCTCAGGTTTGAGTAGTAAATAAGTACTAACTATGCAAATGCAAATACTTAGGTGTTCATAGGACTTGTTTGGTCTTTATTTTCTTGAAGCTTGCTCCGGTATCTTGAGAATAATCAGGCACATGCCGTGAGTAATTACTCAGGGTAGGCAGTCAGTCGGCTTTAAAAAAATTCTTAAACCGCACATGCACAGATTGTTCTCCTCTCCGTAAAAATAAAAAATAAAAATAAAGAAAGTAACAATTCAATTTGCCCAAAGCTTCCAAATCCCCTTCATTCTGAATTACTGAATGGGTTGGGGGTGGAGGGTGACGGCAGGTGGGGAGATGGTGGGACAAACAGGAGCACACCGGGCCAAGTTGAATCAGTTGTGATCTTATTGAATGACAATATTAGTTCAAGGGACCAATTGGGGGGAGAGTTCCTTTCACAGCGTGTGGGGAGTCTGGCCAGGGGTAAAGTTGCGGGGAGGGCAGGAGTGTTGAGAAGGATGGATTCGGGGATCATGCCAGTAACCCACTCACTCACCGCTGCCGTGGCGCTCCGGGTGCGGAGCCACTGCATTGTGGCCGTGAAGGGAAGTAGCTCAGGTGGCTGTGAGCGGCTGCCGGGACCTTAGCGCCTTCTGCCGGCCTGCTCACCTCTGGCAGTGCTCTGAGAATAATATACGCCAGAGTAAATTATTATACAAGGCCTATATTTGTGACAGGAGAGGGGGCACTTAAGGCAGGCGATGAGCGTTTCTTCACAGGATTCAGGAGTTAACCCACATGCACATAGTGGAAGTCTGGGATTTAACCACTTTCTGAAAACTTGGTCCACTGGTGAATTTGAGAATGGGCTAGGGAAGATGAAACAACATACTGCACAAACAAAATATGAGTAAAGTTCCAGCTGCAATTGGAGCCACATCAACTAAATTGTGGGGCATATCATGAATTCTTATCCCAAACAATCTTTTAGCTGTGATGTGAAATCTGTTCAAACAGTCTCGACTGAAGCCGTTGAGTGTGTACATTAATTTGAAGGAGAATTTCCTATGTGCTTCTCAAATAGTTATGGTCTAGAACAAGTGCGAACCAGTGTTCAACTGGATTCTTTTTTATTTCAGCCTGTCGAGTCTCGCATCAGTGTCTTTTCCCGAGTTAACCCACTCTAGAATGTATTTATCCTCACCTACCCATCAACTCCTCTCCGCACCCCAATTATCCTTCCATCTACCTGTACTAGGGGTGGTGTATTGTGGCCAGCTAACCTGCAGCACACCTTTTACATATGTGAGGAAAGCCACACAATCACAGGGAGAATGTGCACATTCCACAAACACAACACTCGAGGCCAGAATTGATCCTGGGTTACTGATGCTGTGCATTAGCAGCACTACCTGTTGGCTACTGTTCCTTTCCAACTTTTTAGATTTTGAAAAACTTTTATATGGTAATTTGGCAACCTGATATTTTTAAATGCTAAATCCAGTGTTGTTAATATTCTACAATTATTTGTTATGGAATGCATTGTCATTAAATGTTTCTGATACCCACACTGGCGCGTTCAGAGTGTGCACAGCCACTTGGTGCAGCAGATGGTGCTCTTCTGAGGGTGTGGGATGTGGTACTGTATTGCTGATCGACATCTATATTCAACCTAATAATATTCACCATTTACGGTACAGTCTATGGCAGGCAACTTAAAGATTATGGATAATATTTCTTCAAACTGGGTTTGCATTTGCATTGACATTTGAGTGTTCTATTTGCAAATATATTCCAACTGCGACTGGAATGTTTAGCCTTTTCATATTTAAGGATCCTATGATTTAGGTTTTGCAGATGGTACCTGATGTAAGTCATCCATTTAGGCCAGCTAATGAAAATAAGAATCACATCAATAGGGTGTACAGGTGGGTGGTATTGTTCCCTCGTGAGCTTATAATACTGCGCTTAAAGGAGATAATAGTAGTTGTCTACAATGGTAGCTGATTGCAAGTCAAGTAAATGTTTCAAATCTCAAATTTAGTTTGCACTTTACACACCTTTTTACTTTACACCTAATGATACAATTACAGTGTAGGATCCCCAACTGAAAGCACAAAGGGCCTGTCCCACTACCGCGACTTTTCAGCGACTGTCTTTGACCTTCAAGCTCGAGGGCACTAGCCTGAAAAACCTCGAGCTGGATCGGCCGTCAGCGATGAAACTGCGAGGCGGATTGTCCATCTGCACACACACGGGGGGGGGGAGAAGGAGTGGAGACACTTTTAAGAAGCCAGACAACTTTTAATAAAGTTTATTAAGAAGTTCCTTCTTAAACACTTTTAATAAAGTTTAGTGGGCATTTAAAATTACCAGTCGATTTACTTACCTTTTTCTCAACGAGCTTTACCTTCGACCACCTTTGATTACCTTCCATTGTCTTCGACTACCTACGATAGCATTACGACCTACTACAACATACCTCGACTAAACCTATGAGTAAAAAAACATTGATTTTTTTCATGGCAACCTCTTTTTACTCGCGGACATTTTTCAGCATGTTGAAAAAAAGCGCCGCGACCTAGCTGAGACTTTGAGTACGCGGGGACTACTCTCGAGCATGAAGGAATTACAAAGACCTCCTAGGACCTCGTGTCGACCATGCTGCGAGTATGAGTCGAGGGCAAACTCTTCTAAACTCGCGAATTAGGTCGCAGCAGTGGGACTGGCCCTTTAGTACAGCTGAGAAACGGGCATTTCAGCCCACGATTACCGTGCTGATGATGATGATGCCAATCTCCTGCATTACTTGTCTGTTCATTCATCTATCTACATGCCTCTTAAATGTTGCGGTTGTATCCGCCTCTGCCACTTACCCTGGCAGTTCAAGGCCACGGAAAGCTCTGTCTGTGAAAACAACTAACTTATCTCGAAAATCTCCTTTAATCTTTCCCCCTCTTATTTTAAACTTATGTCTTTGAGTATTTGACATTTTCACCCTGGAAAAAGACACTTGACTATTTATTCTATCTGTGCACTCGCCACTTTATATACTTCTATCTGTTTGCCCCTCAGCCTCCGACGCTCCAGAGAAAACAATCCAAGTTTGTCCACCCTCTCCTTGTAACCAATACTCCCTAATCCTTGCAACATCCTGGTGAACCTCTTCTGTACCTTCTCCAAAGTGTGTCCATCCTTCCTGCAAAGCAGTGGCAGAACTGCACACTTTACTGCAAATGTGGCTTAACCAACGTTGTATAAACCTGCAACATGATTTCCCAACCTATGTAGGCAGGTATGCCTTTTGCTTTCTTTACCACCTCCCATAAAGTGCCTAGCTTTCCTAAATTCCATGTATACAGCATATGACCTGCCCTCATCAAACATGTTTGTAACCTCCTCATAAAAACTTTAGTTTGTAAGACATGACTTCCCCATCCCATACAGGGCCATGTTGACTATTCCTAATAAGTCCATCCTTTTCCAAATGCAAATAACTCCGATCGCTAAGAATCTTCTCCAATAATTTGCCAATCACTAATATATGGCTCACGGACCAACAATGTCCCGGTTTGTCAGTCAGATATCAGGAAATGACTGAGTAATTTAGAGTCATCGAGAGATACAGCCATTCAGCCGACCGAGTCTCTGCCAACTGTTGAATATTCATTTACAAAATGCTCATCAATGATAAAAAATGTGTAATACAAGATTCAGTTTTCCTTTTAGAAGTCAGGACTTTGCAACTTGCTAATATCAATGGAATCCTCTTGCTGATGAGCATTGCCTCCATCCATGGAACTGGAAACATCCAAAACACGTACAAGCCACATCCCACACTTGGGGTTTCATTAATCATTCAAAATACATAACATGTTCTTTAAAAAATATATACACATACCGTACCTATCTTCCCATACACATTAACAACGGTTCTTTAACCCAATTTTTGTGAATCCTGACAAAACTACGCAAGTTTGTGTTTCACCATTGGACTCCATGTGAAGGAGGTTGGAGCTGAGAAACTTATGAAATAGCTTGACCACCATGTGCAGGGCATGCACTTTTACATGGAACTTCTGTCCTTCCTTAGTTCTTTCCAGCTTGCTACAGATCACTCGCTTTCACTTTGTCTTTGATTTTGTGTGTGTTCTGATCTATTCGTCGAAGGATTACTTACCTCCATCTCCAGCATGCTGATTCTATTGCCTAGCACACACCCTAGTCCCTGTGTTGCAGCTCTGTCAGGTTTTAGCTGTGCCAGGGGCAGCCCCCAGCATGTTCTCCTACTCAGCTCATTGAAACTAGGTTGGTCCTTGCATCAGTGATAATGTGAAAGTGTAGCATTTCCCATCCGACAGGGTTTCCCATCCGACAGGGTTGCATTCACATTTTTAATAGCATAGTACAACAAAAGAACAAGCTATTTGGACCTTATTTCATTTACATCATCGCCAAACAAAATGTTAGTTCCGTCCAGTCTTGATTCAGTTATCCTTAATATATTTACTTAACGAATGTGATCATTTTTTGCTATTGAAATATTTTATTATTGCAGCCTCAGCAGTCCTTCTGAGGTGGGTGTTTTGGGGTTAAGAAACATTAGAAAGATTAAGTTGGAGGTAACAAATTGCAGCACTTCAGGGTTTAAATGCCAGCCTAAAGGGCCTGTCCCACTGCGGCGACCTAATTTGCGAGTTTAGAAGAGTTTGCGCTCGACTCAAACTCACAGCATGGTCGACACGTGGTCTTAGGAGGTCGTAGGAGGTCACTGGAACTCTCCTTCATGCTCGAGAGAAGTTCCCGCATACTCGCGGGCTCAGTTTGGTCGGCATGGTTCTTTTGAACTCCTAGTGCAGTGGTGGGGTCGTTATTTAGTTACAGGCAGTCGAGGGCAGCCGTAGGCAATCCCCTTTGCTGACTGGGCATTTTAATTGGCTCATTGGAGTTTTCAGAACCAAGGAAAACAGACCGGTAATGTTAAATGCCCGCTTATTATGTTGTCTGGCTTCTTAAAAGTGTCTCTACTCCTTCTCCCCCTTTCTCGCCCCTTCTCGCCCCTCTCTCCCCCCCCCCCCGTGCTCTCTAAAGGACTTACCATACACTGTGCCAGCCGTCTTTTACCTTCCTGATCATCGCGGGTGTGAATTTCAGGCAGCGCTCCCCGCTTTCCCTGGCCCCCGCCTTTGCGATGTGTTTGTATGTGTGTGTGTGTGTTGACGGTCGATCCAGCTCGCGGTTTCATCGCTGACGGTCGATCCAGCTCGAAGTTTTGCAGGCGAGTGCCCTCGAGCTTGAAGGTCGAAGGCAGTCGCTGAAAAGTTGCGTTAGTGGGACAGGCCCTTAAGTCGTGCTACTTGTGTGTTCTAAATTTCTACTTATTACTTTATTGGATTTAAGATGGCAACTTAATTTAGTCCTCCTGAATGAGGGGTTAGCACAACGAGACTTATCCTTCTCTAAGCTGATATGTGTTTGTCACCAAATAAAGTTGCTAATGTTGTAAATTGCAAATGTAGGTGCAAATGAGGTGGCACAGCTGTTAGACCTGCTGCCTAAGTGCCAGAGACCCCTGTTCGATCCTGACCTCTGGTCCTATCTGCATGGAGTTTTCATGGTGTTTCCACATGCCAAAGATGGGCAGGTTTATGGGTTAAGTGGCCTTAGCAAATTGTCGATAATATGTAAGAGGTGGATGCTAAAGTGGGACACCAGAACTAGTGTGAACCGGTTATTGATTGTTAGCATGTGAGACAAAGGGCCTGTTTCTATGCTGTATCTTTCATTCAATTCAATCAACTGATCACAGCAGTTTTTGGATCATAGTCTATTTCCAAAGTCAGGCTCATCTGCAGAACACAGCCCAGTTCAGCCCTTCCACAATGATATTACAGCCTTGGTGCCAAGCAAGCATTCAGTTCCATAAATAATTTTAACAAGATACCGGGAAGTATATTTCCATGTTGCCTGAGGCATAATGCTCCTTTCGTTCACCCGCTATGTGTAGAAGCCATGCAGAGAACATTTCTATTGTGTTGGCATCGTGCAAGTCACTTAAAGTTGCATCAAATGGCTGTTATAAAACAAAATGTTTGCAAGAAAACCTCAGGAAAACAAATAACAAGTTCTCATTCTTTAAAGCTCCCTAATGACATGGTTGGTAAGGAGACTTTGATATAAACGTGAAGGCTGCTTTTTGAATCCTGCTTTGAGCTGAGTTAGCTGATCTCAGCTGAGGCAACATAAAAGCAGAAAATGCTCTGAAGGCTAGGCAGTGCCAGTGGAGAGCAAAGCAGTTGTATCGGGCCGCTAACCTTTTATCAGAAAGATTTATCCCAGTTTCTTATTCACAGTGGTTGACTGAGTGTGTTCAGCAATTTCTATCAGGTTTCCAAAATCATTGTTTTATTTGAGGTTTATTTTAATCACATAGTTTATTTGAGTATTCTGATATCCTGACACTACAGTGCATTTGAATATACAGAATGCAGATTTGTTTTAGCACGCTAAGCCCAGGAGTATGAAGATTCTTCCAATTACACCACTGTACTTTAAAAGAACAATTCCAATGGGCTGCACTCTGCTGCCCTTCATACCAGGGTGTTGGGAGCCTGATGTGAATCCTGCTGGCCCACTGGCGCTCCTGCAGTGATGAATCTGCCCTGGCTCAGTGTGGAAGGCTGGTATTGAGCGGTGGAAGGTGTACGTCTCAAGGCTTCACGCACCATGCCGACCGATTCTGGGGTCTGGCAGCACCGTTCCTGGGGTCTTGGATTGATATATCACTCAGTTCCTATGGTCGCTATATTTCGCTATATTTAAGAGGGAGTTAGATGTGGCCCTTGTGGCTAAGGGGATCAGGGGGTATGGAGGGAAGGCAGGTACGGGATACTGAGTTGGATGATCAGCCATGATCATATTGAATGGCGGTGCAGGCTCGAAGGGCCGAATGGCCTACTCCAGCACCTAATTTCTATGTTTCTATGTCTTCCCCCATCATCTTTTCTTGGATGTACCAATAGATTTACCTTTTCAATAGTGGGAATGGTTTGAGGGGTGGATCATTCTCTGTTGTTTGCTAAACCTATTTTATTGTAATGATGATCCAAAAGACCTTCAATTATGATCCCACGATTAAACAGATTAGCAGATAGCTTGGGATGGTCGTAAAATTCCTGGCTGGAGATGATCATGCCTTGGCACTTGTGTAGCACAAGTACTAGTTACAAAGCCATGCCTAAATGTTGTCCCAGTTTTACTCGAAGCAAGCCTCAGTCTGAAGAGGGTCTCGACCCAAAACGTCACCCATTCCTTCTCACCAGTGACGATGCCTGTCCTGCTGAGTTACTCCAGCATTTTGTGTCTATCTTCACAACCATCTTGCCAATGCACTGGAAAAAATTTCAGTCAACTCATGGGAATATTGAGCATTGTTCCAATTTATTTCCTGCTTTCATTCATAATCCAAAATTTACAAAATGGATAAAACGTATTGCATTGATCTCTAATATTGTTTTACATAATCTTTTGTTATTTAGAAAAATTGATATCATATCTTTGAGATTTCTTTAGCTTTCTTAAAATCGTGTTTAAAAAAAAAATCTTAAGTGTTTGATGATTTAGTGGAAGCTGAGTGCACTAAAAATGACAGAGGTTTTGTAAAAATAGAACAAAGCACTCAAAGTTTCAGTGCTTTTTGTCATCTTTTTGTAGTCATACTTTGTATTTTAGATGATATAACATTTAACCTTATCGTGCCAAAGAGAAAACCAATTTAGTTGAAAAGTTGTTTTGGGGAAGTGTGGCAGGTATAGGTGCAGGTATAGGCCATTCGGCCCTTTGAGCCTGCACCGCCATTCAATATAATCATGGCTGATCATCCACCTCAGTATCCTGTACCTGCCTTCTCTCCATACCCCCTGATCCCTCTAGCCACTAGGGCCACATCTAACTCCCTCTTAAATATAGCCAATTAACTGGCCTCAACTACCTTCTGTGGCAGAGAATTCCACAGATTCGCCACTCTCTGTGTAAAATATGTTTTTTTCATCTCGGTCCTAAAAGACTTCCCCCTTATCCTTAAACAGTGACCCCTTGTTCTGGACTTCCCCAACATCGGGAATAAACTTCCTGCATCTAGCCTGTCCAACCCCTTAAGAATTTTGTAAGTTTCTATAAGATCCCCCTCAATCTTCTAAATTCTAGTGAGTACAAGCCGAGTCTATCCAGTCTTTCTTCTTGTTTACTCTTTTGCTTTATCAAGCTACTGACATTTATTTGGCACACATACATGTTGACCATTGATCAGGAGAAACTAAACAATTGGGCTTCAGATGAGTTTGAGCAGTTTATTCATGTGTTCCGAGGTACAGTGGAAGGCTGAGATGTAACTGATATTGTGGGCAGCCTTGTGAAGAAGGGTCCTGACTCGCAGCTTCATCTGTCTATTCCTCTACAGATGTTTTCTGACCCGCTGAGTTACTCCAGCACTTTGTGTTTTGCTCAAGATTCCAGCATCTGCAGTTCCTTGCGTCAACCTTCTGTCATTGATGGGCCAATTTTAAAACATCAACCTACCAACATACAAAGCCCATCAGCAAGTAATGTAGTGTACAGTATGAGAGTAAATAGGCTACAAATAGACTTTCTTGATATTTGCATGGGAACTGTCAACACATGGGCAAAATGGTGAAGCAAGTGTGTATCTAGCAATGTATACACTACAGTAAACCCTCGTTTTAACGGGCCTCTATATAACGGATTTTGGTTATAGCAGACTGATCTACCGACGGCTGCCCATACCACCCCTGCTCGTGCTGCCGACCCCTGCCACTCACAACCCCCACGCTGCCCCTGGCAAGCACCACTTCCAAACCGGACCCGCTGCTGCCACCGCCGGCCCACACAGCTTCCTCAGCCGCTGCCGACCCTTGCCCACACTACAGCCGCGATGGACTGCGACCATTGACTCTACCGATCCCCGCTTCCTCCCTGAACGCCGTCAACTCACCTCGATACCATGCCCAATTCCAGACCGAGAGTCTGAAGAAAGGTCTCGAGCCGAAACATGTTGTCCAGATGCTGCCTGACCTGCTCCAGCACTTTGTGTTCTTTTGTGAATTAATCAACAACTGCAGTTGTGTATTTCTACCAGGGGCGGAAATCCTGGGGGGGGGCAGGGGGGACCTCCCCCTCTGTTTTGAGAGGTGGGGGACGTTCCCCCCTATTTTTTGTAATACGGATTTTAAAACCCGGTGAAATCTCCGCTTTCTGCGAGACAGTGGGGGTGGGACTGCTGATCGAGGCAGTAGGGACGGGACTTGATGATGATTCAGTGCGATGTTTGGAGGAGGGAGGAGTCGGTCAGAGGCGGAAGTAGGGGGGTGGGACTGAGGATATAACGCGGTGATTGGAGGAGGGAGACGTGCCCAGGTCATAGGTCACAAGCGAAAAACACTCGGCAGCCCTGGATACAGACCTGCGCCTCATCTGCGGCCAGGATCGATTCCGGGTCTCCGGCACTGCAATTGCTTCCGAAACGCCACTGGACCTTCCCCGTCCCCACCCGAATGCCCCCCTACTCCCCACGTCAGGGGATGGCCAGAGATGTCGGGAGTCAGCCGAGAGCTGTGCCCACAGCCAGCGCACAGAGAAGCAGCGCTAAATCTAGCTCAACTCTGCCTGTGCCGTCAGGTTAACATACAGCCCTGCCTGGACTTACGGGAAATATGGCCCAGGCTTACAGCCAGCGCAGGCAGAGTTGAGCTGCATTTAGCGCTGGATTAAGCTGAAATGACCGTTCACAGGGCCCACGGCTGAAGCCTCCGATGCCTCGCATGAGTGTGTGAGTGTGCGCATGCGCGCACGGCCGCCAAGAAATTGTGTCCCCCGGTACCCTCCATATTTTGATAGCGATTTCCGTGCCTGATTCCTACTACTTATACAATGATAATACTTTAATCAGTTATAGCAGATGAAACACCTACGGTCGCTTATTATTAGGATTTATTGTACGATCTATGGTAAGGATATGTGGCAGTATAGCAAAATTAAATGTTAGAAAATTGAAATAAAATTGGAAAATGCTGCAAGTACTCAAGTTGGACAGCATCTCTGCAGAGAGGAACAACTAATGTTTCCTAATGTCTCAGTTTGCTGTTCTTTCAAGGGAACTGTGAAAAAATATTGTTAAAACTAGCTTTGTGATGACAAAAGGCAGAGGGTGGAAGGAACGAACAAAAGGGAAATGCAAACAAAAGGAGCATAAATTGTAGGACAAAGCAACAATAGTGCAAATAAAAGGTGCTGGCAATACGAGGAGTAAAGGAGCAATAGGTCAGCCTGCAGAATATGTACCTGAAATCTCCAAAGATGGAAAGCTTGAAATCTGGGGTAGAAGATGCGGGATATAACATTATCTGTAATTTGTGAGCTGAATCGTGTGCTAGGAATGCTGCAACATGCTCAGTTGCAATGTGAGATGTTGTTCCTCAAGCCTGCATTGACCTACATTGGGACAGTGTTGGAGGCTGAGGTCATTGTGGGAATAAGACAGAGAATTAAAATGACGGGCAGCTTGAAGCTCCAAGTCATGCTTGTGGACTGAGCTGTGATGTTCTGCAAACCAGTCACACGTTCTGCCTTTGGTGTCCCCAGTGTGGAGAAACTAAAGTAACGAGAGAACCTATTGCAGTAATATGAAATTGAAATTCTGTCAAAATCACTGCTTCACATGTGAAGTGTGTCTGGGTGGTGCTGAGAGATAGCTAGAAGTTATATAATCTACATTTTCAGAAGAGGTTATCAAAGAATGGAGGAGTGGTTTTTAGTGGATGTAAAAACATGACCCAAAGTTGCCGGAGAAAAGGGTAAAGGGAGAAAAGGGCAAAGTGCTTCACCCTGGTGGCATTGGGAATTATAGGGGATAATTGTTCAAGCTAGTTCGGCAGAAAAGCAAGGTCAAGGGTATCCTATCCTTGTTCTGTAAGGGGAAAGGGAGTGAGAACTGAAGTGCAAGAAATAATGTGGCCACAGTTGAAAACTAACAATACTGTTGGAAGGATATCCATGGTTGAGAAAAAAAGCAATGCATATTGTAGGCTCTGGTTTGTCAGATGACTTCATCAGAACAAATGTGATTGGGGGTTGGAGATGCAGATGAGTGACAGGGTGGGGGGGGGGGAGGGAGGTTGGAGAAGGGATACAGGGAGACATGATAGGAGTGAATGCAGTGGGTTTGGTGGCGTACAGTGGACTCTGATTGCTAGCCAGTCCCATGAAATGGTGAAAATTGGCAGCTCAGGTGAAGAAATGGGAGCCTGAAGTAAAACCTATGAAGTCATACATTTACTGGAGCAAGAGGTGAGATCAGAGAGGAATATTTATTATTTACATTTTTTTTCATGATGTAAACATGGCTCACATCACAAGCATTTATTACTCATCCTTAATTCCCTTGGAGAAAGTGACAATGATATATTTCCGATTTAGGATACAGGATACAAGATCCTTACCTATTGCACTAATGGTTCTGTTCTCTTCATTGTCTTGGCTCACTCTTTGTACATCTGTTTTTACATGCCTGAGAAATAAACTGTTCAATGTTGTCTTTGCTCTGGGCCATCTCTTTTATGGTTGAACAATTGATTCTGTTGAAATATAATTCCAATTAAATGTTCCCTCTTGTCAGGCGAAGCTTCCAGAATTGAAGCCTCTTCCCCTGTCCAGTGGTGAGATGGTCACAGAACACGAGGAGCTGGTTTGGACACCTGGTGTCAACGATTGCGAGCTTCTGATGTACTTGAGAGCGGCCAGGTAAGACTGATCCCTCCCATTAACTGTTTCGGAGAATGCAAGCGCTTCAAATACATATGAGGAAACAAATAATCAAAAGTTTTCACGATCAGGTTCAAATATGATTATGGGTTAAAGAAAACTACTTTATTCTGCTGTTTTTAAGATGTTTTATCTCCACCTAAACCCATTCTGAAGTGCTCCCTATCCATATCGTATACTGTCTCATCAGTAACAAAGTGTACGGGCCGAGTGGTGTCGTGCCTGGGAAATAATTCAGAAACAAGGGTCCTGAACTTTAAGAAAGGTGACTTTGAGGGTATTAGACGTGAATTGGCCAAGATAGACTGGCAAATGATTCTTAAAGGGTTGACGGTGGATATGCAATGGAAGGCATTTGAAAACTGCATGGATGAACTACAACAAGTGTTCATCCCAGTTTGGCAAAAAAATAAATCAGGCCAGGTAGTGCATCCGTGGATAACAAGGAAAATCAGGGAAAGTATCAAAACAAAAGATGAAGCGTACAAATTAGCCAGAACAAGAAGCCTACCAGAGGACTGGGAGAAATTCAGAGTCCAGCAGAGGAGGACAAAAGGCTTGATTAGGAAAGGGAAAATAGATTATGAAAGAAAACTGGCAGGGAACATAAAAACTGACTGCAAAAGTTTTTATAGATATGTGAAGAGGAAAAGATTAGTTAAAACAAATGTAGGTCCCTTGCAGTCAGAAACAGGCAAATTGATCATGGGGAACAAGGACATGGCAGACCAATTGAATAACTTCTTTGGTTCTGTCTTCTTCACTAAGGAAGACATAAATAATCTGCCGGAAACGAAATTTAGCAAGGGACCGGGGGTTAGATGAGATGGAGGAACTGAGTGAAATCCAGGTTAGCCGGGAAGTGGTGTTGGGTAAATTGAATCGATTAAAGGCCGATATATCCCCAGGGCCAGATAAGTTGCATCCCAGAGTACTTAAGGAAGTAGCCGCAGAAATAGTGGATGCATTAGTGATAATTTTTCAAAACTCTTTAGATTCTGGAGTAGTTCCTGAGGACTGGAGGGTAGCTAATGTTACCCCACTTTTTAAAAAGGGAGGGAGAGAGAAAACGGGAAATTACAGACCAGTTAATCTAACATCGGTGGTGGGGAAAATTCTGGAGTCAGTTTTTAAAGATGGGATAGCAGCACATTTGGAAAGTGGTGAATTCATTGGACAAAGTCAGCATGGATTTATGAAAGGTAAATCATGTCTGACGAATCTTATAGAATTTTTCGAGGATGTAACTAGTAGAGTGGATAAGGGAGAACCAGTGGATGTGTTATATCTGGACTTTCAGAAGGCTTTCGACAAGGTCGCACAAAAGAGATTAGTATACAAACTTAAAGCACATGGTATTGGGGGTTCAGTATTGATGTGGATAGAGAACTGGCTGGCAGACAGGAAGCAAAGAGTAGGAGTAAACGGGTCCTTTTCAGAATGGCAGGCAGTGACTAGTGGGGTACCGCAAGCCTCAGTGCTGGGACCCCAGCTATTTACAATATATATTAATGATCTGGATGAGGGAATTGAATGCAACCATCTCCAAGTTTGCGGATGACACGAAGCTGGGGGGCAGTGTTAGCTGTGAGGAGGATGCTAGGAGGCTGCATGGTGACTTGGATAGGTTGGGTGAGTGGGCAAATGCATGGCAGATGCAGTATAATGTGGATAAATGTGAGGTTATCCACTTTGGTGGCAAAAACAAGAAAGTAGACTATTATCTGAATGATGGCCAATTAGGAAAAGGGGAGATGCAACGAGACCTGGGTGTCATGGTACACCAGTCATTGAAAGTAGGAATGCAGGTGTAGCAGGCAGTGAAGAAAGCAAATGGTATGTTAGCATTCATAGCAAAAGAATTTGAGTATTAGAGCAGGGAGGTTCTACTGCAGTTGTACAGGGTCTTGGTCAGATCACACCTGGAGTATTGCGTATAGTTTTGGTCTCCAAATCTGAGGAAGGACATTATTGCCATAGAGGGAGTGCAGAGACGGTTCACCAGACTGATTCCTGGGATGGCAGGACTTTGATATGAAGAAAGACTGGATAGACTCGGCTTGTACACGCTAGAATTCAGAAGATTGAGAGGGGATCTTATAGAAACTTACAAAATTCTTAAGGGATTGGACAGGCTAGATGCAGGAAGATTAATCCCGATATTGGGGAAGTCCAGAACTAGGGGTCACAGTTTAAGGATAAGAGGGAAGTCTTTTAGGACCGAGATGAGAAAATAATTTTTTACACAGAGAGTGGTGAATCTGTGGAATTCTCTGCCACAGAAGGTAGTTGAGGCCAGTTAATTGGCTATATTTAAGAGGGAGTTAGATGTGGCCCTAGTGGCTAAAGGGATCAGGGGGTATGGAGAGAAGGCAGGGATGGGATACTGAGTTGGATGATCAGCCATGATCATATCGAATGGCGGTGCAGGCTGGAATGGCCTACTCCTGAACCTATTTTCTATGTTTCTATGTGCTCTGTCGATGCCTTCTGCATTAGTCCATGCAGCATTGTGAAGAACTGGATTACTCTCTGCTTGCAAAGAAGTATTCCAGCTCACTATCTTTGCAGCATGCAGGAAGTAGAATTTATTGAAATTATTATAAAGAACAATGGCACTCGAAAGAGCCTACTGGTAGGAATGTGCAGAGGGATAGAGAAAATGGGCAAGGGGTGAGAATAAAGGTTGAGCAAATTAATAATGACATTGGACAGTGAAGGAATTGCCATTATTTTAGTGGCATTACTTTAGGAAAAGATAACAGTTCTAAGTGCAGCATCCAGTTTGAAGCGAAGGAGAAGGGTCGCACTGATCTGTTTAACAAATGCTGTGGAAGCATCAATTTCTTCTGGGCATCTGGACGTGGGACAGCTCAAGGGAAGCCTTGAGCTTTTGTGCCTGATTACTAATCATTGACGATAGATTCAGATGTGATGCATTTCATAGTAAAGTAGGCTGCTGATATTTTCTATTTGACTTTAACACACGGCGGGGCAGGCAGATAGAGAGATTAAAAGTCATCAATAGGAGGAATAGGTGGGTGCTGAGGGAAAACTTATTTCACCCAGTAGGTGGTCACAGTTCTGGAATTCATTATCTCATAGACTGGCAGTGG
The DNA here is from genome assembly GCF_028641065.1 of Leucoraja erinaceus. Lineage (NCBI taxonomy): Eukaryota > Metazoa > Chordata > Chondrichthyes > Rajiformes > Rajidae > Leucoraja > Leucoraja erinaceus. The sequence goes on along the minus strand of NC_073406.1, from coordinate 19,440,265 downwards.
CAGAAACCTTCTTCACATTTGGAAAACACTAGGATGTGAATTGGAAGATTAAAGATTCAATGCAAGAAGATGGAACTAAGTTGGGTTACTCTATTTTTTGACTGGCACAGATGCAATTGGCTGAATATACCTATGCCATTCAAAAATTTCCCATGAACTTTATGATTCCACTTCAGGCGAGGAGGGGTAATTAACTCAGTTTATAGCACATTTCTCCACATGATAATGTCACTATCTCAAATGAAGAGTCAGGCACTAACATGGAATTTTGTTAATCTCTGTGGAGAGAGGTGATGAGCAAAAGATAATCATTGACCATTGGGATTAAGAACAGCCTTGGAAGGGATTCTCTTGGTGCTGCCTTGTGAGAGAAGGGAAATGGACATATCTTGTGGTGAAGATGCATTTTGAAAGAGTCATATAAAGTTTCATGTATCTTGTTATCCTATTTTTTTCAAAGTAATATTGAGTAATAGTTTGAATGCTGAGAATTAATTTTGGTTGGAATTGAAGTTTCTCAATAATAGTAATGTGACCACTTTGAATTTTAATCCATATAACCATATAACAATTACAGCACGGAAACAGGCCATCTCGGCCCTTCTAGTCCGTGCCGAACACGTATTCTCCCCTAGTCCCATCTATCTGCACTCAGACCATAACCCTCCATTCCTTTCCCATCCATATAACTATCCAATTTATTTTTAAATGATAAAATGGAACCTGCCTCCACCACCTTCACTGGAAGCTCATTTCACACAGCTACCACTCTCTGAGTAAAGAATTTCCCCCTCATGTTATCCCTAAACTTCTGTTCCTTAATTCTCAAGTCATGTCCTCTTGTTTGAATCTTCCCTACTCTCGGTGGGAAAAGCTTATCCACGTCAACTCTGTCTATCTCATCATTTTAAAGACCTCTATCAAGTCCCCCCTTAACCTTCTGCGCTCCAAAGAATAAAGACCTAACTTGTTCAACCTTTCTCTGTAACTTAGTTGCTGAAACCCAGGCAACATTCTAGTAAATCTCCTCTGTACTCTCTGTATTTTGTTGACATCCTTCCTATAATTAAGCGACCAAAATTGTACACCATACTCCAGAATTGGCCTCACCAATGCCTTGTACAATTTTAACATTACATCCCAACTTCTGTACTCAATGCTCTGATTTATAAAGGCCAGCACACCAAAAGCTTTCTTTACCACCCTATCTACATGAGATTCCACCTTCAGGGAACTGTGCACAGTTATTCCTAGATCCCTCTGTTCAACTGCATTCCTCAATTCTCTACCATTTACCAGGCACGTCCTATTTTGATTTGTCCTGCCAAGATGTAGCACCTCACACTTATCAGCATTAAATTCCATCTGCCATCTTTCAGCCCACTCTTCCAACTGGCATAAATCTCTCTGTAGACTTTGAAAATCTACTTCATTATCCACAACACCACCTATCTTTGTATCATCTGCATACTTACTAATCCAATTTACCACACCATCATCCAGATCATTGATGTACATGACAAACAACAGTGGATACAACACAGATCCCTGTGGCACCCCACTAGTCACTGGCCTCCAACCTGACAAACAGCCATCCACCATTACTCTCTGGCATCTCCCATTCAGCCACTGTTGAATCCATCTTGCTACTCCACCATTAATACCCAACAATTGAACCTTCTTAACCAACCTTCCATGAGGAACCTTGTCAAAGGCCTTACTGAAGTCCATATATACAACATCCACTGCTTTACCCTCATCAATTTCCCGAGTAACCTCTTCAAAAAATTCAAGAAGATTAGTCAAACATGACCTTCCAGGCACAAATCCATGTTGACTGTTCCTAATCAGACCCTGTTTATCCAGATGCTTATATATATTATCTCTTAAGTATCCTTTCCATTAATTTGCCCACCACTGATGTCAAACAAACAGGTCTATAATTGCTAGGTTTACTCTTAGAACCCTTTTTAAACAATGGAACAACATGCGCAGTACGCCAATCCTCCGGCACTATTCCCGTTTTTAATGACATTTGAAATATTTCTGTCATAGCCCCTGCTATTTCTACACTAACTTCCCTCAATGTCCTAGGGAATATCCTGTCCGGACCTGGAGACTTATCCACTTTTATATTTTTCAAAAGTGTCAGTACTTCCTCTTCTTTGAATCTCATAGTTTCCATAGCTACTCTACTTGTTTCCCTTTCCTCACATAATTCAATATCCTTCTCCTTGGTGAATACCGAAGAAAATAAATTGTTCAATATCTTCCCCATCTCTTTTGGCTCTGCAGATAGCTGTCCACTTTGACTCTCTAATGGACCAATTTTATCCCTCGTTATCCTTTTGCTATTAATATAGCTGTAGAAACCCTTTGGATTTACTTTCACCTTACTTGCCAAAGCAACCTCATATCTTCTTTTAGCTTTTCTAATTTATTTCTTAAGATTCATTTTACATTCTTTATACTCCTCAAGCTCCTCATTTACTCCATGCTGCCTATAATTATTGTAGATCTCTCTCTTTTTCCGAACCGTGTCCAATTTCCCTTGAAAACCATGGCTCTTTCCAATTTTTACTATTTCCTTTCAACTGAACAGGGACATAAAGATTCTGTACTCTTAAAATGTCACCTTTAAATGTCCTCCATTTCTCTTCCACATCTTTTCCATAAAACAAAGTGTCCCAATTCACTCCTTTTAAATCCTTTCGCATCTCCTCAAAGTTAGCCTTTCTCCAATCAAAAATCTCAACCCTAGGTCCAGTTCTGACCCTTTCCATAATTATATTGAAACTAATGGTATTGTGATCACTGGACCCGAATTGTTCCCCAACCCATACCTCTGCCACCTGACCTGTCTCATTTCCTAACAGGAGGTCCAGCACCGCCCCTTCTCTAGTAGGTACCTCTATGTATTGCTGCAAAAAACTATCCTGCACACATTTTACAAACTCCAAACCATCCAGCCCATTTACAGAATGTGTTTCCCAGTCTTTGTGTGGAAAATTGAAATCTCCCACAATCACTACCTTGTGCTTACTACTAATTTCTGCGATCTCCTTACATATTTGCTCTTCCAATTCTCGCTCCCCATTTGGCGGTCTATAATACACCCCTATAAGTATTGCTACCCCTTTCCCATTTCTCAGTTCCACCCAAATAGCCTCCCTAGACGAGCCCTCTAATCTATCCTGCCAAAGCACTGCTGTAATATCTTCCCTGACAAGCAATGAAACACCTCCACCTCTTGCCCCTCCAATTCTATCACACCTGAAGCAACAAAATCCTGGAATATTTAGCTTCCAATCACAGCCCTCCTGCAACCATGTTTCACTGATTGCCACAACATCATACTTCCAGGTGTCAATCCAGGCTCTAAGTTCATCCACCTTTCTTACAATGCTCCTAGCATTAAAATATACACATTTAAGAAACCCACCCCCTCTTATTCTCTGTTTATTGTCTTTTTCTTCTTTCTCCCCTACATTTTGGGTCAGAGTGCTACCCTTCTCTGCCTCCTGCCTCACACACTGACTGCTAGCTTTCCCTATTTGAGTCCCTCCCCCCAACTGTTCTAGTTTAAAGTCTCCCCAGTAGCCTTTGCCAATCTCCCCGCCAGGATATTGGTCCCCCTCGAGTTCAAGTGCAACCCGTCCTTTCTGTACAGGTCACACCTTCCCCAAAAGAGGTCCCAATGATCCAGAAACTTGAATCCATACCCACTGCACCAGTCCCTCAGCCACGCATTTATCCTCCACCTCGCTCCATTCCTACTCTCACTGTCGCGTGGCACAGGCAGTAATCCTGAGATTGTTACCTTTGCAGTCCTTCTCCTTAACTCTCTTCCTAACTCCCTAAATTCTCCTTTCAGGACCTCTTCTCTTTTTCTACCTATGTCGTTGGTACCTATATGTACCACGACCTCAGGCTCCTCTCCCTCCCATTTCAGGATATCTTGGACACGTTCAGACACATCCCTGACCCTGGCACCAGGGAGGCAAACTACCATCCGGGTCTCCTGACTGCGTCCACAGAATCGCCTATCCGACCCCCCGACTATAGAGTCCCCTATTACTATAGTCCTCCTCTTCTTTTCCTTATCCTTCTGAGCAACAGGACCGGTCTTTGTGCCGGAGGCCCGGCCGCTGTCGCTACCCCCAGGTAGGCTGTCTCCCCCACCCGTACTCAAACATGAGTACTTATTTTCAAGGTGTACAGGCACCGGGGTACTCACTAGTCCCTGCCACTGCCCATTGCCCTTCCTAACTGTGACCCAGTTGTCTGCCTCCCGTGGTCTTGGAGTGACCACCTCCCTATAACTCCTCTCTATGACCTCCTCGCCCTCCCTGACCAGACAGAGGTCATCGAGCTGCTGTTCCAGGTTCCTAACACGGTCCCTTAGGAGCCCCATCTCGACGCACCTGGCGCAGATGTGGACGTCTGGAGGGCACTCAGACTCCATGACCTCCCACATCTGACATCCAGAACAGTAAACTGCCCTGGCCCTCATTCGTCCGTCCCCCCCCTTATCCTGGATACAATACAAAGCCTTACCCGGGATACAAGCCAATCAGCTGCTTCCTCTAGTCTGTTCGACCAATCATCAGCTTCCTCAAGCCCACTTAATTTGAAGTGTGATCTGCGAATGGAACGTTGCAGATTTTGGTTCCTCCCTCACCAACGGCTCCTGGGCCGCTGGGTTTTTACACTCACCGCTCGGACGTCACTCCTCCCTCACCAACGGCTCCTGGGCCTCATCCTGTGCCCTGTTTCTGATTCCATCGTTTTCACACAAATTAAATTTGTTTGCATTAATTTAAATGTTATAGAGATACTCAAGGGACTGTTGAAAACTCCTATTTAAATAGTTTTTGGCTTGAACTGGATGTCATGATATGAAAACAATATGGAATTAATTGCTCAAACGTACATGCCGATTAATTGTATCTGTAGATACATCAATTTACCTGTTTGTATAACGGAATGGTAAACACATTTTCTAAGTGAGTCACAAAATTATGTAAGATGATGATCTGTCAGTCATGTTGCTGCAATAACATTGCCTCTCACAAGTTGTTTAATTACGTGACTAATTGTAAATGCCTAAAACACATATCACAGAATTTCAGTTGGATAATTTCTATTATGTTGTTTTTTGCCATTTTGATCATTTAAAAAGTATATGTAAATATACGGTTTGCATTGTGAATAATACAGCCTGTGTTCTTATGCAGGAGTATGGCTGCCTTTGCGGGCATGTGTGATGGTGGATCAACAGAAGATGGCTGCCTTGCAGCATCTCGAGATGACACTACAGTTAATGCATTAAATACTGTAAGTTTTCTGCATGTGGGGCATTTTAATGAGGCTTGGAGGATAGTAACACACAAAATTCAGCATCAAAGCTTAATTCTTGTATCAGAATCAGAGATGTGTTTGTGTAATAGATAATTTGTGTTGTAAAAAGATTATATTAAAACAGTGAAAGTGACATTATTTTGAATCCATATTTCAACAAGCAAAGGGCAGTTGATCAAATGTTGACAATTTAACCAGATTTTACACTATAAATTGTAATGCATGCACACAGCTTATTCATTTGATCCCGAATATTTAATTGGATATAAACACAATTGAATGACTACTGAAAGAGCTATGTGAATTACTGGAATTTTTAAACTCTAAATATTGCTGGTCATGCCCTTTAGTCTTTTTCATCTTATCGAGTACAAGATTCACAAGATTAGAAATTGTTCAGCCAGAGCTGAACACAAACTTCTCGGCATCTGCACACAATGGCGTCTTGCGCTTCTTGTGCGTGGTGATGGAAAGATTGTTGGAAATAGGGCCGCGACGTGAACGCTCTTTCCTTGACCCCGTGCCCTTTAGTGTTGTGTCTTCATTAAAACAAATTGAATTAGACAAATGATGAGGTTTGTGACTTAAAGATTTACTTATTATCTTTACAACCGGACAGATTAAAAGATAATTCCATATTCGCATTGAACAGGAAGGAATGATATGCTGAATAAAAGTTTGCTCGTGATTTTAGGGAATTGGACAACATCTTCCACTTCATGACCAGAGCTCGGCATTCCTATTATACCACAGCTTATATTATAAACCAGAACCTCCCAAGTATTTAAATACTTTATTTATCTACATTGCCAGATGCTGATGGCAAGCTGGTGCTACCTTGCTGTGTGGGTGTTGCACGCAAATGCTAATTCGTCCAAAGTTACGGAAGTATAACACAAACTTCATCAATTTTACTGCAGTGCATTGTATAAATCAAAGCTGGCAGCTCACTTCTGCAATGTTTTATTTATGTAGTGGCAGGTTGCGGTAGAAAGCAATGGAATTTACTGTTAATTGTGAAAGATAGTTGAGAGGGACAGAAAATGAGAAATGTCATTTGGCTGTATGGTGGAGTGTAATAAACATATTCTTCCAATCGTTATTTATACGACAAAAATACAAATGACTGTAATTGCATAAGAAGCATTGGATCAATTCATTTATATTTAGCCGTGATTCTTACTGAATAAGCTGTACTAGCAAGGGAAAATACAAGAGGACTTGGATTCATCAGAATTATAGCTGATTAAATTTAAAATTGCAGTCCTAACAGGAACTTGCAAACTGTATCAGGCTAAAACGGTTTTGCTCATTGGGCTAAAAAAAAAAATCCCAGCTACTCTTTATTTATTAAGTTCTTTGTAGAGCTCTGAATAAAAATCATGTATTTCTTACAATTTTAAGTTACAGTGATGCCCCTTTATTCATGAATAATTCATTATTTCCCTTTTTTCTCAAAATGTGTGCAGACCTCATAGAATGGAGGCCAATATAAATAGCTAATTGGAGGGCTATGGGTTTTTCACTGTGCAAAATGAACTGAATATGCTGCCCTCTCAAAGCATATGAAAGATGTATCGCATTGTAGTGCATTAAGGGCTGGTATGTGCCACTCAGGGATGGCATTCTCAAGAGATGCCTAATCTCAGTTCCCCTATCGGCCACAGAGTACTGGCCTACTAATTACCACCAAAGAAAGGTGAGAGAAAACATCTGAGGATACTGCACGCTTAAGTAAAAGCAAGAATTAACAGGAAATATACTCTGGACTGTAGATAAAATGTGGCAGAAATGTAAATTAAAAATAGAAGATAAAACAGCATAGGAACAGGCCCTTCGGCCCACAGTGTCTGTATTGAACATGAAGCCAAGACCAGCTCTTATCTGCCTACATGTAATCCATATCCCACCCCCCATTCCCCGCATATCCATGTGTCTAAACAAAAGTCTCATAAGGGTCTGTCCCACTTGGGCGTCATTTGCGCGTCACGTAGATGGCGCGTGAAGATTTTGTACATCCCAAAATCCTGGAGTGCCGCGCGCGACCGAGCATCACTGCACACGTCACCACGCACCATGCGTGCTTAATGCGCACCACCATGCGTAAATGACGCACAAGTGACGCCCAAGTGGGACAGGCCCTTTAAATGCCATCCTCACATCTGTCTCCAACACCACCCCTGGCAACAGGTTTCAGGCATTAACCACCTGTGTAAAAAAAACATGCCCCACACATCTCCTTTAAACTTTGCCCCTCTCACCTTGAATCTATGGCCTCTTGCATTTGCTATTTCCATCCTGAGAAAAAGGTTCTGCCTGTTTACCATTGAAAAATGTGCTGAAAGTCCCCAAATTCTGAAAAACCAGTTCTCTTTGCTCGCCCTATTCTGACAAAGGAACACCAGAAATAGCTTTGACAACAGTTAGAAATGTGTAAACGCTAATTAGCACAATCCTTATTTGATTGCTGGCTCCACTGTATTTGCATTAACACCTGGTATTCAATACAACATGAATTTATATGAATTTAGAAAAAAAAATTCCAAATGGGTAATATAATCTGTGCAATACCCGAATAGACAAAAGTTGTCTATATTTTATATCCACTTTGATTTTGGTTCATTTGACATGGAAACATAAGTAGGTCATTCAATCCCTCATTCCTATTGTGCCATTTGGTAAAATCAAGGCCGATTTCCAGTGCCATCTCCCTTGATTCCATTTATATTTAAAGACAATAGACAATAGGTGCAGGAGTAGGCCATTTGGCCCTTCGAGCCAGCACCGCCATTCAATGTGATCATGGCTGATCATCCCCAATCAGTACCCCGTTCCTGCCTTCTCCCCATATCTCCTGACTCCGCTATTTTTAAGAGCCCTATCCAGCTCTCTCTTGAAAGCATTCAGAGAACCTGCCTCCACTCTGAGGCAGAGAATTCCATAGACCTATCAACCACAGACCTATCAACCCCTGACTGAGGCACCACCTTTTTGAGAAACCTTTTCAGTCAACTCAAAATATCTGAAGGCACACTTGATTTAGGAAGACCTTTGCACCCCTTTTCCCTGTCCAAGCTACACACCATCTTTTTGAATGCAAACAAGATTTTCAGACTGTTTCAGTAAAGCAACTCACCAAATTCTGAAGGGCACTGGATAGACTTTTTATATAGAATTTGATTTAGGGGATCTTAGTACAAAATTCTTGTTGGACAGGCTAGATGCAGGAAGATTGTTCCCGATGTTGGGGAAGTCCAGGACAAGGGGTCACAGCTTAAGGATAAGGGGGAAATCCTTTTAAAACCGAGATGAGAAGAACTTTTCAGAAGTGGTGAATCTCCAAGCTGCCACAGACACCATTCTTTGCTATATTTAAAGGGAGTTACAGAATGCAAATAATTGATACTCCCATTCTTCAAACTGTTTAAAGCAGAGATATACCATGTTCCCCTCATGAAAGCTTGAGAGTATGGAACATAAATACAGCAGATTACAGTGTTTTCAGTCCATATAGTTTTAAAATGCATTCATGTTACAACAAGATAAGTATTATTAAAGTGAGTGCAAAATATTTTCTGCATTTCTTTGGGAGAAAGTGTTGTGGAGCCGAGGGATCTAGGAGTACAGGTGCATTGTTCCCTGAAAGTAGTGTCACCGATAGATAGGGTGGTAAAGAAGGTCTACATCAGTCGGCCTTCATCAGTCCGGGTATTAAATATGTAAGCTAGGACATAATGTTACAGTTGTACAAGACATTGGTGAGGTTGCATTTTGAGGTTTGTGTTGAGTTTTGCTCACCCTGGATGTCATTCAGCTGGAAAGAGTGCAGCGAAGATTTACAAGTATTTTGCCAGGACTCGAGGACCTGAGCTACACGGAAAGATTGGGCAGGGTAGGATTTTATTCCTTGGAGTGCAGGTGGCTGAGGGTTAATTTTATAGAGATGTATATAATCATGAGGGGAATAGAAGGGGCGAATGCATAGTCTTTTACCCAGAGCCGGGGAATTGAGAACCAGAGGATAAAGGTGAGAGGAGAAAGGTTTAATAGGAAGCCGGGTGGCAAGGTTTCGCACAGCGTGGTGTGGTGGAACGAGCTGTCTATGGAATATTTCCTTTGCTCCATAGATGCTGCTGCACCCGCTGAGTTTCTCCAGCATTTTTGTGTACCTTGGTATGCAGGCTTGTTTCTTTGAGGCATGACTCTGACTCTGAAAACATTAAATCCGTGATATGAGTAAAGTTCTTGGTATGCAAGAGATGAGCCAGAGGAGTTCCCCACAATAACTTGGCCTCAATTGTTAATAAAAATTAAGCTGCAGAGCCTGTCAATGTTTTCCTTTCATTAATGATGCTGCACTTATTTTCAGAGTAGCCTGTAATTCAATTCAAATGCAGTCTTCATTGTTACTAATTATGTCTCCAGGCAGAGCTCTGCAGTTTTGGGCAGTGAACAGCCTCGCCACTGGGAAGACTCAGAAAGGTTGTCGAGCATCATTTGCATTCCCACAATGAAAACATGTGCACTTGCTCTCATTAAAAAAAGTGAAAAATGAGCACATTCTCTCGTCGTTCGGGAGACAAATGTACTTTTACAAGTCCCATGCAGCATTCCTCAATCAAAAAGAAACCATCTGACCAATTTACAATTTTCAACACATTTATTTTACATGGCAGCTGAGATGTAATTGGGGATGATGTGGATTTGCCCTCCCTTGACTGGATAGAGAGGATGTTTCTGCTAGTGGGAGTTTCTAGGACCAGAGGCCGTAGTCTCAGAATTAAAGGACATTCCTTTAGGAAGGAACTGAGGAGGAATTTCTTTAGTCAGAGGGTGGTGCATCTGTGGAATTCAATGCCACGGAAGGCTGTGGAGGCAGTCAATGTATATTTTGATAGGCAGAGATAGATAGAGTTTTGAATAGTAAGGATGTCAGAGGTTATGGGGAGAAGGAAGGAGAATGGGGTTGAGATGGAAAGATAGATCAGCCACGATTAGGCCGAATGGCCTAATTCTGCTCCTAATTATGAACATGTGGCATTTGGCAGGATTGTGCCATAAAAACAGGCTAAAGACAGGAATTCTGCAGGTACAATGTGTTACCTTGTAGTTTATTTTTGTTGAATTCAAGCCTGCCATGTCATGGATACTGGCAAAGAGTGCCTTAAGTGAATGCATTTGGAGTTTTAAAAATTAGTTAAATAATTGACCATTGTAAGATTTCTTTTAAATGCTCCTTATTTTAGAGATGTAGGCACTATTTGTTAAACTGACACTTGCTGCTCATTCCTTGAGAAAGTGATGCCATTCTACTCATTATTATAGTTATAGAGCACGGAAACAGGCCCTTCGGCCCACTCATTATCTGGCCCATCTGTGCTAGCCCCATTTGGCACATAACCTTCTAAACCTTTCCTATCTGTGTTCCCTTCCCGTTCAAGTTTCTTTTAAATACTGACAGGCTATTAATTAATTAGCCCTTCTTTTATAATGGTATTACACCATAAGCAAAGAACCAATATCTCTGCAAAATTTGGGTAATATTTTGAATGTGTGATGATTGTATTGTAGACAATATGACTTATTTGCAGTATAAGATGCAGAAGCTTTGGAGAGGGATATCATGGGGCGAAGGGCCTGTCCTATGTTCTATTTCCCTCTTCTCCTATCCCTTATTGTACCTTGGGAATGATTAGGTGATGACCAATGTTTGATTTGACCATCTTTTAAGTGCCCTTTCTCTCTGTAATATGTACCTCAGCTGGTTTATGTATCGCAACCCATTACACTGGCATCGAGCGTTTCACTATCCCACAGCGCACTGGTTCGTTATAGTACGGGTGTCAGGGGTTATGTGGAGAAGGCAGGAGAATGGGGTTAGGAGGGAGAGATGGATAAGCCATGATTGAATGGTGGAGTAGAATTGATGGGCTGAATGGCCTAATTCTCCTCCTATCACATATGACCTTATGACAACTGATTTCATGGAGAACGTGGCTAGAGGCACATAGCCCCCTGCACTTTGAAGCAAACATGTCAGACTGCACGTTTCTGTGCGGGGTTCCTGCAGCAATGAAGCGGTGATCTCAATGCCACACAGCTTGTTGTGGCACAAATCCCTGACGAAATGGATGTCTCTGTGGCTGTTATTGGATGCGTTGGTGGCCACTGTTAAGCTTGTTACCATAGAGAAATCTCCAGACTGTGCGGCAAACAGAGAGGGAGGGGGGGAATTCAGCTGATTCCATTACATCCAGCAGGGGGTGATGAGAGATACTCTTAACACCCAGGCAACCTGGCAATACATGGAGTAGTTGCTGCCCATTCCCAGCGCCAGCCTGCACCCCCCTGTGCCAGCCTTGGTGCACTCGTCGCACTCACTCATCGGGAGTCTGCATGGCTTTCCCCAAATAACCAAACATTTTTGTTAATGGAACTTATCAGTAAAACTATAATAAAGTAGAATTAATGGGAATACATTAACAGTCAAATCCCTATTGCAGCTAAAATAAAAATTCTCCAGTATTATGTTCAATTTAACAGAACGATGATAATTTATCAGGAAAACCTTTGAAACACGGCACGAGTCCCCTTGATGTCTATCTTCCTAGTCTTTTCGTAAGGTGCATTCCCTGGTAGTTTGTGATGTGGGAAGTTATCTTTAATGCACTCTATACCCACTTGACCATCTGCCCATTACTCAGAATTTGTATATTGACTGTAAAAATGATGCGGTGGACATTCGGAAATGGCACACTATCACTCCAGTAAAGTCAGCATCTATTATTCCTGGTACCAAACATGTAATAAGTCCTCCATTGCCAGAGTGAGGCCACACACACAAACTGGAGGAACAGCACCTCATATTCTGTTTGAGTAGCTCACAATCCAACCCAACGGTATGAACCTGTCTAGAAGGGTTTGAACAGTCTGAAGAAGGGTCTCTACCCCACACACCACCCATTCCTTCTCTCCAGAAATGCTGCCTGTCCCACTGAGTTATTCCAACATTTTGTGCCTACTAACGGTAAACATATTGAATTCTCAGAGTTTAGATAAAGATCTAAAAACCCCCCCCCCCCACCCCATCTTGCCCCACCCCTCCTTCCCCCAACTTCTCTTTATCCCAGCTAGATGTGTACCATTTCTCCCACTGTCCCTCCCCCTCACCCCTGTCCAATTCTCCCATTCTCCCCGCCCCCATCTCCCCTGACCTTGGGTGCTGTCTGTGTGGAGTTTGTATGTTCTCCCTGTGACCTCGTGGGTTTCCTGCGGGTGCTCTCGCTTTCTCCCACATCCCAAGGACATGCGGGTTTGTGGGTAAATTCCCCCCGGTGTGTAGGAAGTGGATTAGAAAGGGGGATAAAATAGAGCCAGTGTGAAGGGGTGATCAATGGTCAGCATGGACTCAGTGGGTTGAAGGGCCTGTTTCTATGCTGCATCGTCAAACCAATCAAAATGAATGAAAACAGCTGAAATTGGTGGCAGAAGATGTTATGCTGAGGAAATCCAGTGTTAGATATGTTGGGCCTGTGATGTTTAACCCTTCATAACCAATAAACATCATCCTTGGCAGTAGACAAGGCCCCAGCTGCGGCAAGTTTTCTCTTCAATCCTTATTGACTTCCCTTTTCCAGGACTGCCTCAATGCTATGAGCTATTGTCAGCTTTTCCAGGCAAACTCTTGCTTTCATCCAGGTTGAGGTAAATAATGTGACATCGAAACATAGAAAATAGGTGCAGGAGGAGGCCATTCGGCCCTTCGAGCCAGCACCGCCATTCATTGTGATAATGGCTGATCGTCCCATATTAATAACCCATGCCTGCCTTCTCCCCATATCCCTTGACTCCACTTGCCCCTAGAGCTCTATCTAACTCTCTCTTAAATCCATCCAGTGATTTGGCCTCCACTGCCCTCTGTGACAGGGAATTCCATAAATTCACAACTCTCTGGGTGAAAAAGTTTTTCTCACCTCAGTCTTAAATGACCTCCCCTTTAGTCTAAGACTATGGCCCCTGGTTCTGGACTCGCCCAACATTGGGAACATTTTTCCTGCATCTAGCTTGCCCAGTCCTTTTATAATTTCATATGTTTCTATAAGCTCGCCCCTTCATCCTTCTAAACTCCAGTGAATACAAGCCTAGTCTTTTCAATCTTTCCTCATATGACAGTCCCGCCATCCCAGGGATCAGTCTCGTGACATGTTTAATAAGCATACCGTTGAACTGTAAAGGGTGCAAAACAGAGTTACGAGGATGTTACCGGGTTTTAGTTTAGAGATACAGTGCAGAAACAGGCCCTTCGGCCCAGCGAGTCTGCAATGACCAGCGATCCCCGTGCATTAACACTATCCTACACACACTAAGGACAATTTACACTTTGACCAAGCCAATTTACCTACAAACCTGTATGTCTTTGGAGTGTGGGAAGAAACCGAAGATCTCTGAGAAAACCTATGCACAGGGAGAACATACAAATTTCGTATAGACAGCACCCGTGGGGATTGAACCCGGGTGTCCGGTGCTGCAGTAGGATTTGAATTATGAGAGGATGGATAGGTTGCATCTTTTTTCCCTGAAGCGCAGGTAGCTAAAGGATGACTGTAGAGGTTTATTAAAATCATGAAGGGCATAGCTAAGGTGAATAGTTAAAGTCTTTTCCCCAGAGTGGGGAAGTCGAAAACCTGAGCGCATGAGTTTAAGCTGAAGGATAAAGATTTAAAAGGGACCTGAAGGGCAACTTTTTCAAGCAGAGGGTGGTGCATATATGCTACCAGAGGAATAATGTCATTTAAAAGACACTTGGAAATGTACATAGGACTGGTTTGGAGGGCATTGGGTCAGGTACAGGCAATTGGGACTAGCAGAGAATAGTTGGGCTGAAGGGCCTGTTTCCATGCTGTATAATTCTATGACTCGATGATTGTAAATGCACAGAATCAAGTGGTTCCATGCAAAGTTATTGATACAGTGTAAGAACACAAGAAGCAGGAGTAGGACATATCATAATCATACGTTATTCGGCAAGTATGTTTTGCAACATACAAGGAATTTGGTTTGCCATGCAGTTATACTAATAAAAAGCAACATAACACACAAAATACATTTTAATATGAACATCCAACGCACTGACCCCTTCATATTCCTCAGTGATGGAAGGCGAAGAAAATGCTGCCTCTAGCCTGCTTCACCATTTAATGACTGATCTGTCCTCAGCTTCAACTTCACTTCCCTGTCTGATTTCAATAACCTTTGACATCCATATCTACCCTGTTAATTAATCTTAAATCTTCCATGACAGTGATCTTTCATTTATTCTAAACACCTAACCGTGTAAATGTAGCCTGCCCAGCTGTTCCTCATATGATCACCTTCTTCCCAGGAATGAAGCTGACAAATTCTGAACTGCGCCCCACTCGGGTAAATCTTCAGTAAGGGTAAAGAAAACCCTGCATTGTAGTCTAATAACTGTGTAACCACCACAATACTTTCTTCATTCAGTTATCTTATCTGTCCCCCTTGCCTCCCTATTTAGTTGCCCTATGTGTACATTGTTGTTCTGCGTTTCAATTATAAGCGCAGACGGGTATTTCGATTAGAAACAGCATTCTCTAGCCTCCTTTTAAACTTTTTCCCCATTCTTCCAACCTAAGTGGATGACCTAATTCGCCCTATATTATACTCCATCAGCCAAATTTCTGCACACATGCATATCCCATAGGAGACTCCTTGTATCCAGGTCATAATATGCTTTCCAATCCATTTTCGTATTGTCAGTAAATCTGGCTTTGGTACAGTCAGTCTTTTTCATCTAATGGAGATTGTAAAGAGTTGAGGTCTCAGCACGGATCCATATGGCATGCCACTAGTTGTAGCTTTCTAACCTGAAAACAACCCATTTATCCCAACTTTCCTATTTTCTGTTTTTTAATAAATTATCTTTCAAAACTAATGCATCACCTATAGCTTCATGAGCTCTTGTTTCCTTAACATTTTATGTGTCGCCATTTTGAATTCCCTTTGAAAACCCTAATGCTTCACATGTACAGATTTCAGTTAGTTACACCCTAAAAGTGTGAAAATAAATTTGTCTAACACAATTTCCTTTTTATAAAAAAAGCTACAAAGAGCTGAAATAACTCAGCGGGTCAGGCAGCATCTCTGTAGAAAGTGATGTTTTGGGTCGAGATAGGTGATGCTGGCAGGTAGATGATGGACAAAGTCCAGAGATGAACATTAACACGACATGAGACAAAAAGGTTGGTGTTGCGAACTGTTATGGGCCTGCCCCACTTAGGCGACTTTTCATGTGACTGTAGGAGACTATGCAGTCGCCACATGGTCACCATATGTTCGCGGGTGGTTGTCAGGGAGTCGCCTTCATGGCCGTGAGGAGTTCCCGCATTCTGGGAACTCGTCGCGGTCCCATTATGGTCGCTGTGAATTTTTCAACGTGTTGAAAAATTAGCGACGGCTAGAATGAAGCCGCCATGGAGAGTAGCGAGAATTCCCGAGCAGTAGGTGGGTCGGCAGGAGGTCCTAGTGGGTTGCCAGGAGGTCGGGGGTTCTCGTAGGTTGGTGCCGATGCTTTGGTGGCGATTTCATTGGCTCATTGGGGAAAAAAAAGGTAAGCAGTAATTTTCAGAATTAAGGATAACCGACGGTAATGTTAAATGTCCGCCGAGCTTCACAGCCGTGTATCTCTGGCCTCTTAACAGTTGTCTCCACTCCTTCTCCCCCCCCCCCCCCCCCCCCCCCCCCCCCCCCCCCCCCCCCTATTCTGGGGTTGGGGAAAGAGGGAGAGGGGGAGGGTTTTGTAGTTAGCTGAAATTGGAGAATTCAATGTTGATACTATGGGGTTGCAAGTTACCCAATTGGAATACGAGGTATTGATCCATTGTGTATCCTAACTCTGGCAATGGAGGAGGCCCAGGGTAGTATGGGAACGGGAAGATAAGTTAAAATGGTTAGCAACAGGGAAATCCAGTAGACCTTGGCGGACTGAGCGCAAACGTTTGGCTAAATGGTAATGATCACCGAGTGTACGCTTGTTTCCGCTGATGTACAGAAGACTACATCGAGAACATTGAATGCAGTAGATTACCTCCCCCTCCCCTTCCAGCAATATTTCTTCCTCTCGCTTCACAATTCGTAACTCTTCAAACTTTTTGTCACATCTTCTGTCTTTTCATCTCTGGGCTTTAAACATCTGCCTCTCAAGCTCCCCCTCACCTGTATCAACCTGTTACCAGCCAGCCCTGCCCCTGTTCTCCACCCCTCCCTTCATCCACCGCAATCAGTCTGAAGAAGAGTCCCAATCGCGAACGTCACTTATCCATGTTCTCCAGAGATGCTGCTGAGTTTCTCCAGCAGTTTGTCTTTTTTGTGAAGAGAAAAGACAAAGCTTGGTTTCATTTGCTTCTTAAATACTATCCTGGTGCCAAGAGAAATTCTAAAGATAATTTCCACAGTTTACCGATATTACATTTAACATGAATTTTAACTAGACTGAATACAATAATTTTTTTCGCACAGCTCCAGCAATCTAGATTTAATCCTGACCTCCAGTGTGATCTGTATGGAGCTTGCACATTCTCTGTATGACTGACTGGGTTTCCCTTGGGCACTGGTCTCCTCCAACATCGTAAAGACGTGGGTTGGTTGGTCAGAGTGAAATGGGATGAGTATAGAGTTAGTCTAAATGGAGATAGGCACAAAATGCTGGATCTTACACATCGCTACAATATTACCCCTCAACCTCTTGCACTCCAAGGAATAGAGTCCTAGTCAGCCCAACCTCACCTTAAACTCAGGCCATCAAGACCTGGCAACATCCTCATAAATCTTTGTTGTACTTTTTCCAGATTAATAACGTCTCTCCTATAATAGGGTGACCAAAACTGAACATAATACTCTAAATGTGGCCTCGCCAACATTTTGTACAACTGTGTCATAAAATCCCTACTTCTTTACTCAATATCCTAACTGATGAAGGCCCTTGTGCTGAAAGCCTTTTAATCACCTTATCTACCAGTGATGCCACTTCAAAGAACTATCTACCTGCACTCCATGTTCCCTCTGCTCTACAACACTCCCCAGAGCCCAACCATTCACTGTGAAGGGTCTGCCCTGGTTTGACTGATATAAAGGGAGTCGGAAAGAACCTGTGGGCGATTAGAAGAGCCAAAAGGGGCCTTGAGATGTCACTGCCTATTTGGATTCAAGAAAATCCCAAGATTTTTGATACATTCATTGAAAACAAGAGGTTATGCTAAGTCAGAGGATGTAAGGGAGGCACTAGACAAGTACATTGCATCTGTATTCAAAGTCAGAGATCTGTGCTAGGACCTCTGTTGTTTATGATCTATATAAACGTCTTGGACGTAAATGAGACAGGTTGGTTAGTAAGTTTGCAAATGGAATCCAAATAGGTAAAGTAGTAGGTCTCCAGCATCTGCAGTTCCCTCTTAAACAAAGTAGTAGGTCTATCAGATTAGAGGCTTTTACCTACAATGAGAGGGTGGACCAACTTGGATTGTTTTCTCTGGAGGCTGAGAGGAGATCTGATAGAAACATATAACATTATGAGAGGCATGGATAGGATAGACTGTCAGAATCTATTTCCCATGGTTGAATTTCCAAAGACTCGAGGACATATAGTTTTATGGTGAGAGGATTAAATTTAAAGATGTGTGGGCAAGTTTGTTACAGAGGGTAGCATGGAACTCACTGCCAGGCGTGTGGTGGAGGCAAATACATGAGTGGCATTTAAGAGCTTTTAGATAGGCACATGGATGTGCAGAGAATAGAACAATATGGGTCACATGCAGATAGAGGAGATTAGTTTAACTTGACCATGTTCGGCAAGGGAATCTTGAGCTGGGCATTGTCCAGAAACCTGACCTCAGGTGCTGTCTGTGCGGAGCTTGCCCATGCTCTCTGTGACCATGTAGGTTTCCCCCGGGTGCTCCAATCTCCTCCCACATCTTAAAGGGGTTGTGGGTTAATTGGCCTCTGTAAAATTGCCCCTAGTGTGTAGGGAGCGGATGAGAAAGTGTGGCAACATAGAACTAGTGTGAGCAGGTAAGTGATGGTCAGTGTGAACTTGGCGGGCTGAAGGGCCGGGTTCCAGGCTGCATCTTTCAAATCAATTAAATTCAATTCATTAATTATGTAACGGAAATAAAACTCATCATTCACCTTTTTTTTGCGGTATTTAATTTTCTCCCATCCCTACCCGAATGTGGTGATTTATTTTTTTTAACATACAATTAAGTGGGTAAGAAAGTATCGGCATCACAAATTGCCTCTTATCTGCCAGGCTAATTTGAAGTGTAAAATAGGCATGTTTTTCTTCTATATTAGAATCTGTCAACAAATGTCTGTTTGCATTGCTAAGTACATGTAAGAGAAGAAACATTGCCCCGTTGCCTATGTTGGTTCTACATTATGTGATCACATTTTGATACTCTGCAGGCATAGTGAAAAGTAATAAAGAATATATATAATGTCTTGAAAGAAAAGTAGGAAAATGCTTATCCAGGTTCAGCTTTGTGCCACGGGTGGTGAATGTCGTAACTACAGAATAATCCATGAAGCTAAAAGTATAATGGCTGTAATCACAGATGATGCATTGGTGGTTTTGTTATCACTGTAACATGTAGCGTCACTTATGGAAGGTCACAGTGGAAAAAGGGGGCATGCAAATGAAGTTATAAATTACAGTTGAAGAACAATATTTTGATGTGTTGGATGGGGACTGTCAGAGCAGTGAGATGTAATTCATGAGTTCATTATAGCGCGAAGGTGCTTGACAGCTGAGCCATGCCGAGAGGAAAATTTATTCTTTAGTTTGTGCTGACAGAAAATGGCAGATCATATGAGCAGTTTGTGCAGATGCAATGAGACCTTGCAGTGCAATTGTGTCACTCTGACAGTTCTGCCAACCCTTGTTATTTATGCTTTCAACCAAAGATTTTTTATTTAATGACAAAAGGAGCAATTTGTACTTCGTGTGTGGGTCTGTGTGTGTCCCGCAATGTTGCCCAGTATAAATCTCTTCAATTAGGCTTGTATGCAGTTCTAATTTTTGAATATGCGTAAGGTCACACGACAGATTCTGCTGTCAACATTTGGATATATTGCTAAGGAAAGGGTTGAAAATTTGCTGAAGGGAACAGCTGCTCAGTGCCTGCTAGCGATCACCAATTCAAACCAAACATAGAGTCTTACAGCACGGAAACAGGCCCTTCAGCCAACTCATCCATGCCGACCAAGATGCCCATCTATACTAGGCCCGTTTGCCCACATTTGGCCTATATCCCTCTAATCCTATCCATGTATCCCAGAAGAAAGGTCCTGACCCAAAATGTCACCTAACCATGTCCTCCAGAGAGCCGCTGAGTTACTCCAGCACTTTGTGTTCAGCGCAAGATACCAGCATCTGCAGTTCCTTGTGTCTTCCTCCACACCTTTTCTATCCAAATATCCTTTAAATATTGTTATTGCATCTCCATCAACCACTTTCTGTGGCAGCTCGTTCCAAACATGTATTCTGTGTTTGAAAAGCTGCCCCTCAAGTTCCCATTAAATGTTACGCAGCTGATTAGGAGTTGCAAGTGTTGTCAGGCATTGTAGCACAAGTTATTGTGAGGCAGATTAAAGGGCCTGTACTAAATGAGTGTTCACATTGCTTTCATGGTTAAAATTCATTAAGAAACGTCAATTTGAAGAATTTGAAACGTCAATTTTGATTGTCACTCATTGTCGCATGCAGTATGTGGGGAAATTACAGTTCACTGCTTTGGTGTCTACTCAGTCCTGAGATGAGGTTTGGATGATATAGCAACACCATTCCTATGGCTAACTAATTACATCCCCTTAACATTGTTCGGGTTCATTCCTGCAGCAAATAGACTATTCCAAAAATCCTCTGGACTTGATTATTCCAGTTCACTCCTGGTTAACTTTTAATCTTATTTCCATTGATGAAATTATCTAAATCTCTTCCTCTTTCCGTCTAGCCACATATCCCGTGCAACTTGGCAGGCGCCACAGTAGCGCCACCTTCCTGTCACCGGTTGGGTTTTCTCCGGTTTCCGTAAGCCAGGGTTTGTAGGTTAATTGGCTTCTGTAAAATTGCTCCTATTGTGGAGGTAGTGGATGCAAAAGTAAGATTACATAAAACTGGCGTGAATGCGGAATCGATGGTCGGCATTGACTCAGTGGCCGATGGGCCTATTTCCACTCTGTATCTTTCAAACAATCAATCAAATGTCATCCAACCTACAGTAACTTTGGATTAACAATGTCTTGATTTAAAAATGATTATACTTTTTACTTTTGCTCTCATAGTATTGTCCTTTACTATCTCTGAAAACTCCTGCATCCTCCACATTCTCAACTGTTCTAATTCTGGCCTTTATCTCAATGATTCCACCATTGGTGCTGGAGTCTCTAATTGTCTTGACCCTGAGCTCTGGAATTGTCTCTCTCAGCCTCTCATGCCTCTCTCTTTAAAACATACCCCTGTGACCATCTACTGACCTTTTCCTTTAACATCTAGCCCATTTTTTGTTTGATATGGCTCCTGTGTTCTGGGGATATTCTGGTAGGTTAAGGATGCTGTGCGAATACACAATAAGTGTAGTAAATGTTCACCATTGAATTTAGTTCTTTCTGCTGAACCTGCTGATCCTTGCGCAAGGTCTCATAAGATTTCCGGCTTGCCAGTTGCATGTCTGAGTTGTACCAACAAGTTATTTGATGAGACCCAAGCCCAAACATGCAACCATAATCCTGATTTATTTATTTTTCTCTTAATTTTGTAAAATTGAGCTCAAATTCCAGCAGCCCCCATTGTGTAGCCTGCTGAAAGGGAAATAGCACAGAAAAAAAATCAAAATTAAATTTGGTTTGCTCAACATTGAGTAAAAGCACAAGCTAAAAATTGGGGCTCTATTTGTTTGGGGGAAACACCTGTAAATTTTATTTGGGACTTCCAAGGAATAAAGTGCAAGGCATTGTTCACACAAATGGTGTGGCCTGTGGACCATCTGAGTGGCTGTGCATAACTTCAGGAATCACACACAAACTAAACCCCTGCAATGTTAGCTTTAAAGTGGGAGGGACAAAGTTTAATGGAGATGTGTAGGGCACATTTTTTATACAGAGGGTGGTTAATGCCTGGAATGTTCTGGTGTTTCAGGGATGGTGGTTGAAGCAGATACGATAGTGGCATTTAAATGTTTTTGTGTAGGCATATGGATATGCAGGGTTCCATGTTCAGCACAGACATTGTGGGGCGAGGGCCTGTTCTCTACTCTTCTGTGTTCTGACTTGGCTCGAGCTCTGAGCATGGCATTTCTCATTTGGGACTGCTGCTGGAAGTTGTGGGATGTCTTGGGTGTAACCTGGTGTGTGATGAGTACAGGGGCGGACATGGTAGAAAGCACCTTGCTGCTTCACTGCTGGATCGGACGTCAGGCTGGTGGAGATGAGGCAAGATGGCTCGGGGCAGATCTACCACTCATAAATAAGTAGAAGGTCTCACCTCCAAAATGCTTAGAAATCTCATCCATCAAAGCTGAATTTGTGGTTAGCTTATGCGTTCCCCAGCCGCAATGCAGTCACGCTCCATTTTAATAGCACTAAAGTGAGGTTCCTTCCTCCAGGTCTGCTTTCTTGTTCAATCAGCATGCTGTTTCCTGGTCACACATCCGAGGTGCAGTGTCAAACCTGCGTTGCACTGCAATCGCTGTCACTGCTGCACATCAGCAACAAGTAGGGTGTCATGGGCTCTGAAGAGAGCAATTGCATTGTATGCTTGCACGTCTTAATCACAATTTTATACACCAATGCAATTACATAGCAATATAAAAGAAGTACTGTGCAATTGAATTCCCCGAGACCGGAGGCTTTTTAATACAGAATATTTGTTCAAACAAGAATACTCTTCCAGTTGCAATCTCCTTGCTAGTTCTTGTAGGGGAGTTCAATTAATATTTGTAAAAGAAAATAAATGAGAAGGATTTCCGGAATGGAATCATCTGCGTAGATCTTTCAAGAGATGCACTGTAGAAACAGTGGGATGAATGACATCCTGCAAACCCAGCTTTAGGTCTGGTTGGGATAAAGAATTGTCTGCTTCCTTGGGGCATGGTTGTCTGTGAATGGATGGAATAAATATTGATGTTGCAAAAGGAGAGAAAATAAACATGAGCCCTGCTAATTAAACAAATGTCTGATCAAACATTCCATCATTATGGATTTGAGAGTGTATTTACATGAACAAAATCAAATCTTGGTTGTATTTTGCATTATTCCAACTTCTGTGATGACTAAATGGAACCTGTTTGCATAAAAGGTAGATATGCTAATCATTTATCTTGTTCCAGTTACTGTTTAGCATTTATTTTGCTCTGGTAACGTTCTTCTTTCTGCTTCTCCTCCCTTCCCCCAAACCTTTTTTAGTTACACGAGAGCAGTTACGATGCAGGGAAGGCCTTGCAGCGACTGGTTAAGAAGCCCGTGCCCAAACTGATTGAAAAATGCTGGTCTGAGGATGAAATGGTAAGAAACTCAACTTTCATTTGTGAAGCAAGTTAAGAAAGCTTCAGTGTTCTCTTTTGTGTTTTTTTTAAACTATGAGTAGCAATGTTACAAAATGTTTGAGATTTTACAAATCAAGTCTTTAATTTATCCCATCAGATAAAGCATAAAAAGAAGTTTAATTTGACACCTAATTCACTTTCATATCTTCAGTATTAAAAAAGTTATGGCCATTTTCATACTCGGAAATTGGCATCTTGTTCCCTATTGCTTTTTCATTGACTTAACACAAAAGCTGTGATCGAGAACATTTAAAAGCCGATAACTTTCTTAAAATTTAAGAGAACTGAAAGAAATTATCAGTTATTTTGGATTGAAGCATTCTGAAACAAATGTGAAACAATCTTACTTAGATGACTTGAAATTAAAGCATATAATTAGTTAGTTATGTAATTGTAGCTAATTACAAAATTCAATTACTAGATCTAAACATCTATCCATTTCTTAAGAATAGATTAACATTTTTAAATAGCCTAAGTGTCCAAATAACATTCACACAAGAATTCAGAATATAACATAATTTTTAAATCTCATTGTCATGGGTTTATAGGCCAAATGGAATGAATTTAATGTTTAATACCTGTAAATTAATGGCCATTTAAATCAGCTTGCGAGTGGGATTTTCTGGAATGGGACCATTTGGAACGTTCTGGATGCGGTGAATTTAGTCCCCCATATTGGCAGCAAATACACTGCCGGTTCTTCGGGGGGGAAAAATCACCGTTTCGTAACTTAAAATGTGAATTAAATACATCTTAAGAAACACTTTTATACATAAAAATAAACTACTTTCTTTTACCTGGTCCTCCATAAAATCCGTCCCCGTTTTCGGCATTGACGGCTTCAGAAGCTGATTTTAAAATCATTCCAGCGATTAACTTGTCGGGTGAATTTTTTTTTAAAACGCACAGAACGGCCGTAGGAACGATTCTTTAGCAACATCTTGCACTCCAACAAATATAATTCAGGACCAGGTCGGGAAAAAAACCCATTTTAACCTCCTTCAACTAGCATCGCAACCGGCTTCGACTAAAAAATTACTGATTTTTAAAACGGCAACCTATTTTTAGTCAAGGCCGGTTTTGAATTTTTTGAAATAATCGCCGGAACATAGAAGAAGCTCGACTACGCGGAAACCACTTTCAACTATTGGGGAGAGTGACAAAACCCTCCGGGAACCTCACGGAAACCTTGGGTGGGGCGCAAGGTCTCCAGAGGTTTCCATTCAGGTTTCCTAAGTGGGACAGGGGCTTAAGGGGTTTTTAACTTTGTATGCTGGTATGGGACTCTTCAGTGCTTCGTCATTTAAATGTAAAGATGGATGCTTCCTATTGCTCCGTTCACAATGACTTGGACCATGTGAGCAAGCATTGATCTGTCATTCACCCCGAAGCAGCAGATTGTTGGGAAATGTCGGTGTTGCTGATCAACTCCCGACTGAATTTGATCATTGTTGGCATGTTTGACTAGATGTTGAGAGAGGGGAGGGAGAGAGGAGGATGGGTTAAGGTGAACGGCCCTCAGGTGCACCGATTTAATTGATTCCATGAGTGATGGCCACAGGCACGTCTGTGATGCTTTACAACTGCCGACTTTCTTGGGGTGAGGAATGGCCTTCCATTCCCCGCACCCAAATAATGGACTCAGCTGTGAATCAACGCACAAGGGCTCCCTGTCACCCACCCACCTGGGAAGAAGCAGGGACTGGAATTGTTTTTAAACTGTTGAAAATAAATCACGGGCAGCTTGTTCTTGCACACCATAATCCGCCTGGGCAGTCTGAAACTCAATGATGTGACGATTGAATTCTCCAATTTCAGGTAACCTGTTCCCCCTCTGACTCTTGCTCTCTCTCCTTCATTTCTACCCAGGTGTTCTCACACACTCACTTCTTTCCAAAACATCTCCCCCCCCCCCCCTTATTACCCAGATTTCCCCTTCTCCACCCACTCTGCCCATCACCCACATACTCCTTGCGGCCCCTATCCCTGTTCCCTTCTGCCCACCACCCTTCTTTATTTGGTTCCACTCTTCTTCCTTTCTTAGCAGATTCCATGGTCTACAAGCCTTTTGTTGCTCCCGCTTGTCCCCTCCCAACCTCTATTGCTATCTCCACCTTCCCTTCCCCCACTTGACTCCACCTAGATCCACCCATCGCTTGCCAGCTCTTGCCCCCCTCACCTCTTTATAACATCCATCTCCTCTCTACTCTTTCTATCCAGATGAATGGTCTCAACCCGAAACATCAATGGTCCATTTCCAACCACCAATACTGCCTAACCCACCAAACACCTCCAAACTTATCTTCATACAATTGTTTGTCCAAAATACCATAAACTAAATTAACCTAAACCATATGTTGGCTGATATTTTGGACAAACGATCATTTGGTCGTAAAATGGTTTAAAAAAAAAAAATTGTTTCCTTTCCTGCCCCAGTTTATTCTTCCCTTTCAATCGCCCATCCTGAGTCCCAAACTGAGCTGCTGTGTCCACCCACCACTGTGCCAAAATATCTTGGTGGAGCTGGTTCAGTGAATGGTGGCAAATATAAAGACCAGGAGACTCAGCACTGGGGAGAAGAGACCTAGCTAGCGAGAGGCTGGTGATCGAGCAGTCAAAGTGATTCATCTCAATAATCTTTGCTGATCACTCATTGTAAATGGCTGAAAATGTAGGTAAGTCCTGGTAGTTGCTGGCGTCCAGGTTGGATGAGTCAGTCAAATATGGGGATAATTATCTGTACAATTTTAAGTTGACGATAGAGGAGAGATCCTGTTTTCTTAAAAAGCATTGAATTAATTAACATGTCTAGTTCCCTTGACAGCGAGTTTACCCAGGAAAGTCCAGTTCTAATCTCCAATCATAAATTTCCTTTTGTTAGTTTCAATCTGTGCCCTCCTTTGTTCGACTGTCACGGCTCAGATTTAAAAACTCTCTGGCAGATTCAGCTTTTCCGAGCCTTCTGATTTCATTAATTTATTTCTGTTTATTTTCAACCTTGCCTACGAGTAATTGTGACGATCAAAGCATAGTTTCAGCGCACTAAAGAATTTGATGGTTCTATCCACCGAATGTCAGTGCCAGCAATGTTTTGTACATGCTAGTGTGTCTGGTCTTATTATGTTGCAGCTACTTGAAATGTTCTGGACAGCTGCATCCTGTTTACAATGCTGATCTGCACCTGGTGGTCCAAGTCTTGCCAGAGATGGTACAAAATCTGCTTTTCTTAGCTCAAAGGAGGACTTAATGTAACATACAATGTCAGCGTTGAATATTGTTCAGAACTATTCCGCATTTAGCTCTTGAATTTATTTTGACAGGATTGCAAATTTCTGTAGCAACACATTTTAAATGTTCATATGGAATTACCAGAGGTCAAAATCTTTCACAGCTGATAGCTATTTTAATAAATAAACACCGTTCGTGCAATTTTCATGAGTGGCCGCAGGACAAATTGCCCTGAATGATGATCTTGCTCAGCTCTGAATAGATGATTCACATTTCCAGTCGGCCTGACCAATACAGATCATTTTGCTGCATGCTCAAATCTTAATCATATTTCACAAACGCACATGCACATTTTGCTGGATTTGTAAATAACAACCTTTTATATTTAAATTAAATACTCTTCCACCAACGCAGGCACATGCACATGCAGATCTCTTCCCCCCCCCCCCCCCCACTTCGCCCCCTCCCACCCTCCCTTCACACCTCCCACCCTCCCTCCATGTTTCTCTCTCTGCTTCTCTCTCTTCCCCCTCTGCCTCTCTCCCCCTCTGCCTCTCTCCCCCTCTGCCTCTCCCCCTCTGCCTCTCTCCCTCCGCCTCTCTCCCTCCGCCTCTCTCCCTCCGCCTCTCCCTCTGTACGTCTTTGGAGTGTGGGAGGAAACTGAAAAACACAAACTCCTTACAAGATTTCACCCAAGATAGTCAGGATCAAACCCGGGTCTCTGGCGCTGTAAGGCAGCAGCTCTACCGCTGCGCCACCGTGCCACTCTCTTCTTTATTGTCACATGTACAAGATAGAATGAAAAAGCTTTGTTGTGCTTGCTATCCAGGCAAATCATACCACACATGAGAACATCAGGTCTGGCAAAAAAGATGATATAGTCAAATAGCGTGTTACCGCTGCAGAGAAAGTGTAGCAAAGTGTGCGATCGTGCACTTTGTAAGTAGGAATAAAGGCATAGACTATTTTCTGAATGGAAAGAGGATTCAGAAATCGGAGGTGAAAAGGTACATGGGAGTACTGGTGTAGGATTCCTAAAAGGTTAATTCGCAAGTTGAATTGGTATTAATTAATGCTCATGCAATGTTAGCATTTATTTCGAGAAGGCTAGAATATAAAAAAACAGGGGTGTAATGCTGAGGCTTTATAAGGCACTGGTCAGAACATATTGGAGATTGTGAATGGTTTTGGGCACCATATCTGAGGAAGGATGTGCTGGCGTTGGAGAGCGTCCAGAGGAGGTTTACGAGAATGATCCCGGGAACAATTGGGTTAACGTATGATGAGCGTTTGACGACACTAGGATGGGAGGGGGGGGTGGAATTGAAATTGAAATTTAATTAATAGTGAAAGACCTGGATAGAGTGGATTTGGAGAGGATTTCACAAGTGGAAGAGTCGAGGACCAGAGCCATGAAATAAAATAATGTGCCTTCAGAAAGGATCCTGACTGTGTGCCTCATTTCTACATTCTACCTGTGACCGCGTGGGTTTTCTCCGAGTGCTCAAGTTTCCTCCCACATTCCAAAAACGTTTAGGTTTTTCTAGGTTAATTGGCTTCTGTAAATTGTCAAATTGTGCATGATGGGAACAAGTGTATCGGTGATCGCTGGTCGGAGTGGACTCAGGGCCGCAGGGCCTGCTTCCACACTCTGTCTCTAAACTAATCTATGCTAAACTAAATCAGTTTGAGAGTTAAAACCATGGGTTTCAAAGTCCTTTTGGCCAAGCATAAGGTCATCAACGGTGCATGTACCATGATATTTTTCTCATGTGTGCTTTGTCCAATAGTAGCTAGATCCTCATCTAACTGCTTGTTAGATCTCTCTCTCTAATGGTTTATGCCTTCCTTGCAAAATTCAGTTTCCAGTTGCCAAAGCCTCCTTGAGGAGCTCTTGAAAAGACTCAAGTATAGATAAGAAAAGATCAAGTAAATGTCATGTTTCTATAGTTACAGTCTCTACTATTTTGATAGGTAGCAGAAGCTGTATTGATATGCCATCCATACATTGATGTCAATGCTTTTTCATAATGATAATGGACGTTTCAAAAATAAATCCTCTCCTTTGCTCCGGTTTAAATGACGAGACCTTGACTACACAGTGAAGTCAATGTGGTGCAATTCCACTTTACTTTTTATAAATGAGACTTTCAATTGCAAAAGAATAATCTTTCTCTCTACATAAAGAGGATTATTTATTGATGAAAGCTTACATAACTCAATTTTAAAATCTATTTATGATGCCTTTTTACTCTGTTCCCTTTTAACTATAAAATTTCTATGAAACTTGAAACCACGGAGAGACGTGGTGTTTAAGAAGGAACTGCAGATGCTGGAAAATCGAAGGTAGACAAAAATGCTGGAGAAACTCAGCGGGTGAGGCAGCATCTATGGAGCGAAGGAAATAGGCAAGGTTTCGGGCCGAAACCCTTCTTCAGACGTGGTATCTTCTTAGCAACAGCAGGATGAAACTGTTATTTAGAAGGAACTATAAATTTATGAGCACAGAAAGCTTGAGTGAATTTCGAGTGTAATTTGATGATCAGATTAAGGGGCTTTGTTAATTTGTCTTTGTTCGCTCAGGCAAGCTCATCCACATCAGTTGCACAGTCACCACCACAGTAACCAGATAGGCACAAAGTGCTGGAGTCACTCGGCGGGTCAGGCAGCATCTCTGGAGAAAAAGAAGAGGTGATGTTTTGGGTCGGACCCCTTCTTCAGTCTGAAAATCACCTATTCTTTTTCTCCAGAGATGCTGCCGACCCACCGAGTTCCTCCGGCTTTTTGTGTCTATATTTGGTATAAACCAGCATCTGCAGTTCCTTCCGACACCCCAGTAACCAGGTTGAGGACTTGGAATGCTCCTTTGCACTTTGCACAATTAATTCCTAACTACCCAGACAAAATAAAATCAAAATGTTGGTATGATTAATATAACAAAGGACTGTTCGTTTTCTATCAGAAGTCTTCACTCCATTCTAATGGACTCGCATAACATGGTATTCTCAGTACTTTTACACATAACGTTTCACCCTTGAAGCAGTGACATTGCTATTAATTCCTATGGCGTGGTCTCAAGCCTTTTTTTTCTCAGCTACGCTGAGTGCCAAATGAAGTGGAGAGAGAAAGAAAAGTGTTTTGGTCTATGGCATAAATAGATTTCCGTCAGCTACCCAGTTTGCCAATCTTAACTCACCTTGTTTCAGATAACACCTTTGCAATATGAAATGTTATTTCTGAAGAGTGGGTTGTAATTATTGTTGTACACCATACGGACCAAATCAGCGGTTAGGTATGTCAATCCATCTGTTTGCATGACGGTCTTATTGTTATTACATAAATTTTACAGCATAGAAATAGGCTCTTCTGCTCAACTGGTCTATGCTGATATTTCTAAAGCCTTCATACAAATTTATGCATTTCTGTCACCATCGCTTTTAGTACTTCTTAACTTTTACCTAGCTATCTGTTCACATAATAGCTCCACGTGTAATCGGATATGACATCTACACCACTGGTATGCTATCAAAGCGTATGTGATCAGACTGAAATATCTGTCGGTGAATATACCTCGAAGCGTCTCCGTTTGATGATCAGCTGGGACCTAATTGAATTCAAATTAATTTTTTATAAGCATAATGATATTGGTAATTAAAGTATTTCAAAAGCATGTGTTCTGCGCTTATCAGAGATTTGGTCTCGATTAGATAATTGTCACAATGGTGGGATACTTGCTGAGTTAAACAAAAGGTTTCCCTTTGTGAACAGTGTGCCTTGGGGAGCAGCTTTGTTGTACAGCTGCCGTCGCACTTCAAAAGTATTTTACTATCTCAAATGTGCCTCCTAACTTGCTACGGTTGTGAAAGGCATCATGCGAGTGCAAGCCTTTATTTCTATCTTTAACTCTTAAGCAGGTCAGCTGTACGCTCCAGGCTTCCCCAGATGGTTTTCCGGATCTGCATTTTGAGTAACTGACCGGGGAGCAGAGGGTGGAGGGGGAGGCTATTTCTAGAACCAGCACTGTGGAATGGAGAAAGGTTATTCAATAAGGGTGGTGAATGTCGAGTCTTGCACATTTTAAAGGCAGGGGTACATAGATTTTTGAAAAGCAGGTGTGTGGCGCGGGTGGGCGGGGGGGGGGGGGCTGGTGAAGATTACAATGGGTAGATCGAAATGTGGAGGTGAGGATACAATCAAATTGGCCATGGTCATGTTAAATGGCAGTACAGGCTTGAGGGGCCAAATGGACTGGTCCAGATCCTAATTCATTTGTGATATTCTCTTGAGGTAAATATGTTCCAAAGAAAGGATGATAATAAACTGATAAAATTATGCATTGTTTGAAATTGATACAGTTTGACGTGAAAGGAAGGTACGGTGGCGTAGTGGTAGAGTTGATGCCTTATAGCACTTGCAGCGCCAGAGACCCGGGTTTGATCCTGACTACGGGTGTTGTCTGCACGGAGTTTGTACGTTCTCCCCGTGACCGCGTGGGTTTTCTCCGGGATCTTCGGTTTCCTCCCACACTCCAAAGACGCACAGGTTTGTAGGTTAATTGGCTTAGCATAAATGTAAACATTGTCCCTTGTATGTGTAGGATTGTGTTAGTGTGCGGGGATTGCTGGTCAGTGCTGACTCGGTGGGCCGAAGGGCCTGTTTCTGCGCTGTATCTCTAAGCTGGACTAAACTAAACTAAAGATATGAGGGGCTAGTAGCATGTGGTAAATTAGAAAACAATATTAAAATACATGACATGACAAGGCTTTGGCCAGCAATTAAACAAATAATGTATGACTTAAACAAATATACATTTATTTTAAGGCGTAAAGACATAACAGGAAATGTGTTCCAACCAAGCATTGCTGGAGGAGTTAACATTAAATCCAAGGAAAAGGCTACAACATTGCCAGAAAAAGCAGTGAGTGTGAGGATTAGGAATGTTTAGAATCCAGCAGAGGATGACCAAAAAATTGACATAGTCGCAAAGAGATTTTATAAGTAGGCAAAAGACGAGCAAGGGCAAGTCAGATTCATTACCAGCGTAGATTGGAGAATGTATAATGGGCAATAAGAACATGGCAGAAAAATTGACCAAGAACTTTGTCCATACAAAAGACATAAGAAAAGAAATGCTCCTAGAAATACACGAGAACCAAGGGTCCAGTGCAAATGAAGAAATAATATAAACTAGTGTTGGTGAACGAATACAACTGGAGACATTACTAGACCTGAAAACTGATACATCTCAAGGATCTGATGATCGGATGCACCCCAGAGTTTTGTGAAATGATGGCAATAGAGATAACGGGCACATTTGCTACCATCCATCTAAACTATGGATTCTGCATTAGTTTCTGATTAGAAGACAGCAGATATGTCCAAAATATTTAAGGGAAAGGAGGGAGAGGGGAAAATTGCTAATCTGGAAGCCTGACACCAGCTTTTGGGAACGCAAGGAACTGCAGATGCTGGCTTCCAAAAAAAAGACACAAAGTGCTGAAGTAACTCAGTGGGTTATGCAGCATCTTTGGAGAACATGGATAGGGGATGTTTCGGGTCAGGACCCTTCTTTATACTGATTGTATGGGGGGCCGGGTGGAAGGAAGCTAGAAGAGACAGGACAATACCAGGCAGGTAATAGCGATACAGGTGAGGGGGGGGGGGGGGGGGGGGGGGGGGGGGTGACAGGCAGAAGGTGGACAAAGACCAGAGATGAAAAGACAGAAGATGTGAGACAAAACGTTTGAAGAGTTGCGCATTGTGATGCTGGAAGAAGGGATGTAGGTGAATGTAAGGGGAAATCTGTTAGAAATTACGGGAATATTTTCTCTTTTAAATGATGTAACATAAAGATAGAAAAAATAATAATAGTACTGAGGATGAGGGGGAATGGGGAGAGGAGGGGAGTAAATAGACTTTTTAGGACTGTTGGAAAAAAAGATTCATTCAGGGTAGACACAAAATGCTGGAGTAACTCAGCGGGGCAGGCAGCATCTCTGGAGCAAAGGAATAGGTGACGTTTTGGGTCGAGACCCTTCATCAGACTGGAGTTGAAGCGTAACCTTCTCTAGCGATGCTGCCTGACACGCTGAGTTACTCCAGCATTTTGTGTCTATCTTCAGTGTAAACCAGCACCTGCTGCTCCTTCCTACACATTCATTCAGGGAAGTTGGTCTTTAGAGCCTGCGGAAGTGGTCGCAGTTCCATTCAGAACAGAAATTGATAGCTTTCTGCATGTTACAGGATTTAGAGAGTGGGCAGAAAAAGATGTTGAGCGAGGATCAGCGATGTTCCAACTGAATGATGGAGATGGCTGAGGGGGCAAATGATGTACTCTTGCCCCTATTTCTCATGTTCTTTTTCTGAAAGTCTAATTAGCATAAAGTGTTGAGGCTCCTCGGCAGGTCAAGCAGCACTGAAAGAAGCTGGACGGTTGTGTAAAAATCTTTTATAATAGGTCATTAACTTGAAACAGCGACCCTGCTTGGGTTGAGGGTTGGTTGAAGCAGTTCCTTGGAAAGCTGCTGGAAAAACCGCAATGCTCACGTGAGTGCGTTCCAAACCACTTATTCCGTGCACTGCAGCACAGAGCTATGGTGCATGCAGAAGGTCAGTTGTCACCATTGAGTCCAGCCGCATCCATTACCTCTTGAGTTGATAGACTGAATACCCCTGGCATCTGGCTTGCTTTTACACCTGGCATTGTGCACTACTGCCCAATTTATTTGAATGGGATTCTTGACCTTAATTGTAAGGGATCAAGTTTAGGATTTATATTTCTGTATTTCTCTCTATATTTATATTTTAATTAATTAACAATAGTTTATTGTGTTGGAGATCAATACGTTAAAAGGTTTATGCGACTTGTCCTTGTCCTGTGGAATTCTCTGTCTCGGAGGGCGGTGGAGGCCGGTTCTCTGGACACTTTCAATAGAGAGCTAGATAGGGCTCTTAAAGTTAGCAGAGTCAGGGGTTATGGGGAGAAGGCAGGCACGGGGTACTGATTGGGGATGATCAGTTATGATCACATTGAACGGCAATGCTGGCTCGAAGGGTCGAATTGCCTACTCCTGCATCTATTGTCTAATGTCTAATTTGCTGCTGGCCTTGCCGAGGGAGTGTGAGGTATAAATGGATTCAATAGAAGGGAATTTGGTTTGTGTGATGGTCTGCGCTGTGTCCACAATTCGCAGCAATTTCTTGTGGTCTTGAGTGGAGCTGTTCCCAATCCAAGCTGTGATGCATCCTCATAAAAATGCTTTCTATGGTGCGTCTGTAGTCTATTGCGGTGTACTGTGTCTATGTGGTCTATTGTGTATGTGTTTGTATATTGTGTGTATGATAGTCAGGAAAGAATAGCTGCTGAATCTCACCTTCAGCTCTTTATCTGTAAAGCAGCGACCTAATCCGCGAGTTCAGAAGAGTGTCTTCGATCTTCAAGCTCGAGGGCACTCGCCTGGAAAACCTCAAGCTGGATCGACCGTCAGCGATGAAACCAAGAGTTTGATCGACCACACACGCACACGCGTGCACGTGCGCGTGCGCAAACACATCGCAAAGGCGGGGACCAGGGAAAGCGGGGGAGCGCTGTCTGAAATTCACAACCGCGATGAAAAGGAAGGTAAAAGATGGCTGCACAGTGTACGGTAAATCCTGTAGAGAGCGCGGGGGGGGGGGGGGGGGGGGGGGGGGGGGAGAAGTAGTGGAGACACTTTTAAGAAGTCAGACACCGTTTAATAAAGTTTAGTGGACATTTTACCTACCGGTCGTTTTCCTTGGTCCTGAAAATTTCAATGAGCCAATTAAAATGCCCGGCCAGCGAAGGAGATTGCCTACGGCTGCCCTCGACTGCCTGTAATTAAATAGCGACCCCGCTCCACTGCACTACGAGTTAAAAAGAACCATGCAGACCAATTTTTACTCGCGGAAAAATTTTCAACATGCCGAAACATTTTCCGCGACCTAGCTAGAGGCCGCGAGTATGCGGGGAACTTCCCTTGAGCATGAAGGAGAGTTCCAGTGACCTCATAGGACCTCCTAGGACCACGTGTCGACCATGTTGCGAGTTTGAGTCGAGCGCAAACTTGTCTAAATTTGCAGATTAGGTCGCCGCAGTGGGACAGCCCCTTAACTCTGCAGGCTACAGTTGTTATAACCATATAACAATTACAGCACGGAAACAGGCCATCTCGGCCCTACAAGTCCATGCCGAACAACTTTTTTCCCTTAGTCCCACCTGCCTGCACTCATACCATAACCCTCCATTCCCTTCTCATCCATATGCCTATCCAATTTATTTTTAAATGATACCAATGAACCTGCCGACACCACTTCCACTGGAAGCTCATTCCACACCGCTATCACTCTCTGAGTAAAGAAGTTCCCCCTCATGTTACTCCTAAACTTCTGTCCCTTAATTCTGTTCACAAACTTGTCCAAGTACTTTATAGGTGTGATGAAGATTTCTGCCGCTATCACACTTTCAGGCAATGAGTTCTGGATTCTGACCATACTCCAAATGAATTTGTTTTTCCTACTTCTCTCCTCCAATCTTCTTCCGTTTAAATCCATACCCCCTGGCTTTTGACCATCTTCCTTTATTGTTTGTGGTATTCATTTCTGCTCTTACAGCGAAAACTATTCTTATTTACCACCTATTACATCGCTAAAACTTTAAGTCTGTTTGATTTCTGCTTTCACTACTCAAAGTTAAGTTACCTCCATTTCTGAAACAGTACTAACTTGAATTTTTCCGGAATCAGCCTTCACAAAATGACATTTGGAATACTGATATGAAGTACTGAACACTGTTTGAAGTGGTCTTGATTTTGTAAACAGCTGTCTGTAGTTAGACAAATCTTTCTTTTAATCTGACATTTACATTTTTTTTAAGTTCCCATTTCGTGTTGCTTGAGGATTAAATTTAAAGTTCCTGTTTTCGTAATTATTTCTGCTTGCCTTTCCCTCTAATTATTTTAACCTTGCTTGATCCAATTTCTGTACGTCTGTTTCTCCCTGAATCGTGCATTGTTTATTTGCCTCCTTTCATTCTTTCCATTGCACTTTCCAACTTTTTCAAATTTCTCTTAATTCTAAGCGTCGTCCCCACAGCCAACAATTTGTCACCTTTTTGTTGCTTTGCACCAAAGTAGACGAAGACATCGGCTGGGAAAAGATAAGGAACAACTTTGAAAGGGCTGAACCTTATGGCTCAGTTAGGATTTGGACAGGCCCTGGGAGGTATTGATATAATTAACTGGATCCTCAATTTGTTATTCCCAGTTGAGTGGAAGGGGACTTTGACTTAGGAAGCAGTAAAGTGATTGCTTAGGAAAGTGGGAATTTGAAAACACTATAAACGGAACAGGGGTCACCTCGAACCAAAGTAATAAACATACATAAAATATCATGTTGTGTGCTCATGTTGAAGAGGGGGTAAAATGAATACAATTCTGGAACAGTGGGGATGTGTGAGCGATTGTACTCGTAAAAATGTTTATTTTTCTCAAGTTTTGCTTCTGTGCTTAGTGCCATGTTATGTGAACCAATTCCTACAGCCACACTACAGACATATGGCAGTCTGCTGGGTAAAGTTACTAAAGTTTCATTATTATTTGCACCTATCTGATCGAACATCAGATGATTACTGGCTATACAGGGGGTCAGGCAGCATCTTTGGAGGAAAAGAATAGGTGACGTTTTGGGTCCCTTTTCCAGTCTAAATATGTGTCCTGACCCGAAACGTCACCAATCCTTTTCCTCCAGAGATGTTGCCTGACCCACAGAGTTACACCAGCACTTTGTGTCTATCTTTGGTATGAACCAGCATCTGTAGTTCTTTTTTTCTGCATTTTGGATTATAGGCAATGATTTTTACTTATTATTCTGCCTTCTCCATGATTTGGTGCATTGAGAAATCAGTGATATTTTTTCTATTATCCTCTCTTCACCATAAGAGTCTCCTGGCCCAATCAATCCAGAAACTCTCAATTATTTATTAGCTTTTTTAACTTGGGGATATAGCAAAGTGACTGAGTTACCGTGTGCGAATCCAGTGACATGGGCTGGTGATCTTGGGGGGTAATTTTGAATCACAGCACAGTGGTT
This sequence comes from Leucoraja erinaceus, assembly GCF_028641065.1. Lineage (NCBI taxonomy): Eukaryota > Metazoa > Chordata > Chondrichthyes > Rajiformes > Rajidae > Leucoraja > Leucoraja erinaceus. The sequence goes on along the minus strand of NC_073406.1, from coordinate 19,403,957 downwards.
GGGTCATTTAAACTCAATTAACTAAATAGGTCTGGTACAAAAAAGCTGATATCAATAACAGTATTCCACAAGACTACTAAATTATTATAAAAACCCCATCTGGTTCACTCATGTCAATTCTGCTTATGTGGCCTACGTCTGATTCTGCACCCATCAATGAATCTTAATTGGCCTCTGAGTAGGTTAGTCCAGGGACTAATTCAGGAGCAATAACTGATCTGATCAGCCTTGCCAGCGAAGTCCACATCCCACAAAATGGTGAGCATCTTTAAATAATGCTGGGGTTTGCGGTGAATCTGTAGCTGACAGAAACACACCCAGTCACTTGTTGGGAATATGTTATTGACTCTGTTTATTTATATATGTCATCTGAGGGCATAGTTCACTGCTATTCTGTGCTGTGTGATGATGTCGCTGCGTGATGCCTAAGCCCTTAATTAGGATTCATATGGTTGATTACCAGTATGCAGGCAGGGCTAATTGAAATTGTTTAAAATTCAAGCTAGACTTCTCCATTGAAGCTAATGTTACAGTGCTTTGTGGGGGTTGTATTCTGCATGTTTAAAATATATTCTGATGATGGCTTTGTTTAATTTTACATTTCACAGAAGAGTAACAGCAGGGAAGGAGCCTATTTGGTGCATCAGTTCTTTTGACTGGCGCATGTGTTAAATGTACTGCAAACAGTCAGATATTTTTTCTTTGTAAACCAGGAACAATACCTGAATTCTGCCGAGCTTATTATACGAATCCTATTGAAGTGATGAAGTTACTAAATTAATTCATTTGATAGAAGGAACAATATATAAGTTGTGAAATCAGTTTCAAGTTATTACAGACAGGAATATTCTTGTCCCAAGTCTGCTCTTCGGTTATATATTAGAACTGTCTTTTGAAGGTAATTAAATTTTGATAGTTCAAGATAAGTATGATTATTATGGTTTCTGTCCAACTGTCTGCCTCGGACAGAATCTCTAAATTAATTTGATTGTCAGATGTTGAGAGGTTGGAATCCCAGTGCTGAATATATAGTTGGTCATCTCGGTATTGGTGTGGTGTGCATTTCTCTTATTGCCCGTGTCTTCGACTGTGCTTGGGCCTGTGCATTCCTGTCAGTGCATAAGGCCATCATTTTGTCTATGTTTGCCTGTGCGAGCCTCTGCCTTCCTGTCTGTCTGTCCGCAGGGACTTTCCCTTCCAAAATGTGTCATATCTTGGTGGGAATCCAGCACCGTTTAGAGAAATGGTTGAGCAAGAAGTTGCAAGCACAAAGATGTTGTCTGAAGGAGGATTGTGTTCATGAACAATGGGTCCCGTGAAAGAAACTTAATGAAGATTTTCTGAACAGCATTTGCTCTCACTTTTTCAGCATTTAGGGTTCCTTCGCCAGCAGGAGTTACCCAGAGCACTCTGGAAAATCTTTGTCCTTTCAGGTGAGGCAGCGATCCAATCTATCCACTGCTGACTAGATTGAAAATCGAGACTCGTAAGTGGTGTATACTTTGAAAAATACGTTTACAGCTCTGAGCTGTGGCAGAGCAATCTTGGTGCTACATCACAACGTGATGGAGCATTCACGTCTATTAATTTTGTTCAGTTTAGAGATACATCGTGGAAATAGACCCTTCGGCCCACCGATTCTGCACCAACCAGTGGTCTTGATTTTGTAAACAGCTGTCTGTTCGTAACCTAGTCCTTCATGCACTAGGGACAATTTACACTTAAAACAAGCCAATTAACCTACAAACATGTACATGTCTTTGGAGTGTGGGAGGAAACCGAAAATCTCGGGGAAAACCCACACGGTCACGGGGAGAACGTATAAACTCCGTACGGACAACATCAGTAGTCGGGATCGAACCCGGGGTCTATGACAGCAACTCTACCTTTGTGCTGCAACTGTGAAATCCAATGATTCTGTTCATTCACTGGATGGGAACATTGTGGCACGGTCTGCATTTATTGTCCATCCTTAAACAACCCACTGAAGAGAGTAGAAACAAGCAAACTGCAGATGCTGATTAATACAAAAAAGGACACAAATTGCTGGAGTAACTCAGCAGGTCAGGCAATATCGCTGGAGAGCATGGATAGGTTTCATATTGGGCCGAGACTCTTCTTCAGGCTGAAAAGAGTAGCTTGTGAAACTCTTTCAGATGGCAATTTAAGTCAAAAAGATTGGTGAGTTTGCAGCTGTTTATACCAGACCACATAGGGCATCAGATCTCCTTCATTAAGGACATCAGTAAACTGGGTGAGTTTTAGAACAATCCAAGAAGAACGTACTGTAGCTGGAAATCGGAAAGAAGCAAAAAAGCAAATGATATTTCAGATCAGTAACCTTTCATCAAACGTTCATTTGAAATTTCTCTGCAGATTCTGCCTGATGTCCTGAGTGTTTCTAGTATGTTCTGTCTGCTTTTGTGGCATTCCACTATTTTCATACTCATCATTACTGACATGGATTGAAGTTAATCACCGATTAATAGGTTGTTATTTCCTTTTAATTCTGTTCACCGCCATAACCCATCAAGATGTACATCAAGTGTAGGCCTTCCCCAGGTTACGGTAGGACTCTTTTCCTGAGAATTGTTTGTAACCTGAGCAGTTTGCAAGTCGGAAATGTGGCCATCAACAGTATATATGCCAAAGGCAGATTGTAGTTAATCCAAGGGCACTCAATCATTCAGAAATTGCACAAACGGAGCAACAGTTTGCACAGCAGAAGTATTACACAGCAGAAGATGCCTGTAGCCCAACAGCAGCCCGCTATTTTATCCTGTCAGTCCCGCGTATGTTCGTTCCTCTGTACGAGCTGTACATAAGTCAGGTGTTCGTAACCTAGGGAGGACCTGGTGTTTAAAGAATTACTGCCCAAGCAGGCTCTCTTAAGCAAGCCTCAATGTGCCATTGCAAACGTAACTGTTGATAATCTTTCACAGAGTTATACAGCGCAGAAACGGGCCCTTCAGCCGAACTTGTCCATGCTGACCAAAGTGCTAACCTCCTTCGCTTGCATTTGACCCATAAACCTTGCCCGTGCATTAACCTTCGCAAATAACTTTTGTTCATTATAATTCTATCTGCGTCTCTCACTATCTCCGGCAGCTCAATACACCGTCCTCTATGTGAAATTAATTTAGGATTTATTTATTTCGGAACAACCAGCAATTTGAAACATTAATTCTATCCCTGCAGAATATTCCCATCAAGTTTTGTTTCAGATTAACAGTACGCACACGATTTGGCCTTTGGATTGATGCTCCCTTTTAGAATAAATACAGGAATAACTGAATATTGTTCGAGAAAAATCATCCTGTCATTTGGCTATTTTTAATACTTTTATCTTAAACACATCATACTGGAAACATGTGCACTACTAGAGTCACCATCAGCTGGCATTCTCCAGGAAAAAATATTCAGTGCAAAAGTGCCCTTCAAAATTACTTGCAGCTGATTGGCACCATTTACACTCGTAAACTAAAATACAGCAATTTAGCAGTCTTTGAGAACGTTGTAGGAATTAAACTAATAGCAATCAGAAGTTGCTTGCTGTGACTGACAATATGGTGTAATAAAGTCCTATTGTTGTTTGGAATATGTTCCCACAGGTCGACTCATCTCAAACTCAGTAAGCTGGACACAAGTGAAAGTAATGCAGTTTCTAATACAAACAAACAAAGCACCATTGATTTCCAGCTAATATTTCCGGCCTACTTGTGATCTAGAAAGAAAACTTTAAAAAAAAATTCCCCTAACCATCTGTTTCCTTCGACAAACAATGGTCTGATTGGTTTGATGCATAGTTCCATTTAAAAAATAGACTTTGTGACTGAAGTGGGCAAAGTGTAAATAGTATTTGGGTGGAATTGTTGCCTGCATTTGCCCCTTTCCCCAATATCAGACATTCAACTCCCTGGAGCAGGACTTCCAACTGCAACTGGCTGGGATGCAAAGTAGTACCTTTAAGGGCTTGTCCCACTTTCACGACCTAATTCACGATCTCTGCTGAGTTTGCCCTGGACTCATACTCGCAGCATGGTCGTAGGAGGTCGTAGGTAGGTCGTGATGCTAGTCGTAGGTACTCGTGGCATCAAGTAGGTTGGGGCGTTTTTCTAGCCTGATGAAAAATGTCCACGAGTAAAAAAGGTCGTGAATTAGGTTGTGAAAGTGGGACAGGCCCTTTAGGTTGCAAGTAGCCAACCCTATCCTCAGAACTGGTGTCATGGCCATCTTGGTAATTTGTAAAAAATTCCATTAAATTAGGAAAGAAACGCAATAAATTAAGACAAGAAAACAGATGATGGAAATTTGAAATCAAAACAGCAAATGTTGGAAATAATCAACGGGTTAGGAAGCATATGTGACGAGAGAAACAGGATAAACCTTTCAGGTTTGACATTGCATTACAGTGAAGGTTTTGTAGTTGCCAAATCTGGGTTTATTTTTCCTGAAAATTCTGGGAGGACGGTCCAATCAAGTTTCTGTTCACACCACCATATAGAAAGTAGTCACTACCGAAATCCTCTCGGTTTTTGGTGGGTCTTATAGTTACAATTAAAACCACAAATTTCAATGCAGTTTTTTTTTGCCTGGAGTTTGGACATTTGTATTTGCTTTTGCAACAAAGAAGCACAGTTGTGGTTAGAAAGCCTGACATCACGTGTCCAAGTCCATGATCAGCAATGAAGTCTGTGGGGAAGTTGAAAATAACCTCTTCATGAGAAAGCATCTGTTTTTTTATTTTTTTCCCCAAGTCCTGAGCATATTCCATGTGCTTTATTCATATTATCAAGCCACTTAACATTGTTTAAAAATAAAATGGTATGAACAGACTGTAGGTGGCGAGAGTGGGTGGTGGCAACAGTGAGGGGGAGAGTGCATCAATCAACATGGGGGCAGCTGTCAAAAGTCCAATGGCAAAGAGCCCAACCAGCGATTGCAGGAGACCTAACTCTGAACTTGGACCTACACAATGTTTGCACAGCTTTGGAATGGGCAGCGTGATGAATTCTGTAAAGGAGAGCTTATATTTGGAATCCATTTTGTAGCCACAGTTAGGATATTGAAAACATTTTGAAAAAATCAATGGAATACTTTTATTTTCTGGATCAAAGCACATACCCCTTTTATCTCACCACTGGTATCTTAAAACTGGTATCCACTGACAATATAATGGACTTGTTAATGCTGTTTATGCCACACCTATGCCTAGGTTCAGATTTGTGCCTCATCATCATCTTTAGCATAATCTGATGTAAGGTATCTATCCTGGGTAGAGGCCTGGATAGAGTGGATGTGGAGAGGATGTTTCCACGGATGAGAGAGTTTAGAACTAGAGGCCATAACCTCAGAATAAAAGGACGTATCTTTAGAAAGGAGATGAGGTGGAATTTCATTAATCAGAGGGTGTTGACAGATGGCTGTGGATTCCAAGTCAATAGATATTTTTATGGCTGAGAATGACAGATTCTTGATTAGTACGGGTGTCAGGAGTTATGGGCAGAAGGCAGAAGAATGGGGTTGATAGGCGAAGATAGATCAGCCATGATTGAATGACACAGTTGTCTTGATGGGCCAAATGGCCTCATTCTGCTGCTGTATTTTATAAACGTATGACCTGGAAGGTCGACCATCCCTTTGCCTCCACAGATGCGACCTGACCCACTGAGTTCCTCCACCAGTTTGATACTTGCTCCAATTCCAGCTTCTCAGCACCTTGTGTTTTCACTATAGTACATTCTCATCCAGTCAAAAATGTGAATGACAACTCAGCTGCCACAGCCCCTACTTTAATATAACAATATACTTACCTTGATACTGAGCCACCAAGGGAAATATTTGGGAAGATTAACAAAAGCTTGGTCATAGAGGTAGGTTTCAACGGACTGTTGAAATGAAAAGAGATGGAGACATTTAATGGGGGATTTCCTGCAATTAATGGTATGATCCTCTATGGTGGAAGAGTTTAATTTTGGGATGATGAGGTGACCAGAATTAAAGGAGTGCAGAGATCTTGGATTGTCATCAGACTGGAGAAGGTGAAGGACACAAGGAGCAAGGGGATTGTGGATAGATTTCAAAGTATGGATGCAAATTTTTAAATCAAAGTGCTACTTAACTTAGTGCCAGAATAGGCCACCACATTTCTTGACACTGAGGAGCAAGGCTTGGTGCAAGTTGGAACATGCTTCAGAGGTAGCATCAGGGAGGCTGTCATACGTGTGGTATCAAGTTCCAGATTTAACTTGGGAATGAAAAAATAGTGTTAGAGGTTCGACAAAATATGCAATATCTTGCATGTATATAAGGTTGGATGTTGGAATGCTAAAATATGGAGGAACAATAATGATCCTGTGGTTCTTCCATGATACAGACTTTACACAACCATGATAACTTCTGGGTATGGCCAAAATCATTTATGTAATGAATCTGAGAGAGTTTGATGCTGTTCTCATCTCTAATAAAGCTGTCACTAATTTAAAAACATTAGGTGGTAGTTTATCGTTCAAGCAGCACCATAGGCAATAGGAAAACATCATATTGGTGTGGCAATCAGTGCCCTTCTCGGCAGCAGGTTCTTTATATACCATGAAAGGTGATATAACTGACCTGGAAATGTGTACTTAAAACGGAACAATTTATATCTCTCACCTTGATAAGCATCAATTCATAATCATATCTTTATCATACTTTATTAGCCAAGTATGTTTTGCAACATACGAGGAATTTGATTTGCCACAGTCACATGATTAAAAAGCAACAAAACACACTAAATACATTTTAACATGAACATCCACCACAGCGACTCCTCCACATTCCTCACTGTGATGGAAGGCAAAAGAAAGGTAAATCTCTTCCCTTCTTTGTTCTCCCGCCATCTGGGGTCCTCAAGCCTTCCGTTGACGGGACGATCTTGGCTCCTGTAGACGGCGGTCGGGCCCTCTGCGTCAGGGCGATCAAGCTCCTGCATCGGGGGGGAATCTCAGCTCCCCCGCGCCAGGCGATCGACCCCGGATCGTGGCTGGTCGAACCTTCTGCATCGTTTTGGAGCTTCCCGAGATCGGCCTCTACACGAGACTACGAGTTCCTCGATAGTTGGAGCGTCGATCTCCAGCAAGGGATTGGCTCCGATGGTAAGTCCACTTCCCCGCGGTGGGGCTCAAAGTCAGTCCCGAGCGAGGCCTCCAGCTCCCTGATGTTAGGCCGCAGAGCGACTGGAGATACTGTAGCGGCACCGAGTGGTGGGGCTGGGAAGTCAGATCCCTCGTCATTGGTCGGCACTGTCACGTGACCATGGGGGTTCATTCGTGGGCTTTTAGTTAGTAATTAGCGCTCCTCCCATCGAAAGGAGCTGTATCCATTGGCTAGACTAGGTACGCGGTTTTACGAGCTTTTGTGTTTGTTTTGTTAATAAAAAACATTTCGCTCAACCTGCCTGATCTCACTACAATACAATCCGGAAAACAATTGCATCTCCGGCAAGGTAAGAGATTGAAAAAAAGTTTCCCCCTCCACCCTCCCCCACCCCTACATTAAACAAACCAGAGAACATTAACACAAACTTCTAAAACACACTAAAAATAACCCAAAAAAAAGATGAAAAGACAGACAGATTATTGGTGGAAATTGACAGAAACAAACGTACTTTAAACAGAGAAGTATCAAAGGAAGCATATAAATCGGGAATTTGTTACATTTCATAAATGCGGAGACTGTTGTTTGATAATACAATCTTTTTTGTGCCATATTTAAGAGTATACATTTTTATGTAATAGATGACGTTTCGGGTCGAGATCCTTCTTCGTACTGAAGAAGGGTCTCGACCTGAAACGTCACCTATTCCTTTTCTCCAGAGATGCTGCGGGTCACGCTGAGTTACTTCCAACATTTTGTGTGTATATTCGGTTTATACCAGCATCTGCAGATCCTTCCTGTACATTTATAACCCTAGTTCAACTTGTACAATTGAAACAAAATCTGAAAAATAGATCGTTAATAACATGTGATTGAAAGATACAGCATGGAAACGGGTCTCCCAAGTCCATGCCAACCATGGATCACCCTTTTAGCAAAGTTACAAAATTTTGAGATTTTAAAAATCAAGTCTGTAATTTATCCCATCAGATAAAGCATAACAATAAGTTTAATTTGACACCAAATTCACTTTCATATCTCAAGTATTAAAAAAGTTATGGCCATTTTCATACTCGGAAATTAGCATCTTGTTCCCTATTGATTTTCAATGGACATTACAAAAAAGCTGTGATCTTGGATAGTCAAAAGCCCATTTCTTAAGGAAAGATTAACATTTTTAAATAGCCTAAGTGTCCAAAGATTATTCACAAATAATTCACAATATAACATGATTTTTATATCTAATTTACATTAATTTATAGGCCAAATGGAAGGAATTGCTGTAAATAAATGCCCATTTAAATCGGCTTTCTAGTGGGTTCATGTGAATGCGCTGGTTTAGAACGTTCACATCGCGCTGGATTAGTGCCCTCAAATGCCGAGAAAAATACTGCGGGATATAAAAAGCCCAAAATGAACTACTCGCTATAGATAACTTGATATACAGGGTTATATATATGCCCCATTTAATGTAAAAATAAGGTACATACCTTTAATTGTTTGCTTTATAAAACCCTGGGGCTGCGAGAGGTTGCGGAATGAGAGAGTAATTTTAAAACTATTAAAACTATATTATCGAGGCCTATAAAACTAATAATACCTTTTGCGACGGGGTCTTTCAGCGATTTTTCGTTAATCATTTACTAGGCTGAACATCTGCGATTAGAACAGCGTAGTAAAAATCGCGTTTTAAACCCGCCCCCTCTAAACAGCGAAAATCACGGACATGGCTGTGGGCAGATTCCCAATGACGATTCAGGTAGGTTTTGTAACATACCTAACCCTTTCACACAAGTTCTATGTTCACCTATTTGTCGCATCTACTCCCTACACGTTAGGGACAACTTACAGAGGCCAATTAACTTACAAACCCACGTGTCTTATATGATGTGGGAGGAAACCGAGCACCTGGACCACATGGTCACAGGGAGAACTTGCAAACATCTCATAGACAGCACCCAAGGTGAGGATTGAACCCAGGCCTTTAGCACTGTGAGTCGCAGGTCCACCAGCGGTACCACTCTGCTGCACTAATATGATTAACAACGACAAGCTTTAAAAATATCTAATGAGGAACTGTATTCATGGCCCCTAATTTCCTGGAATTCTTTGGCTCTGGGTAAGTCTTGCACTGCTATTTTCTGAGAAAAGGCATTCTTAATGAAAATGTGATGGTTTCCAAATCAATTTTTCAAACTAGTTTCCTCAATTGCGAGATCTTTTACCAAAAATCTCAGCTCTTTATTTTCATAACTTTGAACTGTCATGAAAACATCAGCCAAGAAGTCTTTCTTGGATTGTCATGAGTAATGTGCCAATCGAGCTTAATGCCAGGAAATGTAGATATAGCAAGGATGTGCCTTGCTGTTAAGCCAACAGCTCCCTCTGCTCCAAGCTGAAGATGCAGCCAACTAGTTAACTTAAGTGAATTCATTACCTTAGCCCCCAATTCCCTATCACGCTCTCTTGGCAAGAAACCCATGTGCCACTCGAGCGGGTTAACGTGGAAGATGGAGTTTGATTCTTCACCAGCCAGTAAGACGAGTATAAAAATGCACAAACCATAGGGTTTGCACAAGGAAATCGTGAATTTGTTGCCAAACAATTACAACATGCATCTTTTTTTCAAAAAAAAAGTCACGGCATTCAAGATGGCATCACTTGACTGGCGAAGGTGGTATGGTCGGTGGTGGTGATCCATACGTTGCTGGTTCCGCCATCCTCCAAGGACGCTGCTTAATAACTGTTCGTCATCAAATTATTGTCGTGCCCTGGAGTCCGTTCTGTGGGCAAGTCAAAATTAACGGTTTAGGATTCCATTAACAACCCATCAAGTTGATTGGGCTCTTGTGACCCAAAATTATTAATTTTGGCAGCTTCTTTGGGCGGCATTCAGAGACACAAGGGATACCTTTGACATCTGTCCATGGTGCTCTTCACGTTTTCCTCCATAAGGTTGGAACACCATAAAGGATTTTTAAACTAATGAAGATTCGCTACGCAAACATGAATCAGATGAAAGATCTTTCCATCAGGATCAAACTAGAGGGTAGACGCAAAAGCTGGAGTAACTCAGCGTGACGAGCAGCATCTCTGGAGAAAAGGAATTGTGACGTTTCGGGTGCGACCCTTCTTTAAAATAAAGGGCATGGCAAAATAAGGGCATGGATTATGTAAGGCAGATAAGTGTTGGTCTTGGCATCATGTTTGGCACAGACATTGTGGGGCAAAGGGCCTGTTCCTGTGCTGTACTGTTCTATGAGTCAATCCCCTATTGTCTCAAACTGGCTCATTGCACAAATGGACAAGATCCTGCAATCCACAGGTCTGCTGTCAGCGATCCTTAGCAAGAGGTGTTTGCTAACCTGGAACATGCAGACGATATTGCCCTGACTGTTGAGTGGTTTGAATGGCTACACTTAATACTGACATTTCTGCAAAATATTCTTATGTAGTTTGGAATGACTGACATAAAACACAATAGAAACGACTAAAGAGCGGGTACACAAAGTGAACAGATTTCAAGTAGTGACTACCGACATTGATAAGTAAAAATTGTTTTTCTGTCCCACATGCAACCTGCAATAGTTGGGAAATGCTGAGGCAGAAATTAAAAATACAGCTCTCAGATGTGACAGGTGCACAAACCAACCTCATAGAAACATAGACATAGAAAATAGGTGCAGGAGGAGGCCATTCGGCCCTTCGAGCCAGCACCACCATTCATTGTGATCATGGCTGATCATCCCCTATCAATAACCCGTGCCTGCCTTCTCCCCATATCCCTTGATTCCACTAGCCCCTAGAGCTTTATCTAACTCTCTCTTAATCCAGTGACTTGGCCTCCATTTCATTGACTCCATTTATACCTCACGCTATCTTGGTAAGGCCAGCAGCATTATCAAGGATGAGTCTCACCTCGGCCACTCCCTCTTCTCCTGTCTCCCATCAGGCCAGAGGTACAGAAGTGTGAAAACGCACACCTCCAGATTCAGGGACAGTTTCTTCCCAGCTGTAATCAGGCAACTGAACCATCCAACCCACAACTAGAGAGCAGTCCTGAGCTACTATCAACTTAATTGGACACACTCAGACTATCTTGAATCAGATTTTACTGAACTTTATCTTGCACAAATAGTTGTTCACTTTACCATGTATCTATACACTAGTTGTGTTCAATTGTAATCATGTATAGCGCACACAGCAAAACCTTTTCACTGTACCTCGGTACACATGACAATAAACTAAACTAGACTATGCAGACTTCTCAGCCACTCCACCTTTACAACAACACCCTGCACATTCATTTTGACAGTGATATGGCTCGAAGATATCCGAAGAAGAGTCTCCGCCCGAAACGTCGCCCATTCCTTCATTCCAGAGATGCTGCCTGTCCAGCTGAGTTACTCCAGCATTTTGTGTCTGGCTCGAAGATGTGTTCATTGACAGTATATCTCTGCAGAAAATATCTCTGCACATTCATCCAGTGATGTCTGTTATGATGAAATGAAAGGCTTAGTATCCTTGGCCACATCAGCCCTTAACAAATGCCTTGGTCAATCACAATAGAGCCATCTGCACCATTATCAATCACCCAACATAGGAACCAACCTTGACTTATCAAATGGACACAGAAGGTTAAGGCAGATCTTGAATACCACAGTCTTGGACTATGCTGAGTGTGATGACTTGCTCAGTTTAGATTTGTCTCACCTCTGTCTCATTGGGATTCCTGTGTTCCAGTGGGAGGAAGGGGAAGTCAGATTGACTGAAGGTGAAATGAAGGCCTAGATCACCTGATGGATTCATAGAAAATTCAGATTTTTGATAAAGTTTGTTCACTGAGATCTGCACTGAGCTTGGAACTACTCTATTAATCACATTGCAGCAGAGAATTTTCAGATTCATCTCATTCACCTTGCAAACTACATTTCTGCTGAACACATATTCAGAAGAAATACCAGGCTCAATGAACTATGCCACGGAACATGTAACTATTCTGGTTTTCTCCCTGTGACCACGTGCTTTTCATCCGGGTGCTCCGCTTTCCCAAAGACGTGTGGGTTTGGAGCTTAATTGCCCCGTCTAAATTGCCCCTAGTCTGTCAGGAGTGGATGAGAAAGTGGGTTAACATAGAAATAGTGTACACTAACCTCTTAGAGTGGAAAAAGCTGCCCCAGAAATGTCCCTCTTAAATCTCTCCTCGGTCATCTTAAGTCTATGCCGTTTAGTTTTAGAATCCTCTACTCTGGGATAAAGGCGGTGAATGTTCATTTTATCTATACCCCTCATGATCTTGTATGTCAATATGGTCACCCCCTCAGCTTCCGACACTCCAGAGTCCCAGCCTAACCGATCAAATCAGATAATACTGTACATGAATACAATCAAACCAGATTCAAGGATAAAAGGTAGAGCAAAGGGAGTTAGAGTGCAGAATATACCACTCAGCATTGTAGCGCAACAGTCCCAGTGACAAAGATCAATATCTCAATGCGCTGAGGTAAATTGGTGTACCCGAGCTTATGGAAGGACTGTTCAGAAGCCAGATAAAAGAAAGCTATTTCCAAGTTGCTGTTGTGTGCTTTCAAGCTTCTATATGTTTTTGATGAGAACTGGGAGAAGGAGGAACAACAGGGGTAGGACAAGTCTTTCATTGTTTGCTGTTTCTCCGACGCAGCGTGAAGTGTAAATGCAGTCAATTATGCAGAGTCTGGTCTGTGTGATGGATGGGGCTGCATCCACAACTCTCAGCAATTTCTTGCGGTCTTGGGTCGAGCTATTCCCACTCCACGTTGTGACATAACCCGACAGTATGCTATTTATGTGTCATCTGTAGACGTTTGTGAGAGTCATGCTAAATTCCCTCTGTCTCTGAGGAAGTAGAGGCGTTGGTGTGCATTCTTGGCTGTCACTTCAATGTATTGGTAATATTTATGCCAAGGAACCTGAAGCTCTCAACCATTTCCATCTTGACACCATCTACTGCTGATTGGGGTATGTTCTCCACCACGCTTCCTGAAGTCGAGAACCAGCTCCTTTGTCTTGCTGACATTGAGCGAAAGGCTGATAGCATGTTACTTAGTTCTCTCTCTCCTTCCTGTACTCCATCTTATTGTTTGTGATCTGGCCCATCACAATGGTGGCATTCGCAAACTTGGAGAGGGAGTTAGAGCCTAATTTGACTGCATAGTCATGAGTCTATAAGGAGTATATTAGGGGACTGAGAATACATCCCCATGTGAACACATTAGGTCTGTTCAGTTCTTAATCTATTTGGTTGCAAAACATTTGATAGTGTAAATGATCAGATTGAATAATATCTGATAAATAATTGTAGAAAATGAGTTGTTTATAATTCAAATCCATCACTTAATGTAATTCAGCCAAACAAATCCACAGCAGCTCTGACTGAGCAACCTTGTGAGGGGTGATTTGTCTCTCATCATCACTTTGGGATATAGAAGGAAATTAGAACACCAAAAGAAACACACTCAGTCACAGGTAGAATTATACATGGTTGGCACAGGTTTGAACCCTGGGAGCGGCAGCAGTCAGGCAGCACGGCACCATACATTAAGGATGATAAACATTATTTCATAAATTTGACCAGCAAATGGGGACATTTACCGATTCACATAAACCGATTGTTCCATCTCCTTCTCTCCCACCTGTGTGCCAGTCACGGAAGGATTCTGTTTATTTTTTATTTCTCTTTCACTCATTAGTCTGCCCAGTTTTCAGGCAATTTAAGCACAATCCTGAACAATTGGTGGTTCTGTGCCAATGCACTTGGACCGGGACAAATTATTAGTGATATTTACGCCCAGGAATGTGACTTGTCACTAATGTGCAGGGAGTGTCTCCATCTCAACACAAATGATATATATCTCAACACTAATGTTATACATCACCCCATTTTCTAAAGTCAATGACAAGTCTTTAACCTCTCACTGCTATAGTCCAAAGTCCACACCTGCTCTTCAAAGATATCTATAATATTGATACCCAAAGAAAAGGTGATATGCCCAGCGACTGCCAGAGGGTGACATTCAGGTCCTCAGTGAAGATAATGGGGGGGAGGGGGAGTTATGACACTAATCAACTCCTGCTCAGAATTGAGCTGGATCTGCTTCAGTTCACCTACCACCACACTAGTGAACCCAGATGTGATCTCGCTGGCTGTCCACTTTACATTGGACCACTTGGACAACAGAAACACTTGTCAGGATGTTATTTATTGTTCAACACCATCATACCTCCCAAACTCAAGAGTCTTTGTTCTGGCCCCCTCCGCCCCATGTAACCAGATCCATGGCTCAATCAGTATGGAATAGCACAACACCCCCTCCTGGTTGATCCACACAAGTGCACCTCAGGACGACGTCCTCAGTCCGTGCTCTTTGGTTGCTGCCTGTTTGCATGAAGAAGGAGGAAGGTCGGGTGGTCCAAATTTCCAAAGTGCAGGCGAGCGATGGAGCAATTGGCTTCTCTGATGGTGCAGTGGCAGTGGTCACTCAATCACCATAAATGTGCAGTCAGCCTCAGATCTAACGCCATTTTTAAATTCGCCGACGATACCATTGTTGTTGGTCAAATAATAGGTAAGAATGCATCAGAGTACAGGAGGGAGATCGATTGTCTAGTTGAATGGCACCAGAGCAACAATATTGCTCTCTACATTAGCAAGACCAAACAGCTGATGACAAATAAACATAATTAATTGAAAATCTGGGTGTTCTTTCAATGTGTTAATGATTTTCAATTGGAAGAGGTTAGAATTTGTTGCTATTGAGAGATGATTATTGATCATAAGGTGAATAATATGTTTTCCATGGGCATCGGAAGTTGGCTGTATGAAAGTTGATAGCTTTGACATTGGCCGTTATATTAACTTTTTATCCCAATTTTATGACCTGGTACTTTAGTTCATCTCATCACAAATACTCCATTTTAGAATAGACGGCACCATTTATAATGGTTTTAAATTCTGCTTTTGCTATTTCTAGATTATTGCTTTAGGATCATCTTAAACCAACTGGGATTAATGAATCATTCTAATGCCAATATAATACAGCATCTGACTTTACTGTGTTATGCTGCAAACGTTATCCCTTTCGGTCAAATATCAGTCCCTCGAGCGTGGTGAATAATCCACACTGAACGCTGTGCTCCATTTTAGATTCCACTTTTACAGTAGAACCTCACCAAACATTTATTTTACAATTTCACTCATTTTATTACTGTAATGAGTTTTACTTGACTACAAGTGTCCTTTTGCGCTGTACACCACTGGTGGTGGGTAATTTATCTTGTCAACCCAGTCAAATAATCACCTGCAATGGCTTCCCTTCCTGTCTGCATTGGTTCCTGTATCAGATTAGTTTGTTGTCATATACACCAGTGTGCACCTTGTTCATGTGATACTCACAGGATAAACAGTATACATACAGTAAGATAAATACAGCAATAAATAAAACAACAAGTGCAAAACAGCACAATGTTATCGTGCTCTCCAAGTTCTATTCGTGCGTCATTTTGGTGATGTACTTGTTAATGTTATCTGATAATATTGCATCACATGCATACCATTGATACACAGATTTGATTCACCACCTATCCTGATTCTTAGCTGCACTGTTTCCAGACACTCAGGCCGCTAGTGAATTCCATTACTGGATGAGTAGAAATTTACATCCGAACATTTGGAAGTCCAAGGCCATTTACTTAGGTGGAAGTCCAAAGGCCTCTCCACCTAATGGCCACGAGCTCTGTCCCACTCTCAGGCAAATGGCTGAAACTCAACTGCACTGTTCCGAAATTGTGGCATTTGATCTTGAATTGAACATAGGATGATATATATATGTGCCATCACTGAAACTATCTGCCTCCATCCCCTTAACATCACCAAATCCCAACCTCCATTCACATGCTCCAGAAGCTTTCACATCCTGCCTTCACTGACACCCAACCTAACAATGACAGTGCACTCCTGGTGGGCAGTTCTGTTCTCTGTAAGTTTAGGTCATCCATCCACAAAAATGTGCATGTTCCAATGAGCCACCAAGTGCTGTTCGCCTATCAGCCTTGTGCATGTTACATTGTGCAGTTACGCAACCTTGATTTTTAAATTTACATTCTCGGTTTCACATCCCTCGGTTTCACATCCCATGTCACTGACCACATCAATAATCCCTTGCTTCTGAGAATATTTTTCATTCTTCCCTTTTGAATGTGATTCTGTTGCTGTTATATTAGTACTGTTTTTCACCATCATTTGGTGAGGTTTGGGTGACCTTGGTTCTGGAGCAAAATCAATGTATTTTGAATAGTGCAGGAAGGAACTGCAGATGCTGGTTTAAACCGAAGATAGACACAAAATGCTGGAGGATCTCAGCGGGACAGGCAGCATCTCTGGATAGAAGGAATGGGTGACATTTTGGGTCGGGACCCTTCTTCAGGTTGGACATAGGTCGGGAGAGATTGGACGACGACGGGGGGGGGGGGGGGGGGGGGGGGGGGGGGGGACCAGAAAAGTCATCCATTCCTTGTCTCCAGAGATGCAGCCTGCCCTGTGAGTTACTCCAGCTTTTGCCGTATATTTTGAATAGTTTCCTATTTTGACCGGCAGATTAGACCGGCAGTCCTGCGGGAGGCTTGCCAGAAGTGTGATACAGGTTTGCAGTGAGAAAACAATGTCCTGGTGCGAACCTAAAAGAAGACATTATTTTACTTTCTGAACTTGGATTCTCAAAATATTTAGCAATTCATGATGTGAAGCAGCTTTTTGTAAAGATAAACTTAAAAAATATATATATTGTTGCTTTTGAACCGATCGCTTCTTTACATCTTCTCTGTTGGTGTTATTTTGAATTTTGTTCTAATCTAACGGGACGTTGGAGCAGCGGTAGTTACAGCCTTACAGCGCCAGAGACCCGGGTTTGATCCTGACTACGTGTGCTGTCTGCACGGAGTTTGTACGTTCTCCCTGTGACCTGTGTGGGTTTTCTCCGGGATCTCCGGTTACCTCCCCCACTCCAAAGACGTACAGGTTTGGAGATTAATTGGCTTGGTATAATTGTAAATTGTTCCTGGTGTGTTTAGGTTACTGTGTGGGGATTGCTGGTCAGCACGGACTCAGTGGGTCGAAGGACCTGTTTCCGCGCTGTATCTCTAAACTAAAAAATGAACCTAAAGTGAACTTATTTGGAGATGTCATCCTCTGCCATTTGCTCTAAGTGAATGTGAATGTAGAATCTATCATATGGGGAGAAGAAAAGCTGGTGGATCTACTTTCTCCATGGTTCAGGGCCACATGATAAGACAAGGAGATGCTTATCTTCCTGCTTATCTAATATCTGTATGACTGATATATTTTCTTTCTTCTATCCATGGCTCTTGTCCAGTAAGAAGAATGGGTCACTAAATAGAACTCGTACCAACGATTGTTCATCTTGAGTGAGTGGGAGGAGATAAAGAAACTGCACGGAGACTTAATAACCTCTGCTGTTGCTGCCTGCACACCGTGCTGTTGAGGGCAACCTATTTTCAGTTGAATGTAGATCGAATGAAGCAAGCAAGTCATTAAATTGCAGAGATTAGTTTGAGCTGAGATGATGTGAAAGTCATGGCTGTCTGCTATTGATATTTATGTTTTCTGCCCAGACAGAAATGGTTTCTGAACCTGTTTTTTTTTCAACCTCGGATGTCTGCGGTTTGTCTTTAAAGGTTAACGTTACATGTTTGCAAACAGTAGGGATCATTTCCTTGTGACGATTCCGGCATGGCAAATTAAAATTCATGGTTGATATGGGAATTACACACCCAGGAAACAGTCCTTTATAAAAAATGCTCTTGTTTATGTAAAACTCAGGAGTAAATATTTAAATAGATCATGGTTAGCAATAAAGAGGCGTGCCATTTGGTCGGTTGTACTGCTGATTGCTCCATGATTTTCTGTGTCGAAATCTATGTTTCAAAATAAGCCTTCAAAGTTTTTCTGCTTAATTGGCTTTTGCTGTTGACTCGGTATATTTTTTCCATTTCACAGCATGTAGATAAGAGATAACTTGCACGACCGTCAGAGCTTATTGTTTGTTCATGCACAGGATGGGGGCACCGTTACCTAGGGCATCTCTTTCCTAGTTGCCCTCAAGAAGGTGAGCCATCGCCTTCAATGTCAACAGTGCTTGTGAGTAAGGCTTTACCACTCAGATGTGTAGGAAGGAACTGCAGATAGACACAAAATGCTGGAGTAACTCATCAGGACCGGCAGCATCTCTGGAGAGAAGGAATGAGTGACGTTTCGGGTCGAGACCCTTCTTCCTTTACATTTAAACGAGCATCTGCAGTTCCTTCCCACACAGGAACTGGAGATGCTGGTTTAAATCAAAGATAGACACAAAATGCTGGAGTAACTCAGCGGGTCAGACAGCATCTCTGGAGAAAGGAATAGGTGACGTTTTGAGTGGAGATCCTTCTTCAGACTGAGAGTCAGAGGAAAGGGAAACGAGAGATATAGACAGGGATGTAGAGGGGTATAAAACAAAGGAATGCAAGACATGCAAAATAAGTAACGATAATAATAGAAACAGGCCATTGTTAGCTGTTTGCTCGATGAGATCGAGTACAGACAATGAGGTTCAATAAGACGACTTTGAAGTTGAATTACCATTCAGATATTGAATAGGGAGATCCAGGATTGATACTCTACCATTTTGAAGAAATGGCTATATATTCGAAGACAGTTCACTTTATATTATGCAAAAGAGAAGAGATAGAAGCTGTGTTTTCATGTGCCTAATATCCTTTGACGGTTGAGGTTGCAAGTTTGGGAGTTGCTGTCAGTGTAATGATGGTGAGATTGTGCAGTGCAGACTGCAGACAGCACACACTGCAGCCACTGCTTGGGAGGGAGATGGCGTGCTGATAACACAACCTGTTCATTCTGGCTGGCGTTGACCTTCTAAATGTTGTTGCAACTACGTTCATCCAAGTAAGTGAAGAGTACTCCATCACAGTCTTGACATGTGTTTTGTATTTGTTGGAACGGTCTTTGGAAATTGGAAGATGAGTCATTCAGCACAAATCACCAAGCCTCCGATCTGTTTTTACAGTTGCAGCATTTATGTGCACTCTCATTAGATTTCTGACCAGAGATGACACTCAGTAATAACAGGACAGCAGTGGTAAAACGTTTGCATGCCAAGAGTAGGTATTTTGACTCGCTATTGGTAAGCACATTACCTAGTAGTTGTGTGTGGTGAATATCTATTTAATTAAAAGTCTCATCTTGACCACTTCCTGTCTGCGCTGTATATTGATTTTAGATAAAACGCTACCCTGTATCGCTGTGATTTTTGGCCATCTTACTCACAGTCCTCCGCTGAGCCAGCCCTGAGGATTTTTCCCATCAATGAAATATAAAAAAGTTATGAGTGCTTAAAAAACCTTAAGATCAGCTGATTGGTCCTCTCGCCTATCAATCACTGTGATTAAGGTATTGCCCCTATCATGGGGGCAGGACTATAAAACCCCGGATGCCTGGACGTGAGTCAGTCACTCTGCAAGATCGCAGGGAGAGGCCACGAATGTCATTCTAAGCTGTGAATCAACTGAACTGTGAGTCTGCAATATACTTGCAATAAATGATTTGTCAGCCCTTAATGACAATGCCATGAGTTGTTTGGCCTGCTGCCTTGCCTGTGCTTGAAAGTGCAATGCGTAATTGGAAATGAAATGACAATGCCATGAGTTGTTTGGCCTGCTGCCCTGCCTGTGCTTGAAACTGCAATGCTCTGACTGTGTTTGGAAGGAATAAATGCTTTGTTAGGCCCGACTGTGTTTGGAAGGAATAAATCCTTTATTATGTCTGACTGTGTTTGGATGGAATAAATGCTTTATTAGGTCCGACTGTGTTTACTGCAAAGGTCCCGTTCATTTTGTGACTTCCGCTTAGTGGACAGGTCGCATTGATTGCGTAATTTTTGGTGAATGCAGAGGTCGCGCTGATTGTATGCATGTGTGTGAGTATGTGTGTGAGTCTGTGTGTGTGTGTGAGGTGGAGGGTGTGTGTGTACATTGGAATTGGTGGAGAGGAGGAATATTATGTTGGGCGACCAGCCCTCCCGTGTGAAGCTGGGACCCAACGGGTCCCACTTAGTCTAGTTAATTTTAAATATTAGCTCTTGTCTAAATGTTAGGCAGTTTTTTAGGCATGGATTGCTTCATTTTTTGAGCTACTCGAGGAATGGAACCCTTTTCCACATATATCAATTATGGAACTTATGATGGAAGAAAATCATTTTTGACTTAGCAATTGTCTGCCTGATCTGCTGGGCATGTCTTCCTACTCTGCATTTTGCAACTTCTTCATTCTTTTGTCTCTGTTCTTTTGTCAACGTTTTCTCTCTAACTAATACCTTCGACTCACCGATCAAATAGCTTGTTTACAGCTTATTCCCAGGGTTACCCTGTTTTTACCCTATCAGAGACATACCCTATCGCTCTCCCACCGTTCCTGTGGCATCACAAACTTCTTTTATGTCCTCAATTCTACCAAAAGATCTTCAACCTGAAAATGTTAGCTTTGTTAATCTTCCCGTTGGTGCAGCCTGACCTGCTAAGCGTTTCCAATATTTTCTGTTTTATATTTTAGATATAGCATCATTGAGTGATGCAGCACTGAAACAGGCCCTTCAGTCCAACTTGTCCATGCCGACCAAGAAGCCCCACCTAATTTACCCATATCTGGCACATATCTCCCTAAACCTTCCCTGTCCATGTACCTGTCCAAATGTCTTTGAAATTCTGTGTGGTACTCACCTTAACCACTTCCTTTGGCAGCTCACATTATATACGCACCATTCTCTGAGTTAAAAGGTTGCCGTTCAGGTTTCTATTATATCTTCCCCCTCTAACCTTAAAGCCAAATTGTCCTGTTCTTGATTCCACACGCAGCAGGTGAATGCTTCTCAAGCCTGGAGTCATAAAGTTGCACAGCTTGTCCATGTCGACCAAGATGCTCCATCTAAGCTAGTTCCATGTTACCCATGCCTGGCCTATATCTCTCTAAACCTTTCCTATCTATGTACCTATCCAAATATCTTTTCAATGTTGTCTCGTCAAAGTACAAACACATTTGTACTTCGTACATGGTTCCCACCCTCTAGAATGTACAGTTTGTTTTTTTGATATTGACCTGGTCATCAATCCTTCTGAGGTGTTTCATGGAGAATTGTGGTCAGACCAGCTTACATAAAGGCATTATATAGCTCAAGCTCCTGTCACTCCTTTGGGCCTTGCCATTTAGGTTCAGGGAGATCAGGGAGTTTTGGCAAACCAACACTGGTTGATCAGTAAATAGGTACATTTATATTTAGCCCTTTTACTTGTGGATCGCTCGCTCGCTCGTTGAAAAGATGTTTGATTAGTTACTTTCAGAAAATGATTTTGCGTTAACAAGCAATGTGAACAGAATTAATGTGCAGTGAGTCCATCGGAATCCTGAAAATAGTTGTTCTTCTGGGGGCTGCACGATGGCGTAGCGATAGAGTTGCTGCCTTACAGATTCAGAGACCCGGGTTTGATCCTGACTGGGTGCTGTCTGTACGGAGTTTGTACGTTCTCCACGTGACGGCGTGGGTTTTCTCCGGGTGCTCCGGTTTCCCACCAGACTCCAAAGACATACAAATTTGTAGGGTAATTGGCTTCTGGAAAATTGTAACGTCATGTGTAGAAAAATGGCAGTGTGTGGGGATCGCTGGTTGGTGTGGTCTCGGTGGGCCAAAGGGCCTGTTTCTCCGCTGTCTCTCTAAACTAAACTAAATCCGAAAGAGAAAAGTGGCATTAATAGTCTGAAAAGAAGACCATTTCTTCCTAAATCATTGATCTGTTCTCTTATAGACCTGCTGTTTATACCAGAATTTGCCTGTTCATGTTTCAGATTTTCAATACCTCTTTCCCTCCCCTCTTTTTTCTGAGCTGCAGGCATTGCTGATCTCTGTCCTCTGGCTTTTGCCAGTCATGGAGCCTCATTCCTGTCATTATAACCTAATGCCAATGACCTAACACTTGGACAAAACATTGTCAGTGTCAATTACTGTTACAGTAAAATGAAAAATTGATTGATTTTTTTTTGCCAACAATACACAAAGTATGCAAAGAGTCGCCATGTACTGGGCGATGACAAAGTTACAAAATAATGCAGTTGTATAAGACGTTAGTGAGACTGCATTTAGAGTATTGTGTTCAGTTCTGGGCAACATGCTATAGGAAAGATGTTGTCAAGCTGGAAAGGGTACAGAGAAGATTTACGAGGATGTTGCCAGGACTAGAGGGTCTAAGCTATAGGTAGAGGTGTTGAGTAGGCTGGGAATCTATTATTTAGAGCGCAGGAGGATGAGGGGTGATCTGATAGAGGTGTTCTAAAATCATGAGAGGAATAGATCGGATAGATGCACAGTCTCTTGCCCAGAGCAGGTGAATCTAAGAAACAGTTAGACAGGTTTGGAGGGATATCGACCAAAAGCGGGCAGATGGGACTAGTGTAGCTGGGACATGTTGGCCAGTGTGGGCAAGTTGGGCTGAAGGCCTGTTTCCACACTGTATCACACTATGACTCTATATTTCATGACAGTCCCAATGGTCCCTATTTGTTGTCTTGGTGAAAAACGTGATCAGCCTAGTGGACACCCCGTATGAATCAGCATTAAAAGAGTTCTCTGTGAAGTCCTCCTTCACAAGTGGAAAGAAGACATCAAGTAATTGCTCTTTTAAATGTTTTATTACTCATAGTGTAAAGTTTGGGACAGCCATTTTGAGAAGCTCCATGGTTAAAGCATTAAATAGAAGAGCTTTTATATTTTCATATTAAATAAATGTTTTTAGATGAGTGTATTATTACCATGTGTACCGAGGTACAGTGAAAAGCATTTTTGATGCATGCTATCCAGTCAACGAAAAGACTATGCATGATTACAATCAAGCTGTCCCCAGTGTACAGATACAGGATAAAGGGTATATTATTTAGTGCAAGATAAAGTCCTATAAAGCCTGATTAAAGTTATTTCAAAGATCTCCAATGAGGTAGATCAGGACCTTGCTCTAGCTGGTGAGAAGACGGTTCAGTTGCCTGATAACAGCTGGGAAGAAACTGTCCCTGAATAAGGAGGTATACATTTTCAAACATCTGTAACTTGTGCCTGATTATGGACGAGGGGGAGACCGGGTGAGACTGGTCCTTGATTGTGCTGGTGGCCTTGCCAAGGCAGCGCAAATTGTAGATGGAGGCCGTGAATGGGAGGTTGGTTTGCATGATGATCAGGGCTACATCCACGACTCTCTGCAATTTCTTGCACTTGGATTGAGCTGTTCCTAGTGCATGCTGTGATGCATACCGATAAATGCTTCCTGCGGCGCATTTGTAGACGTTCGTGAGAGTTGTTGGGGATATGCCAAACTTTCAAAGCCTTCTAAGGAGGTAGAGGCTTTCTTGGCCATTGCTGGTCAATTGAGGTGGGACAAATTGCTGGTGATATTTATTCCTAAGAACGTGAAGCGTTAGGTGGTACCTGAGTAGGTGGTACTAGTTCATTTGTGTCATGTAGACAGAATAAAATATATTTATCAAGTGGTGACAATCTAAAATATTTTTTGAATGTTTTTGCTTTAGGTGTGTCCAGTATAAACTTCATATTCTTGCATTAGTGGGGATGCTGACAATAAACATAGCAACACATATTTTAAACTGGAGAAATATAATATATATTTGAATTAAAAACATTCCATTTGCTGGAACTGATTTGTGGTAATCAAGAACATTGATCAAGGTGTCTGTCCTTTCTCTGATGTTCAGAAAGTAACTGATAAAGCCCTACATAAGGGAGCAGGAGAAAAACTGACCAGCTTGCTTCCATAGCAGCTGAATGGCGTTCTGAGCTGCTCTTCTCCCAAATACATTCTATTTGATAACATATTAAGGTTTTAGTGAGGATTTTGCTTTGATTATTTCTGTTCATGGCTATTTTGATGAAGGCTGGCATTGCA
This sequence comes from Leucoraja erinaceus, assembly GCF_028641065.1. Lineage (NCBI taxonomy): Eukaryota > Metazoa > Chordata > Chondrichthyes > Rajiformes > Rajidae > Leucoraja > Leucoraja erinaceus. The sequence continues at coordinate 19,379,774 of NC_073406.1, read as the reverse complement.
ATATGTATTCAGTATCGTGCTCTTGTAGCGCGACATGTAACTGAAACATTAAACTAACAGCTCACTCCGTCTCATTGCATAATCATGAAATAAAAGAAATTGCTGAGCAATACGTAATAGCATTTAGATGAACAACTGCGTTACATGCATTTTCAAATTGTACTAGATTGCACGCAATAATCGTTGTGCTACTGCCACCCTGGAGAAATTATCCTCATCAATGTCCTGGGTGGATTTGCAGAGATCTCTCTCGTACTTCTCATATTTTCTCATGAAGTAGGAGGCCCTTAGCCCATTGTGCTGGCTCCCAAAGTATTCCCATCAGCTCCTCTCATGCATTTATTTATGTGTAAACTATTATCTCTGGCATTACCCCACGCCCCACCCAAAGCCCAAATTCCCTTACCACTCACCCACACAAGGGGCAAGCTATGGGAACGATTTAACCTACCAACATATCTTTGAGAATTGGAAGGAAACTGGAGGAGACCTGCGTGATCACTCGGCGAACTCAATGCTGATCAACTTACCAGCCCTTGATGTTGCCAGTATGTTTAAATATTTCTTAGAAAAATCATTAAAAACACGAATCTGTCGAGTTAAATTTCCCCAAACAGAATTAATTTTAGTTCAGGAATGGGGTGCAGAGCAACTCTTAAAGATCCAGCTCATGAACTTACAAGGTGTTTATTTAATTTTGACAGAGTATAAATTGTTTTCATATGAAAGTATCAGTAAATGTCAGCATGTGCTAACATTTGTGGAACATCTCCAAAAGGGTTCACTCTTTTCCCCCTCTGTGTACAAGGTTCAGTCATCCACTCTCTCTCATTTATTTACAGTCACGCAGTTTTACACACACGCACACACAGCCATGCACGCATACTTACATACACTGACACACACACACACACTTACATGCACACTTACGCACACGCATATGCGCACATGCACACACTTACACGCGGTTTTTCATCCTTGCATTATCCAAAATCAAGATGTTGGAAGAGCTCTCATCTTCCATTTGGACAAACAATTGACTTTATGATTTGAAATCTGATTTAATTAATTGGCAATGCAGTATTGTGACCTTGCACTGCCAGGCTCCCTTACGTTCTCTGGTTTATGTGGACTGTGAAAATTGTGCAGCAGTTGATTATTTTTGAGGATTGTTGTGCAATTATTGGAAGAATTAAAAGTAATAAAATTGGATGTGCTTTTTTTTCTCAATGATTAGAAATGTTCTGTCCCTGTAATTTTCTCTCATTGCAATGAACGTGTTTTTAATGAAGCAGAATAAATGGATATGCTGACAGAAAATGCTTGTGTTCAAATGGTTATTGCATAATCCGTACATCAAAGTCCGGTGGTTGAAGTGAACAAAGAATGATAAGAGTACAGCCCTGCCGACTATACTCTGAATATCCCACTTGCAGATTAACTTTTTACTTTCAGAGATGTTCTTTAAAGTATCACGAGGATTTTTTTCCCGATTATTTGCTTTCATTGTTGAGGCCCATTATTTAACTTGGTATATTTACTTGTCTCACTAAAAGCATCCAAAATCCTTTTTTGTATTTTTGTGGTCTCATCCTGACCACAGCTAATGATAATACCCATTGAGGAGGAAGTTCATGTAAATCACAATGGCTTTTTGCTTTTTGCTTTTTATCCAGTCGTACAGGGAAGAGAACAGAACAGCAATAAAAAAACAGGCTGTTCTTTGGAACAGATCCCACTGAAGACAAGCCTGTTGTTTCAGCCATTTGGCCATTTGTCAGCAATTCTTTCGACTTCTCTCCTGTGCTGTTGCTTGGCAACATGGGCTGGAGCAGTGAAACCATGGCCAAAGCAATTCAGCAAGCAGATTGTTGGGTGATTTATTAGTGGGGCTGTACGCTTAGAGAGCTAGGCAGCTGAACTGGAGCCTTAAGCAGAAGCACAGGAAAACCAATAGCACTAGCACTTGGATGCTGTTTTGTAGATGGATCTTCACTGTTTGGTAATGCTGAGTAAATAATAAAGGTGCAATGATTATGTGGGGCAAGGACTAAACGTCCAATTTGTAAGTAAGGTTATCCTTCCAGTCATTCCACGCATTCAAATCTAATTAACCAAGATCGACACAGCAGCAATCTAATGCAGGGTGTGTTTTAATATATTTGATATATTATATATACGCCATAGAGGTTGTGCTGAATTAAGTAGGGAGTTTGCCTTTGTAATAGTTCATGCCTCTATTTTTATTTATCAGACCACCTAATGCGTTTGTGATGTGGCTGAAACTGCAAACAATGTGCAGCCATCTTATACTAATATTCTGCAGTTAAAATACCAACATGCATTCCAAACACTTGGAAAATTTTGCCTTGGCAACAAAAGCGGACAAAACCCTGAAGTAATAACAGAAAATGCTGCAAGCGCTCAGCAAGCAAGGCAGAATCTGCAGAGGGGGGAAAACACCAGTTATCGGTTTAGGTCTACAACCTGATGAAAGGCCATAGTCCATAAACATAAACTTGGCCTTTTATTTTTTGCAAAGTTTCAGCATCTCTGGTGTATTACCTCCTGATTAATGAACCTGTAAAGTATTTTTCTGTGTTTTAGTTCTGAATTCGTGAATAATTTACAGAATAGGACAGATCTGGTGCTTAATAATAACAATAGAAAAAGGAACATGCTATTTTTACATCTTGGAAATATCAGGAAAAGAAGGCTCAAGCAACTAATTATGTTGAAATAGAGTTAGATTGCGGCCATTTTGTACATTGTGGGATCGCACAGATAGCTAAGAGTTGAATAGGTTATGAATTGAATTTTGCTAAGAGATAAAAAAAGTTTGCCTGCCCTCTCTGTTGTAAATGGTGACTTCCTGGCCCAAATCAACAATCACCCATCTGTAAAATGAAGACAAAATTATTCATTTTATCCTTTATTTAAAATTTAATTCACCTCGTAAGCATTTAAATAACAAATTATTTGAAAACATACTCTCCTGTGATTAACTGCAAAGGTAATAGGGAAAATATGTTTGAAAATGAAAAATGTAAAAGCACATAAATCCTTGCTGGCTTATTACTGTACATATACGATAATTATTCTTAAGCTGCTTGTCAATCATAGGAGCAATGCCCATTCTACTGGGCTGTTCTGAACTGTAGATCAGCAGTATGAAATTAGTTCTGCAAAAATATTGTTGCTTTGGTATGAAATTGAATTTTCTATTTGAAACAAAAACTACTGGTGCATTGTTTAAAACCCATTTAAATTGTCGTTGGTAGTATTGTTTTGCAATACAGTGCTCTCCATAATGTTTGGGACAAAGACCCATCATTTATTTATTTGCCTCTGTACTCCACAATTTGAGATTTGCATTAGAAAAAATCACATGTGGTTAAAGTGCACATTGTCGGATTTTATTAAAGGCCGTTTTTATACATTTTGGTTTGACCATGTAGAAGTTACAGCTGTGTTTATACATAGTCCCCCCATTTCAGGGCACCATAATGTTTGGGACACATGGGTTCACAGGTGTTTGTAATTGCTCAGGTGTGTTTAATTGCCTCCTTAATGCAGGTATAAGAGAGCTCTCAGCACCTGGTCTTTCCTCCATCTTTCCATCACATTTGGAAACTTTTATTGCTCTTTATCAACATGAGGACAAAGTTGTGCCAATGAAAGTCAAAGAAGCCATTATGAGACTGAGAAACAAGAATAAAACTGTTATAGACGTCAGCCAAACTTTAGGTTTTCCAAAATCAACTGCTTGGAACATAATAAAGAAGAAAGATAGTACTGGTGAGCTTACTAATCACTGCTGTAATTTCTACATGGTGAAACCAAAATGTATAAAAACCCTTTAATAAAACCTGACAATGTGCACTTTAGCCACATGTGATTTTTTTTTCTATTACAAATCTCAAATTGTGGAGTACAGAGGGAAATAAATAAAATGATGGGTCTTTGGCCCAAACATTATGGAGGGCACTGTGCATAGTCTTGGTGGGAAGATAATTGTGAACATTTCTTGAAAAGTCCATTAGTGCAACCCTGAAAAATAAATACTGTGTGTTTAATTGTATGGTGAGGGTAAAGCTCAACAGATATTGCAGTTACCAATCATCCGACAATAACAAAATGTATGATTTTATGTTTATGTTAATATTAGAACTTTCATGTTAAAACATGCCAGAGCTTCATGCATTGAATTACTTATAAAATGTATTTCCTGTTGTGTAGTGGCACTCTATAGCAACAAAATCCTGAAAAAGCTATTATCTGTATTATTTTTGACCTGCTAAATATGTATTACCTCCATTACTGCAGCCTAGTGACAGAAAGCTTTGTTATAACCATACCTTATAACAAAAATCCCGTATAAATATAATTATGCACACATTATTATTTGATACCACACTTGCTGTGATAAACTAGTTTATCAAACTTTACTGAAGCTTCTAACTTTGTGTAAAAGACAAAGCTATGAATGTTGGACAAGCTTTTCAAACCCTAGGGCAATAGTTTAAATTTCACCTTCAGATCCAAAATTATTAGCTTGTTTTATAATATCTTTTAGGTTATATTTATTTTTTACCAAGAACATGATTACAGTGTAACATAGATCTTGTACCATGAATTGCCTATTTTGTGTGCAAGGAACAACATTTATTCATTCGCCTCCGACAAAGAAAACATTTATTTTAGGTGTCGAAACAAGGAACTGCAGATGCTGGTCATTAAACAATAGGGCACAAGTGCTGGAATAACTCAGCAGGTCTGGCAGCATCTCTGAATATCATGGATAGTGACATTTCGGGTCAAGACCCTTCTTCACCAATCCATGTTGTCCAGAGATGCTGCCTAACCTGCTGAGTTACTCCAGTATTTTGTGTCCTTTTATGTGTTGACATTATAATTTTCATGTAAAAATGTCAGTAGTGCACAAGTTCTACACCAGCATGGTCCTCCACACACCATGAGGTGGGCATCCAGTTGGGTTTCTGTTCAAAAGGGGCAGGGTGAAAGAGTTACTGTCTGAGTTCTTCTGAGAAGCTGAAGAGAGTATCTTGTTTCTACAATTATGATAGGTACTGTTATTGCCATGATTACAGCTTTAACAGTCTGCAAACAATGATTTTACAATGAAAATCGAATGACGTTAGATGAGGTAACTATGAACAGACGCATTTACTCTTTCATTTCAGAAAAACTCAAAAAAAGCCTTTGTTCCTTCCACTTCTCAAGGTGGAAGAGAAGATGGTGCTTTGACTTGACTATCATGATGATGGATTAGGAAGAAAGAACGTGCTAATAAAGTACCATTCACAATTTCAAGATGCCCCAAAATGCTTCAAAGCCAGTTAAAAATATTGCTTAACATTATCATTGTCGTAATTGCAGGAAACTCTCACAAAAAGCATGGAGTAGATAACTAGGTGAATTCTTACATAAATGATGGTTAAGAAAGAAATATTACCCAGAATAGAAGGAACACTCCCAGCCATGGATTGTTTAATTCTCCATGAGAGAGTTGACTGGGCTTCTGCTGTCTCATGCAAAAGAATGTCCTCCAAATGTACAGCGTCTCCTCAGTACTGGTGGTGTCGTGTTCATTCTGAGGCCAGGGCTTTTCTGTTGAGTTTAGGCTAAGATTTTAAAATCTCCTTCTTCTTTCATGTGGCATGCACAGCTTAAAGTTGTAGGACAACTTGTTCTATTTGATCTTTTGTTTGTGCACGTCTAGTTGATTGCATTAGTCGAAACAGGGCGGACCACGTGAAAGTTGCAATCTTCCACCCCATTTTAAAATAAGCTAATACATTTCAAGTCAAGTGTATTGTAAAATGCACGTACAGTGAAATTCTGGTCCAATGAAATCTTGCTTGTAGCAGCATCACAGGCATGCAGACTCAGACAAAACACAAAAACATAAATCATGTACATATTACACAAGACAGGCTGTGTAAAAAGTCAAAACTAGAGCATAACACAATTGGAAAAAGTCCTCGATAGTACAAGAGGTGGTCCTTGGTGTTCTGTTGCTGTGGCAGGATTAGGGTTGTGCAGATAGACACAAAATGCTGGAGTAACTCAGTGGGACAGGCAGCATCTCTGGAGAGAAGGAATGGGTGACGTTTCGGGTCCCTTCTTCGATTTAAACCAGCATCTGCAGCTCTTTCTACACATTATTGAATTGAATTCCTTTATTGTCATTCAGACCTTACAGTCTGAACGAAATTTTGTGCCTGCAGTCATACATACAATCATACAATAATAAACAACACTAAACACAAATTAACATCCACCACAGTGTATCCTCCAAGCACCTCCTCACTGTGATGGAGGCAAAAATCTTAGGGCTGCAGTCTCTTCCCTCCTCTTCTCCCTCTGCGCTGAGGTGATTCCCCACCGGGCGATGGCACAAACAGTCCCGCGGCTCACCGAACCCCGCAAACGGGCCGGCTCAAACACCGCGGCCCGGGGGTGGTCGAAGCTGCCGCCCTCCAGTCCAGCGGACGCAGGATTAGGGTTGTGCAGGTTGATTCAAGAGCCGATGGTTGAGGAAGTGGCTGTTCCTGAACCTGGTGGTGTAGAACCTCAGGTGTCTGTACCTCCTTCCCTGTGGTAGCTGCACGAAGAATGCATGGCCTGGATGGTGGGGATCCTTGATGATAGAGGCAGTGCACCAAGATGGACTGGCTCAGTCTACCATTCTCTGCAGCCTCTTGCGCTCAAGTGTGTTAGAATTTCCATATCAGGCCACGATACAACCAGTCCGGATACTTCTACAGTACATCTGTGTTGCTTGTTAGAGTATTCAATGACATGCCGAATCTCTTTAAACTTCAAAGAAAATAGAGGCATGGGCGGGCCTTCATGATTACATCTGTGTGTTGGGTGCAGGACAGGTCATCCAAGATGTTAGCACCCAGGAATTTGAAGCTGCTAACTCTCTCCACCATCAATTCACAAATGAAATCTGGTGCTTTTAATACCCTCAGTTAAATTTGCCCAGTGGAGAACCAGGCAAGGGAGTCTTTTTGTAGTTTACTTCTTTATGACATTAAAGAACTTCTTTACGACTTAAATGTCACAACAGCTTCAGTTTAAAATGGTCAGCAGTGCATAGATTGGGTTTAATCACGCAGATCCCAGTGTTTGTACCTCCTTAAGTGATTGGATCATGATATTAGCTTATGTTTACCTCTTTTGGTAGAATGAATATCGAAATTCTTCACCTCGAAAGCTTCAACATTAATTTTGTTTTAAATAATTGTAGGCAGTCAATGACTGCTTCTTGTCTGATCATTAACCTATGTTAGTCTGCAAGCACTGAAAAACACAATTTCCATCTTTAGATTTCCTGTTGCATTGATGAAATAATTGGTGGTGTCGTGTTCATTCTGAGAGCTGTTGCCAAATTCACGCCAAACTTTATTCAGTGCCCTTCATCCCTGGCGAGAAAGTCAAAATCTTTTGTGCTACATATGTGCCTACACGCTTGTCAAAAGGCCAGTGCTGTGAATGGATTCGCTGCCCACTAGGAAACCGCTGGTTATTGAGATTACAACAAAGTGCTTGCTAAAAAACGACTTGTTGCTTTGGTGAGATATAACTCTGTTGCTTGCAATATATATATGTATATACTGGGCTGTTGGGAACCAGTGATCCATGCCAGGTTTTATGTCTGACCGGAGACGAGAGCGTCTAGCAAAGGGATCACATGTAAACCATCCCCTTTGTAGTGTAAGAGCAGAGTGACAAGGTACTTCTCGCTTGTATGCTCTTCTCCCTCTGCCACTTACTGACGGCACACTGACATAACCAGAGACAGAAGAGGAATAAAAAAAGGTCCTTCTCTCTTTCCTTTTTGTTGCTTTAATTGTTGTCATGGTTTGCTGGAGTCAAGCCAAGCCCCGAAGTGCAAGCCTTTGCAGCGCTGAGCTGTGTGTGTGTGTGTGTTGTCTGTATTATGTAGGGGTGCCTCCAGTCTGAGTGATCAGTGGCTCGTAAAGAAAAAGAGCTGTGTGCAGTACAAATTTCCGCCATCTTCCTTGCCTTCCCCTGGTGAATTTCTTCTTTCTCCCTCGTCGCGGAGGCAAAGCAAAGGGCTATTTCCCTGTCTCCCCTGCTGATCCCCCTTGTTCTGTCCCCACAGAAACGCTTCATCAAAGGGCTGAGGCAGTACGGCAAGAACTTCTTCAGGATTCGCAAAGAGTTGCTTCCAAATAAGGAGACGGTGAGTGTTTTTTTTCCCCATTATCTGTCTGTTTAATTGATCTGTGTTGGTTTCTGGTAATCTGCTGTTCGATTGGTTGTTCCCCCCCCTCCCTCTGATGTGGTTTCAAAACTTGTGGCGATTTGAGGGGATGGCAGCTTATCAGCAGAAGTGATTTCAAGTAGCAGCTTGTATATTCTTCATTAGTAACGTGTTTCTGGTAGTCTGGAAGATCCCGTTACAACCTCGCAGGTGCCATTTATCTAATAATGGTTAAGAATTGTTGAAATATTCCTCCCTGCTGCAGCTACAGAAAGATTTAGTTTTTTCCCCCCTCTTTAAACTGCATTGCAAAGTACCCTATTTAAGCTGCAAGCAGTTTCATTTACTACTGTTAGTTCTTTCGTTTTTCCCCCCTCGGCCTCAGCTTGTGTACTATTGCGTAATGTTTTCTCATCTGAGACTGGAGAACAAACGTGACCTCCCCGCAGCTCATCTGCCACCGTTTCTCTCTCCAATGTGTCCCTTTTCCTCTCTGTTTTGTTCAATTTTCAGGCAGTCTCACTGATGGCTCAGTCAGATACACTATCTTAACTTCTGACAAGCCAACCGGCTAATCATTCACAGCTTGTTGTGGCTTTGAATGAGCAAGGGGTTGGGTTTGGGGGGGGCGCAGCAGTTGAGGGTTAAAGGTCCACGCTTCTTGTTTATAGTGTGAAGTAAATCAGGCAGCAAACAAGTGGTAGTTTGCTTTAAGGCAATTATGCCAGGAGAAAGGTTCCTGGTGGGTAACATGCGTAAACAGGTTTTGTATTCCGCCACCTTTGTTCTCAATTGTGCATGAAATCAAACAAACCCACTTATGAACATCTCCCTTGTTAGGGTTCTGAGCTTTGCAAATGTTTTTATGTTTACCATCATGGGTTGTTATTGATTCTCAGATTTGCATTTTACATATACGTGCAACTTAATAGCCCATCACAGTTTATGCAGTTAGGAACCAGTGTTTTTCCTGTGCATGTAATCTAACTCCCTCACATTTAAAAAAAAACTTAAAACCATTTACTCAGTTAGTTTACCAGTTAACCCTTTAAGTGAGGAATGTCTACAGATGAGGTCAGGGGTTAAAATAAGATTGAAGTATGGAATAAATTTAATGGTCTGATGACTCTTTGTATTATATGATTAATGCTTTTGGTCTTGTTGCAATTCTTTGTGGAGGGCAACACAGTGACATATTTACCATTTGTTCTTTACAAGTGGAAAATGTCAGGTTGATTTTTTTAAATTGCATGATAATCCTTTTTTGCCCTTTGGCACAAAAATCTCTGCATTTCCCTCTAGTCTGATGGTGAGTACAAGGGTCATTGGTAACTCCACTGCTAAAAGTACCAAATATATCTGACCTCCAAATGTCAATTCGTGCAGCAGAGGGATTTTTTTTTAAAAGCTTTTTTCTCTGTTGCTTTTTTTCTTTTCCCTCGTCTCCAATCCTGCTAGCAAAACCTTTGCGGTTTCATTCTATTTGGCCAGTTGTAGCTTCTCATTCCAGTCTTTGGCTTCAAAAACACACATCTGTATAAAAGGTGCATGCTGTTTATTTTTTTGGAATTAAATTATCCATCTGCTTTGTTCAAAACTTTAGGTAATACTGTTGGATCAAAATAATAACGTTTGGTGATTTTTTTTTAAAATCCATCCATTTGAAGTAGGAGCCAAATGTTGTCACTTCTTTAACCAGAAAACGTATCCTCCGGCAAGCTGATTAAATGACAATGGAATAAACCCGAGTTGCCAAAAAATACTCAATTGGTCAGGCGGCAATGGTGGAGAGATTAACAATTAACATTTTAGGTCGTCAGAACCAGCCTGAAATGTTAACTCTGATTCTCTCTCCACAGATGATGCATGGTCTGCTGAGTATTTCTAGCAATTTATCAGATTTCCAGTATCTGAAGTATTTTACCTTTATGTGATTGTATTATATAAAATGCTGGTAACTATTGCATTTTTTAACCTGTGTTCTGTGAGCACAATTTAGAGCAAGTCTGTCAGTAACACACAGGCTAAGAACAGCTTAACCTGGCTTGAAGCCGTTCATGTTTGCAGTTGGTAACCTATTAGTTTCAGTTTAATATCACAGCTCTCCCAGCCTCCCTGGCCATATTTAGCTGGCCACTCAACTGTGGTCCTGTGTTAGGAGTTGATCCGAACTGCTCGGATTTTGGAGGAGATTTTGAACCCAGAACCTCTCTGGCTGGACAGACCAATAGACCACAGCTGATATAATGTGTTACCGTGTGTACTGCGATTATGGTAATGAGTAGTTAAACTTAGTTAATATGTGGTTAATAAATAATACTGAAACTGAACTCTTAGGTGTTGTAGAGTGGATGGAGTAAATGCAAATGCCTGAAACTGAAGTGAAAACGAGCTTAGGGATAGAGGGGCAAATGCCACATTTAGATTTCAATAAAATTGTGATTTGAAGGGTAAAAATGATGCCATTGAAATGCAAGTGAAGCTGTCTTACTGATTTTTGTGAGAGAACAGGGCTTTCTTCCATATAATTTAACTAACGAGAACACTCAACTAAAAATATTTTTCAAATATATGGTGGTTTAGTGGTCTTGCCTTTTGGAAGTTGCTCGTCATTTGTCCTCATCTGATGTCTGCCATAAAATGTATCGGCCACTGTTACTGGCCAATACCTATTTAACAAGGGGAAGGATATATACTTTTAAACTCAGTTTAATTAAAATGGGTCACGTTATGCAAATCATTTTCCAGGAGGTGTAATCCTTAATCCAATTAAAGGTGTACAGAGGAACATTGTATGCCTATTGTTAACTGTTTGTTTAAATATCATAATTACAGGATACTGGATTTTCTTTTCTTCAGAGAAACATTTTGAAAGTCACAAAATTTAAAACTGATATTTCATACTTTTTGATGATGTTTAACATTCCTATAAATGCAACTGCTTAATAGCTTATTATTCTCTCTTCTGTTCTGTCAATTTTCTTTCTGAGGATGGAGATTTGTAAAATGTTCAGGTCTGTTGCAAGATCTGACGATGTTTGTTTCCGTTCTCACGTGAGCTTTCTTTATGAAATGAGAGGCGGTATGGAGCATAACCGTTGTGCCATTAAGGAAGGTCTGGACCTGTCCATGGCCATTGTATAATCACAAACATTCCCCTCCCGTGTTCTCCACACCCAACAGCCACACCATCCTTGCTTCCACAAATTCTCTATGTTATACTGTGAGAATGCCCACCCCCCCCTCCCCCCCACAATAATGTCCCCTTCTACATTTCTGAAAACAATTGATCTAGCACAGATGAGCATATGAACATATCCTTCGTACTGTTCAATTTATCTGTGAACGAGAATTGTAGTTTTATCAAATGTGTAATTAATGAATGGTAGGAAGAGAAAACTGGAACCCATATGAGAACAGACGTAGGAACCATGAGATAAGTGGTGAGATATATTCTTCCTGATTAGTAACCCTTATTAAAATAATTACAGGCCTTTCTATCCATATGTAGTCGATGTTCACCATTCATGTGTCATTCCACAACATCTTTTTAATTTTTGAAGTTTTTTAACTTGGGAGAAAGAAATGGGAGTTGAGAGACCAGCCCTGATCATATTATATCTCATGTTAAATGATGAACCAGACAAGGGGCCAAATGGCCTTTTCTAGCTCCTAATTTGTAAGTTCATAACCTCAGGAATTGAATAATAATTTAGTGAGGAAAATTCAAACTCACTTTCTTCTGTTTATTTTCTCTTTCTTGCTTTTTCTCTTTTCTTTTCTTCCAACTATAGCTAAAAGTTAAAATTGAGTAGTACAATAACTGTATTATCTTATATGCCGTTGGTTCTATTTTTGTATATTTGCTTCTAATAAATAAGCATTTATTTGAGGATTATAATGGATAATGTTGTGCACTTGACCTTCATATTTTAATCTTCCCTAGTTTATAGACGAGTAATTGTAGTCTTAAAATGAACCGGGGTGATGAAGGGTTAGAATATGGGAAATAATTGGACATGGACATGAAGTCATTATCCAGATCCCATTTAAAGTCATGCCCTGTATCTTTTAATTTTATATAATTTCTTAATACATTTATATAAGCAGCACCACCTCTGGTGGGAGGGTTTACTTGCAGTGTGAAAGAATAAGCGAGTTCGGTATTCTGACTGCGCATGCCCAGGTCATAGGTCACTTGCTATAAACATTCTCGGCAACTGTGGTGCAACGTTGTGTGTAGGCTTGCATTTCGTCGGAGTCGGATCTCTGTTGAGTTGCTGCTGGGCCATCCCGGGTGTCCTGTCCCTGTCCAGCCTGGCCGGAGGTGCCCGGGGTGGCTCTGGCAGCTCCAGACTTGCAACCGGCTGGGGGGGGCCTGTGGCGACCCCGGACTTACAGCCGGAGCGGGGGTAGGGGCGCTGGCTCCAGCTCAGCTCCGCCTGTCCTGCCAGGTTAACCGGCAGCCCTGGACTGTTCAGCGGGTTGACCGGCAGTTCGGGGCTGGCCCAGAGCAGTGGCAGTCCCAGACTTGCAGCCAGCCTGTGGGGGAGGAGGGCGCTGGCTCCGTCTTGGCCCTGCTCTTGGTAGACAGAACGGCCCAGTGGCGGTTCGACAGTGCTTCCGGCGCCGGGGTCCCGGGTTCAATCCTGGCTGCGGATGAGGCGCGAATGTCTCACCGTCGGTCCAGTCTCTCCCCTGTCTCCTACTCGCAACTGCCCCTCTCTCGATGTTACACCCCGTCCTGCTACCAGGCTCCCCAGTTCCTCAGATTAAATATTTTTACACATAAATCATGAATAAAAATAAGAATTTATAAACAGCTTATACAGCCAGCGCTTTGTTCGCCATTTCTTTATAGCGAGTGACCATTGACAAATCCCATGATTCCTTGCGTTTTTCAGAATACCGAACTCACTTATTGCGCCTGGAGTTTATAATTATATTGATAATTATACTATTATGGTACTTTCAATGGTACTTTATTTGTGACATGTACTGAGGTACAGTGAAATGCATTTTTGTATACCGTTCAGTACAAGTATCACTACACATAAACACTTAGACACATGTTAGATAAGCATCTCATGGATACAGTACAAATATATTGTGAGGGAAAAAATGGAAAAGAGCACAAAGGGACAAATGATATATTTCCATTTATTATAGGAACATAGTGCCATGTAATTAGCAATATTGATGGCAACAGATTTGTCAGCTTTCAACATTTTCGTTATTTTATGAAAAGGTAAAATTAAATTCAGTATCCCGTAATTGTCAGTGGCTCACTGCTGGAAATGTAGAATCATTGAAGGGGTTAGAAATTCAACTATTTTCACTGTAAAAACTTATTTTGTATTATGTGTATCTCAATTTTTAATGCTATGCTAAGAATGAATGCGACACAGTGGCAGAGTTGCTGCCTTTCAGCGTCACAGACCAGGGCTCGATCCTGGCCACAGGTGCTGTCTGCACAGAGTTTGTACATTCTCCCTTTGACCGCGTTGGTTTTCTTTGGGTGCTCCAGTTTCCTCCAAAGACGTGTAGGTTTATAGGTTAATTGGCTTCGCTAATTCGGTAATTGTAAAATTGTCGCTTGTGTAGAGGATAGTACAAGTACACGGGGTGAACGCAGACTCGGTGGACTGAAGAGCCTGATTCTGCACTGTATCTCTAGACTGCTGAACAATATTCTGGCCCTGAAATTTTTGTCATTTAGTTTAATCTACGTGCATTAATTTTAAAGTTTGTTATTTCCCTTGTCCATCTTAACCAGAATTTTTATTTCAATGTGAAATGTTTAAAAAAAAAATTTGAGCCTGGTTTGCTGCCATCAGAGTTTTTCTGTCTATTGATTGCTGTTACAGGATTCTGTGGTCACCTTTCGAAGGTTCCCGACAGCCAAAATCTCTTGAAGGTTTCTGGCTACTATTTTCCAGATTAGTGGTGAGGGCTTTGCCAGCGATTGGAAATAGTGGAGCAAACTATCCAGTGGCAGGAGAGAAACTTGTTTCTTTTTTAAATTCACGAGCAGAGTCACAAGTGTTCAATATGTGTTAACTTAAAATGATAAGCATGCAAGTCCATATTATTCCCTGGGCAGATAATTATTTTAACATAAGCACTGTGTTACAATTTTTACTGCAACACTGATATGAAAAACATTTATTTTAATGTCTGTTTCTGTTACCTCTGTGCTTGACAAGGTCGATACATGGATGTATAAACTAAATAGCAATTCAATAGCTTCCATCATGTACAACAGTGTAATAATTTCAGTTCTGGTTTTCTGAGCTTGATTGATTATTCATTAATTTGCTCTCACAACAGATGAAATTTGTTTCACCGTGTAATTTCTAAGTTTTCTCATAAATATCTTTGCTCCATTAATGTTTGAGCTTGAGACAGCCCTTCTATTATTTTGTACCTTTTATTTGCAACGCTGCATTTAGAACCCAACCTAATGATGATCAGGAAACAAGGAACTGCAGATGCTGGTTAGTACACAAAAGGACACAAAGTGCTGGGGTAACTTAGGTCAGGCAGCATCTCTGGAGAACATGCATAGGTGACACTTTGGGCAAGACCATTCTTCAGACACGTTGTATGGGGTGGGAGTAGAAAGCTGGACGAGGGGGAGAGGCAGGACAAATCGTGGCAGGTAATAAGTGGACGCAGGCTCGGGGGTGTTTTGATGATTATGGTAATCTGGCTGGACCTGAAATGGAAGACTATTAACTGAGGTCTTTTAACATAAGGTAGATCAGTAATTAGTGTTATTAAAATTCTACATAAATGTAAACACACACAAGGAGTGACCTATTTCCTATTTTCTTTTTTTGTGCTATCATTACTATGAAAGAAAAACCTCGTAATTCTAAAAGTAGACATAATAATTGCACCAGCATTGTTGTCTGCCACTGCCCAATGTCTAGAAAGGTCAGGCAGAAATGCTGAGAAGCAAAGGCTTACTTTTACCTTTTTACTATAATTCTGTACAAAATAGAATCTTTGCCATTTAATATGTTCTGGGGAACTCGGATGGAAGCGGATTATGTTGCATCTCCATTAATTCTGCTTTGGGTTGCTATGATTTTTCCTTCCCTTCATTCTACTTATCATTTGCAACCCACAAATATGTATTTGTATCTATTGAGAAGGAAACAAAATTCCAAAACATTTTCATCAAAAATATGTTTTTAAAATATTTCCCAGTAATTATAACATTCATTTAAATAGTTTGACGCCACGATTATCTTACACAGCCATGCTGGTTTTAAAATCATTTAACAAATCAGCTGAATTTTTCTCTGTCGATGTGCACCACTGTCTAAGGGCAGCACGGTCGCACAGTGGTAGAGTTGATGCCTTGCAGCGCCAGAGATCCTGGTTCGATCCCGGCTACGGGTGCTGTTTGTATGGAGTTTGTACATTCTCTCTGTGACCGTGTGGGTTTTCTCCAGGTGCTATAGTTTCCTCCCACTCTCCAAAGACGTACAAGTTTGGGGGCTAATTGGCATGGTAAAATTGTAAATTGTCTCCGGTGTGTAGGATAGTGCTCGTGTGCATGGATTTGCTGGTCGGTGTGGACTCGGTGGGCCGAAGGGCCTGTTTCCGCGCTGTATCACTAAACTAAACAAAATTTTAGCTTCACTTAGTTTCCATTGATTTCAATGTTTCCTTTTAAACAATGCTTTAGTTTTTGCAGGAGGTATGAACACGCAGTTGCTCTTTTTAACATTCTTATGTTAAGTGAATGCCGTGTTTTTACTTAAACATTCTTATGTGTTTTGCTCCACTTAACTTTATCGTTAAAGCTTCAATGGTTGTCCCATCAGATACAGTGTTTGCATGCAGAACAAATGTATGATTGCAGACATAGAGATTGAAAGAGACTGCTTTATTCCAAAATGAGGAAGGAGGGTTGAGGAACCAGCTGTCTTTATGCTGGTTATATAAATTGTTTTGTTTATGCAAAGAATTTGTTCAACTGGTATTGCCAGACAATTGTTTTTATGTAGCCAATTGTGATCCTATTACTGTGCAATAAAGCAGTCATCGATCAGCTAGCCATTAATATGTGAGAATTGTAAATAGTGTTGTTAGCCTGCAATACTATTTGAAGCATGAGAATAAAATTCAGTGCATACATTTAGGAGTTAAATTAATTAGTCAGATTTTATATTCTACATTCCACGTTTGTGGAAAAAAATATCTGATTGTATTTTATATAGAAATCACCTGTCAAATTAGGTTGAACAGACTGTAAAAAAAATCACCTTTTTAAAAAAAAATTACATCACCAACATACAGTGGGACCTCATGGGGTTTTTCTGCAGGAATTAGGTTGCAAGGTTCCACCCAGTATTAATCTCAAAACCTTCATAATGTAGTGAATCATTTGTAGCTGCTATACATTTCCATCTTCAATCTATCTTCCAGTTTTCATATGCTCGGATATCTCAAGATTTGTGCCCAAAATCGTGCAGTTAAACATTGTTTTATTTCCAAAAGTGGCAGTTTAATGGCAATGATAGTTCCAGCTATTCAAATTTAAATATTTTATAACGTTTACATATTTCATAATGTTTTGCTGGTCAGTGAATAATTTAATTTGGCAAGATTAGATTTTTCAAGTTGTTGAATATTGACTGCCGTATTAATTTCCCAGTCCTCCCTTATTTCTGAATTTGCAGATATTCAGTGAAGAAGGAGCTTGCTGTCTCCCTTCCAGGCCTTAAATCAAACAGCGGGTTGGGTGATGAGTTTGAGTCAGAATATGGGAACATAAATTTAGGGCACTTGTATGGAGAAAACCCAATGCATTTGATCACTGTGGATTTGCCCAAACATTTGCTTCTTTGTTGTGTTGAATCTTTAATCATTTGGGGTATACTGAAGTAAAAGTATAATCTAACGTAATAAATGCAATATTTTCTGATTCCTCGAATTGGAAACTTAAATTGCTTCTGTGTGTGGACTAGCGGCATGACAAGAGCTGCTTATTTCAGCTATTACGGGTTTAATATAATATAGGTATTGATGAAAATAGTTTTACTACAAGATGTAGATGAATATTGAAAAGGAAGACCTATTGTGAGGTCAGACAGCTTTTGCTGTGCATGTGAGTTAACATATCAGGTGTGGAAACCATTATGCTGTGTCTATTGTGTAGGAAGGAGCTGCAGTTGCCGGTGTAAACCAAAGATAGACACGAAATGCTGAAGTAACTCAACGGGCCAGGCAGCATCTCTGGAGGGAAGGAATAAGTGATGTTTCAGGTCTATTGTTCTGTTCTCAGCCAAACCTACTTTTTTAATAAAAGCACGGAACAGGAAAAAAATCGTGTGTTTATTTCTGGGATTACCCATTCCTTTTATTTTTTCATGGAATAATTTTAGTTTAGTTTAGAGATGCAGCATAGAAAATGGCCCTTTGGCCCACCACGTCTGCACCGACCAGCGATCCCTGCACATTAACACCACCCTACACATTAGGGACAATTTTCCATTTATACCAAGCCAATTAACTTCCAAACCTGTACGCCTTTGGAATGTGGCAGGAAACCGAACATCTCGGCAAAAACTCATGCAGATCATGGGGAGAACGTACAAATGCCTTACAGACAAGCACCTGTAGTCAGGATCGAACCCGGGTATCTGGCGCTGTAGAGCAGTAGTTCTACCGCCACTCCATTGTGCCACCCTAATAAAGTTATAGAATCATACAACATGGAAATTGGCCCTTCAGTCCAATTTGTCTGTGAAGAACTGTCCCCACATGTACCTCTTGGGTCGTGGTTTTAACTTCAGTAATTCGAGGACCCAATTCTATGCTGACATTCCACTACTATTCTGCACAGCAGAAGGAGATTATGTCGTTCAGGCAAGATGTTGAACTTCACCCTTCGGTTGACATCTTGAATCCCATTTTGCAATTCCCATGGTTTGAGGCAGTAGTTAGCCCTTCACAGGGGCATTTGTGTTCCCTTAGCTGGAATCACAGGTATAGTCCAACAACTTGGGGCCAGGTGAGATTGGCGTGCAGAAGGACGTGGTTGGGTTAGTACCATGGAGAGTAGGGCCCAGGTGTGTTATTGGAGCGCACCCACGAACAGGAGTGAACGTGTAGGGCAGGTGTGTGGAGGGATGGTGGCCAGAAGCGTAGCCAGGTGTGTGGACAGAGTGACGTATGGAATGGGAGCAGTTGGGGGCTGTGGGGAATAGTGTGGATGGAGCGTGGCTGGGAATGTGACCAGATGTGCTGATGAACAACTATGGGGGATGGAGCCAAGTGTGTGCAAGAACCATCGGCAGTGAGTGCAGACATGTGAAGGTGGAGTATGGCAAAATCAGGACCGGAGGACAGGGTATGACCAGGAATGGGAGTCTCATTTGGCCCACCAAGACCACACTGACCATCGATCACCGTTCACACAAGTTCAGTTACCTCACTTTCCCTTCCACCCCCTGCACATTAGGGAAATTTTATAGAGGCCAATTAACTTACAAAACCACACAACCTTGGGATCTGCGAGGAAACCGAAGCACTCGGAGGAAAGCAACGCAGTCACAGTGAACAGGCAATCTCCACACAGATGACACCCGAGGGCAGGATTGAACCTAGGACACTTACACTATGGAGGCAATAGCTCTACCATCAGCATGACTGTGCCCTCCTTTTTGAGCAACTTTATTTTTATAAAATATAAACTAAATTCTACGTTGTTTATTCGCCATTTAAAATCGTGCCTCTGAATGACTTACTGCACAAATATTGTTGCCCATTTTATAAACATTTAATATTGTCTTTAGGCATACCTTTAATGAGGAAGGTTTTTTTTTTTAACATTGCATGCTGGTTAAAGTACACAACGTTTATGATTTATAAAATGCAAACATTGTGGACCAATGGACAGAGTGCAAAGCTCTTGGAGTGAAAGCTTTGTATGATCAGGTGTAGTGCTATGTGGATAGAATGATGTTCACAAGATATGCGCGCTGGAAATTTAGCTGGAGGCACTTTTCAATGGAAATATTAGGCTTTTATTTATGGAACAAAGTTATCAACAGAATGCAGTTTAACCAGGCTTTGGTGTTACTGATACCTGGCAGATGTAGACATTGATTTGAGCATCCTCAAGAACAGAAGGATACAGTAGGTCACATGTATTATTTAATGTTATTCCCAAATAAGTTATCTGATTTTTTTTTGGTTGCCAGCTACAAATCTGATTTTTTTTTTTTACAATTTTTTTACCTGTAACCTCATTGGAAAGTTTCATCAGAAAATAGGCCACAAAAATTGTGATTCAGAAATAAAAATTAAGTGCAAAATTAAGAAAGTTAAACGATCTATTGCTTCAGTTCTTGTGTTGCATTACTGATCTTCTAAATAGATTTTGCAATTTAATGGTATTAAATGGAAATTCAGATTATTGCTACTTAGACACTTGGAATGTTTATGTTGTCCGGACTAAGTCCAAAAACGTACAGGTTTGTAGGTTAATTGGCTTGGTATAAATGTAAAATTGTCCCTAGTGTGTGTAGGGCGTGTGTTATTGTGTGGGGCTTGCTGGTTGGTGGGGACTCAGTGGGCCAACGGGCCTGTTTACGCGCTGTATCTCTAAAAACACATAGAAAAGTAACGCAATTGCATTCCGAACTGTGCACATTTGCTTCATTGTGAAAGAACTGTCTTTATGAATCTGGCCCAGGATAAATGTGAATAACTAGGGAGACCCATAGGGAGCCCCAATGCACAGCCTTTTGATGTTTCAACAAGGCTTTGAGAAAATATAGACACAAGGAACTGCAAATGCTGGAATCTTGAGCAAAACGTACAAGTACTAGAGTAACTGGTGGGTCAGGCAGCATCTGTGGAGAAAATGGACAAGCAATGTTTTGTATTGGTTGGGACCCTTCTTCAGACTGAAGTACTTTGTGTTTTAGTTTGAGAAAATGTATTTGCTGTACCGTGTAATCATGGACAAAATTTAGAATTCATTCATGTATTTTGTTTGTATCTCACTTCTGAACCAGTGTTGGATCCCTGAGCATTTAAATGTTTAAATCTTATATATTGGGGAAGAGCAGAGAAATGAAGTCTTGGTCAAAATGAAAATTACTTTGTCTTTAGAACATTTTGGAATGACCTGAGACTGTAAAAACAATCTTTATCTTCAACTTTTTAAAATGTGTTTAAAATACTTTTAATTATGATGCAAGTGGACTGAGAGGTGAAGGGTAAAAGCTTGTCTTTTTAAAAAAGATTCTCATAGTTTTCGATTTAAAAAAAGTTAGTAATAAATCATGAGAGGAATAGATCGGGTTGACACAGAGGCTCTTGCCCAGAGTAGGAGAATCAAGAACCAGAGGACATAGGTTTAAGGTGGGAAAGATTTGATGGGAACCTAAGGGGTAACTTTTTCACACAAAGGGTGTTGGGTATATGGAATGAGCTGCCGGAGGAGGTAGTTGAGGCAGGAATGTTCATGAGGTTTAAGAAACATTTATACAGGTACTTGGATAGGACAGGTTTAGAGGTATATGGGCCAAATGTAGGCAAGATGAGACAAGTGTAGATGGGACATGTTGGTCGGTGTGGGCAAGTTGGGCCGTAAGGCCTGTTTCTACGCTTTGTGACTATAAATAGGCCATACTATAAGCCCCAATAGTGCTGTTAAGTGATTTAAGTAAATCTTTTTGTATGATGCTTTGGAGCTTTGTAGATTGAGACATTGTGCAACGGGTACAATGGGTCCAATTCCACCATCACCATACAATATTGAGCCTGTGTTTAATCATGGTTGTTGTCATAAGGTTTTGAGTTAAGGGCCTGTCCCACTTTCCCGAGTTACTCACGAATTCTCCCGAGTTTTCCCCTTGATTCAAACTCAGAGAATGTCCGTAGGAGACCGTAGATATTTCGTAGCTGCTCGTTATGCCAGCCGTAGGTACTCGGGGCATCAGGTAAGTCGGGACGTTTTTTCCAGCATGACAAAAAATTCCATGAGTAAAAAGGTAGTCGGGAGGAGGAGTTTGTGGATCACAAAAATCTTGATTATTTTTTTTTAAGTTCCTTTCAACTCAGCAGAGGACTCGGGAAAGTGGGACAGGCCCTTTAAAGTGTAGCAAATGGCAGGACACCTTCAAGTATTGATGTAAAGAGGGATCTTGGGTTTAAATCCACAACTCCCTGAAAGTGGCAAAACAAGTAGATAAAATGCTGACGATAGCGTATGGCATGCTTGCTCTCCTCATCAGTCGGGGCATTATGTATTAGAATCAAGAAATCATGTTGCAGCTGTATAAAACTTTGGTTAGGTTGTATTTGGAGTATTGTGTGTAGTTCTGGTTCCTCCATTATGGGAAGGATGTGGAAGCTTTGAAGAGGGTGCAGAAGATATTTACCGGAGTGTGAATGTGGTCTGGATTAGCTACAAGGAGAGGTTGTACAAACTTGGATTGTTTTCTCAAGATTGTCAGAGGTTAAGGGGAAGACAGAAAGAAGATTGAGAGGCATAGATAGAGTAGATAGTCAGAGTATTTTTCCTCGGATAGAAATTGCGAACGCTAGTAGGCATTGTTCATTGATCTTTAGGGAAGGGGGGAGGGAAGAGTTTAAAGATGTACGATTTTTACAGAGAGTGGTGTGGGCTTGGAACACACTGCCCATAGGGTAGTGGAAGCAGGAAATGTAGATAGTGGTGTTTAGATGCATTTGTGCAGGTACATGTACAGGAAGGGATTTGAGGGATATAGACCACACGCAGGAAGATAGGATGTATTTAAAATTGGCTACATGACCGGTGCAGACATTGTGGGCTAAAGGGACTTTTCCTGTTCTGTACCATTCTATGTGAATAAAAGTGAATAGCAAGTTGAGGAAAACATAATCCTCAAGTTATGCTGTTGACATAAAATTGATTTACAGTGACTTCCACTCATGTTACGTCTTCATTACTGCCCTGTATAACCAGATTAACTAATCACGCCTCTCACAAGCCTGCCATTTTTTAGTGCTTTAATCTCCAACCATAAAGCCTTTTTGTTTCAGTGGTTTGTGGTCCAAGCTATTGATGTTACACTATCACTTCTTCTGACTCCAGTGTGATAATATGCACAGCAATACTGATGTCTGAAGTGGCATCTAAGGCTGAAGGCAATTTGATGAATCCCATCCGCAAACGAATTGCTGTCAAAGCTGGAGATGACGGTATAGTGTATCTCAGCCGTGCAGATTCTGCACCACTTGGCACGCATAGATGTTCTAAAATGGAGAAGGGTTTTCAGCCAAAACGCCAAATTGCAATGGTGCTTTTATATTTATTGGAACAAAAGTGTTATTCTTGCAAATGAGTCCGTTGTTTCAGTATTGTCATTGTTGTGCTGAAATCCTCTGTTCAAAGCGAATGAGACTGATTCTACACTGCTATTAGGCTCGAAGCATCGTGTAACAGCTAACATTAGACGTTTACAGAATATAAATCATAAATAGATCTGTGTGTATATATATATATAAATATATATATATAGAGATATTGCTCACAATGGTATTTCTTAACCAGATGTTTAATAACATGTTTGAAAATCCTAGTGCAAGTATTTACTAACAAAAAAGAAAGTCAGTAAAACAAGTCTTTTCATGAAATTGGTCGGGTTTTTTTTGTACACATATTGACTGGAATTGATAAGTAAAATGCTTGCTCTTTGATTATGACACTTTAATTTCATCACAGAATTATAGGAGATTAGGAATAAACCATTTTGTCCTTTTGGCTGCTTTGGCATAAAATTAAGTCATGGCTGCTTTCTAAAAATTGTATTTTTGGAATGTACATGAAGAATATAAATTGTTTTCATTATAAACGTTATCCTTGAATTGTAGAAATTCAATGCTTGGTTCCCTTATGATCTTGACCTGTGTATAAATAATCTATTCAGTTTAGTTAACAATATATCACCCTCACATTTTAGAAATGGCCAGAGGATTAGTGTTTTCATTGAGAGAATAAAATTATCTATAATAACAGTGGCCTGTTGATATCATTTTCCATACCACTGAGAGTTAACCATAAGACCATTCGAAGTGAGAACAGGTTGTTCATTCAGCCCATCTAACCCGCTCCACCATTCAATAAGATCATGGGTAATATGACATTCCTCATCTACGTTCTTGTGCTTTCCTCCTATTCCTTTATAGATTTGAAATCTATCTATCTCAGTCAAGTATCGCCTAGCCATCTCTGACAAATGGTTCCAAGGCCAAACACCCTTCTGAGAAAAAAAAAATCCTGCTACTTTCATTCTGAATTAGATCTCCACCCCCCCCCCCCTTATGGTGAGAAATTCCCTCGGGTTCTGGACTAACGGTAGAAAAAATATTTTAGCATTTACCCCATCTGCACCTCTATGAATCTTGATTGTTTCAATAAATTAGTCTCTTATTCTTCTAAACCCCAATAAGCAAAATTCCAACATTTTTTATCTTCTTTCGTTGCATAACCCCTGGAGTCCAGGATTATCCAAGTGAAACATCCCTGAACCACCTGCAATGAATATCTTTTCTGAAATAAACCAAAATTGTTTGCAGTATTCCGGTCATGATGTTGCTGGGTGCATGTGCATTTGCAGTAAGACTTCCCAGCATTCATTCTCCAACCGCCTTGACATAAGAGCCAACATTCCACGTTACCATTAGTTGCTGGCTCTCTGTATTTCATGCAAAAGGACCTCCAACTCTCATTGTGCTCCAACTTTCTGCTTTTTCCCCTTCAGTAAAATAATACTTTTTTCTTCCAAAGTAATCATCTTCGCATTTTCGCATACGATCTTTCATTTTCCAGTCCCCCCCCCCCCCCCCCACTCATTTAACGTGTCAATGTCTCTTAATGAATTGTATCCTTCTTGAAGCTAACCTTCCCACCTATTTTTGTGTCATTTGCAAATTAGGCTACCACTTATTACTTTGTTCCTGTGTGTTAACATATATTGCAAATAGTTGCAGTGTCTTCCTGTGGTACCTCATTGGTAGTCCACCTTGAATTAACTCTCTTATTCTTACGAGCTGCTTTCTATTTGTGAGGCAACTGTCCAACATATTACCTCAAATACCATTCTCCCTTGTGACTTAACCATGCCAACATATTACTACAATGACCATCCATTATTGTGTCTGACAGCTTTTCATGAGACATCTTGTCAATCATTCTGCAAATCTAAATAAATCGTGTTTCTCCTTAATCCACATTGTTCAAGACTTCTAATTAATCTTTCTGACACTCCTTTGGATTCATGATGCTTGGTTGGATGATGATTTTCCAAATGTGTATCTGCCTCCACCGCCACCCCTGGCTGCGTGTTTGAGGCATCCACCACTCTCTGCGTGTTTTTTAAAAAAAAGCTTGCTCTGCAAATCTTTACATTTTTCCCGCCACCTTATAGCTATGCCCGCTAGACTTTGACATTTCACGCTGGAAAAAAAAGTCCTCTGGCACATCTCCAGAATCTATGCATTTTTAGAAGATTGGTGTTGCATGATGCTGCAGCGGTTAGTGCTGCTGCCACACAGCTCTGACGACCTAGATCCTGACCTGTGTGAAGTTGTACATTCTCCTTGTGTCCCGTAGATTTCCATTGGGCACTTTAGTTTCAACCCCGTGGGCCAGAGGTGTACTGGGTGGTGGATTATTTGTCCACTGTAAATTGTCCCTTGGCACAAAATGCTAAATGAACCATCATGACTATCACTGTATGATTCTATGACTCCATAACTGATCACACACTAATTTGGTAGTCACTCATTTTAGTGTCCCAGGATGCAGGTCATCTAGTCTAGGGGATAGACACAAGCTGGAGTAACTCAGCGGGACAGGCAGCATCTCTGGAGAGAAGGAATGGGCGACGTTTTGGGTCGAGACCCTTCTTCAGACTGGTTAAGGGAAAAGGGAAACGAGAGATGACGGAAATTATGTAGAGAGATAAAGAACCATGAATAAAAGATATGAATAAAAGTAATGATGATAAAGGAAAACAGGCCATTGTTAGCTGCTGGTTTGGTGAAAACGAGAAGGTAGTGCGACTTGGGTGGGGGAGGGATAGGGAGAGAGGGGAATTCTGGGGCTACCTGAAGTGAGAGAAATCAATATTCATACCACTGGGCTTGGTAGCTGCCCAAGCGAAATATGAGATGCTTCTTCCAATTTGCGTTTAGCCTCACTCTGACAATGGAGGAGACCAATGATAGAAGTCTATGGGACATCAGCCTTTAACCTCAATGGTTTTCTTAATATTAATTCTCCACTGATGATGGTGGTGGTATTGAATTCCTCTCCACGTCCCATTTCGTTCCTTGTAATTATTTTTGCCAGGTTCATTTGGTTTGAGAGCTGAGATCACTTGGCCTGTCATCCTTTTTATTTATGCAAAGAAACTGTTATTGTCAGCTTTTATATTCCTTAAATTATTATCAAGCTAGTTGCATGTTCTGTACAATAAAATCCTGCTGCAAGTGTGCAGGTGGAGAATTGTATCTCATTGTTGTACCCTGGCAATGATAACTACGGTCTGTGACAAAGATTAATGTTTTGTTTAAACACAAATGGATTTCTCTTTTTCCAGGGTATTGTGACCTTAGTGTAAATTAAGGATCTTTGTGTTTTGCACAGTGCAGCTGAAATCTTAAGAGATGGTATAAGTTTCAGGTAGCTCCTCGAAAGGGATCGTTGCCCACAAAATGAAAATGACAGTAAGCTGCAAATCGTTGCCCTTTTTCATTGTCGGAGCAGTTTGCTGCTGGAACTGACCAACAACGCACACACACACCCACACCCCCACACACGCATGCGCACACACAAACCGTATGCAGGATCTGGGTTTGATTATTTATCAAGACAGGTTAATCTCTGCCTGATACATCATATGTTCTTGGAGCAGAATTAAGCCGTTTGGCCTATCAAGTCTACTCCCCCATTCAATCGTGGCTGATCTGTCCTCCTCTCTACACGCCATTCTCTTGCCTTCTCCCCATAACCACTGGCACCCTTACCAATCAAACCTCTGTCAATCTTCGCCTTAAAAATATCCATTGACGGCCTCCACAGTCGTCTGTGGCAATGAATTCTACAGATTCACCACCCTCTGACCACTTAAGGAAATTAGTTGCTGAATATTGCAACCAGCTGCATTGTGCGGAACCTCTGGTCTGGGCTGCGCTCTGCTGTTGTACACGAGGTAAAATAACCACTCGGCTTGAGATAAGAGTAAAGGGATCTATTTTGAGTTCAAGAAGTATATAAGATTCTGTTTTTATTCTATTGTGAGTACTGTGTCTTTGTTTTCCATTTTGTGTTTGATGCATGCCAATCCCAAAGGACCTCTTGATTGATTTGCCTGTCTTTAGCTCTTACATTGCTGTTGTTAAGCAACAGATAAGGGAGCTGGATAACTCAATACATTTTGTATTCAGCTATCGGCCTCAAAAATACCATAAAAATTGCTAACTTATTCCATATGCCGTATGACCTCATTTGAGCATGGCCCAGCTTGTCACCCCCTTTCCCACTGGTCAGGACCTCCCCAGATCTGGAATGATAAAACTGTCATGTGTAAATTGTTCTGTAAAAGATTACTGTGAGCATTGAACTTGCTGCCAGTGCATGGATCTAATAAGAGAGAAGTGAAACCTTGCTGCTGACCTTTATTGCACTTCAACTACTGCTTGTCATTCTGTTTCCAGTAAGCGGGTTCTTACTGCAGGAGGGCAGAGAGCCAAGCCTCGGATCCCAATGCCATAAAAAGCCTAGGACTTGCCAAACGAAAGCGTTCAGTACAGCATCGTATGTCGAAACAGTTGACTAATGTCCCTTTTTTGTGTTGCTTCTCGGTCATTTTATATCTTTGTTTAGAAGCTGGGGCGAAACAACACATTTAGCTCTAAAATGCAAATCCCACGATCTTTTTAAGGCCAGCAAAGACTTCAAGGTCACCTTGCAAAACATTTTTTTGTGTTTGCTGTGACTTGCACAGACATTCCATCTTGCCCTCTGTAATCTTGATTGTTCCAAGCACTTAGTGGCAGCTGCACTGATCATAACCATTCTGTTGATATCTGTATTATACAGTTAATCGCAATGGAATTATTGATAACCCAAAGGCGGCGGGTTTTTCCATAATACTCGCAGGATTGTCGATGATCAGCTATCAAAATATTTTTTCCTTTCAGTTTGTAATCCTCAACATCAGCTCGGTTTCATTTGATAACTATATTTTTTGCCAATTTTTTCAGTTGATCGCGATGATTCATCATTGCTGGGAAATGAGCCATTTTTCCATCCACTGTATCCTCTTACAAATCAAGAGAGCAAGTTTAGTGCAGTGGCTACACGTCAAATCGCAGCTCTCCCCTCCCCCCACCCCCACCCCTTGGTGGAAAGTGGAGAACACTCCTCTGCACCATTGTGACATTTTTCCTTTCTCTACACCAACCATGTCTGTCGCAGCTCCTACTGAGATTACCACAGTTTAAAGATTACAATTCAAACATGCCCACGCTCATTTTGCTGCACACCAAAGTAAAGGAGCATTTGAGAAAAAACAAAGATGGATTTCTTTCTTCACACAGAAGTCGTGTAATGCAGCAGCATTGCGAAGCATCTGGATGCCGTGGCGATCACAAAGCTGACCATGAAAACAAACAAATATACTACAAATTTGTAAAGCACTCCTTTCACAGCTGACAGACCACCATGCAGTCTTTTTGTGTTTCTCTTGACACCAGTGCAAAATTCAGATGTTTTGATTTTCTAGTTCCATTTTGTATTCCCTAATGTGATCTCATTCTTCTACTGTGTCTGCAGGCACGCAAGGGTGAAGTTGGGTATTTTGGAGGGAAAAGGCATTATGAGTGGCCTTGGATTATGCTGACACTAATGCTTATTACTGTTGAAGATGGATGGCACCTTGTGTGGTCCTTGGAGCCCAATTCCACTGGGGTTTTCCTCGTGATTTTGAGCAGATCCTTTGAGTTTTAGACCTGAATCCATTTGGTATTGGAAATGTTTCTGTATATCTCCTCTGCTTTTTTTTTCCTCTATGCATCCTCCCCTCCAATGATCCTTCCTTAAATTTAAATATACTGCATGCAAGCAAGCCCATCAAGTCCATACCAACCATCAATCTCCCTGACAGACTACTTCGAAGTTCTAGTGCTTTTACATCCACTGCTTACACACTAAGGGAAATTTACTGAGGTCAAATAACCTACAAATTCCCACAGCTTTGGGATGTGGGCGAAAACCCGAGCACCCGGAAGAATCCTACACAGTCACAGGGAGAACGTGCAAACTCGATGCAGACAGCAGCCAAGATCAGGATTGAACTCTGGTCCCTAGAGCTGTGAGTCAGCGGCTCTATGAACTACAACACTATGTCGCCATTTTTAAAGTAACCATAGATTTCATGGAATTCAAATTCATTTTATGTTTGGGCACTGTTTTCTTTTAACAAATCCTGCAAACGTTGCTGCAAAGAAAATAAGATTGCTTTGCCCAGATAATTAAGAAGCGATATTATCTGTAACCTGCTTTGGCGGCCATCATGCTCATTATAAATAATCCCAGGCGCTTGTGAAATACAAGATGACTACCTTAATTTGAGGTGATTGCACAAGAGCTCTGTTGTAATCCAAGACTGACATAAATATATCTCATGGCTAGTAATATAAGGATTAAAAGATTAGAAGAAGAAATATTTTATTAGAAATAAGTGCAGAAAACTTCAAGAAGAACAAAAAATTAGAATTTGTGATTGCTGGTAATGTAATCGAACTCTGGTAACTATCCAAGTAATACACATCTGACTTCCTTTTATACTAACCGTGCCATCATTAGGCTTCCTAACATCTTGGATTATGTGTTCAGGTTTCTGGAGTGAGACTTAAACTAGGAAACATTCAGTCCGCAGTTAACAGGACAAAACATATTAACAAGTCATCACTATTCCACCCTGTTGAGTAATTTGGCTGCCACTCTTTCTTCCAATACAATACTGACCACACTTTGGGGGTGTTTCATTGACAATGACTAGTTGAAGAAAATCCTGGGGATGTGAAAGTTATATAAATGAAAATATGTTTGTACATTCTCCATTGTAAATGAACCTCCTTTATTTCTTGAACAAAACACACTAAGTGCTGGAGTAAGTCAGCGGGTCAGGCAGCATCTGTGACTAAAATAGATAGGTGACATTTCTAGTTGGAATGCCTCTTCAGACTTCAGAGCCAAAACATCCCCTGTCCATTCCCTCCACAGATGCTGCCTCACTCACTATGGCAGATATTATTTCTTATCTGCCATAGCCCTATCTTGGAAATGCCTTTATCTTTGTCAAAAGTGTTATGTTTTTCTTTATTAATTTACTTTGTTGCTTCCGTTGACCATGGTAAACTTCCTTTTCATAACTTTCCCATTCCTGGCTTCTGGTTTTATCACCTGGCCTGAAACACCAAATTGATTTATTATTTCAAATCTTCCTTATTCATAGAAAAGTCCAGTACACATTTTTTTCCTTGCTGCTTCATCTGCTCCCACTTCACTTGCTGATTTTTGTAATTTCCATTGCTGATTTAGAGAATAAGTTGTCCATATTCTCTCTGTGGCACATTGGTTCAGCTGGTAGAACATCTGCCTCACAGTGCCATGGACTTGCGTCCGATGCTAACCTGCATTTGCAGTTTCTCCCTGTGACCACATGGGTTTCTACCAGGTGCTCCGGTTTGCACCCACATCCCAAAGACGTGCAGCTGTGTAGATTAATGGCCTTTGCAAGTATGTAGGGAGTGAATGCAAAAATGGGAGAACATAGAACTCTTGTGAACAGCTGATCGATGGTCAGCATGGATTTGGTGGGATGAAGGGCCTGTTTCCATGCTATATCTATCAATTAAGCAATCAATCAATCAATATGGGCAATGTTCCAGTTTATCTCACTATTATTTTCCTTTTTCCCCACTCAAGCACTCAAATCTTTGATTTCAATCTATTTTCGTTTACTTGCCTTCCACTCGACTTATTACATTGTAGTCAGAGTTCCATGATGTTGTCGTACATTATGATTTCCGCTGCTTAATGAAGTAATGTAAGAAAAGAGCTTTGGTCCTTTTTGAAGGAGTGGCATGCATGCTGAGAAGCCAGTCGATTAAACAGCAATAAGTCACTGCTTTTTTCTCACATTTTCCTAATCTCCGGATACTTTTAGCTAATGACATTTATTGAAATGCTCTGTTTGTCATCCGTGATCCTTCAACTTAAGGTCAATGTCCACATGGTTCATTGATGGCTTTTGGAGCTGCACTGTTCCTGTTTTTCTTCAATGATTTTCAATTTTAATCAATGTCTTTGGTTCCTGAAATGCTTTACTTGTTCTCTGGGCATTACCACATATGAACTTTATGCTTTCACCATCCTGTCCAAGCCTGATTTCTATTCTTACCAACTTTCGCTGCCTAACCTTATGCAACCTTTCTATTTCTTTACATTCTTCGGTATTCAAGCATGTATTCCTTTCTGGCCATCTACATTAATTTTTGTACCTACGCCTCCTTGCAGTGAAGACCTCGCACAGCCCTCTAGTGCTCCCAGCTCATTTCAAACACAGGACACCAGAGCAACCTGCCACTATCACCCCATGCCTGACCATTTTCTTGGTTTTACTGTGTACAGAAATGGACTGCTGACTTTCTGAATAGTTTCACACGGAATGGAACACCATGTAATCATCAGAAAATATCCCCGCATCTGACCTTATCATTGAAAGGCGGTCATTGATGATGCTGCTGAAGATGTTTTAGCCGAGGGCATTACCCTGAGGAATTCTTGCAGTGATATCCTGGAGCGGTATTATTGACGTAGTAATCATGTCAGTCTTCCTTTGCATGAAGTATCGCTTCCGTCATCAGATTTTATTTTTACCCAATGGTGTCCACCAATTTCCATTTTAGCAAACCTCCTCCATGTCAGGCTGGGTTAAATGCTGTCTTTGGAATTTAGCTGTACTCTGTTTTTGTACTGAGCTTGTAGTGAGATCTAGAGATAAGTGCTGCTGGCAAAATCCAAACTGGATGTTGGTGAACAGGTTGTTGGTGAATGTGCAGTTTGTTAAGAGTCCCACAATACTTCCCATGATGTAATAAGAAGGAATTGCAGATGCTGGTTTAGACCAAAGACACAAAGCGCTGGAGTAACTCAGGAAGTATCAAAGATTGTTTGTAAGATTGCTTTGCTCTGTCTATTGCACAATATTTGTGCTGCTTGGCACATGTATTTTCCTGTGTTGCTTCATCCCCAAGTTCGTACACCCGCTGCTTCTCCTGGCGTGCCCTTCCACTTGCTCATTGAACCAGAGCTGATCCCTGGGCTTGATTGCCACAGTGGAGTAGGGAATATGCCAGGCTCTGAGGTTGCAGCTTGTAGTAAGATATATTGCTGCTGCTTCCTCTGCTTCAGGTTCCAATGAGTTAATCTAATCATAAGTCATCAACATGAAGCGTTGAAACTCTGAACAGTTGCAGCCGGACCTGCTGAGTATCTCCAGCATTCTCAGATTTTATTTCCAGCATCAGCAATTTATTGCTTTTCTGAGGTGGATCTTGTTATTTTTGATGGATGACCCTCTAGTGTGCAGGTCTTCACGGGAGCAGGAGCTGGCTTTGGGACCAAGCTGTTGCAGGTAAGAGCAGGTCATAGAACAGTGAGTGTTGCTGCCTTGCTGCTCCGTTAACTGCACGCCCCATGTCCTTCCAACTCTTTCTGCCTTGATTGATGATCACCTATTTTCAGCTTTTAACCTTGCTCGTCTCTCAGATGATGAATACTGCTTGAAATGTGCCTCCTGCCTCCCAATATGGGCACATTTCTCCATCTGTTTCTGAATCTCTGTATTTTGAGTCTAAAGATTCTGCAGGTGAATCTGCCAAAAATATTCAAGTCATTCAGCACAACGCACACCACTTTGTTCACAACTTCCAAGGTACTTAAAATCGATCGCAAAAAAAAACAAAACAGGTACATCAGAATTGAAGCTATGAAAAGCTGCTGATTGCAATGGTAAAGATACAGACATAACCCATGTAAATCTGATTACTGACAGCACTTGTTAGATATTTGGACATATTGTTTGAAACCGAATTGAATTGAACATGATTCACTACTTTATATTCAGATAAATATTTCTTTTAATATGCTACATACACAACATAGTTGGCCAGGTTTGACCTGTCACTTCATCATTCATTAAACAATCATTTGCTAATGATTCATTAAACCTCATGATTCATGGAACAAAATTCTGTCATTTTAACTTTTCAGAATAGTAAATAGAGTTTTCTTTGATTATAACACTGTGGACTAACTAAAGTCACTTATGATTACTGATAATGTTAGTTGATCGTATATTGAAAAAAACTTCTTGTTTGTAATTTGAGGTAGCTGAGTTTTTGATAAATACAAGATAGTATACAGTGGCGTCCATAATCCCAAGCCAAAATTTAGCAGCACGAAATCCATAAGAAGTAGCGGACTGAATTTTCTTCTGACTATATAATTAGTGAATTAGTGACTATATGAATTACACTCCTTAACCTCTTAACTATTGCCCCTGTCAGTCTCCCTCCCTGTATTGCAAGTAATATATATATATATTACCGGCAGCCATCACGGTCTAAGAAATGTATTATCCCAAGTCAGATTGGTTGATGAAGATGGTAGATGTTTAATTTAATTCAAACTAAATTCAGACAAAAGCTATTTGCAGAATTAGTTTATTTTAGTTTAGTTTTAGAGATACAGCGTGGAAACAGGCCCTACGGGCCACTAAGTCCACATACCGTTGACCACCAGTTCACACTAGTTCCATGTTATCCCACTTTCTCATCCACTCCTTGCACACTAGGGCAATTTTACAGAGGCCAACTAACCTAGAACCCATGCCCCTTTGGGATGTAGGAGGAAACCGAAGCGCTCGGAGGAAACCCACACAGAGGGAGAACATGCAAACTCCACACAGATAGAATCCGTGGTTGGGATCGGACCTGGGTAACTGGCACTATGAGGCCGCAGCACTACCAGCTGCGTCACTGTGCCGCCCACTGGATGCATTGCGGCAATAAAACTGAGCAGTAGCATTCTTCAAATGTGTTCACCTTGTCTCATGCATTATAGTGATTATCCTTGGCTAAATGTGAAAAATGAAGTTTATTTGAACATGGGGAGCATTAAACAGCTTTAAGAGCCATATTGGTAGGAAATGAGCTATGCTGTAATATGCCTGGGGCAGTGAAGTGGGAGGAGCCCGTGGGAGCATGAATACTGTTCATTGCTTCTGGTCTTGCGTGAACCTAGTGAACGTGTGCAGCAATTACTGAGATAGGAAAACAACTCTGTGTGATCACTTAATTTGAAGAGTATATAGTTAGGTGGGATGGGACAAAGGCCTAATGAGGTATCACTTCAGGTAGTGTGTGTCAGACTGACGATCCTAACAAGCTACGTGTAGGAAGGATCTGCCGATGCAGGTTTACACCGGAGTTAGACTCACAATGCTGGAGTAACTCAGCCGGGACAGGCAGCATCTCTGGGGAGAAGGAATGGGTGACATTTGGGGTCGAGACCCTTCAGAGTGGGAGTCGGGAGAGTGGGAAACTTTCCCCTCACCTCTCCCCTGACTCTCAGTCTGAAGAAGGGTTCCGGCACGAAACGTTGCCTATTTCCTTCACTCCATAGATGCTGCCGTACCCGCTGAGTTTCTCCAGAACTTTTGTCTACCTTCGATTTTCCAGCATCTTCAGTTCCTTCTTAAACATTGTTCTGTTTGGCCTTCTGTTTATGCACGCCAGGTTGATTGCATTCGTCGAAACAGGGTGGACCATGTGAAGGTTGCAATCTCCCACCCCAACACTTTGAGTTTATGTAACGTGGATCTTCACAATGCTTATTACACAATGACACCAAATTATCTCTTCGACGTGAATATTAAAATGTTTATTCTCGGGTTCAATGCTTATCTTTTTTGGGGGGCATGTTTTATTTTGGCATTTTTTGACGGTATAATTTCTCAGTATTGGCATTAGTCAGATTTATTGTTGGAGAAACTAAAAAAAACAATCACAAAAATACAACAGATTTTATAATGGCTGAAAAGAAAATTGTTGCTTATATAATAGCACTCATGATAAAAGAGAGAGAAAATAAATTAATATGTGTGACCCTATTGCCTTGTTATAGCGGCAACAACAGAAATATAATGTCCGCTGACCAAACGTTAATCTGCGTCTACCTTTATGGTTTAGTTTAGAAATAGAGCGCAGAAACAGGCCCTTCGGCCCACCGAGTCCGCGCACCGACCGGCGATCCCTGCACACTAACACTATCCTACGCCTTGTAGGGACAATTTACAATTATACCAAGCTAATTAACCTACAGACTTTGGAGTGTGGAAGGAAACGGAATATCTCAGAGAAAACCCACGCAGTCACAGGGAGAACATACAAACTCAGTACACACAGCCCCCGTTGTCAGGATCGAACCCGGGTCTCGGGCGCTGAAAGCGCTGTAAGGCAGCAACTCTACTGCTGCATCACCGAACACCGATCACCGCACATGTAACTCGAATGTT
The DNA here is from genome assembly GCF_028641065.1 of Leucoraja erinaceus. Taxonomy (NCBI): domain Eukaryota; kingdom Metazoa; phylum Chordata; class Chondrichthyes; order Rajiformes; family Rajidae; genus Leucoraja; species Leucoraja erinaceus. The sequence continues at coordinate 19,344,845 of NC_073406.1, read as the reverse complement.
AGGTTACTAATTTGGCCTTGAATAAGCAGGTCATTTACCACTAGAATTTTTGAGATGGAACATGCATGTGTTATTAACTTTAGTGTCTGAATATTGCTTGTGATGCTTGTAATGACTCGGGAAGGTAAGTTATGGTACATAAAACTCATTAGTATTAATTCTGTCTCTCACATTACAGAATGCTGACACAGTAGAGTGTGAAGTGGCTTTCTCCAAGCACCATGTGAAGTGCTGACTCGAGCTTGTCATTTTGTTTTCAGTAGGGACAACTCTTATCAGAACACACTGCAACATTCTGTTTTTCACAGAGTTTTTTTCTAATTAATTAGTATTATGTGGGTCAGCTTGTTTCCACAAGATGGCATTTAATGTAAAATGTCATAGAGGTGGAACCTACTGTATTTTCTTTGTTACTTGCTCATTTTTGCTGTTTAAAATGGTTTTATCTTCATAAGTGCTGTACCTTGCATGCGTGTAAATATGCAGTAGTGCAGTTTTAATGCAAACTGTATTTATCTGTGTGTACTTATATACAACAGTATTTTGTGTCGGACGAAACTAGGTGCTGGTTTAAACCGAAGATCAACACAAAAAGCTCGAGTAAATCAGCGGATCAGACAGCATCCATGGAGAAAAGGAATAGGTGATGTTTCAGGTCGATGCTGTCTTGGACAATCTGATAAAATCACTCTGAAACTCGAACATAGTTGTACAAAGCATCTTATTCTATTGTTTTAATTGTAGATTCAATTCATCTAAAATTCTTAGCTTTAATTATATGAGCTCCTATCATAGTTTAGACCTGTTGCTTTCTTAACTCAGCAGAACAACAACAAGTTGTTGTTCAACAATGTTCACTAATTGATGAAAGAATCTCTGTCCACTTATGGATGAAGAATGTGTGTAACAACTGTTTATTTCTGCCATTTCTACTTCTATGGCACTCATGATTGTTTGGTTTATTGTCATGTGCACCGAGGTACAGTGAAAAGCTTTTGGTGCATGCTAACCAGTCTGCAGAAAGATTATACACAATTGCAAAATTGAGCCATATACAATGTACAGATACACAATAAAGGGAGTAAAGTTTAGTGCAAGATAAAGTCCGATGAAAGATAGTCCGAGAGTCTCCAATAATGTAGATACTAGTTTCGGACAGCTGTCTAGTTGTTGATAGGATGGTTCAGTCACCTGATAACAGCTGATAACAGGGAAGAACTTTCCCTGATTTGGAGAGGGGAGAAGAGGGAGTGACCAGGGTGAGGCTCAATCTTGATTATGCTGGTGGCCTTGCCGAGGCAGCGTGAAGTATAAATGGAGTCTAAAAGCCTCCTCTCACTTCCATCAAACAACAGCAAGGAGAACCTAAACCAACACCAAAGAAGTCCAAGTAAATTATATTTAATTAAATGATCAGGATGATTTTATTGCTGTCAATTGGAATTTTGAAATGTGGGCCTTTGACTTAGTCTTTTGAAAATGTCAGTCTAGTTTGTTTGCGCTTCAACGATTCAATTAAAATCTTGCTTGCAGCTGCATCACAGGCACATAGATTCAGGCAACATGAGTGGGAGGAAACCGGAGCACCCGGGGAAAACCTATGCGGTCACAGGGAGAACGTACAGAACTCTGTATATACAGCACTTGTAGTCAGGATAGAACGCAGGTCTCTGGCGCTGTGAGGCAGCAACTCTACTGCTGCTCTACCCGTGCCGCCAGTGAAAAACACAATTAACAAACAGGTTCACAGTAGTGCAAGCGTTGTTACGTAGTGTTCTGTTACCAGGGTGCATGTCGCTTGACGAAATAAGCTGTTCCTGAACCCAGTGGTGTGGGACCTCAGGCTTCTGTGTCACCTGCCCAAAGGTAACAGCAAGAAAAGGGTATGGCTGGGATAGTGGGTATCCTTGAAAGATGCTGCCTTCTTGAGGCAGTGCCTCATGTAGATGCTTTAAATACATACAAGTGGTGAGCAATTTCAGATATTAATACGAAGGCTGAGGTGGCTATGTTGCTGCTGACGTCAATGGTGGGATTGGTTCGGTGGCGACTGAAATTTCAGGCGCCGATCTATCCCCTCTGTCTTTGTCATTTTCCAAAGAGGATGGCTTGGCTGATTGAAGTGTTTCCCCTGCAACCTTGGAGCAGGTGTTTGCCTGGGTGGTAGCTCAACAACGCTCCAAACGTCAAATATAATGCATTACCATCTTTCTGGCCCTTCACGTGGTGGCCTAAGCAGTTTGATCATAAATATTCTGTTTCAGGCAGTAATTAATGTCGCTAGAAAGGATCTGTGTACTGTAGCAGCTGTCCTCCATTGACAGAGAGGGCCAATTGTTTGGTGTTGTCTGATCCCCTTACAGTAGGGACAGCTGCGAAGTTTACATAATGTAATTGTCCTTTAGACCAGGTTTGAAGCTTTTATTCCCATACCTGATACTAATAAATGCTCTGCTAAATGTGGAGATTAAAAGCATTAACTTGCAAGGTGGTATTTTTCTAACTGGTGAATGGTTGCTTTTGATAACTGGATTTAAAAAAAAATCTGATGATGTATGGTAATTTTGCAGCAGGTGTATTTAACAGGTCATTTCACACCTTCAAAAGCAACCAGGTGACAATGTAAAAAAGACTGTTTGCTTATTTTCAAGGTTTGTGTGCTGGGTGCTTTGTGAATGTGAAATGGATTAAGTCAAGTTGAGTTTATTGTTAGGAAGGAACTGTAGATGCTGGTTTTCACTGAAGATAGATGCAAAATGCTGGAGTAACTCAGAGGGTCAGACGGCATATCTGGAAAAAAGGAATGAATGACGTTCCGGGTCAAGACTCTTCTTCTGACTGATGGGGCTCAGTCTGAAAAAGTTGCCAAAGTAGGATGAGGGCAGTGCAGATTAGTTCAAGTTGGTTGCAGGGATGGTGTTGTTCCTGAACCTGGTGGTGTGGCACTTCAAGCTCCTGGACCTTCTGGGAGCAGTGAGAGGAAGGAGTGCCTGGTCTGGATGTTGGGGATTTTCCATGATAGCAGCTACCTTCTTGGAGCAGTGTCTCAAAGTAGATGCTTTCAATGGTGTAGAGTGCTGCGATAGATTGGGCTGAGTTCACCACTTTCTTTCGCCCGTTGTGTACCTGTGTGTTGGAATTGCCATAACGGGCTAAAATGTAAGGATATCTAGAAAAAATGTAGTGAAGCATTTGGAAGCATGCCGAATCTGTTTAAACCTCTAAGAAAGTGGGCCTTATGATAGAGGTGCTCATGCTAAAACTACAGGCGATTGTATGCGACAAATGTGCCAATTAGTTTTTGGTTGAGAATCTTTTGCTTAATGGATTAAATCCTTTCACAGTAGTTACAAAGCGCATTTTACAGGAATAAAACCATAATTAATCTTAATTGAGGCATATTTTTTTAGCGTTACCTGGCCACTGTTCAAAGAGTGAACTCTATGCTGGTATGCTGCTTGATTTAATGGATAGATATTGCCAACAAACGTGTATGAATTTATTATATTAGTACAACGCATAATGATACCACAATAAGGGTCTTCTCCTTCATTTTGAAAATTTGGGGCAATATTTAGTAAAAAAACAAACAGACCAAATTGAGAAAAATAAACCTGGCACAACAAGGATATTTTACAGATTAATAATTGCTAATTGTAATTTGAGCAGGGGGATTTATACATTTGGTATCTCTCTATAAACTGTATATTGTTAGTGTGACATTTTAACAGTTGCCGAGGCGTAATCCAACATCCGCCTGCTGCAGACCACTCTTAAAATGGTAGCTGTGGTAACAACGCATGTTTATTTTAAAACTACAGAAATCTGTTGCATCTGCTTGATGACTGACGGATCTTTACAATTAATTCCTTTTTGTTTTAGAGGATTTAACCAGTTGAAATTAAAAATCAAAGAGTATAGAATAGGAACAGGCACTTCGGCCCTTAATGTGTGTGCTGAATATGATGTCGAGCTGAACTAATCCACTGCCTGCACATGATCCATATCCCTCCGTGCTTATCTAAAAGCATTTTAAACCACGATTGCATCTGCTTCCAACACCACCCCTGGCAGCTAAACAAATTTCCTCTACCTGCATGTGATCCATAAGATAGTTACAGAACAAGATAAAGAAAGATCTATTTCTGCATGGGAGTAAACCAATGCATTAAAAAAGAGTACCAATGCGAAGTGTTGCTGATATTCAGTGAGTTAGGTAGCATCTGTGCAAAGAGACAGAATTAACCTTTCGGGTTAATGACTCTTCATCGGATCTCCAGCATCTGCAGTTTTTTACTTATACGTTTTCTGCTTGTAAAGCAAAATGATGGATGCAGTGTGTAGACTGGCTGAGACAGAATGGACTTAGAGAGGGAGAACACTCGAGCTGGGCAAAAAAGACAATTGAATAGGATGGAAACGAGGAAAGGCAAAGGTGATAGCCCCCTTTTTTCAGTGGTTATTTGTGGCTTGCAAGAGAATATGAAGAGCAATTATAGTTATCAGTAAACCAGTGCTCTAACACGACATCTCATTTCATGATGTCGTAGTTCTGTACGAATCTTAACATCTCTGTGCACTTGATCAATGCACAAAGTGCTGGAGGAACTCAGCAGGTCAGGAGGTCGGAATAAATAGGCAACGTTTCAGATCTCTCCTCGGATGCATCCTGAGCTGCTGAGTTCCTCGAGTGCTTTGTGTTTTGCTGAAGATTCCAGAATGCAGTTTTTTTTAATACAACTGTGCACCCTATTGCACGGGTAAACTGGAGATAAATAACACCAATGAGAAATTAAAAGCTTTCCATTGAATTTCAGGATATGGCAGCTGCAAACCATGAACTATCTTTGGGGTTTGTAACGGCACTCTTTTACCTTAATCTGCAGAAGCACCATTGGTCAAGTTAAGTTTATTCTCATATGCACAAGAACGGTAAGGTACAGGAACAATAAAAATCTTGCAGGCAGGTGAGACTAATGTAGATGGTCGGTGTGGGCAAGTTGGGCCAAAGGGCCTGTTTCCATGTTGTATGACTCAGCTACTTTTGAGAACATCTGGGAAATACTTCTGTACATCTGGTCAGTTTCACGTTTCCCACCAGCCGTTCAGCCCATAATCAACTCGCATTAAAAACAGGATTGAAACTGGCCAAATTAATTTGCGCCAGGACAGCTGGCAGACAAGAGACTTTCACCCCTGAGCGTTGAGTCAGATTAATTTAATTATTCCAGAGATTAAATGCAAAAGCTTTACGTCAGCGCATCATCAAGTTGTTGTCTTATGTAACGTATAAAGGTTAAAGATTTCAGCAGTTTGGTTGTCTTTTGCAATTGTTTTTTTTTAGTAGTTCACATGAATCTTTACTTCATTCTTTCCCCTGCATTTGTGACAGTTTCCATCTGCAATTTGTTTTTCTGGAGCAGTGAGGAGGAGACCTTTTCCAGTGTAAATATTGAAGCCTAGCCAGTAGTGTTTCAAGAGTGAAACTTAGTTTTTGAGCTTAATTGAAAAATGTATTCGTCAGTGTGTTCATTATGAGGATTTTTTGCCTTCTAGTGTTCAGGGCTGAAATCATGCTCTTCTGTTGCACCTCCAATATATCCTGTGTTAGGCCTTTAGTTTAGATTAGAGATACAGCGCGGAAACAGGCCCTTCGGCCCACCGAGTCCGCGCCGACCAGTGATCCCCGCACACTAATGCCCCTGTCCCACTTAGGAAACCTCTTGAGACTTTGCGCCCCACCCAAAGTTTCCGTGCGGTTCCCGAAGGTTTTTGTCAGTCTCCCTACCTGCTTCCACTACCTGCAATCTCCGGCAACCACCTGCAACCTCTAGGAACCGCACGGAAACCTTGAGTGGGGCGCAAATTCTCCAGAGATTTCCGTTCAGTTTTCCTAAGTGGGATAGGAGCACAACGCTATCCTACACACACTAGGGCCAATTTACAGTTATACAAAACCAATTGACCTACAAACCTGTACGTCTTTAGAGTGTGGGAGGAAACCGGATACCCCAGAGAAAACCCACACAGTCACGGGGAGAATGTAAAGGATCGAACCCGGGTCTCTGGCATGCAAGGCAGCAGCTCAACCACTTTGCCAGCATGCCGCCCTTTTTTCTTGGCTGAGACACAGCAAACAATGTCAAAGGCAGGAGGAACCTTCGTGCTACCGCAGGGCAATGGATCTCTGCAAGTGTGCTATATCATGGGCATCATTGGAAGTCCAAAATAGCTGCAGTTCATGGAAATGAAGTGATATTTCATTCAGCTGGAATCTGAAGATCACTTTGATACAATCAAGGCCAGTTTTATCAACCATTTTTTAATCGATGATGGTGTGAAATTTGTTTTTTTTTTCCTGTGAGATACTGAATGTGATGCGTCAGTGTTGGCCAAATTATTAGCAACATCTCAATTACTTAAGTCTCTGGGTAACAATTATAGTTACAATATATAAGTACGGACAGTTTTGAAGAAAGATCTCCATGCAAGTGGAATAATCATGACTTTTTCTTGTTTCAGCAGTGGTTAATTTGACAACTTCTTGGCACTTTCAGAATATTTATGTCGAGAACTAGTGGAACAGTGGAAATACCGTTGAGACAGAAGAGATTGTAAACACTTGAGTCTGGAGCAAGAAATGCACCTCAGTAGGTCAGGCAGCATCTGTGGAGGGAAATGGACAAATTACGTTTTGCATCTGGCCCGAAAACCTTTGACTGTTCATATATTTTCACAGATGTTGCCTGGCCCGATATTTATGGTGGAAATAGTTTTATTGTGTAATGCACAGATTTCATTTGCAGTGACATTTCATATTATTTGAAATGACGCCCGCTTGGTTCGAAGTTACTGCCATTAGACCTGATCCCAACAAAGAAAAAGTTGGTCAGCTTGGGAGCGCAACATGCTGAGCCAGGGAGGGTCGGTAGATATGCTGACCCAACATGCTGAAGCTGGGAGACTTGCAGATGTTGGGATACAAGATGGTCATGTAGAAAGATAGCATTGTCTTAAGGATATTGCCAACCTATCAGGGATTATTATAGACACAAGGATCTGCAGATGCTGGTTTACCAAGGAAAGACACCAAATACTGCAGTAACTCAGCGGGTCAGGGAGTATCCATGGAGAACGTGGGTAGGTGACATTTCAGGTGGGGACCATTATCCAGTCTGAAGAAGGGCCCCAACTCGAAATGTCCATATTCATGTTGTCCGGCAATGCTGTCTGACCTGCTGATTTACTCCAGCATACTTTATCAGGGATTGTTGTTTTATAAAGGGAGCTCTAGTTGTTATGCAAGGAAGAGTGGCATATTTTATCTTTTAAATGAGAACTAAAAGAAAATTCTATTCTGTTGTTCATATGGTTTATGGAGTCATTCAGCATGGAAACAGGCCCTTCGGCCCAAATCATCCATGCCGACCAAGATGCCTCCAGTCCCACCGGCCCGAGTTCAGCTATCCTATCCCTATACCTGATCAGATGTTTCTTAAATGTTGTTAAAGTACCAACCTCAACTTCTTTCTCCGTCCGACAGCTCGTTCCGTGAACCCACCACCCTCTGTGAAAAAGGAATGTTTATGTAAAATATCTACCTACTATCCAAATTTCACGAAAGCATTTGCAACATCCAAGACAAATAGGAAGGGGTTACAGTTACCCATTATATCCAGCACGACAGCATGCTTTGTTCAGGGACCTGGAATCTTTTTGGAGGATTAACCAAAACTGCTTAATCGGAAAGAATGACAGTGAACTAAGCATGCCCATTAAAAGGTTCTTGCCCACTGCATAGAATTGTTTTGAAGAAACATTAGCTTTTGTTGCTCCTTTTTCCTGTGATGCTGCCTGGCCCACTGAGCTACTCCAGAACTGTGTTTAGTTTAGTTGAGGTACAGCACGGAAACAGGTCCTTTAGCCCACCGCGTCTGCTCCGACCAGCAATCGACAGCAGAAAACTCACACAGGTCACGGGGAGAACGTACAAACTCCGTACAGACAAACAACCGTAGTCGGGATTGAACCCGGGTCTCTAGGGCTGTAAGGTATTAACTCTACCGCTATGCCACATTTGTAAACCAGCATCTTCAGTTCCTTGTTTCTACTCTTCAGCTTTTGTTGCTTCCAGGTTAAAGATTGCTTTTATCGAAAGGCAGAAGACCATGAACTAAAATATATTTTAGCGAGGTTCCAAATAGGAGTATGAAGTTTACCTTTTGTTATATCGTGAAATGTAAACAAGCTGAATGTCTGCTTGAACCAGTGAAGTAGATTATGAAATAATTTTCTGTACGTATAGAGTTTATAGGCTATCAATAATTATAAGCAATTATGAAGCAGTTATTTTTTCTTTTAGAGGGTGACTATTCGTCCTACATTTCGAGAGTGGGGAATAGCTATTTGTGAAACACAGCACAGGCTCTCAGGAACATGAGCTATGAATCAGAGAGGAGAAGGAAATGAGCAGAAAGCCAACGCCCAAATGTTTGTAGAACATTCAACGGATTTATTTGGTTATTTTTAGCTTTAGTTTGTGCGGTACACATTTGGGAAAAGACGATTCGAATACCTTTTGTCGTAAATTTTAATCATGTTTACAGCTTCAACATGCCTTGACTATTTCACCTCTTTTATTAAGGAACATTTTTTTCTTTAAAAAGGGCCCCCTCTACTAATCTGCTCCATTAACAATGCAGTTTGCAGTGAGCCGTCAGTTGATTGCTCAATGCAGACCCAAATCGCACTCTGTGGAGCTGTATACTGAAATGAAAATTGCAAGATTCCAAGTCCATTTTTGTGTGGGTGTCGGTATGTGTGAATGCCTGCAGGCCGTTGCTATCTGTGTGCTTGCAAGTATAAAACTGGCAATTGCATTGCGTAATAAGAATTTATTAGGGTATCAATGACAGCTGGAGGTTCAGCTGAGACGCAGGAGTTGCTGTTATTTTGATTGCCCTGTGTATTCCTTTAAAGAGCCTCTCGTACAATGCAACAGTGAAATCATATCAGAAATCGGGTGTGTGCAAGGCATTTTGGGATGTACCAAGGTCAAGAACGACACAATATAAGCACATGCTGTTCTTTCTCTCCCTCTGCATGCTTTTAGCCTATCTTTAGGAAGGAAGGAAATTAATTAAATGGGTTGTGTGTCATTCATTGACGTAAAATGAAAGTCATGAAATTCAGTCCAATTCACATGTCTGATCTGTACATCAAAAGATGTCAATTATTTTCACAAGGTTGTTGTCCCTTTATTGATTTTTTCTGTCAAACTAATCCGAAATAACAGGTTTCAACATCTTATTGATTAAGTGTACTAAAAAAGCAAATATATAAATATTGCAAAACCCAAGACTATTATAATTTGATTTTCCATTATTTTTGCAGTATTTGATGGGACATGGGTGGGGGTATGGAGTTAGTTTATGTATATTCTGCAGTTTTGGTCTGTTAACTGTGCATAGCACCAATATCTTTGCATTCATAACATCGGAATGCACTGTTCGCCGCGTAATGGGTGATATTTGCAGCACAGGTCTGTTGAAGTTCATTTCACTTTCATTCCATTAATGGGTACAGTACAAAGAAACCACTCAGTATCTGCACTGGAATTTGGCTTTCAGAATAGCACCAAACAAGACTAATGTTCCTGCTAACATTAGCAACTGACAGCCTTTGGAAAACAATTGAAAAAGAAATAGAATGTTGACAAAATACCTTTTATATGCAGCGCATTTACTCTCTCCAGCGAGATGGAATCTAAGGGCGGCATGGTGGCACAGTGGTAGAGTTGCTGCCTTATAGTGCTTACAGCACCAGAAATCCGGGTTCGATCCTGACTAAGGGTGCTGTCTGTGCGGAGTTTGTACGTTCTCCCCGTGTCCTGCGTGGTTTTTCTCCGAGAACTTCGGTTTCCTCCTACACTCCAAAGACGTACAGGTTTGCCGGTGGATTGGCTTGGTATGAATGTAAAAGTTGTCCCCAGTGTAAGATGGTATTAATGTGTGGGGATTGCGGTGGGCCGAAGGGCCTGTTTCAGCGTCGTACTAAACTACGTAGTCAACTTGGCATTCAAACTAATTCGCCCACCATCAACAACTGAAAGACAACAATGACCAGAAACTCAAATGGACCAACCGCATGAGGGCAGTGTCAGTGTCTGGTTATACTGAGGCGAATGATTCATCTTCTGACATCCAATGTCCTTTCCAATATCCACAAGGCGTGTCAAGGGTCTTCATTTCCTCAGATGTGTTTAGCTCCAAAAACGCTCAAGAAACTTAACACTCATCCAGGATCAAGTGACTTGCATGATTGGTATCCCATTCACCTAACAATCCATTCACTCACCCCCCCCAACCACCAGCAGTGCACCATGGTTGGACTATGAAAAATCCATTGTAGTTACTCTTAGTCTGCTCTAATAATACGCCCAAACTCTAAGCCTCTAATGTCAAAAAGCCCAGAGCAACATGCACACGAGGGTCCCATATAAGGAAAGCCGTGTTCCTTCACAAAGTCAGAGTGGTGGGGACAGACGAAGAATGCAACACAAGTTCATTAGAATTGGATCAGTGGTTCCAAGTTTTACAATTACAACCATTTCAGAGTGAAATGTGGGATTTCTTTCCTCACAAAGAATTCATTCATGTGGAATTCATTGCCACAGAAGGCTCGGGAGGCCAAGTCATTGGATATTTTAAAGATGGAGAATGATAGATTCTTGATTAGTACGGGTGTCAGTTGTTATGGGGAGACGGCAGGAGAATGGGGTTGAGCGGGCAAGATGGGTCAGCCAGGATTGAATGCCAGAGTAAACTTGATGGGATGAATGGCTTAATTCTGCTCCTATAACTTATGAAAGAGCCACAAAAATTTGGAGCACTCTTCCTGAAGAGGTCATGGGCACTGAGTCAGATTAACCTTTCAAGACAGAACTTAATAATGTTTTGTCAAGTAAAGGTTTCGAGGGATGTAGTGCAAATCAGATAAATGGAGTTAACGATGTGATGTGATCTAATTAAAAGGTGGAATATGCACAAGACTGAATTGCCTCCGTCTATATCTGTGAGAGAGCTGCAGCTAATTATGGAGCAAAGACCTTCAGGAAGGCTCCAATGATGAAAGTGTATCCGTCTTAGTGAAGCCTGCATTGCACTGGACGGAAAATTAGGCTTGTTTAATGATTCAGAGAGCAAACTGATCCTTTGTGACTTTTAACATTAGTGCATGTGTCTTGACTAAGTACTCAAGGCAAAATGTTGTGGCTGGAACAGTCATTACTACATCAGTTGTACACTATTTAGTTCTAAAATACTTTCAAGTAGCATTTCACTGTAACCCGAGTGTCAATAATATACATTTCAGACTGAATATATCTATGAATTTATGGCAGTTTATTTTGAGGTCTGTGGTTCCTTGATTAATTACTGATAGGCACCAGTTGGATTACATTTTTTTCAGGTCATCTTACTTACGGTGCTCAACATGGTGACTAACTCCCAACCATAACTCATTTGTGCAGGAAGAAAAAACAGTGCAGCTATTTGCTTTTGACAGGAATTAATACATCTTAGTTCATGGTTCTTAAAGCAACTGCATAGGAACATACAAAATTGGACCCACGGTGTGAACCACAATAAGGTTAAGACTGCCTCAGTTGCAGCGGAGACTGACAGACTAAAATATTTTCAGAGACCTGAAAATAGCAAGATGGAGCCAGAACGTGGCAACTTTTTGCTTGCTATTCCAGAAGAGGATCTAATATATCAGCCACAACAGTAATCTCACTCTCTCACTTATATATTGCTGTGCAGTATACTATACAGGCACCTCGCGTTTATGTGTGTTTGATTTATGTGTTTTTCAAGCAACATGCTTGTTCATTTAATACCAAAGCTTGATTTACACGCTCGTATTTTTGGAATAACGTGCTCAAATTTATTGCTAACAGTGTAGTCGCATATATGTTTAATTTGTGCAGTTTTGAATTACGAGCTGTTTTTTTGTAATGCCTGCACAAAACGTGAGGTGCCTATACCTATGTACACTTTGATTTGACTGGATAGCATTGGAAACAGATTTCTACCGTATCCCGGTTTATGTGACAATAATAAACTAGACTAAACTAAAAATCGCATGTTAAAATGAGGCATCCAAACCACGAGAATGGTTCTTCCTTAAGGAGAGGAATTTTGCCTGGTTAACCAAATATGAATTCGGAAGTACAGCAATGTTGTTGGCTCAAATGGCAATCTTTTCAGGGCAGTTAGAGGTGGCCTTTAACTGCTGCTGCCCACAAATCAACAAATAGATAAATAAAAATTCCTCAACCCCCTCAGCTGAATTACCTAGTTGCTGCAGAGTCTCAGTAGCCACTCCAAGTTGGTCAAAATCAACCATAATATTATTGAACTGCTGAATTCCTCCATCACTTTATCATTTGCACAATATTCCAGCATCTGCAGTTCCTTGTGTCTCCATAATAATGTTGGTATCTTGTTGTTTCACTACCAGGTGAAGTCAATGTGGGACTCTGCTTTGGTTCCATTGAGGAGGAATAATTTGCCAAGACTTTGACGCTTAGCCATTTAACTAAGATTACAGAAGGATTAGTGATGGCCTGGAGAAAAATGGAAAAAAGTACATTGAACTCATACTCTCGTGAAAATCCACAAGATAAATTATGTCCTTATCTGAGTTAGTTTGGATTAGTTACGTTTATTGTCATAGTGTGGCAAGGTGCAGATACAATGACCATTTTGCTTGCAGCAGCATCACAAAGACACAGAACTCAGGCAACACACAAATTATATATACATTTCACCATGACAGCGAAAAGGGAAAGACTGCGAAAACAAGATATTAGTACAAAAACACTTTTAGAAAGCAAGTGAAAAATGGAGTCTGTGCTATTCTGTTGTGGAAGGTGGATTAGGTTTGTGCAGTTCAGATCAAGAATGTGATGGTTGAAGGAAAGTAGCTGTTCCTGAACATGGTGATGTTAGACTTAAGGCTTTTGTGCCTCCTGCCCAGTGGTAGCAGTGAGGAAAGGGCACAGCCCGGATGGTGGGGATTCTTGACGATAAATGGCATCCTCTAGAGGCAGTGCCTCGTGTAGATATGAAGGGGAGTGCTGTGCCCGTGTTCATGCATGGAGATTTGGAAACGACAGGACTGAAGGCATAGAGGCAAATACAGTCAAAAGAAAACCTTTGGGCACTTAGAAGTGCGAGACTGGAAATCAACAGAAATCATTTTTTTAAATAACGTGTTTTAATTTTCCTCACTTTCCCAATGTATGTCGACCCAAATCGTGGCAGAAGCGGAAGTTGAGCGTGTTGTTTCATCAGAAGTCTGTAAAGAAACAAGGGCCATCTGTTTTACTATAATGAGCAAAGATAATAATAACTCTATAAATATAGCCGTGAGATCCATGAAATGGTTCTCTGCTTTTTACACTGCTATCCTCTATTTTGGATAAGGGAAAAATTGAAGTCATTTTTTGGGCACAAATTATTGAATGGACATCTCAATAAATTTAAATTGTACTATGACCAAAAATATGTCCATATGAGTATCTGCAGGATTTAATGTCACTCAGATTGCCAGACAGAAAAGTAGGTAAATGTACAATGCTGTATGTCTTTATTTATAAAACAATGACATTTTGGTTGTTTATCAAGTCAGAGATATTAATGTGTTGCACATTAAAATCTGTCACAATCATAGTGTCTTTATCTTGCTTCAATTAGATCAGGGGTGTCAAACTCATTTTAGGTCATGGGAAAAATGCGATTTCATGCGCGCCGGATCGCGTCGTGCAGGCGTGAACGCAGTCCGATCCAGCACCGGGGGGCAGCTGCAGCCCACTCTAGCATCGGGGAAGTCATCTCGCGGCTTGAATCGGACCCCTTCGCGGGAAGCATCCGGTCCACGGGCCGCAAGTTTGACACCCATGAATTAGATTATTCACCATTATTTTTTTTTAATTCTCTGTAGCTTGGTGTTCACTATTTCATGAAACTATCTCAATGTGTTGTTTTCTTGCTGTTGCTGTAATCAAATCAATCTATCTATAAATGTGCATTTGCTATAGCTTTGGAAACAGTTGAATTAACCGAAGTAGTGAAATTAGAATTGTAGTAAAATACATCAGGATTGATCAGAAATCAATTAAATTACACCAGTTTACTCATGGTTCAATTGTTTCCTGTCCATTATGACAGCATCTGGTTTAACTTCCACAATAAAATTGGAGGGGAACCATTATGGCTTCATCGGCTTAGGAAGAAATTGCCAATTACATCCTTAAATGTTCAGCAACAGGGAACATAATGGAAGTGAGCTGCAGCAAAACGTTCTGATGCATCCATTATTCTTTACGTATGCAAGCAAAATGTTGGTAATCTCTAAATGAAAGCTCTCCCCAAAGTATAACATAGTATCCCCAATATACAGTAAATAGACCACCCAGCATTTGGTGCTCATGTATTGATTTCTCTTCGTGCTAGTTGAAAATGACACCAGCTGGCATCTGCAAGATGCTCTACTTAATTCATAATTTATGGAAAGAACTTTATTCCTCGGATGAAAAAGAAACCTTGATCCCTTGATGGTACATGGTTATTCAAGATTGAAAGCTACATTTACACCTGAGATGATCAAATACCCTGCAACGATGGACAAATATGAAGTGTATTCTGTCAAGCTACACAGTTCTTTGCCCATGGGCATGTGTATGCTAAGCCGTGTATCTGATCCAGTGTGTGGTATGTTGAGGTAGACTTCCCTCCACTATGAGCAGCTTATATTGTTTGTTCAAGTGATGTAGGGCCATGTTTGTGAAGCTTGGGTCCGGTACAAACTGTAACGGTCAACATAATCGAACAATGGACCAAAACTGGTGTAAAGAATTCACCTTTGTTGAATCAAGGAACTGCAGATGCTGATTTACCAAGGAAAGAAACAAAGTGCTGGATTAACTCGGCATCCCTGGAGAACATGGATGGGTAACGTCGGGTGGGGACCCTCGGTCTGAAGAAGGATCCCGACCCGAAACGTCACCTGTCCATGTTCTCCAGTGATGCTGCATGACCTGCTGAATTACTCTGGTATTTTGTGTAAATTCTCCTTTGTATCCTGGATCAGAGCTTGATAACTCCAACATTTTGTGTCTATTTAAATACTTGACTGTATAAATGGAGCTGCTAGACTCTAATTCAAACTCTGCAATCTCAGTGCTTGCAATGTTTAGCTTTATTCAACGGAATGTTAATGCACAAATATTCTGTGCTTCATTTAACTCATCATTACTGTGTATGTTTGCCCTGTACCTTTGCTGTATTTTGGTCAATTTTACCAAGAGGAAAATTCCCATGCTGGGAATATTTTTAAATTAAGCTGTCAATCTGCATTAATGCATAAAATAATATTTTTTTTTATCATAACATTTGAGCAGCATAATCCTTTTGTAATTTTAAAGAAAAAGAGAAACGAGGCTTTAGAAAGATGTCATTGGTATTGTTTTTGACAGCCATTATGTCTGTCCTCAGAGTAAAAAGCTTTTTTTTCCCTTGTTATTTCTCTGCAAGCCTTTCCTGTATTTTGCAAAAGATTTTTCCTGTAGCTACTGTCATTTACTCATCACCTCAGGAGATTCAGAGACAAAACTGATGATGCTGTTAAACTCTGGAGCTGTATCTACGGTCGATCTTTTATCCTTCCGAGCGGCCATCATTAAGTATAAGCATAGCATATCTATATTTTATAGGGCGACCCTGACAGTTGTCAGGTTGATGCTCTGCAGGGATGGTAGGGTTGTGGATTTAATGAAGGGCAGATGAATAAGAAAATATTTACTGCTGGCAGGCTTGCAGTCAAATCTTGTGTGTTAAAGGTCCGGCAGAATGTCATATAAGAGTCCATCACCAAAAGCAGCCCTTAAGAGAACAGTGTACAAAGGTTTAGTTTCATTCTTATAACATTCATCTTAAATGTACAAGCTGTTATACCAGTCTACATTGAACGACCCCTTGCATTTTGCTGTCTCTTCTTGGTATTGCAACTTTATCAACAGCTGCTCTGAAGGCATTATCTTTTCTCCTGAAAGCTGCAATTTTCACCCAGCTAAATAAAAAGGCTATCCTTAAAGGCTCTCTATGCTCCATAGTCAGATCTATCTCCTGCATTTATTGGTGTCCCTGAGGTTCACCAAATTTTGAACTCGGCTTTTACCTCATAACTTGTTTGAAGCCCTTCCTACCGTGCTGAGTTTGTTCTACACAACGCAGTCAACAATATTGTGTACGTGCAATGTTCTTTCCTTTCTCATTGTCAATCTCCTGGACTTTTGGCCATCGTCCTTTCTCCCTCATCAATCCCTGCATGGTTCTGATTCCAAACGGTGAAATCATCTCAAGGAATAGATTGAGTAAACGCACAGTCTTTTACCCAGAGTAGAGGAATCAAGAACCAGAGGGTGTTGGTTGAAGGTGAGAGAGGAACGATTTAATAGTAAACTGAGGGGAATTTTTTTTTCACACGGAGGATAGTGGGTATGAGGAACGAGCTACCAGAGAAGGTAGTTGAGGCAGGCACTATACAACATTTAAAAGACATTTCAAGAGGTACATGGACTGGAAAGGTTTAGAGGGATATGAGCCAGACATGGACAAGTGGAACCAGCGTAGATAGGGAAGATGACCAAGAGTCTGGAGGTAGATTTTTAAGAAGAACATCGAAGTTTGTAAAAGATTAATTTTTGTCCTTCAGTTAAATAAATAAGGAGCAATTATGCCTTTCCCCTATGCCTTGATCCGTAGAATTTACTACCACTTCCCAATTGGACATGGTGGATATAGCATCAATACTTTAATGGGGGGGGATTTTGTCCATGGCTGTTTTGGGGCATCAGAATCTCTCCCTGTGCATTTAGAAAAAAATGACTTTGTGGTTCTATTTAATGAGGCGGAAAACAAAATCACTCTTGTAAACATAAGGGTACATTATTAGTATTACAAAATTGTTGAATTGGTCTTAATTAGGCCATTGCATTGATTTCTAAATCCCCAAAGCCATGTTGATATTTATAAATTCTGCCAGTTCATTAAAATCTGGCACACCACGGGTCTTCATTCTGTAATATTGCTGCCTTAGTTTATTGATATCATATCAATATAACATTTTTTTTGCTGTTCACACAATAAAAAACAATGAGCGTCGGGATTAAAGTTTGATCTAATTGAAGTATTAGAAATGATCAGCAAGTTGGGCGGCATGGTGGCGCAGCAGTAGATTTCCTGCCTTACGATGCCAGAGAGCCGGCTTTGATCCTGACCACAGATGCTGTCTGTACGGAGTTTGCACGTTCTCCCTGTTGCCGTTTGGGATTTCTTCAGGTTCTCTGGTTTCCTCCCACATCCCAAAGACGTCCAGGTTTGTAGGTTAATGGCTTCTGTAATTGTCCCCAGTGTGAAGGGTAGAATTAGTGCACGGATGATCGCTGGTCAGCGTGGAGGGCCAGTTTTGGCACTGTATATCTTAAATTAAGTTAATAAAGTGAAATTAGTTCCCAATAGCGAGTATAAAACAATGGATCATAACCTATCAAAGCTAAATAGTTCAAGAAGGATTTCTCTGCGTAAACATTTCTTGGTCGAAATCAGAACACTTTTCCTCAAAAAGCTGCTGAATACAAATAAACTAAAAATCCTAAATTGTAATTCCAAACTGAACCATGGTGAGAAAAGAGTTCAGATACAGATCAGGCTCGAATGAGTTCTTCCACTCCTGTAACTGTGGTCATCCTGGATTTGATGATCTCAAGGTCGCACCAAGTTTGTTGAATGTCTGACAGCAGCAGGAACACTAATATATTTTGGTATTCAAGGCACAGATCAAAATAAACCACTGGACCTACTTCATTTTGGTTTATTGTCATATGTACCGAGGTACAGTGAAAAGCTTTTGTTGCGGGTGAACCAACCAGCGGAAAGACAATACATGATTACAATCGAGCCATTCCCAGTGTACAGATGTAAGGGAATAATGTTTAGTGCAAGATACAGCCAGTCCGATCAAAGATAGTCCGCGGGTCACCAATGAGGTAGATAGTAGTTCACGACTTCTCTCTGGCTGTGGTAGGATGGTTCAGTTGCCTGATAACGGCTGGGAAGAAACTGTCCCTGAATCTGGAGGTGTGCGTTTTCACACTTCTATATCTTTTGCCTGATGGGAGAGGGGAGAAGAGGTAGTGGCAAGTGGCAAAGAATATTCTGACCTTGTCGAGGAAGCGCGAGATATAAATGGAGTCAATGGTCGGTTTGTGCGATGGTCTGGGCTGCGCCCACAATTCACTGCAATATTGTGTGGCCTTGGATGGAGCTGTTCCAATGGCACCTTGAAGTCCAGTATTGCGCCTGTTTCGTAAAATCTGCTGAATATGGTAGTTGATTGCAGTGTCCTGCATGGTACCATACTGACCACGGATAAACTCTGTTTTGAAGATAACTTTTGTTAGTACAAATTCTGATGCTATTAAAACTAAATAGCTGAGATTCGCAGATTAAACCAACTAAGGTCTTTCCACATTTGGTCTCTCTTCATGGCCTGTAGCAAATTATAGCAGCACGCCTTTAGCCTGTATGGTAGAAAATCTACAGTTCAAATTCCTTGGGATTGAGCAGCTTTTGAACCATGGATGTATATGGATCGCCTATACCAATATTTGTCACTCTAATAGTGTTTATTGTACCCTCTATGATTTTTTTTAATTTGTTACATTAATGGGGTGCAATAGTACAGGGAACCCTGCCATCCATTTTGGAAGGAATCCTGAATGTTCAGATGTTTTCAGACTATGCATTTGTTCTGGAGATCGTCCACGAACAGCAACTAGAAGTAAGATCTGAGGTGAAGAGAGCTGAGGGAAAAAAAACCTAATCAGTTTATACAGGAAGCTTCTCTTGATTCTGCTGTACCTTCACGGTTACGTAGAACATAGAACATCGTAACACAGAAACAGCCCCTTTGGCCCTCAGTGCTTGTGCCGAACATGATGCCAAGTTAAACCAATCTCCTCTGCCTGCAGGTGATCCATATCCCTCCATTCCCTGCATATCCATGGGCCTATTTAAAATCCTTCTAAGCGCAACAATCGTATTTGCTTCCACCAGATGGGACGTACGGTATAAATACAGAAATAAGCTGTTTGACTCTTTTCCCACTCGAGATCACGACTAATAATTTACTGCAGTGCCATCTTCCTGCTCTGCCCCATTCATCTTGATCCCCAATATATGCACAATGCGATCAATTTTTCCATCAAATATTTTCACTGAGCCCACACAGGACTCGAGTGTAGAGAATTCCCGAGATTCACTGTCTTCTGAATGGAGGTATTTTGTCTCAACCCCGAATGGCACATGGGTTCTGGGTACTGAAGCAGAGAGAAGCATTATCTCTTTGCCGAGCCTGCCAAGCTCCTTAAGAAGGTTGTATATTTGAAAATGCGGTTTCTGTGGGTATAGACAATGTCTGTTAGATAGCATGCTAAGCAGCTGTGTTTATAAGAACATTAAAGTTAAAGTGTACAGTGATCTACAAATAATACAGAATAACTTCAAATAAGAACAGTCATTGCTCAACATTATAAGTTGAGGACAAAGCCAAGGCAATGTTGAATTAAGAGTCTGAATTCATACAAGGGCTTGTGCGTTTTTTTTTCAATTAATGGCACTTTGTATTGGGTTTTTCAAATCTACAATGAGCTGAGATGTACAAAGCAAGCGTAGGCTATACAGCCTAGTTTGTTGATGAGCTGCAGCCTCACAGCTTCAGTGATCTGGGTTTGATTCTGACCTTGGGTGCTGTCTGTAGAGTTGGTATTTTCTTGAGTACATCAGTTTCCCTTTAGGTGCTCCAGTTTCCTTCCACATCCCAAGGATGGGCTGGTAGGTTAATTGGCCACTGTACTTGTAACACCTCCATCCCTTTTGCATGGGTTGGTGGCAAAAAGAATTGCAGGGGAAATTGATGGATATATTTGAAATGATTTGTGGCAGAAGTACGGGCAAATTAGGAGAGGGAGGAATGGCACAGGTGGGATTGTTCTCCTTGAAGCTGGCATGGGCTTGATGGACCGAGTGGCCTCCTTGCATGCCAGTATTCATTAAATGAGTCTTTGTTTACCCAAGCACAAAGCAGACGGCTTGTACTACTTGCTCAGCGTCTTGTGAAGATGACAACGATTACGTAGTAAGCACTGGGCCCTTTTCACGCAAGATCATTAACATTTTATTAAGTTGTTAGTAGTTGTTGTGCCACACAAGATACACCATATGTCTGAAAGTTATGTAGAACACAGGAGGAAAGAGACCGAGATGGTAACAGGGGTAATGATATACTGTGCTGCATACTCCAGGAATCATTACAAACTGTTCTTGCCATTAACATTTATGCTCATTAGTTTGTACACAAAAAAGTACCGGATAATTTGCCTGGTTGATTTCTTTGGAAAGAATCTTTGATCAATGATTTGCTTGTGCTAATGTTTCAGCAGAGTATTGATTCTGCCGGAGCTTTGTTCGCTGTGGGCTCAGAACACATTTGATTAACGTCCAATTGACTTTGTACGCATTGAAACCAGGAACCATTTTGCACTGATTTGTTCCTTTTTGAAGCCAGTCCGACATGTTCTTTTGTTTATGTACGTACGCTGCCGCCCATATAGTTAGCAGTGTGTGGTTCCAAATCTGTTTGATTCACTGCACTTCAACCCACATGGACTCTTAATCCCTGAACTGTGATGCAAAGCAAGATAGGTGGTGAAATGTGGACTGGATTTTTCAAATCCACTTTCTCTCTTTGTTCTCTTATTCCTTGCACAAAACCCGCTGGAACTTGTTGCCAACTTAATACCAAACCAATCTACCAGGAAACTTGAGGGGAATAACACAGCTTTTACATTTATATTGAAGTTTTTTTTAAAAGTTGAAACGCGCTTAGTGTGTGAGCTGCAATTAACGTGAAATTTATTTTTAATAACACAATTACTGAAGGCAGGTAATGTTCCGTGGAACCACTGGACAGAAATGGACGATACCTTAGGAAGAGAAGCAATTAGGGCTGAATGTAGTATATATATACTACCATAGATGGTTTCCATTATCATCCTTACATTCTTTATGATCAGAAAATGTTGGGGAGAAATTTGATCCCGTTTTGCTGTGACCAGTTTCCAGGCCAATCTTTCACATCAGATCCACTGTCAGGTTTTGTTCATTTGACACCAGCAACTTCCCGTGAAACATATTAAACCCTGAGTATAATCATTAGCATCTCAACTCCCTTTTAAGATCCTATTTTCATTTTTAAAAGAAACTGGGTTCAGAATGATTGTGTACTTGGGTCTGCAAAAACTAATAGAAGGCGTTGAGAGGAATTGTAGATCCCACCAATCACAAAATTGAAGTACGCCATATTTAATCTTCAGTGCCGGAGGGAATTTGGGCATTGTACTTGTGAATCGTGACCCTCCCAATGCCCAACTTGAAAAGCAGAAAATGTCAGAAATACTCAGCTGATCAGACAGCACCAGCAGTGTAAGAAATGGATGACATTTCTGGTCAATTACCTTTCATAAACAATGGTATCTCAGACCCTATTTCTGAAATGTTGCTCCTGTTTCTCTCTCCATTGACACCACCTGTGAAATTTCTGCATTTGGGATTTCCAGCATCTTCAATATTTTGTGTAAAGAGACTGGGAATGCCTTCCTGTTCATGAAGCATCTTCCCAAGGAGTGGTCATCAGTCATTAAAAACAGAGATCCAGTAGTCCTCTACACATATATATTTGCACTTATTTTATGAACCCTTTTTTAAAAGTAAATTTATTTTGGCATTTTGCGAGAGGGGTTTGTGAGTTAATGCCAGATAATTTGTTGATATCACAAGAGATTGATTGAGTTTCATTCAAAATCTGTGTTCACTTCCGTTAGAGGTTATTGAATGACAATCCACCATCTAACGTCATGATCTTCCAAAGCCAAGACCTAACGTGAAAGGTTAGGGACAGTAGACACATGGGAATAACAAGTTATGCACATTACACACTCCTAAGTGTTATAGTTCTTCGTCGTCACTGGGTCCGAATCCTAGAACCCTCCCTCCAACTGCGTAGTGGAAGATTTTTCATCAAAATTGCTGCAGTTGTTCGAGAAGGTGGTCACCTCCATCTTCTCAGGGTCACTGGAAGATGGGCAGCAGATGCTGGCTTTGACAATGACGACAACGCTTGCTGTTTTCCCAGTGTATGACACAGCCATCTGTAACCCAACTATTGCAGATGATGCCCAACAACATCTTTACCTGACAGTTACATACATTGAGATTGTACAATGTGCTTTTATTGAGTTGGAAATTGAGCATGTTTTGTACATTTCAACAAGCGTGCGGTTCGAAGGAAACAGAGCTTCGGTGTTAATAAGACCCTGTTAATGGCCATTGTTCTGTTTTGTTTCAGGGCGAACTGGTAACATTTTACTACTACTGGAAGAAAACCCCAGAGGCAGCCAGCTCCCGAGCTCACCGTCGACATCGCAGGCAGGCTGTATTCCGGAGAATTAAAACACGCACTGCAACAACTCCAGTGAACCCATCGCGACCACCATCTGGTGAATTCTGTAAGTTGCAATCAGGTTGATTACAATTTTCAAGAAATAATTCACAAGGGACCAGGCAATTTATGTTTAGCAAGCCATGCAACCCATTTTAATCAGTTGTCATAGATTGACAAAGAATTGGTATATTAAGTTTGATTTTGTATGAAACTTTAAGCTGGCGACACAATATAACTAAAATCTATCCCTATTTTACAAGTAAATTATTATTAAACTCCAGGTAACTCTGAATGGTTGATTCAGCTTTCAGTACAGTTAAACACTCCTTGGTCCATTGAGAAAGTGGTTGTTATTGAATCTTCATGAGTACAAAACATATTGAAAGATCAGAGGAGGTGCATATTTTAGAGAATTTAGTCAGGCAGTGGTTGGCGTGTTTATGGGGAGAGCATTTTGGAGACTGTGAGCATTAACTCATAAATTTCAAGTAGTTATGGAAAGGAATAAAGGGCCTGTCCCACTAACGCGACTTTTCAGCGACTGTCTTCGATCTTCAAGCTTGAGGGCATTCGGCTGAAACTTATTCATACAGAGGATGGCGAGTATATGGAATAAGCTGCCAATGGAGGTGGTTGAGGCAAGTACTACAACAACGTTTAAAAAACATTTGGACAGGTACATTTGGATGGGAAAGGTTTAGAGGCATATGGGCCAAACACGGGCTGGTGGGACTAGTGCAGATGGGGCATCTTGGTTGGCATAGGCAAGTTAGGCAGAAAGTCCTTCTCTATGACTCTGTAACTCAAGAAGCGTCTGGTCTGATACTTGAATCTCCATGGCATAGAAGGCCACAAGCCAAGACCTGGAGAGTGGGATTTCTGTAGATGGCATTTGATGGTCTGCATGAACATTGTGGGCCGAAGGGCCTTTATGCTGTATGACGATGACTTGGGGAAAAACAAGTATACATTCCAAGCAAATTCAGCCGTAGAAATACATGACATATTCACTATTTTAAACTGGATTTGTCAAACAAACTTAATACTTACTGACGGCAATGAAAACCAAATGCATAGATAACATTGACACCTTTCAGTGATTGATAATGCCACTATTTATACCTCAATTGACAGAAGCATTTGTTCGGCACTTATTAATTAGTGTGCTGTGTGAAAGCAATTGAATGGTCACAGTCTGTCTCTCATGTTGTTGCTTTCATACTTCTAAAAATACATTTTAATAACTGCTTAAAAAATTGATATATTTTTCAGACGATGTGTTATTACAGCAGAGGCTGCTGGAAAGTATGAAATATGTGTTTTTAGTCTTGCCAGTGGTGGGCTTTGTTCCTTTCTTCACAATCATTTAGCAATTTGCGGGAGGCATCTGCAGATAAAACTGAACAACATGCAAATGTTGTCACTTGTAAGAACGGCATTCGTTGGATTGCCTCTTCTAAGTCAGCCGGGTTATTCTGCTGGCACAATGTTTGTGCTCTAGCTGCCTAAATCAGTAATTATATCTGGGCATGTACATGTTCCATTATCAGCATTTGCGTATGCAGAATAGCACAGTACTCTGCAGTCGTTTTACCAGGCCAGCGGATAAGCAGTGTAGACATGTTGCCACTGATCACTTTAAAAGAAAAACATAATATGAATCTCAGGTTCTCCTGGGACAGACAATGTGATGGCTTGCTGCTTTATGTTGGAGTTGAAGCAACAAACAGTACAAGGCACCATCTGGGAGACACGAGGAACTGCAGATGCTGGAATCTTGGGCAAAACACAAAGTGCTGGAGTAACTTAGCGGCTCAGTCAGCATGTGTGGAGTGAATGGATAGATGACATTTGGAGTTGGTCTGAAGATGGGGACTGCCCTGAATCATCACCATTTCCTCCACAGATGCTGCCTGACCCACTACGTTACTCCAGCACTTTATATTTTACTCGAGGCACCACCTTGGAATAGTTTTGTCAACGTTTGCAGCATGTATCGGACCTGGCCCTTCTAATTGGATATTCCCATCAATTGCAGCACCCTGAATGCAATGAATAAATCCTAACCAACCAAGAACATAAGTCAAAAAACTAACGTGCTAATTTATGGTTTAATTAAAGCATAATGTTTAATATGTAATTTGAAAAATTAGTGTTACCTAAGGGGCTATCCCTCTGCGGCGACCTAATCCGCGAGTTCAGAAGAGTTTGCCCTCAACTCATGCTCGCAGCTGGCGGACACGAGGTCCTAGGAGATCTTTGTAACTCTCCTTCATGCTCGAGAGTAGTCCCCGCGTACTCGAGGCCTCAGCTAAGTCGCAGCGTATTTTTCAACACGCTGAAAAATGCCCGCGAGTAAAAAAAGGGTTGCCATGGAAAAAATCAATATTTATTTTACTCGTAGGTTTAGTCGAGGTAGGTCGTAGTAGGTCGGCATGTTATTCGTTGGTAATCGAAGGTAGTCGTAGATAGTCTTCAACATAGTCGAAGGAGGTCGGCTTCACTCTCCACTATTCGGTGTCCAATTTTCCCGAAGCTAGCCAAAACTAATCTTCAACATAGTCGAAGGAGGTCTTCAACATGACGCTTTTTCAAACTCTCCTAAATACTTCTAACCTCGCCAAGTAGGTCGCTGCAGTGGGACAGCCCCTTTATGTCTAGAAATGTAGTTAAGACATTTTTTTACTTTAGATATACAGCATAGAAATAGGCCCTTCAGCCCACCAAGTCCGCGCCAACCAGCAATCACCCCCATACACTAGCACTATCCTACACTCTCGGGACAATTTACCAAAGTCAATTAACCAACAAACCTTTAGGTCTTTGGATTGAGGGAGGAAACCCGAGCACCCGGAGAAACCTAACGCGTCACAGCCATTGCGTAGAAACTCTGTACAGACAGCACCTACAGTCAGAATCAAACCCTGGTCTAAAGCAGCAACTGTCGCTGTGCCACTGCGCTGCCCCTAAATAGTTTTTATTTTGAGTCTCAAATTTTTTTTTTGCATGTGTGTTTATTTTGTTGATGGAGTTTTAACACTCATTTGTAGAATTTTCTTCAATTCTTCTTTGATCATGACAAGACTAGCAAGGACATTTATTTCATATTAACTTTCCCTGAAACGATGGGGGAAGATCTTCTCGAATCAATGTATTTCTTGTGGTTTCAGTACTCCCACATTTGCTCACTAATTAGATTTTCCAGGATATTGATTCAGTGATCGTGACGGAAGAAGGCAGCTCCAGTCGGTGTGTGACTCAGTGTTACTGCCGTTCCTGTGTCATTTCTGCAGTTGTCACAGGGAAGAGAACTGCTGTTCAATTTAGTTTATTATTGTCAGGTGTACCGAGGTACAGTGAAAAGTTTTTGTTTGCGTGCTTGGGGCCAAAGCGTTCCTGCAGTTGTACAGGGTCCTAGTGAGACCACACCTGGAGTATCGTGTGCTGTTTTGGTTTCCAAATTTGAGGAAGGCCATTCTTGCTATTGAGGGAGTGCAGCATAGGTTCACAAGGTTAATTCCCGGGATGGCGGGACTGTCATATGCTGAGAGAATGGAGCGGCTGGGCTTGTACACTCTGGAATTTAGAAGGATGAGAGGAGAGCTTATTGAAACATATAAGATAAGGGTTTGGACACACTTGAGGCAGGAAACATGTTCCCGATGTTGGGTGAGTCCAGAACCAGGGGCCACACTTTAAGAAAAGGGGTAAGCCATTTAGAACAGAGATGAGGAAACACTTTTTCACACAGAGAGTTGTGAGTCTGTGAAATAATCTGCCTCATAGGGAGGTGGAGGCCGGTTCTCTGGATACTTTCAAGAGAGAGCTAGATCGGGCTCTTAAAGATAGCGGAGTCAGGGGATATGGGAAGAAGGCAGGAACGGGGTACTGATTGTGGATGATCAGCCATGCTCACATTGAATGGCGGTGCTGTCTCAAAGGGCCAAATGGCCTACTCCCGCATTCATTGTCTATCCAGACAAAGAAAAGACTACATGATTACAATCAAGCTGTCTACAGAGCACAGATAAAGGATACAACATTTCGTGCAAGTTATAACATTGAAGTCCGATTAAACATGGTTTAAAGGTTTGAAATGAGGTAGGAGGTCATGCCCGCACTCTAGTTGATGAGAAGACCAGGAGCTGGGAAGAAACTGTTCTGGAAGTAGCACTGATGTCTTGTTGTGCTCCATCCTTTTGATTGAGACCACAAGCCGCAATAATGGTGGGGATAGTCATTATGTCAGGGGGAAAGGGCACATAACAAGGCATCTGCTAGATGGACATGAAGCCAAGACAAGACACAAAGTGCTGGAGTAACTCAGTGGGTCAGGCAGCACCTTTGAAGAACATGGATAGGTGACGTTTTGGGTCAGAACCCTTCTTCACTGACTGATGGGGTGGGGAAAGAAAGCTGGAAGAGAAGAGGGTCAGGACAAAGCCTGGCAGGGAATACGTTGTTGCATGCGAAGGGGGTTTTGATGGTAGATGGTTCACAAAGACCAGAGATGAATAGTTAGGTGTGAGACAAAAGTGTTGTGAAGCTAGAGGAAGGAATGGATGGGGGGGGGGGGGGGGGGGGGGTGTTATGTTGTTACCAAGACAACTTATTGCAGATCCTGGTCACCCTTGGTGATCTTCCCGCCCCCACCCCATCCCACCAAAGTGCAGAACAGTACTCTGAATTTGACTACAATGCACCAATATGGTTGGTGGTTAATTGTTCAATGAAATAGCAAGTAAGCTGTTGAGTCCATTGCAAAATTAGAGTTGTGGATCAATGCTGCCGTTTTGATATCCAGTTCCCATGGGTAGCATCCTGAAACAATAACATTGTTTCTTTCGCACCATGTGCTGCCTGATATGTTAGCTATTTTCAGCATTTTACATTTTCTTTCCAGATTCTTTAAAAGTGCCTTTTTTTTAAATAAATCTATATCTGTATCTATATCTTGCGAGGAATTATCTAAATTTCTCCCAAGTTCTTGTGTCCAGTTTGCTTACAGGTGCTAAATTGCTCCTTCAATATTATTCATAATTATAAAAATTGTGAGCTATCTGTGAAAGCACTTGAAAGGTTACGTGCTTGGGTTTCCACTCAATCTATACAGCAATGACCACTTTACATGCAGTGATGTTCAAAACGGATAATAGAAGAGTAATTTTTTTTAATTTGTGGTTGCAGATGAAATTAAAGACCAGAAAGGTTTACACGTTTACAGTTGGCAGATTTTTTATTTTATGTTATAAAATACTATGGCCCTGAACTTCAAGAAGTAAATTGATCAGCTCTGGGGTCTGCATTGGTACACAAAAAGAAACTGAATACATTTTTTTGACAGTCTCCCCAGCATACACTGACGTTAAAAATAAAAATAATTGATATTGACACTCAATAATTGAAAGACATTGCGCAATGATTGTCATTTCAAGGTGGATTTTCACCCAAAGCTTCTCTTTTATACGTCAGAAATAGTCTACGATAGGAGGATCGGAGCAGGGATAAAGCTATGTACTGTTATCTGTGGGAAACCTTCTATAACTTATGTTAATTAAGTTGTAATCTCAACATTGCAAATAAATTAAAGAGTATAAAACATTAATGTGCGGAAATATATTTTGAGCAAATGAATAAAAGTGCAGCTTTAGTGAAGGAAATTCTCTGTAGCATAATAAAATCCAGTAGCCTAGTTGTAAATTATGTCGGAAGACAATTCACTATTGTGGCAATTCATCTTTACAGCTTTTTAGAAAATGTGTAATAAATACATAGGAAATGTTTGGGCTTTAGATAATGTGTATTCATACTGGTTAATGTTAACCGGGTGAGTAAAATAAATAGTATGCAACAACTTACACTATCTCCATCGCTGAAAATACTGATTTTTATAATTCTTTTCACAGTGGATCTCAGCTCAGCCAGTGAGGATGACTTTGACAGTGAGGACAGTGAACAGGAATTGAAAGGCTACGCCTGCCGTCATTGTTTCACCACCAGTAGGTGTTCTTATAATTCATATTCAATGAAGGAATGAGATACGTTTGGCCGGTTATTTTGAAATGGCATTGTATGTAAATTGTTTTGAAAAGTATTTAACCACAGGTCACTTCCAAGATTTTCATCAATATGTGCATATTGTAAGTGCCATGTGTGCTAACTCATCGGCCGAAAGGGCCTGTTACTGTGCAGTACTGTTCTGTGTCCTGTGCTGCAACTGTGCACCCCTGATCATATCTGCGCATGTGCATGTTTATTATGCCCATTTAATATGCACATATTATGACATGCACATGCAGTCATGGTGGCGCAATGGTAGAGTTGCTGCCCTACAGCAAAAATGCAGCACCGGAGACCCGGGTTCAATCCCGACGACGGGCGCTGTCTAGACGGAGTTTGTACATTCTCCCCGTGACCTGCATGGGTTTTCCCCGAGATCTTCGGTTTCCTCCCACATTCCAAAGGCGTACAGGTTTGTAGGTTAATTGGCTTGATAAATGTAAAAATTGTCCAGTATAAACTGATAACAAATCGTCCCTGATGGACTCTTTGGAAGTGATGACCACATGGTACAAGGTTTTACCCTGGAGCCTTGCATACAATTGGATAGTGGCACAGATGCACTTGGGGTGGGAGATGTGGAAGTGTATTGAGTTCTTGACAACCAAGCTTGCTTAGAGGTCAATCACAGCCCTTCTTTCTAGCATCTCATCAGTTTCAATATAGTGCGCAATGTAGTGTCAGCCACAAACTTGCCATCTTGTCATGAGTATTTAGGATGAGGTTCTCTCTTCTTCTCTTCTTAAGCCCTTTGCTCCTCTCGGGAGCATAGGCCTTTCACAAATGTCCTCCACTCGGTTATTGGCAGTTCTTTCGAGATCTCCCCAGCTGAGCCCACTCTCAGCCATTTCTGTCTGGACCTCTTCTCCAGCTGTTCCTGGGGCGACCTCTTTTCCTTTTACCTTGGGGGCCCATTTCAGGGCTTGGTGGGTGATGTTTGTGGCAGGTTTCCTGAGGGTGTGTCCAATCCAACTGCATTTTCTCCTTCGAATTTGTAGGTCAATGGGCTCCTGGCTTGTTCTTTTCCACAGGTCCACATTGTCTCTCCACCAAAGGCAGGTGTTAATGAATGTTTGTAGTGTGTTTTGTGGTATTCCATGTGTCTGATCCATACAGCATCACCTGTTTCACATTTGAGTTAAAGATGCATATTTTGATGTTGATTGAGTTGTGTTTTGAGCTCCAGATCTTCCTGAGCATGTTAACACCACCCTAGCCTTATTGATTCTACTTTTTAAGTCTGCCTCTGCCGCTACGGGGATGTCCACAACACTGCCCCGGTGAATGTTTCTACCTCCTCTAGAGCAGTGCTGTGCATACGGATAGGGTTGCTGGTTTTGGAGTGGATCCTCGTCACCTGTGTCTTTGCTGCATTGGGTGTAAGACCAAGTTTTGTTGCAGCTTGTGAGAGTCTGTCCGTCTTCTCCTGCATTTGTGTGTGTGTGTGTGTGTGTGTGTGTGTGCCAGTGTACTTGTGAGTGTGTGTGTGTGTGAAAGGAGAGCTATGTCGTCTGCAGGTTCTCTGTGGTGATGTTATGTTGGCTGACATCTGCCTCGTGTTTGCACAGTAAAATGGCGAGGGGAAATGCTTTTCTTTGAAAACACAGGTATAAATGAACGTAAATAGTGGTTAAGCCTTTAATGGTGAAGTTACCTATTTCTGTAATTCATTTGTGGAAAATGTGATGACCCAAGACCCAATTTCTTCAAATTCAACGTTCCTATACGTAATGGCAAGAACATTGTAAGGAGCGAACTTAAATTTGAAAAGCGGTATTTTGTCACCACTCCATCTATCTTGAGCCATTTTGTTTACCAGACATTGTGAGGGATATAAGAGAAGACAAGTGTATGGAGTGGATGACAGATCAGCCATGGTCTTGTGACAGAGCAAACTGTATCCAAATATTCTGATTATGTCACTGTATTTGACCTTAAAGAAGCACAAAAGGATTCTGCAGGAAACATCTCCCCTCTGATTTTCTTCCATTTTTATGTGCCTACAACTCAGTACTACTAATATCACAGTTAAGAGCAGTATATTTGACAGAAGCGTGGTTGACGATCAAAATCCTGTGTCTTGTCTTTTAAAGACCTTAAGCATAATTTGTTACATTTGGAGACACAAGAAGCTGCAAATGCCAGAACGGTGTGCAAAAAAATAAAGTGCTGGAGGAACTCAGCAGGACAGGCAACATCCCTGGAGGGAATGGACAGATGACGTTTTGGATCAGGACCCAAACATTTGTCTAAAGAAGGTCTGAAGATCCATCCTGACCCAAAAGAACATCTGTCTATTCTCTCCACAGATGCTGCCTGACTTGCTGAGTTCCTCCAGCACTTTTTTTTTGCTCAAGATTGGAATTTATCTGATTTGTGCAAGTTTCTTGCCAATCTTGATGTCAGCATTGGAATTTTATATTTCAATAGAGTTTTTATTGAAAATAGTGCAATATTTCTGTTTTTTTTTTAAACACAGCATCCAAAGACTGGCATCACGGTGGAAGGGACAACATATTATTGTGCACAGAGTGTCGGATTCATTTCAAGAAATACGCGGAGCTGCCACCCATCGAGAAACCAGTGGATCCCCCGCCATTTATGTTTAAACCAGTTAAAGAAGAGGAAGATGGGCTCAGTGGGAAACATAGCATGAGGACCAGAAGGAGTCGGGGCTCGGTATGAGAGTCCTTCTTTCTTTCATTTTCGTTTCATGAAATATGAAATTTAGGCACGTTCGAAGTGATGTAGACGTGGTGAATGGTTTGCCATTATTTTCTGAAAGCTCGTCATGCATTTTCGCAGCAACGTGCATCCTAATTTATTGCTGCATCAAATACGATGGTGTGATGCAAAGTGGCACCGAGCCACATGCATCATATCACGTAAAGCAATTCACATTGTGCTTTAATGCATTCCGGCTCAGTGACACCAAACTGTTTTGATTTAGTGTTGTCATTTTGTTCATGCCGCAGACATGAAATGTTCTCTGTTGGGTATTCTATATTTCAAATTTATATGATGCGTATGAAAAGCGATTCATTAAAATATAAAGGTGGTGTTCGGTTTTGCAGCAAGAAGCACTCCTTCTCCTGGCTGCAGCTAATAAAGAAATGGAGACTGGAGACGGCGCGTGCAGAAATATTCCCCAGTGTGAGATTGTGTAGGTGGGGGCTTCAAAACCAATCTCAGTTCTAACCTGCACATTTTTGATAAATCTGCCCAACCAAAAGATCTCTTTTTCTCACTTGAAATATGCAGTTGCTGTCGATCTAAAACAATGACTGATAAACAGTAGGAGTAGACGAAGTGTTCAGATCACAGGGCTGGTTTTAGAAAAGTAATTCTGCAATTCGTTTCTGTGCAAGCCCGCACCTCAAAATTAGCGTGGCCGTTTTCTTATATAAAAAGTAGAAATGTCACAAATCGAGTCTCAACTGGCAACATCTACCAGTAGCTAACTAGAAAATATTAATTGGAATCTTTTGTGATTAAAGCGCATTTGAATTATTTATCACCCGAATCCATCTGGGTCTAATAATAATTTTATTGTTAATTAGATGTCTTCACTGCGCAGTGGTCGTAAAAAGCAGACGGCCAGCCCCGACGGTAGAACCTCACCTATCAATGAAGACATCAGGTCCAGCGGCCGTAACTCTCCCAGTGCTGCTAGCACATCCAGTAATGATAGCAAAGCTGACTCTATGAAAAAATCCAGCAAGGTAATGTTCTGATAATCATTGTAAGCAATTACATGCTGCATTGTCATGCCTAATGAAAAGGGCCTTTATTGAGGTTAGGGCGAGGCAGGCTTCAGACCTAGCACCACGCATATTCTGAGACGTGGCAAAAAATAAATCTTTCCCTTAAATTATTTTAAACGCCAAATTTAAAATGAGTCTACTAAAACTCGAGATCAGGCTGGAATTTTGTTTAGAGATACAGCGTGGAAACGGAGAAAACCAAGACACAAAGTACTGGTGTAACTCAACGGGTCAGGCAACACCTCTGGAGAACGTGGATGGATGACCCTTCTTCAGACTGGTTGTGGGGGGTTGGGGAAAGAAACCTGGAAGAGAGATGGGGCAGGACAAAGCGGCAGGTTTGAGACTCACTGAGTTCAAAGGCCCCAGTCGATCACCCGTTCACACTAGTTATTCCCTTTCTCATCCACTCCCTCCACACTAAAGGCCAGTTAACTTGCGGGTCTTTGGGATGTGGGGGGAGTACCTGGAGGAAACTCACGCAGTCATGGGGAGAATATGCAAACATCACACAGACAGCACCTGAGGTTAGGATCGAACCTAGGTCTCTGATGCTGCAAGGCAGCAGCTTTACTAACTGCGCCACTATGTGGTGGCTCAATCTGTTGGTTCCGGTTTTCCAAAATAAATTGTTGTTGTGACTGATAACATCACAATTCATGAATGTTACCTCGCTATCAATATTATTGCATCTCACACGCTGCGGGTATATTTTCTCTTTCCATATTTATATTGCTTAATTTTTTTGATCGAAGGTTAAAAATTCTATTTCATGCTTTTGTGGTAAAGAAGAGGTTAAGGTCATCAAGCAGTGGATAATTGCACTAATGTTCAACATTTGTGTTAACAGATTGTGAAGGGAAAATATTTTGGGCCTGTAATGGTTTAACACTTTCTAATCAGGTCTGGCACATACTTCGGTTGAAATGCTAATTAAATCTCAACCCTCTCCTTTCAATAAAAAAATTAAAGAAAGAGCAGGGTTAGGCCTCAAACATGTTCCAGGACAATTCAGTACTATCATGGATGTTCCGCCATCCTATCCATTTAATATCTAAACATCTACAGCACAAATCTAAACATCTAGACCACAACCCTCTGAGTAAATACATTACGCCTAGTCTCACTTCTTAAAAATCAACACCTCTTCTCCAAAACTAGATTTACCAGGGAGAGGAAACAATTTATTTGTATCCACATGTCCGTCCCTCTCTGATATGTTTAATGTTATCGCACTGAAAACAATGGTGAGTATTAATGCCACCTACCCAATCCACATAGGACCTTCTCCTCACACCAGTATTCAAGTGGCTGTAAGCTGTGTTAGCTGCCAGGCAAGTCTATTCATATTTACTTGGGCGCTGAGACCAAAACTGTACACAATAATCCAAGCACAGTTGTGCTAACATTATGTACAATGGCATCAAAACTTCCTCATCCTTGTACCCAATCCCTCTCTTAAAGGTCAACAAACCATTTGTCTTTCAAGCTTTTAGTTTAGTTAGATGCAGGCCTTTCGGCCCAACGGGTCCACACCGACCAGCGATCCCTGCACATTAACAATGCCCTACACACACTAGGGACAATTTTTACATTTAAACCAAGCCAATTAACCTACAAACCTGTACGTCTTTGCAATGTGGGTGGAAACTGAATATCTCAGAGAAAACCCACGCACAGGGAGAACGTACAAAACCCACGCACGGGGAGAACCTACACCACCGTGCCGCCCGTGCAGTTTTCTATCTAGTTATTAACTTATTGTGTTTCATGAAAGTATTCAAAGGTGCTTGTATACACTAGTTACCTTTTTATCACTTTTTAAAATAAATCTCTGCTATAGACCATAAAACTGTACGTCGCAGAAACAGGTCCTATTTCCTTTAGTCTTTGCCTCTCCTCATTTTATATGCCTTTATCAGGTCTCCCTTCAACCTCCGACATCGCTGAGAAAACAATCCAAGTTTGTCTAATCTCTCCTTGCAGCTAGTACCACCTAATCAAGGAAGCATTCTTGTAAATCTCTCCCGTTCTATTTTTCCCAATAATTTAATAACCTCACATTTTGCGAGCCTCGTGTCAATTCTCTAATTGCATCTATTTTCTTTTGTGTGCTCTGCATCTACCTCGCTTTGGATACCAGAACATTCTGTTCTTTCATCATTGATACAGATTATTGACCACTTATGGGAGCACTGGTACCTGTGATTCCACTCATTATGGCTGACTGAAAAATACTTCATTGTATTTTTAATTTTTGTAGTGCTGACGCTGCTGGCAAGACCAGCATCTATTGTTCATCCCTTGTTGCTCTTGAGGAGGTGTTGATGCACTTTTTGATCAGACCGCCAACTGGTTTGTAGTTCCCTACTTTCTCCTCCTCCAAAATAATCAGTTTCAAATACTGTTTGAGATAATGAAGTGGCTCATTAACTGACTTTAGATCTACTGCGATATATGCTCATACTTTACTTAGAACAGTACAGTTCCACTTGTACTAATACCAATCTCATTGTTTTCATACTGCAGAGGTCTAAGGATGATCTGTCATCACCGTCAAAGAGCACCAAACGCCAAAGAGAAAAAGTCGCTTCTGATACAGAAGAACCGGAAAGATTAAATTCGAAGAAATCTAAAACGCAGGTGAGTACTTGGCAACCTTTGAGCATTAAGCTGTATTCGCCAAAGTACATCGGGTCAATAGACTCCAGTGAGGTAAAAGACAATGCCGCATACCACAAACCAGCCCGGCGGCGCAGTGGTAGAGTTGTTGCTGCCTTACAGCGCCAGAGACCTGGGTTCGATCCCGACAACGGACGTTGTCCCGTGATCTGCGTGGGTTTTCTCTGAGATCTTCGGTTTCCTCCCACACTCCAAAGACGTACAGGTATGTAGGTTAATTGGCTTGGTGTATGTGTAAATTGTCCCTAGTTGTGAATTTGTGGAATTCTCGGCCACAGTAGGCCAATTCACTGGATGAATTAGAGCTCTATGGGCTAGCGGAATCAAAGGATATGGGGAGCAGGCAGGCACGGGTTACTGATTGTGGATGATCAGCCATGTTCACAATGAATGGCGGTGCAGACTCGAAGGGCCAAATGGCCTCCTCCTGCACCTATTTTCTATGTTTGTAGAGTGTGTAGGATAGTGTTAATGTGCGGGGATCGCTGGTCGGCGCGGACCTGGTTGGCCGTAGAGCCTGTTTCCCCGCTGCATCTCTAAACTGAATTTAAACCTCGCCTAGTTAGGAGTAAAACTCTGGATTTCCTCTCCAGTCCTCAAGGTGAAGCAGTTGTCCATCATCAAAACAAGGGACTTGAAGGATTGAGTATGGAAAATGACCCTTCAGCCACCAATTCCACGTTGACCATCGATCTCCCAGTCACACAAATGCGATATTATCACATTTCCTCACCCACACAAAATTTTGAGACTAATTTACTACAAATGTGGGGCCTCACAGAGAAAAGAGAATTTATGATGAAGAATACTGAATTGGCAGAAAGATTAAAGAATTGCATCTGCTTTCATAGAAGTACGGGTGTCAGGTGTTATGGGGAGACGGCAGGAGAATGGGGTTGAGAGGGAAAGATAGATCAGCCATGATTGAATGGCGAAGTAGACTTGACGGGCCCCATCAGAGAGAAGAGAGAATTTATAATGGGGATAATCAATTGGCAGAGTGATTAAGGATGGGGAACATAGTAAAAAATACCACAAGAGAAGTTGATGAACTTGAATGCCGATAAATCTGACAGACCTGATTAATTGCAAATCAGAGTGAGAGTATGTCGACAAACTGAATCAGTGGGCAAGAATAGAGTGTGTAAAAATGTGAGGTTACCCACATTGGTACACTTGACAGAAATGAGTACCTATTTAATGGTGAGAGATTGAGATATTAATAAAACAGGATGATGGAAATACTCAGTAGGTTGGGCGGCATCGGTGGAGGGAAAATAATATTTCAGTTCAATATTTTTCACTGACCATTTCACCTGTTTTTCTGTTGTGAATTATAACATATTTATTACCTAGCCTAGAGAATTGTAATAATGTGATAAGAGTGCATAAATGTACTCCTGTTATTATCAGGGTTTGGTTGAGTTTCGGGATTTTTCTTCAGGTCTTTCCTAGTGTGAGAGGAGCCATTCAGTCTAAAACAGGCCCACTTGCCCACACTGGCCAAAATCTGCACTCGTCCTATCTATACTCGTCCATTCGTCCCATCTACACCGGTCCAACCAGCCTGTGTTAGGCCCACATCCCTCTAAACCAGTGGTTCCCAACGTGGGGTGTATGCCCCACAGGGGGGCAATTTGATTTTTAAGGGGGGCAATTGAGCGCGACTGAGGAGGTCTGGGTCCAAATTTTCGATTTTTATTTTTTGGATTTTCCATCAGGTTATGTTTATGTTTCACATGTTATTTTGAGTAAATAATTTTTTTTGGGTAAAAAAAGTTTTTATTGTCTAGTTATTACATAATCACCGCGCCATCGCTCTTCATGCACGTCGCACAAAGCGCGCGAGGTCATGGGAGAACCTTATTTATTGAATTGGATTTAGAAATGCGATTCAAAGAGCTTTTGCTAAATTACCCTTATAATATCTATTTCCTCCGTTTTCTCTCAAGGGAAAGCAAGGGGGGGCATCAGGATTTTAGAGGTGATTAGGTGGGGCATGGGCAAAAAAAGGTTGGGAACCACTGCTCTAAACCTATCCTATCCTTGTACCTGTCTAAATTAAGTAGTCTCTGAAATGCAGCTCAATTGTAATCATTAAGAATAATAGTAAATAACTTCCCCACTTATTCAGCTTGTCTACATCCCCTCACTCTGATTTGTAATTTATCAGCTATGTGGCATTTATTGACATTCAATCTTCCCAACCCCTCTTGTAATGTTCTTTGGCTCTCACAGACTTCCTTCAATGTCTTCCTGACTTAATAAAACTTACCACTGAATGTCAGGTCACCAGTCACACATGTGATGAACAGATAGGATTGGCTACAATGTGTCGTATTCTCAAAGACAAAGGAATGCGTGTAAATTCTGCACGTGAACATTTATTTGCCGGCAGAGATTGGTGTCAGTGAAAGAAATGTAAACTGATTTGAGACGGCAGACCATGAGGCAGGTGGAGATCACGAGTTTGGGAGGGCAGGATGAGTAGCCACAGTGCGTTTTGTAACGGCCACTTTGCATCGCTGGTGGAGGGAATTAATGCTACCTGTGGATGATGGGGTGACAGCCAAGATAACCGCGTTATCTCAAATGATAGTGAGCTGCTTCAGAGTTGTTGTACTGTGCTCATCTGGGAAGATGGGGAGCATTCAGTTGCACTATTAACTTGACAACTTGATGATGGACAGGCCTTGGGTTATCAGGAGGTGAGTTGCTTGCCACAGGACACCCAGCCTCTGACCTCCTCTTCAGCCTTGGTATTGATTGTCTGATCTAAGTTTTGTTTCTGGTCCGTGACATTCCCCGGGATATTGTCGGTTTGGAATCCAGCGATGGCAAACTAATTGAACATTTCTCCTTCGAGACCCTCTCAGTTTGGACGCGACCATTCTCCATCTTGTTTCCAGCACAAATGTTGAGTGGCGCTCATTAGCCTGCACCTGCATCTTGTCTTATTCCTCGCATCTCTACTACTCAAAGTCAAGACTTCTTCTTGCTCAATATGTAGCTTTCAGTAAGAACCTAAAGGTGAACGGCGAAGACAAAGGAATCCATACACAAAAAAATATATATATCTGCTCTCGTTGCTCATGTTCTTGTAGAAAATAAAGATATCTATTACCCGTGACTCCAGTATTGATGAATGACTGCAAAGAAATTTGCAACTGGGAAATGAATATGGGTTGTTTGACAAATAATATACATTACAAGCAACGCCGCTGCCAAGCAAGTTCACTGAAATTCAGCTTCTGGAGGCACTCCATGCCAACGATATGATGACACTACATGCTGCTGCCACAGGCTGTGTGTGGTCTGGACAAAGTGTACAAATTGCAATGCTGATTTGTATTTTCATGCAACACATTAACCTGAACATTTCCTCTCAGCTCGCCTTGTGGCCATGTTTCTTTAGGGGGAATTTCTTTAGGCAGAGAATGGTGAATCTTTGGACTTCTCAGCCAAGTTATTGGGTATTTTTAAGGCGGAGGTTGACAGATTCCTGATTAGTGAGGGTGTCGACGGTTATGGGGAGAAGGCAGGAGAATGGGGTTGAAAGGGAAAGATCAGCCATGAAAGATTGTTTGAGTAGACTTGATGGGCCGAATGGCCTAATTCTGCTCCTATGACGTATGAACTTATGAGGATCAGCAGTTTAATTTGTTCCCACCTGAAGAATTATATTTGCTTTTTGTTTTACTATTAGAGTATACTTGAAAGAAGGCGGAGTTTAGGGAAAGTTGCACAATGAGAACAATGTCCCACCTCCCTCGGTAGTTGTGTCTAGATGGGCCATAAGTGGATATTTAATTAATTGACTGTAAATTGATTACATTTATCGGAAATACAGTGAAGTTCTGGCGATCCTAGTCGGCAGTAAAAGTCCTGAAAAGGAATCACTATCTTGTAACAGCTTATAGTTTATCGTAGGCTGTAGGTTTGTGGTCTGTAAAATTCTATTCCCATTTGAATTGAATCTGTGATCAGTACGATGGTTACATCCTCCTGGGAACAATGAACCAGGTTTTAAATTCTAGAACTAGAGATGATTTGCTAAAGTATGTAAGGTAGGAAGCAGCACTGCTTTCATTGATACATTTTCTGTCAACCTGGACAATGAAAACAGAAGAAAGGCCAAGTGTACAAGAGTGATGAGCCTACCTCTAGGTTTAGCAGAAATTGTAGACTTTAGCTCGCGATGGATTCTGTTAAGCCGATTCAAACAAGATAGTTCCCCAAAAACATTGTTGAGATTTACGTTGGAAATGAGCAGAAAAATCTCAAACTGTTGCGGGCTAAAGAAAACCCAGGCCCAGATGTTATAAAACTTTATTTTCATTTTTATTTGACATATTAAATTTTAAAATGATCCCAAAGGCTGATTTAAATGTCAAAATGGTGACTTCCAGTTTAAATGTTAATTTTAAAAAGAAGATGCAATTTTAACCAAGGGAAAGAGGGATGTCAATATAATATTCCAGGCAGTGTTGTAACTGTGTGGCATATGGCAATGATTGAGGATCATTTAATGGAAAGAGAAGGCCCTCCAAGAACATATTTATAGATTGAAACGAGTCACAAAACTGTGTATCAAGTGATTTTGGTTATATTGGCAGGTTGCTTCAAATGTTACAGCATTGTCGGTGAAATATTGTTTTTCACTGTCAACAATTGCAAATTCATATGGGTGGGAACATCAGAGTGAAACTGGTTTGTGTGCTGCAATCCCTTTTGATGCCTTTCTAAATCAACCCTGCTTAAATCTCATTTATTTAATAAAACGGTCACATCTTGCCTGGATGGCAGAAAGTATTGGAGGTGGCACTGTTATGAATTAAGTTGAGTTTAGTTTATTGTCACGTATACCACAGTGAAAAGCTTTAATTGCGCGCTAACCACATAATCGGAAAGACAATACCTGATTATAATCGAGTTATCCACAGTATACAGATACATGATAAAGGGAATAACATTAATAACATTGAGAGCAAGATAAAGCCCGATCAAAGATAGTCCGAGGTTCTCCAATGAGGTAGATAGTAGCTCAGTACTACTCTCTAGTTGTTGTTGTTGGTTGGATGGTTCAGTTGCCTGATAACAGCTGGGAAGCAAAATCAGTGAAATGCTGTAATCACGACACAGTCCCTTCATCATTTTGTTTGGAATTGGCATCTTTATTGTGCTGTGATTAAAACCATTGAGTTCCCTTTCCACCCACCATGCCCCATCCATTCATCCACCTCCATTGCAGTTAATGCCCCAAACACAGCAGATCCAGCCTCCCCCTGCACAAGCCCCTGTGTTAACCCAAGCCCAGAATCTCCCGGCAAGCACAACGCATCCCCAAGCCGTGCCCCACCAAGTTCCTCCCCAGCCGCCATATGCCCAGCATTCCTTCATCCCGTCTGGAACTCCTAACATGCCTCTTCGTTGGCAAACTCCACTAAATTGTACAGCGATTATTTTTAAGTTTATCATATCCGATGAAAGTTCATAAAGCATTTAGGATTGCAGACGCTGGTTAATGCACAAAAAGTGTAATTGAGCAGGTAATGCAGCATCTCTGGAGTCCATGGGTCGGTGATGTTTCAGGTTGGGACCTTTCTGACCGTTTACCATTTACTTACCGGTAGTTTGACCAAATGCTGGAATAAGCAGGTACTAATTTGACCAAGTACTAGTTGATGATTTGTGCTATTTTTTTTAATCAAAACAGGAGATCAGCCGGCCAAACTCGCCATCGGAAGGGGAGAGTTCTGACAGCCGCAGTGTAAATGATGAAGGAAGCAGCGATCCAAAGGATATTGATCAGGACAATCGCAGCACGTCACCTAGTATACCAAGCCCAAGGGACAATGAGAGTGATTCTGATTCCTCGGCTCAGCAGCAAGTGCTGCAATCTCAGCCTCAAGTCCATCAGAGTCCATGTGCCTCCATGCCTCTAACTTCACTGGAACCTCCACAGATGCCCCCACCGGCATCTTCCTGCGCCGTATCCATTCCTCAAACGTTGTCCCCGGTTCCACTGCCTCGGAGTCAGACACCGCCTCATTCTCTGATTCAGCCTGCGCCACAGCTCCATCCCCAGAGACTCACGTCGCCTCACCCGCCCATCCAGCAGCAGCTGCAGCCTCAGTCGCAGCCCCTGCCGCAGTCGCAGGCCCCGCTCCATTCTCTGGTGCAGCCGCTGCCTCACCCGCTGCAGGCCCCCGCTCACATCCAGCACCAGCTGCAAGGGCCATCGTTCTCCATCAACCCCCCGCCTCAGATCGCACAGGCCTCGTCCGCCCAGGTACCGGCCACGGGGCAGCCGCACACTCCGACGCAGGTCCCGGTGCAGCCTCTGCCCGCCCAGCTGCAGCCTCCGAGGGAGCAGCCTTTGCTGCCTGCCCCTGTCACGATGCCTCATATTAAACCGCCGCCCACAACTCCAATTACACCCATTTCCAACCAGCAGTCCCATAAACCACCGACCCATCTCGCAGGCCATCCTCCGTTCCCACAGATGCCTTCAAATCTTCCGCCTCCGCCGGCTTTAAAGCCGCTGAGTTCCCTGTCTACCCACCATACCCCCTCCGTTCACCCACCACCATTGCAGTTAATGGCCCAAACGCAGCAGATCCAGCCTCCCCCTGCACAACCCCCTGTGTTAACCCAGGCCCAGAATCTCCCGGCAAGCACAACGCATCCCCAAGCCGTGCCCCACCAAGTTCCTCCCCAGCCTCCCTATGCCCAGCATTCCTTCATCCCGTCTGGTGCTCCCAACATTGCGCCTTCGGCGGCAACCTCCGCCTCCAGCGTGGCGCCAATTTCTGCCATTCAGCCTACAGCATCCATCGTGGCATCCATGTGTTCCACCGGCAACGTTTCAAACACCCCTCCTGCCACCATGACCAACATTCAGATTAAAGAGGAAATCCAGGACGAGCAAGAGGACCCAGACAGTCCTCCACCATCTCCAAACAGAAGTCCATCTCCAGAGCCAACAGTGGTTAGCACTCCGAGCCACGCCAGTCAGTCAGCCAGGTGACCTTTCTTTATGTATTCTCTATTACTGAGCACTTCATAAAATATGTTGAACAACCACCACTATTCAAAATGCTTTTTTTTAATTTATGCCTGGGGTAATCATATATGATGTGATATTTTTCTGTTCAAAAAATGATCGCAAGCTTTGAGTTTTATTTTGCCCTGTAACTTGCAATTAAAAACCTGTAAGGTTTTAGTTTAACGACGTTTCCCCTTTGTGCATTGTTTCAGGTTCATTAAGTATTTGGATCGTGGCTACAACTCCTGTGCAAGAACAGACTTGTACTTTGTACCCTTGCAAGGCTCAAAGCTGGCCAAGAAGCGGGAAGAAGTGATAGAGAAGGCCAGGCGAGAAGCGGAGCAGAAGGCCAAAGAAGAGAAGGAGAAGGAAAAGGAGAAGGAGAAAGAGAGGGAAAGAGAGCGGGAACGTGAGAGGGAAGCGGAGAGAGCAGCGGTAAGTGCACAGTGTTGGAATGGCTGACTGGTTTGGCCAAGTGCCCGTAAACATAAGGGTTGCTAATAAATCCTACAGAGAATTAGAGAGGAACTACTTTCCTAGAGAGTGGTTCAAAACGTGGAACTCACTCACTACCTCAGGGAGAAGTTGAGGTGAACAGGTTAAATGTATTTATGCAATAGTTGGATAAACTCACAAGGGAGGGGAAAACATGATTCACTGGTGGAATTGAAGAGCATCGGTAGTCCCCCCCTGATATCAATTATCTGAACCCATGCTGGTGGGGTAAAACTAGCCAATACAGTGCAGCTAAACTCTGAACTTTCTTACAGAAATTATTGAAAATAAGTAATACTATTTATTACTACTCATACCCCCAATAACTGCAAAAGAATTACATGATACATGATTTTACAAGAAATGCTACCTTGCACAGCTATAATTTTTGTGTTCAAAAAGACCTGCTATGTTTTAACTCCAAACTGTAATTGTAGGTTCAACTCACTAATCGACTCTGAAGACCCCCCTCACTTGCACAGATTAATCCGACCTGACTTCAGATTTTTGCAGTTCCCAACCCCATCCACCACCCTCCCCAGCCCTCCTTTTTATGATATAGAAAATGCACCAATGACGTTTCATTGATGCAGACCCCTCCTCTTTACATTCAACAAACTCTTCTGTGTCTAACTTACTCTTCTAAGTCCTCGCATTTTAACCCAGTTGGGCTAATTAGTCCCGTATCATCAATTTTCACAGAATGGCTGATTTAATGGGGTAGGAGCTCTAAGTGGATCAGCACCTTGAGAAGTTTCTACACGACTGAATTTCTGCAGTCAGACTGGAAAAACAGAACCTTAGCCGTGCCTTTGAGCTAGCCTAGTTTGTGAATGGAAAGAACTTTTCCTCACACTTTCTTCAAATCACAACATGTGTTTTTGGTTAAACATTACTGTAAAAATAGATCCAGTGGTCTCATGGCATACTGGGCAAGTATTTGTCCAATCTTTGGTTATTGATGGTCCATCAGGAGTCAAATCTACTTCTTTAGGTCACTGTTGACGAGAGGCGTGGAAGAGATGGTAGAACATAAACACTGGCACAGACAAGTTGGGCTGAAATCCCTGTTTGTTCTCTGTAACAAGTAGGAAATAGCACTGTTCATAAGTTATAGGAGCAGAATTAGGCCATTCGGCCCATCAAGTTTACGCCGCCATTCAATCATGGCTGATCTATCTCTCCCTCTTAACCCCATTCTCCTGCCTCCTCCCCATAATCCCTGACACCCGTACTATTCGGTGTTCAGAAGATGTTTGGTCAATGGTTGATACGTCCTGCAGTCCATAATCGGAAGTGAGGAATTAATTATTACCTGGAGCAGAATCATGCATTTCTGCCAAAAAAATACCCTGCCCCAGGTTTAGCAGTAC
Organism: Leucoraja erinaceus; assembly: GCF_028641065.1. NCBI lineage: Eukaryota > Metazoa > Chordata > Chondrichthyes > Rajiformes > Rajidae > Leucoraja > Leucoraja erinaceus. Next base: position 19,300,797 of record NC_073406.1, on the reverse strand, counting down.
GTTGTCTGCCCTGTTCATTTCCTTGGAAAATGCTTGGCAGACTTACCTCATGGAAAAAAGAGAAATCATCGTCTAAAAAAAAAAAAAAACCACGCACAAATGACTAACTGCTCCCAGTAGCTACCCGGAGATCTATTTCATCTACCAGCAGCTCATTTTGCCAATTAGAAAAGTTGGGTTTTATTTGCAGTGATATTTTATATCCTGACCCATTTACTGATGAAGAGATTCTCTTACTGTTCGTGCGATTCTGGTGTTTGGAACTAATGGAAAACAGCTGCAATATAGTCTAAATTTGGATTGCAGAAGTTTGGTTGTTAATGTACAGTTTATTAACATATTCAAAGCTTTTTGCCAAATGATAAAATGTTGGAGAATATTATCCAAATTCCAGCTCAATCGTTGCAATAAAGGAAAATTGATCAATTGTATACAAATCCTCTAGGTTTTGTAAACCTTTGTTCCCACAATTAACTCTTTTTTGCAAGTATTTGCTGCTTCTTAGATTTGATAGCAATTCACATAGTTCACATAAATGCGGTATTGCAAATGTAGATGTTGAACTATCACAGCAGGTTAATTATCCTCCATAATGGTGAATGACAAGTTTTGGTGCTGAGTGTTTGCTAATAGGAACTAGAAATAAAAAAAAGATGATGTGAAAAATTCATTCATCATCGTTGAAAACATTAGCAACGCAGTGGTGCTGGTTTCCAACGGGAATGGTGACGGACGCTCCACACATCTCTTTCCTCCAGTTCCTGCGGACCTCCGCTGCTGGAGGTATAGGATTTTGGTGTGTGTGCTTTATCATCATCATTCCTTACAATGCTGTGTACGACAGTGATTGTAATTTTGACTGAAGTGTGGATGGCCGTTGGCTCTCCAGAAGCTCATCCGCCCTTTGATAGGTCTTGTTCTGGGGGTCCACAGCCCCTTCCTCACCTGGCAAACCAGGTGGGGTAGACAGTTTAGTCGCCGACTATCCGACCATGGAGCAGGTTGCACGGGATTACACGGTACCCGTGGCGGGGGGATCTCCCCCCAACCTGACCTGAAAAAGCATGTCAACAAATAAACCGTGTGAAGAAAGGGAGCCACATATTAAGTTAGATTAATCCTGGTCATCTCACAGAGGGTGATGAATCTCTACAATTCTCTGACCAGGAAAGCTTCCGAGACAAGATCGTCAAAGGATTTTAAAGAGAAGATGGATACATTTTGAAAATCAAGTAGTGGAGGGTTATTTTGGGACTCCTTAACCTGGGAAGTTGAGACCTGTCACTGGCTAACGCAATCATACTGAATGCCAGGGCAGGATTGAGAGGTTGAGTGACCAACTCCTAGGGCGGTACAGTTGGGTACTGGTAGAGTTGCTGCCTCACAGTGCCAGAGACCCAGATTCGATCCGGACTATGGGTGCCGTCTGTGCGGGGTTTGTATGTTTTCCCTGTGACCGCATGGATTTTCTCTGCATGCTCCGATTTCCTCCCACATTCCGAAGACGTAGAGGTTAATTGGCTTCGGTAAAATTTTAAATTGTCTCTAGTGTGTAGGATAGTGCTAGTGTATGGGGTGATTGCAAATCGGCATGGACTCAGTGGGCCGAAGGGCCTGTTTCCACGTCCTGCTCCTATTTCCTTGTGGCTAATTTGGTGTAATTTCTAGCATTTTACAGTTTTCAATCCCAGAATGTGCACTTTTCTTTTATTAAATTCTATTAAATTGATTCCTTTACAGAAAGCATCCAGCTCTTCCCATGAGAGTCGCATGGCGGAATCTCAGCTTGTTGGACCAACGCATTTAAGACCTTCGTTTGAGCCTCCACCAACGACCATTGCAGCTGTTCCTCCTTACATTGGACCTGATACCCCAGCACTAAGGACACTCAGTGAATATGCGAGGCCACATGTTATGTCCCCAACCAACCGTAACCACCCATTCTTTGTTCCATTAAATGCATCTGATCCCATCCTGGCTTACCATATGCCCAGCCTCTACAGCGCTGACCATGGGATGAGAGAACGAGAACTGCGTGAACGAGAGATTCGGGAGAGAGAGATTCGCGAAAGGGAGTTCCGTGAGAGGATGAAGCCGGGTTTTGAGGTTAAACCTCCTGAACTGGAAGGCCTTCATCCAGCTGCTAATCCCATGGATCCATTTGCTAGGCACGGTGCCTTAACAATCCAACCCGCAGCGGGGGCTCATCCCTTCCCTCCTTTCCACCACGGGTTGAATCCATTGGAAAGAGAAAGACTCGCTCTTGCGGGCCCTCAGCTGCGGCCCGAGATGTCCTACGCTGACAGACTGGCAGCAGAGAGAATACACGCTGAGCGCATGGCATCACTTGCAAATGATCCACTTACAAGACTACAGATGTTCAATGTGACGCCACATCACCATCAACATTCACACATACATTCACACTTACACCTACATCAGCAAGACCCGTTACATCAAGGTGAGTTGACTGGATGCTGATTATTAACAACCAAAAGGATATTTAATCATATGCCAAGCCGGCTTGTATTTTATCTTTAGAATCTGAAGATACTTTTGCTGGGTGGATACGACTAGAAAGAAGGCTTTTGGTTGCACACCTTCAGCACCGGTTTTATGATTTTCTTGCGGATGCGAAATGCATTTTAGGGGCAGCGCAGCCTGTGGAGTTGCCTCAGCACCAAAGACCTGGGTTCAATCCTGATCTTGGGTTCTATCTGTGTGGAGTTTCCACATTCTCCCTGTGATCGCGTGGGTTTCCACTGGGTGTTTTGATCCCCCACCCCCCACACATCATAAGTTTTTGTAGGTTAATTGACTGCTGGAAATTTCTCCTTTTGTGCAGGTGAGTGATGGAATCCGGGGGGTAATTGAAGACATTATTGGGGGAATAAAGTTAGTGTAGGGAGGAACTGCAGATGCTGGTTTACACCGAAGATAGACACAAAATGCTGGAGTAACCCAGCGGGACAGGCAGCATCTCTGGATAGAAGGAATGGGTGACGATTTGGGTCGAGACCCTTCTTCAAGTTGTAGAAGGGTCTTCTAAGGAAGAAGACTTTTGAAAAAGAGTCTCGACCTGAAACATCACCCATTTCTTCTATCCAGAGATGCTGCCTGTCCTGCTGAGTTACTCCAGCATTTTGTGTCTATCTTGAGAATGAAGTTAGATTAGATTAGTGTAAATGGGTGGTTGTTGGTCAGTGTGGACACTGTGAGCCAAAGGGCATGTTTCTATGGTGTATCTCTTTATGACTTTGACATTTTGTTGGTGTTTTTTAAATTGGGCTGCGATGAAGTTTCTACTTTGGCAACTGTTGGGATATTATGCTCAATTGTACGGAAAACCTTCTCCACAAATCAGTTCAATCAAGAAACGCAACAGAATGCAATTAGTTATCTTTTGTTTCTCTCCATTTTGTTTCTCTCGATTTATTCAGTTACTTGCCCACTTTTTTTAATCAAAACTCCTGAAACTCTACAGAGGGATCAGTAAACAAACAGTTAAGCCAGTAACTTTTAGCTGCCTGAATAGCTGAAAATCAGTTTTACAAGAAAAAAGTGTTACAAATCTGTTTCATAATTTTTCTATTTTTAAATTTTCTATTATTCTTCAATTGACTTAATAAAAATTGAGAGTATTTTGTTTTATTTTTATATAATGTCACAAATGTGGTAACTGGTGACTATAAAGCAGAACGAAGCATGAGTACAATTTGAAGAGGATTTCTCAGGGCACACAATGGTGTGAATCTTATGATTTTTGACAAGGCCTGATGGGCAGGGCCTGATACAATAATACCACACAATGGTTTACAGTAGAACAACTTCTTAGTTAAAATTACCTGATCTTCTGCGCTGGTTTAATCCATTCTGGTAATTGAGAGCAAGAACTGTGTTCTAGTCTTTTGAACATGAAGTTCTAACATGTGATATACTTTCCATTGTTGCTTTTTAATTTCATGCTAGTAAGATGAAACTTAAGACGTCTGAATGCAGTAAATTAAGTTGTAAAAGTGGTCCTTGCCACCAATAAAAATGAAGAAGAAACAACAGTTCTGAAAGTATATAATGTATATTATAATACACATCATCAAAGTGAAGTTTAAACTACTTAATGCATAATTGAATGATAAGTGATTGGGATGAATTAAGATTGTATGTCTTGGTCAGCATGGGCAAGTTGGGCTGAAGGGCCTATTTCTGTGCTCTGCAGCTCTTTGACTATTTAGTTTTTAATCAACATTAATTGTCATTATACAAATTCAGTACCAATGGAAGAGTTCTTTTTCCTCAGTTTTTTAGTGTTTTACACATTTCAGTGCCTTAGCATTTTTCTGAGCAATAAAAAATATTAAATCTTTTGTTTCTCTTAAGTAAAATATTCAGTGATATGGTCACTGTACACATTAGTCCAACCCAGGTTACAAACAAGCAACCGTTGTACAGCCCGTTGTAAGCCAACCTTCAACCACCTGTACATTAGTTCTATGTCCTACATACTGGGGTCAATTTGCAGAGGCTAATTAACCAACAACCCCCGCACGTCTTTGAGATGTGGGAGGAAACCGAAGCACCCGGAGAAAACCCACATAGTCACAGGGAAAACGTGCAAACTCCACATAGGCAGCACCCAGGGTCAGGATCGAATCCAGGTCTGCTGGTGTGAGGCAGCAGCTCTACTGCTGCGCCACCGTGCTGCCCATGTCACTATAGGCGCAAAATATTATTTTTCAGAACACATGGAGACATAAAATGCTAATGTCTCAAACGATAAATATTTTCAAGCAAATATATTTTCAATGTACAAGATCCATGTTATCAGGAAACATCAATGATCAAAATCATGAGCTGCCGTGCCTTACCATTCAAACACACAATGCCTTGTTTCCTTGGCAACCCAGGTTAGCTACCATTTAACGTTGAAGTCTAATCAAGTCGGATATTGTTTAAGAAAGGAATTGTGTGACACAATATTTGGTGGTTCTCTTAAAAATGTGTAATTAAGATAAAATTACGATGAGTAATAAAATTGCATAACAGCAGGAGAAGGTACTTGCCTTTGGGTTGAGAGTGCACATTCTCAACTCCCACTTACAAGAACTGCTTAGCTCACAGTCATGAACGTGGGAGGAAATCTCAAACAGTCGCTCTCAACACTGAGGTAAGTGTCTTGGTACGCCATTTGAAAATATGAATTATCTTTTTCCACTCTCACTTCACCAATAAACGATGCTGAACTGATGTGCACGCATAATAAATTGAGTGCAGAAATACAAGATAGCCCAACACAAAGATAAAACAGGGCTTGATCAAATAAAATCCAAACTGACCAAGACAAAAGCAATAACTGCAGATTTTTTTCTTCTTAGTAAACTGATAAATGGTGGCCATTTCCCCTCTGTTATGTTGAATCTTGATTAAGCATTTTCATTGCATGTAATTTAAGCTGGAATCTGAAACTCCAGATTCCTCTTTGTTTCTTAAATATCAGATTTTTAATTATCTGATCTATATTCTACCACATTGTAAATCACTGATGTCTTTGGTGGTTATTGACCACTGCCAAACCAGGAACTGTAAGCCAATAGATTCATCCACTTGCTATTGTACTGCAGTATTGATAGCATTATGAGAGGCAGAGATAGGGCAGAGAGTCAGAACCTTTTCCCCCAGAGTGAAAATGTCCAACACTAGAGGGCATAGCTGTAAGGTGAGAGGGGGAATGTTTAATGGAGATATGTTGGGGAATTTACACTTGAGTAGTGGGGGCCTGGATCACATTGCCAGTGGTGGTGGTGGAGGCAGATATGATAGTGGTGTTTTAGAGGCTTTTAGGTAGGCACCTGGGTGTGGAGGGAATGGAGGGATGTGGATCATGTACAGGCAGATGAGATCAGTTTAACTTGGCATTATGTTCTGCACAGCCTTTGTGGACTATTCATTGTTCATGTGCTTGACTATGTTCTATTAATTTAATTGGTAGAATTTGCATTTCTCGGCCTCTCCATCCTAGTATGTTTAAATGTAAGTTCTGTGATATTTAACATAACACCCATGTGCACGCTACATACAATAGTATAGGCTTCAAAATATCTAGAGTAAATGTTTGCTCTCACCAGGGTCTCTTCTATACCCTTCAACTCTGCTCTAACATCCGATCCCCCCACTCGTAACAAGAGCAGAGTCCCCCTTGTCCTCACCTTCCATCCTATCAGCTGTCACATACAACAGATAATCTTCCAACATTTTCACCACCTCCAACGGGATCCCACCACTGGCCACATCTTCTCATTTCCTCCCCTTTCGGCTTTCCGAAAAGACCACTCCCTCCGCAATTCCCTGGCCAATTCGCCCCTTCCCACCCAAACCACACCCTCCCCTGTTACTTTCCCTTGCAACCGCAGGAAATGCTACACTTGTCGATTTACCTCCCCCCTTGACTCCATCCATGGACACAAGCAGTCTTTCCAGGTGCGGCAGAGGTTCAGCTGCACCTCCTCCAACCTCATCTATTGTATCCGCTGCTCTAGGTGTTAGCTGCTCTACATTGGTGAGACCAAGCATAGGCTTGGCGATCGCTTCGCCCAACACGTCCCCCCCCATGTTTTACGAGGTGGGGAACACCCCCCCCCCCCCCCCCCCCCCCCCCCCCCCCCCCCCCCCCCATGTTTTGTAATCCAGATTTTGCAATTTGGTGGAAAAAAAATCTATTAAAATCTCTGCTTTCCGCAGGACACTGGGGGTGTCACTGTTAAGCGCTTAAATGTCTCTATTAACATCATATTAACATGATGTGTCGCCAATTGTGTTTTGACCTTACTGAAGGTATTCAAGGAGAATTTCTTAAAGCTGTCTGATGCGAGTACAATAACCATTTGTAATTAGCACAATTACCATTTGAACTAATTGGATGTGTGGGTGGATGGGAAAGATTTAAACAGATATTGGATATGTGGGTAAGGTCATTAGGGATCCGGTCAAATAGGTTCCCTGGCTGGCTTGCAGGCAAATCCCCCATTTGGTCACACGTTATTAAGTATTTTTTCTCTCCTCTCTCTCTCTCTCTCTCCCTCCCCCCTCCAAGGTTGGTTCTTCTGTTTGCCTTCATTTGCTTCAGTTTTATTTGTTTAAGTGTTATTTATCACATTGTAGCTTTTGAAAGATTCAAGCGGGTATCAGGCTTTCTAAGGGCTGAATCGACCCATTTGCGGGGCCTTTCATCGCCCGGCACGGCTTAAAATCAAACTGCTGCATCGAGGCGATTGAGGCTCCCGATGTTGAAGCCCCCACCGGCCGATTTAAAGCCGCGCCGAGCGATGAAAAGCCCCGCGAACGGGCCGATTGAAGCCCCACGATCCGGGGCGGACGAAGCTGCTGTTGCTGGAGTTCAGAGTCGGTCACCAACCAGGTCAGCTCCCGATGTTACCGTCCACAGGGCTCACGGCTGATGCCTCCGAAGCCTTGTGTGTGTGTGTGTGTGTGTGTATGTGCGCATGCGTGTGCCCTCGGCCACCAAGAAATTATGTGTGTCCCCCACCCCCATGTTTTGATAGCGATTTCCCCGCCTGCCACAGCCCACTGTCTCCGCCTCTTCCTTTCTTCTTCCCGTCCCCACCATGCCCACATCAGTATGAAGAAAGATCTCGACCTGAAACATCACCTTTTCCTTGGCTCCATAGATGCTGCCTCACCCGCTGAGTTTCTCCAGCAGCTTTATCTACCTTCCTTAATTTTTATTTTCATTTACTTTTATGATTTTGTGTGTGTGGGAATGGAATTTGGAAATTGTTTTTTTTTCTCCCCAAAAGTTATCACCTTCTTCCATTGTGCATTTTATTGGTCGTATTATTTACTAGGTCTACATGTGTTTTAGCTCTGATACTGGCCAAATTATAACATGCACTATTCTGCTCACACACTGTGCTTGTGCTTGCTCACCCACATTGGTTTGCAATTAATAAATACTTTAGTTTTAAAATTAACCCGATTTTCAAAACTGCAGCGAACTTACTACTCCAGCCCTCCCTGGATATTACAAGATGTCCATATTGCTCTAATTCTGTTGTCACCAAATCTCCAAAAGCCCTCCACCATTGGGGGCCATGCCTCAGCTACTAAAGCCTCTGAATTCTGGAATGCTTTCTTCAAAACCTTCTGCGTTTCTGCTTTTCATATTTTAATTATTATTAAGGTGTTCTATAAAGCCATTTTTCGTGACCACACTCGGGCATCAGACTACCTACCTCTCATGAGGTTAAGCATCAGTAGTACTGCTTGATCACTCGTTTGTGAAGCATCATATGTTTGGCTGCATTAAAGAGACTGTCTTTAGTGTAAGCTACTGTAATGAACCAGTTCATCAAGAAACTAGATTAGAATAAATGAGTTGCTTCTTTCAAAAAGACACGGTAACTCTACCTGGAAAAAAAACTAAGATCACGTGCTTAATTTGTGATTAAGAAGCCATTTTCACAAAGTTCTTAACTAATGCTCAAAAACGTATTTAATGTATTTTATAGATTTGTGAGTTCTGCAAATAGACAGCTGCATTACATTTCAGCTGCAGAGTGGCCTCATGCTTTGTTAGCCGTTCCATTACACTGCAATTAAATTAATTGGTTCCAATTTCCTAATCACCAAGGATTCAGTTTCCTTGAATTAACTGCAGTGGATGGAACTGTAATGCAGATACAAGGGCATTGCCTCCTCCCCTCCCCAACTATAAGACCAAGCCGTGTGTTCAATTTCAACCAAGATATTGCACTCCCGTATAATTATTGTGCCTCCAGGTCAAAGAAAATAGTTTGGTGCCGTGGTGTTTTTTTTGCGATATCTTGAGGAGAGAATGTTTCCAATAGTGGGAGAGTCTAGGACCAGATGGCACCGCCCCAGAAAATAAGGACGTACTTTTAGATTGGAGAGTAGGAATTTCTTTAGCCAGAGGGTGGTGAATCTGTTGAATTCTAGCCACTGACAGTGGTGAAGGCCAAGTCAATAGATATTTTTTAAAGTGGAGGTTTCTGATCAGTAAAGGTGTCAAAGTTTATAGGGGGAAGGCAGGAGAAAGGAGTTGAGAGGTAAAAATAGATCAGCCATGATCGAATGGCAGAGCAGACTCAATGGGCAATGGCCTAATTCTGCCTTATGATCTTGTTATTGAAAAGCGGATATTTTTCCTCTAACGTTGACATGAGGAAACCAGTCGCCTATCCCTTATTACAAAGAAATATGCAAAAACATGATTTGAGATTGAGGAAAAATGTGTAACATTTACACTTTGGAAAAAAAAACTAGTCCAGACAAATCAAAACTCAGCCATAACTCAATTTACAAAATAGAGATAGGAACATTTGAAATAAGAGATGAAAAAGGGATTAATTTTTTCTTGTATTCTGCCATGTTATGAGTCAAATACTAGAGGCTTCCTGAGTAAAGTGGGAATATATAGATCCTGTCTACAAAGATCATGCAAAAGACTGAACTTTTCCCTGGGGGGTTTTGTAATGTGTTTACATGAAGTTCCATTTGTATCAAGTATATAAAGGAATACATGGAGTTACCCAGTGTAAAAAAAGTGTGAGGTAGTAGATTTTTGGGAGTGAAGAAATAAATTGTAGAAAAATTGAAATAAAGCAGAATTTCATATTCCTTCGGTTGAAACGGTTGCAGTCAAGATATGATCTATAATGCTGCAAAAATGACGTAATTGGGTTGGGTCAATGAATCTGTGTTAAATCTTATACGGTGGAATGATGTATATGAAGAACAATCGCAAAAGACCTTTGGTTAATTTGAGAAAAGGGTAATCTGTAATTTATGGAATAGACAGATGTTTAAGAGGAAACTGGGAAACAATGTACATTGTTTGATTGATCATAAAACCTTTACTTCATGCACAGTGAGTGAACATTTACCTGAGCTGCATTCAAAATAAAGCAGTATTGGAGTATTGTTTGCAGTTCTGGTCACCCCATTATAATGTGGAAGCTTTGGAAAGTGTTCAGTGGAGGTTTACCGGAATGCTGCCTGGATTGGAGGGTATTTGTTTTAAGGAGAGGTTGGACAAACTTTGATTGCTTTCTCTGGAACTCCGGTTGAGGGGAGACTTGATAGAAGTATGTAAAATTATCAGAGGCATTTGGGATAAGCATTCAGAACCTTTTTCCCCAGAGTGGAAATGTCAAAGACTTGGGGGCATAGCATTAAAATAGGAGGGGAAAGGGTTAAAGGAGATGTGCAGGGCAAGTTTTTTTTTTTACACAGGGGACCTGGAACAGTGGTGGGGACCTGGAACATGCTGCCAGGGATGGTATTGGAGGCTGATATGATAGTGGCATTTAAGAGGCTTTTCGATAGTTCTAGTTGCATGGATATACAGAGAGTTGGAGCGAAATGGACCATGTGCAGGCAGATGAGATTAGTTTATCTTGGCACCGTGTTCGGCACAGACATTATGGGCCGAAGGGCCTATCCCTTTGCTGCACTTTTCTATGTTCGCAGACTTCAGGTGAAGTCCATTAATGTACTTCACTTCTGCTTTGCGAACATTTGGCAAATCAAAGTCATATTTGTGAAACCATGGGAATCAGTTTTGCAAAATTGGTACCCCAACCACAGTGGAACATGTGGAATGATTCAATATCTGTCAGATTAGGAGAGTGTGTGCAGAAGAGATGTACTGGGATACTTCCACGGATTAGTTATGTGTTTAGACAGGAGAAGTGAAGTTACTCTCCTCGGGTCAAGAGAGATTGGAAGAGCTGATAGAGGGATTTAGAATCTGGAATGGTACAAGCAGAGTGGATGCAGAGAAACCGCTTCCTTGGCAGAGCTTCAAGACCCAGGGCACTGAATAACGATGATTATCAAAAGTAACATAGGAAAAATCCTTTTACGTAGCAAATGGTTAGGGTGTGGAATGCTGTAGGCAGATTCATTTGCAAAGTGAGAATTTCCAGGGCTGTGGAGAGGACAGAAGAGTGAGACTTGTTTGCTCTTGCATGGAGCCTCCATGGACTCAAAGGGCGAGGTGACCTCCATCTGTTGTGTAACCATTCTGTGATATTTTGTTCATGGATAATTGCTGAATCAGATCAACCTATTGATCGCTATCAACCCTTGGAGGTCCATTTCTCACCTACAGTCCAGCCTGACCGACAAAAACATGGATTTTGTTCTCTTAGAAATGGGCTTTCAGCCAGATAATGCATCGTGGAGATTACTTCCATGTCCTAGTAGGGTAAGGGAGAAAAACTATCGCTGTCCCTTGGTATATAAACTATGTTGATTCTACTTGCATCTGATCAGTTAGGCTTCATTTTGTGCCTTTGTTGAAATTGAAATGGGGATAAACCTTTAGTTTTTTCTTTGCACATTTTAGGTTCACGGTTCCACCACGTACAGTTTTTCACAGGATCTTTCGCAGCTGGTGTGCTGCTTTGAAGCAACAAGCTGTTAATCGCAAGTCTTTTAACTGCAAGGGTTTTAGATTTTAGTCACGCATGCACATTTAAGTCTTGGTCCAAAGATGGTTCCAAAATTAAAAGCACATAATTCCAGATGGAAAAGATTTATATTCCACTGTTAAGGCAATCATTTTTAACCGAATGCGAGGAAATTCCAGCAACCAAATACCCGTCTATTTTTCAATAGCAGCTCATTAATTGTTCTACTGGAGTTTCTTTATACAAAGAAAGAACGAATCTCTGTGATGTCTTTCATGACCTGTGGCTTAACCCAAAGTCACGAAAGACTCACAGAAGTATTTTTGAAGTGTAGTCATAGAAGTAGTGTGGGAAATGAGGCAGGTAATTTATGCACCACAAGCTCCCACAAGCAACAGTTCCGTGATGATTAATTAATAGGCGTCGGTCTCTCTTGGGCAATAAAGCACTTGCCTTTTGGGTCAGGTGCAGCTAGCATCAGAGGGGAGGCAAAGATTGGGGTGGGAGTACCCAAGATTTCCATAGGGGCCCAGAAACGGTAAGGAACCGCGAGGAATAATAAAGGCTGCATACAGTGGTATCACCACAGTCAGGCAGAATTGAGTTGATTGCATAATTTCCCGTGTCAGTCGAGACTTTTTACCAAAATGCTGTAAGTGCTGTACGGTTTATATTATGCGCATATCCTCCACTCTCTGCATTCATCTTAATAAATACCATGGTGAGTCATACAGCACGGAAGCATGTCCTTCAGCCGAACCTGCCCGTGCCCACCAAGATCCACCATCTACACGCGTCCCACCTGCCCACATTTGGCCCACATCCCTCTCGACCCTGGAAAAAATTGATAGGTGATGTTTCAGGTCGGGACCGTTCTTCAGGCTGATTGTAGTACGGAGACAACCCAGTGGTATGAACATTGAATTCTACAATTTTAGGTAACTTCCACAGACACCTCCTTCTCTCTCCCCTTCTCTAAATGTCTGGTAACCAGTTCTACAATTCGCAACAATGCATCCTTCTTGGGCTCATACGTGTCCCTAGCCAGAAGTCAGCCTATCAGGAGACCTCCTTGCTGGGGTGGGTCACCTGTTGTCTGTTCCGATTTCTCCTGTTTTTATCTTTGCTTCCAGTTTTTTTCTCCCTACGACTGAAGAAGGGTCCTGACCCGAAACGACATTTCACAGGAAATGCTGCCTGACTCTCTGAGTTACTCTACCATTTTGTGCCTATCTTTGGTATAAACCAGCATCTGCAGTTCCTTTTAACTACATTCACTCTAAACCCTTCCTATCCATAAATCTGGCCTAAAGCCGTTTAAATGTTATAGTACCTACCCCAACTTCTTCCAATACCCCATGTGTGAGCAAGTTGCGCCTCAGGTTCATTTTAAATCTTTCTCCTCTCACCTTAAACCTTTGTCCCCTAGTTCTTTACCCTCTCCCCCCCCCCCCCCCCCCCCCCCCCCCCCCCCCCCATACTTAGGGTAAAAAAAAGTTCATTGACCCTACTTATTCCCTCATGATGTTATGCATCTCTGTTAGATCACACCTCATTCTGCTGCGCTCCAAGGAATAACCAACCTCTCTCTGCAGCTCAGGCCCTCAAGTCCCGGCGACATCCTCGTAAAAGGGCAGAGCATTTACTCTGCTCTTTGAACAGAGTAACTGAGTAAATTGACTTTATTTATATAGTAGGGTTTTTTTTTACCATGATTCATGCTTCCTATCCTATCTCCAAATCTATTGTTGAATCAGCGCTACCAAAAGATAATCTGAGAAAATGTAATCGCTTCCTTTATGGGTTTGCTGATCCTGAATGCCGAATGTTCTTGGTGAGGCCAGCACTGAATGTTCAACACCCAACAGAAAGTAGGATCTCATTGATGTCATTAGACTCCAACCTTGGCATCAAAGGAAAGAACAAACCCTTTATTTAAACAACTTATTCAGTCAACTATAATAAACTCATCAGACAATAAACTAATATAATCTATTCATGGCTTTTTAAGCATCTCAAAGTGCCTTACTGTCAGTGAAGTCCCTTTGAAGTGCAGTCACTGTTGCAAACTTGCAATGTAACAAACACAGCAGCCAATTTGTACATTGCAAATTCCAGTACATTTATTGAAAATAAATCAGACAGGTCGATGAGACGACTGTAATTTTACCGCCAGGGTCCCCATACTCACGGACCTTCTCTTCCCAAGTTCTCAGACATGAAAGAAGAATGCAATGATTTGATCTATTATATATAAAGCATCATAGCTGCTTAGACTCTCCATGGTAACTTTGCTTCCAAAAAATCACAAATATCGTGTTCACAGCATTGTAAAACTTTAGAAGTGCAACGACACAGCTGCTTTTTGGAATAGGAAGTTGAACGTGTAAGCATTTGATGGGGGGGGGGGGGGGGAAGGATAAACTGAAGGGTAACATTTCAAAATAGCAAGAAAAATAATATTGAGAAATTTGTAATATTCCATATCATCACCCAACAGGTCTTACTTTCAGTCACCTCTGTTGTAGTTGAACTGCATCTTTATAGGAAAAATCTTTTTTTTTTCATTTCCCCCTCATCCTTTGTCCTCACAAACCCTTTGTTCCACTCTGCCTGCTTTCTTTAGTTAGCAATGTATAATTTACGTGGTCCTTTTCAACCACGTAATTTATACCATTGTATGAGCTCTGATCATCATCGCACCTTCTTCCAGGATCTGCAGTCAGAAACCAGTTCCTTTGCTCCTTGAAGACTCGTGGCCACATTGCAAGAGATTGGCGATGGGCAACAATAGTCTGTCCATTTCGTCATGCGACATGTAAACAGGCCCTTCCGCCTGTGTCCAGTAAAGTACCTATGTCTGAGCTAGTCCCGTTTGGCCCATATCCCTCCAAATCTTTCTCATCCATGTACTTGTTCATAGACACAAAATGCCGGAGTAACTCAGTGGGTCAGGCAGCATCTCTGGAGAAAAATCCAATTCCTTTTCCCCAGAGATGCTGCCTGACCTGCTGAGTTACTCCAGCATTATGTCTTTGGTGTAAACTAGCATCTGTAGTTTCATCCTACACATGTACCTGTTCATATGTCTTTAAAATAGTATAATTATTCCTGCCTGTATCACTTCCTCTAGCATTTCATTCTCTAAAGACACTATGTGTGTGGAAAGATTGCCCCCTAAATCTTTTCCCTCTTACCCTAAGCCTCTGCCCTCTAGTTTTAGGCTCCGCTATCCTAGGAAAAAGACTGCAACCATCCACCTTATCTATGCCCCTAATGATTTTATAAACTGTAACGTCACTCCTCGGCCTCCTTCCCTTCACAGAAAACAGTCCCAACCTATCCAGTCCCTTCGTACAACACAGACCCTTCAAATCCCCAACATGTTTATAAATCTTTTCTGCAACCTTTAGCTTAATCACATCCTTCAAGTAGTTGTGGTTCAAGTCATACAACTGAACCAAATGCAGCACTAAATTTCAGGGTCTCAGTTTCACCACCAACTCCCTACGATAAGCAGGGAAAGAAACCAATGCAACAGTGCGAGGAGCATTGGTTGCAAGAGGTGACAACCGACATGTACGTCAGACTCTGGAGAAGCACCTTTCATTATTCCACAGAGCAGTCAAAGATGTGCTTTAATTACACCCATCTTCAGTTCCCCCAATGTATAACCACTGGAATATCTTGGGTTCCATCCTGGCTCAGTTCTGGCAAAAGCATACATATGCTATGGTCCATCACTTGCTATGGTAGAGGCACCCTTCACCTGTTTTAAGCACCTATGAAGAATGGTGAAATAAAATGAGCAAGAACATTTTGGGTCAACGTTTTTAAACTCTACTTGCTGCAAGGCTTCATCTTGCAAGAAGATAAAATTTAAAAACTTAAATAAGGACTAGAGAAAATTGTGAATGCAGCCTAAAATTTCATTCAAATTAGCCTCACATTCCCCCCATTTACCCTCCCACCCCCAATATTCACTTCTTCCTCGCTTGAGACTTTTTTTTAAACCATACTCTCTTTGTAGCTGTAGCTTTGTAGCTGTTCTGGGCGCTGTTTATTGTCTCTTATCCACCACCTGATGTACTCATGTATGACATGATTTGCTTTTGAGCACAAAAACACTGTATGCCAGTACACATGACTAAACCTATATCAGTACAGCACCTCATACCTGTTTTGCATCCATGGTTGTTCTTGCGCCTCGCGTCCACGTTCGCTGTTGATCCCACCACTCGTCTCCGCATTCCCTCATAGTCCCGTCTGCATTTCTGGGCTATTGAATTTGTTTCATTGGTGAAGAAGGAGTTGATTTTGATGAACAAACATGTGCCCTGAAGAAGTCAGATTTCCTTAAGTACAAGGCTGTTGTCTCTCCATGGATCCAGGAGAATCTGAATTGCTGCTCTTTTGATTTTGATAACTGACAGGACCTGAATGGAGCAATTTGTAAGAGACTATTGCAAGCCTAAAATGTACAAACGAGCTCAAACGGAAGGCTTGAGCTCGCAACAGAACAGAAGCAAGTTTTTTTTACACAGAGAGTGGTGGGTGCCTGGAATGGACTGGCAGGGGTGGTGGTGGTGACTGCAGATTCGATAGTGGCATTAAACAGACTTAGATAGGCACAAGGATATGCAGAGAATGAAGGGTTATGGATTATGTGCAGGCTGATTAGAGTTGGTCTTGGCATCGTGTTTGGCACAGACATTGTGGGCCAAAGGGTCTGTTCCTGTGCTGTACCTTTCTATGTTCTAGAAAGCAGCATTAATATGGATGTAGAAATCGGCATCCTTGGCTATGGGTAGAATCACACAGGATGTTGAAACCAAGATGTCCCGAATCACGCTAAGAGCTGACGAGAGAGGTGGTATTGTATGATAGAATGCATTCACAGCCTCAGCCGCTGTACTCTGACCCACTGACTTAAAAGACAAAACAATGTAGCTCATTGTGCCGGCAATGCTTTTTCAAGGTTATTTCTTTTTCTCCCAACCAGGTTCAGGAGGTGTGCATCCATTAGTGGATCCACTGGCTGCTGGTCCCCATTTGGCCCGTTTTCCTTACCCGCCCGGTGCAATCCCGAACCCACTGTTGACCCAAGCTCCTCACGAACATGAAATGCTCAGGCATCATCCTGTCTTTGGTAAGAGAATTCAGACATTCTTCTCAAGTCATTACATCACAATGTGTAATTGGTGTGAGGAGGAATTGCCATATTTTAATTTTAAAATGTTAATGCTAATTTTTCCGCTGTGTTTATCGGATATTTGTAATTTGTGTATATATCAATACAAAATTATGTGAATACAGGCAGCAATTTGTCCATTTGTTGCACTGCATTTGGTATGGCATATTTCATAAACTGTTGGAGATAAAAATAGAACTCTCTTGTCGATTGACTTTAAAAAAGACCCATAGTGCTGGAATAACTCGATGGGCGGAACAGTGACACAGCTGGTAGAGCTGCTGCCTCACAGCGCTAAAGAGCAGGATTCAATCCTGACCTCGGGTGCTGTCTGTGTGAAGTTTGTGCCTTCTCCCTGTGAATGCGTGATTTCCTCCAGATGCTCTGGTTTCCTCCCACATCCCAAGGACGTGCAGATATGAAGTTTAATTGACCACTGCAAATTGCCCCTAGTCTGATCTTCTTTAGTCAGGGGATGTTCAATCTGTGCAATTCTTTACAACAGAAGACTGTGGAGGCAAGGTCAATGGAAATATTTATGAGAGATATGCAGAGAAAGAGATTATTGATTAGTATAGATGTCAGAGATTATGGGGGAAAAAGGCAGGAGAATGGGGTTAGGAGGGAGAGATAGATCTAGCATGATCGAATGGCGGAGTAGACTTGATGGGCCAAATGGCCTAATTCTTTTCCTATCATGATCTTATGATCTATCAGTGAGTGAATAAGAAAGTTGCGATAATTTTGAACAAGAGTGAACAGGGTCATTGATGTTCGGTGTGGACTTGTTGGGCCTCAGGGCCCATTTCCATGCTGTATCTCAAATACAAATCAAACCAGGCAACATGAACAAATGACATTTCGGGTCGGGGCCCTTCAGATTTTACGACCTGAAACGTCATCTATTCATGTTCTTCAGAGATGCTGCCTGACCCGCTGAGATACTCCAGCACTCTGTGTCTTCTTTATTTTTGTTAACCTGCTTCTTCCATTCGTTGTTTCCACCTCGTCCATTGGCTTGTTGTTTTCAGGTGGACCTTACAGAGACCTGCCCGGTGGTATTCCAGCCCCAATGTCAGCAGCGCACCAACTCCAGGCGATGCATGCCCAGTCGGCAGAACTGCAGAGACTAGCCATGGAGCAACAGTGGCTTCATGGCCACCATCACATGCACGGAGGCCCCCTTCCCGGACAAGAAGACTATTACAGGTAGGAGCTTCTGTCCAGCTGCTGGACTTCCTTTTGGAGTAGGTGCCCCCACGCTCAAATTCAACAACAAATCAGGATTATTTTGCCCCTTGACAGATAGTCATACAGCGTGGAAACAGGCCCTTCGGCCCAACCTGCCCACACCGACCAACGTGTCCCATCTACCTGTGTTTGGCTCATACCCTTCTAAACCTGTCCTTAGCTGTCCCATATCCATCTAAACCTGCACGTTATATTTTGAATGTCACACAATAAGAAAGTAAGACCATTAAGACACAGGAGCAGAATTCGGCCAATCAACCCATCGTGTCCATTGCACTCCCTTCAATTGTGGCTGATCTATTTTTCCCTCTCAACATTCTCCTGCCTTTTCCTAATAACCTTTGATGCCCAGACTAATCAAGAATATTGAGCAGTCTGTTCTCAGCAGTTAAATGGAACAGCAAAACACATACAAATGTAACCTGTATTGCTAATTTATATCCATATTTTCTCTGCTTTGAATACACTCTTGCATCCACTGCTCCCTGACTAAATATATATCTCCTCTTCTAAATGTTGAACACCTCAGTGTATACTAATTCCAGATTCTCCAACCAGAGAAAGCAACACCCACCCTGCAAATCCCTTTCATCATTTCACACTTCAATAAATATAGGCCAGCCGGCCTTCATCTCTCCTGACATGAAAAACCCCAAATCCCAGGAGATAACCTTGTCAATTACACACACTATCTTCAGAGCAAATGTGAACATTATAAACGACATTCACAATGCACCAAGGTAGCTGGAGTGCCCGGTGCTCTTGCCACCATTACTTTTGGCTCGGGTTTTCCCGGAATTGTGGCACATCCAGAAGAAATCTAATCTTTTGGGGAGCGTGTAAAATGATCTTGAAAAATAAACAAAGACATTTTTCACGGGAGAGGCACATAAACACACATCAATACATCAAAAAACATCACCCCTCGGATTTTTTTTTACTGAACATTAATCAGAAGTTCCCATGTTGCCTCGTTAAGAATCTCAACATCGGAACCAGCATTATTTTTTGCATTTGCAATCATTCTGTTTACAAAGCAGAACACTGTCATTGTCAAAAGCCATGAACCAATTTCAAATAATACTTCTTGAAAATGCAAGCAATAACTACCCAGTAAATTTGAGGCATTGATAACTTACCGTGTCTCCCCTATAAATAGGTTTGATTAAGTTTACTCTCTTAAAATATCAGGTTCAGCGGAAATAGACACAAAATGCTGGAGTAACTCAGCGGGACAGGACAGGCAGGCCTCCTTCTGAAGAAGGGCCTCGACCCGAAATGCCACCCATTCCTTCTATCCAGAGATCCTGCCTGACCCGCTGAGTTACTCCAGTATTTTGTGTCTATCTTCGGTGTAAACCAGCATCTGCAGTTCCCTCCTACACATCAGGTTTTGCTGTCCCTCTTCTTAAACTTCATCTCTTTTATGGTTATCTTGGTTAATTATTTACTGTGACCAAGACCATAAAGAAAAAGCACCGCAGCTCCCCCGTCCATTAGACATAATTCATAACAAATGTGGAAATTCTACACCATCCATGTCTCACCTCAGTGTTTGTGAGGTTACAACCTTGAGTCTCTTCTGCGACCGTGGCACTTTCTTCAGTGCTGTTCCATTTAACTGCTGAGAACAGACTGCTCAATATTCTTGATTAGTCTGGGCATCAAAGGTTACTAGGAAAAGGCAGGCGAATGTTGAGAGGGAAAAATAGATCACCAATCAGTATAAAAAGTAGTCTATGCAGTGTATTAATTTCGAGCTTGAAGTGCAAACCTATCACAGTTAGGATATATTTGCCTTTGTGCATTTGGACATCACTGTTACTTCTTTGGTGTTTCATAAAAAGATAAGGAATTACTTCATCCATTAACTCAGCAGTAACTTCAAAATAGTTAAAGAAACCCATCATTTGAACACACATGGTGTGTTTGCTACTTTTGGCCTAAATGCTAAAATGTGACGAAGGTCAAAGGGAGATGCAGCACAGAAACTGGCCCCTTCAGCCCACCGAGTCAATGCTGACCAAAAAAACATCCATTTACACTAATCCTACCTTAATCCCATTTCATTCTCCCCACATCCTCACCAACACCCCCAAGATCCCAATACTCACCCACGCACGAGGGGCAATGTTCAGCGGCCTATTGACCTACCAACCCACACGTGGGTTGAGTTGTGGGGGGGAAACCGGAGAGAACAGAGACAGGGAGAACATTCAGACTCCATGCAGAGATGCACCCGAGCTCAGAGTTGAATCCAGGTCCGTGGCACCTGATGCAACAGCTCTACCTGGTGTGCCACCTTCAGGATTTGAAAATCACCAGCAACAGAAGAAAAGTTAAAATTGATACAGATTTTCTTTTCTTTAGACTCTGGGTTCCTATCAATATTAGGCAAGGTGGAAACCCTAGCTGTGTGAACTCATTAGATTGCAACAAAACTTGTAAGTGACTAACTTCAATCAGATATTGGACCTGTTTCAAAAAATTAGCATGGTGTAAACTTCCCATTGGTGTTTGTTACAATTTTGAATGTGGCCTCCATAGGTTCTGCTCAAAATGCAGCATGCCGTAAAAAAAAAACATACCCCTGTCCTGCAACACCTCAAACGGTAAATCTATAAATGGTGCACAAGCACCAGAACAGCACAGCCATATTTTGCTGAAACATGTTTGTGCTACGTTAACTTTTTGAAGCTAAGGACCTTGTTAATCTACACACCAATGTTTGCATGTCTGTGTTAACCTTCCTTCCGGGTACTATTTTTGCCATCATATGTGCTCAGTCATTCCTATCACTGGAAATGTCGCCGCTTGCTCTTCAATGACCGCTTAACGACTGAGGGCATTTTTATTTTTGTGTTCACAAATCTGCGGGACATTTGGAGAGCAGCAGATGGCGGAGGAGAGGAATTTTTTTTGCGATAATTCGGGGGGAGAGTTTAAAAACAAAGCAGCCCATTGCAAAGCAGAAGAGGCTTTTTTCCAAAAATCAGAGGCCGGACAGTTAAATGATAGTCATTGAGAGACACAGCAGCCAATAAAAGGAAGTGCAAGTGCAGTGGAGCGGCCCTGTTGGGATGTTGAGAGGCTATGTTGAGGTGAAGTGCTGAGCTAGAGGGAGCAGACTCAAGGGGTCAAGCTAGAGGGGCTTTAACTAAAGAGGCTTCAGCGAGGAAGCCAGACAGAGGGTGATGGACAGAGGGTTATGGTATGGTCTGTTTTTGTGTCAGCATTGCACAAGGAAGGAGGTAAAAGAGGTGGAGGAGTTGCTCTCCAGATCAACGAAACTGACACGGCAACACTCAGAGCAGACGTACTGGAGGGTTTGTCCACTGAGGCGATATGGGTAGAGCTCAAAAATAAGAAAGGTGCAAGCACTCTAATGGGAATCCATGTTAGTTCCCCCCATAGAAAGCAGATAGAAGGTCCAGGAACTGTAGGCAAAGAGATTCAGAGTTAAAGGATGTTCTTTTAGGAAGGAGATGAGGAGGGATTTCCTTGGACAGGAGGTGGTGAATCTGCGGAATTCTTTGCCACAGAGGCTGTGGAGCCCAAGTCAGTGGATATATTTTAAAGGCAGAGATAGATAGATTCTTGATTAGTACATGTGTCAGCGGTTAAGGGGAGAAGGCAGGAGAATGGGGTTAGGAGGGATAGATAGATCAGCCATGATTGAATGGCGGAGTGGACTTGATGGGCCGCATGGCCTAATTCTACTCCTATCACTTATGACCTTATGAGCTAAGCTGATCGTTTGTATTGATCTTCGAAGATGGAGATAATTAAGGATTTCCATCCTAAACACAAAATCCACCTCAGCTCCAGCAACAATGCTTTGGCTTTGGAAGGAGTCAGATGAAGTGTACATTCACCGGAATGATATGTGGGCCTGGAAGCAAATAGGAACGTCGCGACCTTCCATTACATAAATGTGTTTTGTGCTTTGTATTTCACGGTTCAGGTGATTAAGAGATAATGTCAGGGAGCTGTTTAAAACTACCAAGATTTGATGGTATACAAAGGAATCGCAGAAGATTGCTGCATGGAACGAGGCCATTCAGCTTATTGTGGCCATGCTAGACAAAGTGAATCCCAAGCAGGCAAATATTGTCTCTTGGACATTTACAATAGCGATTAGGAAGCAACCTTCCCTCACAAAAGGGCAATGGAAATCTGAAACCCCCAGATTCAATTTTAATTGTCATTGTCAGTGTACAGTACAGAGACAACGAAATGCATTTAGCATAATAAGTGTCCGGGGGGGGGGGGGGGGGGGGGGGGGTTGGTGATTGGCAGTCACCGAGTATCTTCGCAGTAAGGCTGTGGAACCAGTATCTATTTAAATTTCACAATTGTGAATGTAGATATTCTCACATCATAAAGTCATACAACATGGAGACAGGCCCTTCAGCCCACCTTGCCTATGCCAACCAAGATGCCTCTCCATTAGTCCCACCTGCCTGTGTTTGACCCATATCCTTCTAAACCTCTCCTATCCATGTACCTGTCCAATGTCTTTTAAATGTTGTGATAGTACCTGCCTCAACTGCCTCCTCTGGCAGCTTGTTCCATATGCCCACCACCCTCTGTATGGAAAAATTGCCCTGCAGGTTTCTGTTAAATAGTTCCCCTCACCTTAAGCCTATGTCCTCTGGTTTTTGATGACCCAGCTCTGGGTAAAAGACTCTGTGCATCTACCCTATCTATTCGGCGAGGAAATCGAGGCTAGACAGTGGCTAGACGGATTTCTGCTTTTTACTGTGAGCAACTGGTAAAAGCAAAGGAAAAATCCCTCTTCATGTTTTATCTGAATTCAGGGAAAGGGTAGAATTCAACCCCTTCGACTTGGTATTGCAGTTTCCAATTGCACAGAGGCTGTTCTGGGTGGAAATGGTTCGTGTTTGATGTGTTCCAGCATTGTCATGTTCAGAGACTGCGTCAGTGTTCAGCCGTTGTGTTTTTGAAAAACTGCTTGATTGATTAATCTGTTAAAAAAGTGCCTTTAGTTCAACATGGCCCAGCAGGGATAGTGTTTATCTGGAACTTCATGAAGCAATAAAGGCAGCATGTCAGGGCAATAGCACTGCTGTTAATATGTTCTGAACCAAGTGGAGGTATCTATACTTTAATTTTATTTGTGTTTTGAAGCGCAGGTAAGTGAGAAAAACTCGCATTTCAGATTAACCGAATGCATCTTGAATGTGTGTGTTTTTAAAAAATAAAAATAACATCCAAAAGTGATTATATTCAAACCTACACTTGTCTCTCTTGCAGTCGACTGAAAAAAGAAAGTGACAAGCCTCTTTAAGCCCTGAATCTTGTGGAGGCTCGCTCATGAGGCCAAGGATTACTCAACCAGTACTGTGGAAGGACCTCTGACATCCTGCAAGAACAAAACAAAATGGAGATTATATCAAAAAGCATTTCCCACCCCCACCTCCCCCGAAAAAAGGATTGTATGATTTTATTTTATGATATTCCTTTCTGGAGGGCAAATCACTCGATGCTGGCGGTGGATCTTTGCACGACGTTGTGTTCTATTATGTGATAGTGGGAAATGAGCAGTGTTTCCAGCTGCTCTTGCATTGGTACCAGAGCAGGTTTCAATCGGTCACTGAACAATGCATCCTTACAAAAGAAAAAAAAAGATTAAACCAAGTTCTAGTAGAAGTACTATAACACATTTCATGATTCCTTAAATAATATGTAGGATATCTTTAAAGAGAATAAAATCTGTGGCATGGCTTCTGAATTTGTAAATAAAGAAAATGAACCGTGTACGTAAAGGATTAGTTGTGGATTTCTAATTGGATGGCAGACAGCAAAGCTAAGTGTTTTTAAACAGCTCCGCTTCCTTTGATTAAAGGAGAAGGTAGCTGTATGGTAACGTTTGCTCTGGAATGGAGTGTTTTTGTTTTTTTTGTTTCAACTGTTTCTGGAGGCAGTGGCATGCACCGAAAGGTTGCTGGGATGGTGGTCCAGACAAACATTGACATAGATTTCAAATATAATAACGAAAGGCTGTATAACTAGTATATTGCCATCGCCGAGTTTGGACATCCCATACCGTGCCGGTCAACAGTGCAGACTATTACTAGACTGATCGCTTTCCAACAGCATGAAATATTGTAAGCTTTCCATTCTAATCATTAAAAAAAACATTTTCAGTATCTGAAATATTTAAGAGATGGTTGAATCTTTTAACTCCATTTTATAGTTATAATTCAATGATTTAATATTTTAAAAAAATAAACTAATTATAAGGAACAAATAAGCTACTTTTATATTTGATGCATTTAATTTCCAACATCTTTGTTCTTGTTAAATATTAGTAATTGCATATACCTGTGACATCATTACCGTGTTTTCAGTTTTGCTTGCCAACTTATTTTGTTATATGAGGGCGATATCTTGTCATTTGGGTATCCGAATCATGGCTACTGAAGTGTCTCAAAATGGATTGTAAAGTTTGGAGAAACTGATAAAGGACCAAAAATATAAGCTAAAGGATTATTATTAGCCCTTCTTTTAACGGTGGGTCACTGAGGGGCATTTGTGAAACTCAGTTCCCCTCAGCTGTGGTTGTAAATTGCAAGCGTTTGTGCATTTCTCTCGTAATGGCAAAGAGGGATCAATCTTCTGCATTAAACAAGGAGTTGGAATACAGGCATGAGCTTGTGATTACTGAAGCCTGATGGAAAGTATCCTTTTATTTCTGGGATAAATGTTCTAAAGTTAAAAGATAATAGCCAGTCAAAGGCATTCAGTTTTGAGGTTCATTTTATTATAAATATTGTAGTAGCTGTTTTGATTTTGGGGCTGTTAATTACCTTGTGGAAATTTATACCCATTTTTGCTTAAAAGTAGCAGAAAATTGTCATAGTTAACCAATGTGCACCAGTGTCTGGTGTCAGTGGTTTAGGTATCTGAGATGCCAGCAGTTATTTCGATAAAGTAACATTAATTTTAGAGCAGGGTGCTGCTATTTTGCTTTTGTCAATCACGTCTCTGTATCTTTTTTTTTTTTTTAATCTGAAAATATCATTCTTAAAAGTTCTTGGCAATTTTGTGCTTTCCATTTTATTGATGAAGCTATTACATAGTGTCAGAAGCTGAACGCAGAGTCTGGCTTTGACTGTCTGCACTGGGTGACTGGTTTCCTGATGGTGCGTATCTGTCTTTCCCCTTGATTTTATCAAGGACTGTATATTTGCCATTGTAGACTGTTATGTGGTGTTCACTGTCATAGGACTGTGTTTAAAAGGAAGAACTACATGATGTACTGACAGCCCCGATAGTGACACAAAGTTTCAGGTTTTTTTATTTTTGCTTTTGTGTTTTCAAAAGTATAATGTTTAATGTTGTCAATGGTCCAGCTTCTTATTTCACTGCAGCATTAGCAGAATGTAAATTCTGATGCTAAATTTATATATATCTTGAAGCTTAATGTATATAATAGTAGTTTGCCATGGGATAACACAATGTAAACAAACTGTAGAAGCAACGATTGTGAGTTCTGTGTTTTCTCCATTTGAGTATTTTGTAATTTTTGAAATATTTGTGACTTAAATAAACCAACAGAGCTGCAATAATCGTGTTTCTCTTTGATTGCACAGCAGGAGAAATGTGCCAGCTGGCTCTCATTATTCTGCTGGTTGGTGCACTATGATGTTGATAATCGAGGCTCATAGGCTTCGAAAAATCTTTTCTGATCAATTCTGTAACTGTGTCATTCAAAGTATCCTTTTCAGGATGATTATCTGTGAGAAATGAATGGCCTTACCTTCCATTGATCTGACTGGGATGGGTTTAAGCAGAAAATATTTACGTACATGTTCACAACATACAGTGTCCACAGAAGGCCCTGCTTTCTGCCGTGGACATTAATTTATAGCCTTAACTTCACTACATGTTGATGCACTGCCATTCTGTTGTTTTTGATGATTGGATCCCCAGATGATCTGATGGAATTGCGGCAGGTGGATCTCAGCATGTTCAGACTAGGATACAGCGTGGAAACAGGCCCTTCGGCCCTCTGAGTCCACGGCGACTAGCGATTGCCCCGTGCACCAGCACTATCCTATACACTGGGGACAATACACAATTTTTCACTCAAGCCAATTAACTTGTACATCTTTGGAGTGTGGAAGGAAACCTGAGCACCCAGAGAAAACCTTGGCGGTCACAGTGAGGATGTACAAACTCTGTATAGACTACTAGTAGTGGGGATTGACCCGGGTCTCTGGTGCTGTAAGGCAGCAACTCTTCACCACTATGCCACCCTCATCTTTGTCAGGATGATTATCGGTTAGAATTGAATTGCGTTACCTTCCATTGATCTGACTTGGATGGGCTTAAGTAAAAAAATGTTCATTTACTTTATCCAGTAGACGCTAGTTTCTGCTGTGGACCTTAAATTGTAGCCAATACACTTTGATGCACTGACATTCCTGGTGTTTTTGATGATTGGATTCCCTGATGCTGATCATCAACCACCTGAATAGATCCTACATTGATCCCACTTTATATTCATCCCACATTCCCATCAACTTTCCGCTCCCTCCAGATTCTACTGCTGACCCACAATCTAGGAGCAATGTTACACTGGCTATTTAACCTCGCAGCTGCATGTCTGAGAGATGTGGGGAGGAAACTGCAGGAAAACCAACAAGCTCCACACAGACAGCAGCAGAGGTGAGGACTGGGCTGTGTGGCAGCAATTCTGCTATCTACTCCACTGTGCCAACAATTCAGTTGAGGAGAACTTCACAACATAAGCACAGTCACAGCTGCCAAGCATAAGGGAATATTGAAGCAGGTAACCGATATCTTGATCGAAAGAGATCAGGATGAATTCCAGAACTAAGGGACTGGGCGATAGCTGGGAAGTCTCGGTTGGAGAATCATAGAGTTCTCAGAAGGTTATTAGGATTTAAACATTGCGCTAATGGAGAAGGGTGATGGAAAATTTGAAAGCAAGGATAAGATTTGAAATTCAAGCCATTGCTGTGGTGAAAATCATTTCGATGGTGAATGATGGAAGTAAATCAGGAGAAAAACAGAGCATCAAGCTGTTGGAAACCAAAGAATGGATGAGATTCTCAGCAGCAGATTGACTGGAATAAAGGTAGACATGACTGTCTCTGTAATGGAGAGGAGGGGTAGGTCACCTGGAATGCAGAAACAAAGAACTACAGATGCTGGTTTACAAAAGAAGAGACAGTGTTCAGCGGTCAGGCAGCATCTCAGGAGAACATGGATTGGTGAATAAGGAAGGGTCCGAAACCGAAACATCGCCTATCCATGATCTCCTAAGATGGTGCCTGACCTACTGAAGTACTCCAGCACTCTTGTATCTTTGCTGGTCAAATGAGATGTTGAGAATGCAAACAATCTTTTTCAGTTTGGGAGTGATTAACGGGGAAAATTGATTAATTGGCCTGGAAATAGTATTTGCAGAAGCCATGAGCAGTTTAAATTGGCATCATGGTTTCTCTGTGGCACTGCCTTAAGGGGCTGACCCACTTGGGCAACCTAATTGGCGAGTTTAGAAGACTTTATAAAAATGACATGTTGAAGACCCCCTTCGACTATGTAGAAGACATCCTTCGACTATGTTGAAGACCAGCTACGACTAGCGACCACTAACTTCGGGAAAATTGGACACCGAATAGTGGAGAATGAAGACGACCTCCTTCGACCTCCCTTCGACTATGATGAAGACTATCTACAACTACCTTCGACTACCCTTGATTACCTACGACTAACATGCCGACCTACTACGACTAAACCTACGAGTAAAAAAAGTATGGATTTTATTTCCATGGCAACCTTTTTTTACTCACGGGCATTTTTTAATATATTGAAAAAAACGCCGCAACCCTGCTGAGGCCTCGAGTACGCTGAGACCACTCTCGAGCATGAAGGAGAGTTATGAAGACCTCCTACGACCTCATGTCGACCATGCTGCTAGTATGAGTCGTGGGCGAACTCGCAGATTAGGTCGCCCTAGTGGGACAGCCCCTTTAGTTCTGAGGCTAGCTGAAATTTGGAATTAGTTTCAAATTTCAGAAAAGCACAATGGCAATATTAGGAGGAATTGAAAATCAGATGAGGCAGGGCTGGGTGTCATCACTGAATAACTGGAACTTGTCATGTTTTCACAGAACTCTAGATCTGAAATATGAGGGGCTTTAAAAATACAGTCGCTCCTGAAGCAGCCAGTGAAGAGAAAACAGGAATTTCTCTTGATTTGAATCGACAGCAGAGAGGGCAACTGGGCTATGGATGGAGGGTCAGGTGTTAAACTCTGTGAGACGATTCAAGGAGGATTTGTGTTTGTGACCTCGATTAGATTAGATTTAGATCTTGTGGGAGGTATTAATCTGAAGATCCACTCCCAACGCCCAGAAAAGCCAATAATCCCAAACTGGCAACAGAATTATTCATCAAAGTCAAAGTAGCCTTTATTGTCATTCAGACCTTGCGGTCTGAGCAAAATGTTGTTGCCTTGCAGTCCTACATATAGTAAAAATGACAAAAACACACAATAAACACAAAATAACATCCACCACAGTGAGTTCACCAGAGACCTCCTCACTGTGATGGAAGACAAAAGTCTTAAGTCTTTGTCTCATCCCTTATTGTGCGCCGAGGCGATCCAGGCTTCGGATGTTGTGACCCCGCCGGGCAATGGTAAGTAATGTCAGTCATGTGGCTGAATCCGAGCTCCGCGAATGGGCCGGTTCAACTCCGCGGCCCGGGGTGGTCGAAGCTGTGGCCCTCCAGTCCAGCAGGCGCAGCTGTTGCGGGAGCTCCGGAGAACAGGTCACCAACATGTGACCTGCGAGCTCCCGATGATGTCGTCCACTGGGCCCGCGGCCGATCCTCCAAGGTCGGGTCGCCGCTGCCGCCGGAACTCTGCCCCAGCTCCGAGGCCGGGTCGCTGCTGTTGTCGGAACACCACAGCTCCGGAGTTGGAACGCTGCCCCAGCTCCGAGGCCACCAGCTCCGCTATTAGGCTTCGGCGGAGACGGAGACTGGGGATATGACAAGAGAAGTCGCATCTCCCCGACGGAATAGTCCAAAAACATGTTTCACCCCCCCACCACCCACACATATACACAACCTAATAAACCAAAAATTAACTAAAACGACAAAAGGACAAGAAAAAAAAGACGGACTGCAGGCGAGCCGCACCTCCTAAGGCAGCGCCGCCATCTTGGATACAGTCAATATTTTAAGTAATGTGTTAATTTAACACAAGTTCAACATTTCGGGTACAGATCTTCTTTAATCGGAGTCGGAGCAGCAACGAGGGATCTCAAAAGGCGGCCATTGCATTGAGTGATCAAAGTTGGCTAATTGAGGACCCAATAAAAACAAGGCAAGGTGCTTTTGGGAGAGGTGCTGAAGGTAAGCAGGAGGCTTTGGCTCAAGGGGCTTCAGCAAGGAGGCTGAGCAGAGGGGGACAGGAGGTCACGGTACAGTCTATTGTTTCTTGTGTGTGATTGTTGTGCCTTTTTAGTTTATAGATACAGCGCGGAAACAGGCCCTTTGGCCAACCGAGTCCGCACCGACCAGCGATTCCTGCACACTAACACTATTCTACACACACTAGGGACAATTTTACACTTATACCAAGCCAATTAACCTACAAACCTGTACGTCTTTGGAGTGTGGGAGGAAACTGAAGATCTCTGAGAAAACCCTCGCAAGTGATGTAAAAACGGCAATGCTACGGTGGTCATGGGAGGTTTGAATACGCAGATAGATTGGGAAAATCAGGTTGGCACTGGACCCCAAGAAAGTGAATTTGTAGAGTGCCTCCGAGATGCAGGGAAATGGCAATTCTGGATTTAATGTTATGTAATGAACCGGATTTGATAAGGGAACTCAAGGTAAAGGGTCCATTACGAGGTAGCATGGCTTTGTGAGGGGGGAGGTCTTGCTGGACAAATTTGCTGAAATTCTTTGAAGAAGTAAATAGCAGGACAGACAAAGGGGAGTCAGTAGATGTTGTTTACTTAGATTTTCAGAAAGCCTTTGATAAGGTGCCACACGTGGGGCTGCTAAAGAAAATGAGTGCCCACGGTATCAGATGGCAGATACTAACATGGATAACAGGTTGGCTGGATGGCAGAAGACAAAGTGTAGCAATAAAGGGGGCTTTTTCTGGTTGGCTGCCAGTGACTAGTGGAGTTCTGCAGGAGTTGGTGCTGGGGCCGCTACTCTTCACTTTGTATATTCTGCTTTGGACGAGGGGATTGAAGGCTTTGTGGCCAAGTTTGCGGATGATGATATGAAAATAGGTGGAAGGGCAGATAGTGTAGAGAAAGCAGGGACTGCAGAAGGACTTGGACAGGTTGGGAGAGTGGGCCGAAAGTGGCAGATGGAATATAGTGTAGCAAAGTGTGGAGTCATGCATACAGGTAGTAGGAATAAAGACGTAGACTATTTTCTAAATAGTGAGATAATCCAGAAATCGGAGGTGTAGGATTCCCCAAAAATTAATCTGCAAGTCAAATCGGTAGTAAAGAAAGTAAACTCTATGCTAGCATTTATTTCAAGAGGGCTTGTATACAAAAACAGGGATGTAATGTAGTGTTTCTGTAGATAGAGCTCTAGGGGCTAGTAGAATCAAGGGATATGCGGAGAAGGCAGGCACGGGTTATTGAGTGGGGACAATCAGCCATGATCACAATGAATTCGAAGGGCCGAATGGCCTCCTGCACCTATTTTTTATGTTTTCTATAATGCTGAGGCTCTGTAAGGCGCTGCTGGTAAGGCCGCATTTGGAATATTGTGAGCAACTTTGGGCACCATATCTGAAGACGAATGTGCTGGCTCTGGAGAGGGTCCAGTGGAGGTTTACAAGAATGATCCCAGGAATGGGTAGGTTAACCCTGTCTGAAGAAGGGTTTCGGCCCGAAACGTTGCCCATTTCCTTTGCTCCATAGATGCTGCTGCACCCGCTGAGTTTCTCCAGCTTTTTTGTGTAACCATTGGTAGGTTAACTTATGGTTAACTTATGATGAGTGTTTGTTGCCACTGGGCCTGTACTTGCTGGAGTTTAGAACAATGAGGGGGGTACCTCATTGAAAGATACAGAATAGTGAAAGGCTTGGATAGAGTTGATGTGGAGAGGATGTTTCCACTAGTGGGAGAGTCTTGGACTAGAGGTCATAGCCTCAGAATTATAGGACGTTCTTTTTGGAAGGAGATGATGAGAAATTTATTTAGTCAGAGGGTGGTAACTCTGTGGAATTCTTTGCCACAGAAGACCATGGAGGCGAAGTCAGTGGAGATTTTTAAGCCAGAGATCGATAGATTCTTGATTAGTACAGGTGTCGGGGGTTATGGGGAGAGGGCAGGAGAATGGGGTTAGAAGGGAGAGATCGATCATCCATGATTGAATGGCGGAGTAGACGTGATGGGCCGAATGGCCTAATTTTTCTACTATCACTTATGACCTTATGAGGTCACGGGGAGAACGTACAAAATCCGTGCAGGCAGCACCCGTGGTCTGGATTGAACCCGGGTATCTGGTGCTGTAAGGCAGCAACTCTACTGCTGTGCCACTGTGCCGCCCATTTCCTCTTGGTTTTAGTGCAGTAGGGAGGGCAGGTAGAGTGGTGCATTGCTCCTCCTGCAGGATGTGTGGGCTCTGTGAAACTGCTGGTGCCCCTGATGACTACACCTGTGGAGACTGTGTCCAGGGGCAGCTCCTTGCAGACTGCGTTAGGGAACTGGAGCTGCAGCTGGACGACTTCAGCATCGTCTGGGGGGGATGAGCGCTTCATGGACAGGAGTTATGGTCACGCCTACGGAGGTACAGGACCACGAGGAAAGGGAGTAGACAGGGAGTGAACAGGTATACCATTTTGGATACTATTTGTGGATTGGGGGGGGGGGGGGGTATGTGGAGGAAGAAGAGGAGGGGGGGGGGGTCTGGAGAGAGGAGGGGGGTGTGGCAAGGAGGGGGTGGAGGGAGCAGAGTGGGCTGTGAAGAAGGTGAGGGGGGGAGAGGAGGGAGGGGAAGTGGGGATAGGAGAGGAAGGGTTTGGTTGGGAGAGGAGAGGTGGGGATTTGATGTGGGGGGGGTCTTTGCTCATCAGGAATGAGCAGCAGTAGCAGACAGAACTGGCGCCATGCCTGGCTCGTAAGCGCAGCAGGGAAGGGCAATGTCAGGTAGAGCTATAGTGGGAGGAGATTTGTTAGTTAGGGGGAGAGAACGGAGATTGTGTGGCAGCAATCGAGACGCCAGGACGGTGTGTTGCCTCCCTGGTGCCGGGGTGCAGGACAGTGTTTCCACTTTGAAGGAAATTACCCG
This sequence comes from Leucoraja erinaceus, assembly GCF_028641065.1. NCBI lineage: Eukaryota > Metazoa > Chordata > Chondrichthyes > Rajiformes > Rajidae > Leucoraja > Leucoraja erinaceus. The sequence goes on along the minus strand of NC_073406.1, from coordinate 19,268,573 downwards.
AAATTCGGGAAATTCTGGTTATCTTCGGGTAATTTTAGGGAAATGGGATAATTTCGGGAAATTTCTGCAACCAGCCCGCAAGGGGGTGTATAGGTGATACACACAGCACTGCCGGTTTAGAAACATAGAAAATAGGTGCAGGAGTAGGCCATTCGGCCCTTCGAGCCTGCACCGCCATTCAATATGATTATGGCTGATCATCCAACTCCGTATCCTGTTCCTGCCTTCTCTCCATACCCCCTGATCCCTTTAGCCACAAGGGCCACATCTAACTCCCTCTTAAATATAGCCAATGAACTGGCCTCAACTACCTTCTGCGGCAGAGAATGCCAGAGATTCACCACTCTCTGTGTGAAAAATGTTTTCCTCATCTCGGTCCTAAAAGGTTTCCCCCTTATCCTTAAACTATGACCCCTTGTTCTGGACTTCCCCAACATCGGGAACAATCTTCCTGCATCTAGCCTGTCCAACCCCTTAAGAATTTTGTAAGTTTCTATAAGATCCCCCCCTCAATCTTCTAAATTCTAGCGAGTACAAACCGAGTCTATCCAGTCTTTCTTCATCTGAAAGTCCTGACATCCCAGGAATCAGTCTGGTGAACCTTCTCTGTACTCCCTCTATGGCAACAATGTCTTTCCTCAGATTAGGAGACCAAAACTGTACGCAATACTCCAGGTGTGGTCTCACCAAGACCCTGTACAACTGCAGTAGAACCTGCCTGCACCTATACTCAATTCCTTTTGCTATGAATGCTAACATACCATTCGCCTTCTTCACTGCCTGCTGCACCTGCATGCCTACTTTTAATGACTGGTGTACCATGACACCCAGGTCTCGTTGCATCTCCCCCTTTCCTAATCGGCCACCATTCAGATAATAATCTACTTTTGGCACTCAAATGTTTAAACAGAGCGCTGTCAGTTTAACGCGTGGGAATTTAAACAAAGAGCTGTCGGCTGCAGCACTATGGGTTCTAAATATAGCGCTATGGGCTTTAAACATAGCGCTATGGGTCACAGGCTGTTTGGGAAAATTCTCGTATAACAATGAGTCTTTGGAATTCTCTTTCTTAGTGGAATTTGAGCCTTTGGTTATTTTTCAGGCAGTGGTAGAATTCCGGATAAGCCTAGCGGCGAAAAGTTACCAGTGGGCACTGGGATTGAAGTTATATTGGGATTGGCTTTGAATTTTACAGAACGGTGGGTGGGCTCCAGGGGCCAAGAGGGAGAGAAGTAGGAAGAGAGAAGGGGAGGTGGGACAAAGGGAGGGAGAGGAGCAGACTGGGACACATGAGAGCAGGTTGAAAAAACAAAGACACCAAAAACTGGAGGACAACGATATCCGATAGACCATTTCTTCTAAATGCAATGGGCTGACGTGTAGTACGCAACGGAGCAGAACGTGGGCCTTTTTTTAATCCATTTCAGTAACCCGACCCGACTCGCAGTGTATTCAACGTTGTGGGGGAACAGTTTGTGTTAATAAATTATAATTCTGAAAATAAGAAGATTTTTACCAAAGAACTTTTATTCTTACGAGGATGTTTCCGTAACCGGCTTCCGTCTCCGCACTAGTATCTTTGCTCCGCTATGGGTTCTTTGGTGCGGAGACGGAAGCCGGTTGCGGAAATGGGGCCAAAAATTACCCATGAATCTGCCCATGACTGTACTATGGCTTTTCGTCGAGTTATCTATCTTGCTTGCTATAGGATCTTTGAGGAAAGCTGCCTTGCATAACACTGTACAAGTGAGTAACAGACGCAGGCAGATACGGTGGAGTTACATAGATCTATTTTGCCATGTTCTCCTTTGTGTTGTTGACGTGTTTCCGCGATAAAAAAAACAACAACAAATAGCACGCAGAAAGCTTCAGGAAATACCATCAAATTCCAGGAAATTTAGGATTCTATTTAAGGAATTATTTTTTTTGAGGTGTGGAAGCACTGGTGCAGGATGTCTCAGAGTGACTGCATGACATTCTCAAGGAGCAGAGCAGGCAGAAGTTGTACATGTTGGCACAAATAACCTGTGTAGGACAAGGGATGAGGTCCTGCAAAATGAATATAGGGAGTTTGAGAAAAGGGTAAAATGCAGGGTCTCCAGGGTAGCACAGAAACAGGCCCTTCGGCCCACAATGTCCATGCCAAACATGATGCCAAGTTTAAAAAGCCTCTCAAATGCCCCCATTGTATCTGACTCTTCCACCACCATAGGCAGCATGTTCCAGGCACCCACCAACAATGTGTAAAAAAAAATGCCCCCCCCCCCCCCCCCCCCCATCTCCTTTGAACTTTTGCCCTCTCGGCGTGGATTTCCTCCGGGTGCTCCGGTTTCCTCCCATATTTCAAGAACGTGCAGCTTGGTAGAACAATCAGCCAGTGTAAATTGTCCCTGTAAACGGATGATCGAAACTGTGATCAGTTGGTGGGAATACATGGAGAAACACATGATATTCATGTAAATGGTGCTTGATGGATGGCAGGGACCCAGTGGGCCAAAGGGCCTATTTTAAGTTGTTTGACCATGACTCCAACTGTTAGATCAGGATATGGGGTTAATCCATGATCGAGTTGACTGAGATCACTCCCAGTCGTATTAATTCCAAAGCCATTATGTATGTGTAGGAAAGAACTGCAGATGCTGGTTTAGATCGAAGGTAGACGCAAAATGCTGGAGTCACTCAGCATCTCTGGAGAGAAGGAAGGTGTGACCCTTCTGCAGTCTGAAGGAGGGTCTCAACTCGAAATGTCACCCATTCCTTCTCTCCAGAGCTGCTGCTGTCCCGCTGAGTTAATCCAGCATTTCGTGTCTACCTTCGATTTCCTTTCGGGTCACAACTAAAGTCTGAAGAAGGGTCGCGTCCTGAAATGTCACCCATCCTTTGTTCCAGAGAAGCTGCCTGTCCCATTGAGTTACTCCAGCATTTGGTGTCTCTCTAAGCCTCTACATCATCTAAACCCCTCCCACCGCCCCCCAAACCCCTATCGGGACCATTTCCACTTCATGTTGCCAACATATTCAAGAACCATTGTCACTCCAGTCATTCTCTCCCCCCCTCCCCCCCCCCCCCCCCCCCCCCTCCCCCAAAAGATACAAAAACCTGAAAGCACATACCTCCAGATTCAGGATCAGACTACTGAACAGTCCTCTCATAAACTAGGGTGTAATCCCGATCTCCCAACCTACCTCACTGTGGGCCTTGCATTTTCTTTACCTGCACTTTCTCTGTATGCTATATTCTGAACCCTAGAATCATTATCTTTGCAATACTTGCTGAATTTGTGGCTTCATTGTACCCAATAATAGTATGAGTTGACTGGATAGCAAGCAAACATAGAAAATAGCAGGAGTAGGCCATTTGGCCCTTCGAACCTGCACCGCCATTCAATATGATCATCCAACTCAGTATCCTGTACCTGCCTTCTCTCCATACTCCCTGATCCATTTAGCCACAAGGGCCACATCTAACTCCCTCTTAAATATAGCCAATGAACTGGCCTCAACTACCTTCTGTGGCAGAGAATTCCAGAGATTCACCACTCGCTGTGTGAAAAATGGTTTCCTCATCTCGGTCCTAAAAGATTTCCCCCTTATCCTTAAACTGTGACAAAGTTATCTCAGTGCACATGACAATAATAAATAACACCAAACCAATAACACAACAATTGAAAAGACATCTAGGCAGATTCATGGATAGGAAAGGAGAGGTTTGAGCCAAATGCAGGCAAATGGGACTAACTCAGGTAGGCACTTTGGTTGCCATGGACACGATGGGTTGAGTGGCCTGTTTCTCTGTTGTACAGTTACGACTCTGCAGAGATTAATTTTTCCACCAAGTCTGTTGCACTCCCCCCACCTATTTCTCCGTCACCTATTGACAACATCTATTATCGACCCCACTCCCACCAGCACTACTCTTCCACACCCACGTGCACAAGGGGCAATTAACAGCAGTCAATTAACCTGTGCGTGTGGGAGGGAGCCAGAGTCCAGAGAAAACCCACGCCATCTCACCGGGGGAATGCAAACACTTTACAGAGAGGGCAGTGGAGGTCAGTTTCAAATGGAGCTGTGAGGCAGCTGTACTCCCACTGCAGTTAGATTTTTATAATGCAATGGTGTTTCAGTTTTACTTTCTGATATTCTTGGATATTCCTTAAAGAAACAGTGGCGCAGCGATAGAGTTGCTGCCTTACTGCACCCGAGCCCTGGGTTTGACGCTGAGTACAGTTGCTGTCTGTACGGAGTTTCTACAGATGCAACTGCACCTCATACTTCGTTTGGGCAGTTTACAACCCAGTGGCATGAATGTTGATTTCACTAATTTCAAGTAAAGGGCCTGTCCCACTTACGTGTCCTTGGCTCGCAAATTGAGGCGCACGGGCATCGTATGGCCATGCGGGGCCGGTCCCACTGAGAAGCGCGGAAGGGGTATGTAGTTGTGTGCGACATCACGCAGGGCTCTGAAATTTTTGTTGCGATCGAAAGCTTCGCGCCCCAACGGCCTGTCGCTTAACTGACGGCCAAGGTGGGACAGGCCCAAGTTCCTGGCCCGACGCAGCGTCTCACCTTCAACAGCAGCAGAAGCAGGCAAACGATCGCTGAACTCAGCCTGGGGCTCACGGCCGTTGCGGTCCGGATCCGCCCCCACTTCCACTCCCAGAGCAGGGCCAAGACAATTGAAGATAGACACAAAATGCAGGAGTAACTCAGTGGGACCGGCAGCATCTCTGGAGAAAAGGAATGGGTGACGTTTTTGGTCAAGACCCTTCTTTCAGACTGAAGAAGGGTCTCAATACGAAACATCACCCATTCCTTCTCTCCAGAGACACTGCCAGTCCCGCTGAGTTACTCCAGCATTTTGTGTCCATCTTCAAATGACGTCACGCATCCAGACGGCTGTGCGGTTGAATGAAGTCGCACGTGACCTTCACGGGACCGTCGCGGCTCAACGCGACCACGAGGTTGCACAATTTGCGTGCCAAGAACACGTAAGTGGGACAGGGGCTTTACTCTTGCATTCCCTCCCCTCCTCTCTCTCCCCTCCTCCCCCACCCTAGTTGTCCCACCAGTTCTACCTGCCATGGCAGATTTTTATATCGTTCAAGAGATTATTCCCTCTAGCCGCTAAGTGGACTGCACGGTTAAGGGGAATGTCGTTATATGCCTGCGAGCTCTCTGTCAGAGACCTTCAGAGCTCCTTCACAGATAAATCTTCAAAACACAGTCCTTTGATTAATAAATTCTTTATTGTTGATGAAAAACAATAAGGTACATCCAAACTTCTTCCGACTCATACACTATAATCTTAATCGATCTCCAGCTTGTCGCTTTTAACGTTAGAAAACTCCTCGTGTGTCCATTACACTCGCATGATCTCCGCTACACTTCGCTTGGTCCAAGGGTGAACCTTCCCCATGCTCGTTCAAAAACTAATCTGAAAACTAAGCTTCTGCATGAGAAACTTGGCCCTAAATTACGTCATAAATCCCACCCACAATATAACGGGCAGTCTAACATTTAAAGACACATGCCATCATCGATGACACACAAAACAAGCCAAATGGCCACTACAGCACAGTTTGCATCTTGTATCTCTCTCGTTAGCCCACCTTCCCCAGCCAGCAATGGGCCATTAAGGGCGCCACCATTTCTGAGGTCATGTTTTGTACTGCCCTTTTCTCGACTCCAGTTTATTTCCCCCCTCCCCCACTTCTACTTTCACTCTGAAGAAGGGGTCCGACTCGAAACGTCACCTATTCTTTTTCCCCAGAGACGTCGCCTGACCCGCTGAGTTACTCCACCATTTTGTGTCTATCTTCGGTATAAACCAGCATCTGCTGTTCCTTCCCGCACAGTTAAAATTCTGAATTGGGACTAGGCCAACTTTGATGGTATTAGACAAGAACTTGCTACAATTGATAGGAGGGGGTTGTTTGCGGGCAAAGGAACGTCCTGAAAGTGGGATGCTAAATGTACGATGACATGAGTCGAAGGCATCCATGTTCTTGTTAAAGGAACCACAGAACGATAACGTCCAGGTTCAAGAACAGCTTCTTCCAATCAACCATCTTGGCTCTTGAACACTGCACAACCCTAACCATAACCGTACCTCAGCAACAGTGGTGCAGCGGTAGAGCTGCTGCCTTACAGCGCCAGAGACTTAGGTTCAATCCTGACTATGGTACCGAGTTTCCACATTCTCCCTGTGACCGCATTAGATTTCTCCTGGTGCTGCGGTTTCCTCCTACATTCCAAAGATGTGCAGGTTTGCAGATTAATTGGCCTCCGTAAATTGTCCCTAGTATGTAGGATAGTACTAGTGCACGGGTGATTGTTGGTCAGCACAGACTCAGTGGGCCGAAGGGCCTGTTTCCACACTGTCTCTACACTAAACTAAATCTACTGTGGACTTTATATAAGTGGCATTACACATGTTTGCTCATTGTTTTATGTCATAGGAAAGATGTTGTCAAGCTGGAAAAGGTGCAGAGAAGATTTACAAGGATGTTGCCAGGACTCGAGGGCCTGAGCTATAGGGAGAGATTGAGCAGGCTAAGACTCTATTCCTTGGTGCGCAGGAGGATGAGGGGTGTACAAAATCATGAGAGATATAGATCAGGGAAACCCACAGAATCTTTTGCCCAGAGTAGAGAAATCGAGAACCAGAGGACATAGGTAGCTTTTATACACAAAGGGTGGTGGGTAGATAGAACAAACTGCCTGAGGAGATAGTTGAGACAGATACTTTCATAACATTTAAAAAATATTGGTAGGATAGGCTTAGAGAGATATGGGTGAGAGAAATGGACTAGTATAGATGGGACATGTTGGGCGGCATGGGCAAGTCGGGCCGAAAGGACTTTCTTTGCTGCATGACCCTATGACACATTTATTCCCTGTCCCAGCTCCCAGGAGCACCAGTGTACATTCTGAGTCAGACTCGGTTTTCCACCAGTTCCCCAACTACATTCAATGTTGTACACGATATACACATTGTCCTGCAAAGGACACGATCGTGTTTAAAGAATAAACATTGGGAAACTGATAACTGCCAGACAGGAAGCTGAACAATGCATAACAAGACCTGCATTGGCTCAGTTACCCTTGGTTCAACAGTTAGAATCCATGGATCCAAACCAGGAATGGAATACGTAAGCTGTGTTCGAAACACTGTGCTGGAGTAACTCAGCGGGCCAGCGAGGGAATGAGCAGGCAACGTCTTGGGTCAGGACCCATCTTCGGACTGAGTGTAGTAGGGCGGAGAAAGCTGGAAAAGAGAGGTGGGAGGGGAATGGAGCAAGGCCTGGCAAGCGATAGGTGGATACAGGTGAGAGGCGGTGGGGCGCGTTGAATTTGGTACATGGGTAAAGTGACAAAGGCTTGAGATGATAAGGAATCAAACGGGTGTTAGACAAGGAGTGAAGAGGGGTGAAATGTGAACCCAGAGGGAGGGATCTACCGTGGTAAAACCAACATGTATAAACATGGCCTTTAATAAATCTCACTATGTGCACTTTAACCGCATGTGATTTTTTTTCTACTACAAATCTCAAATTGTGGAGTACAGAGGCAAATAAATAAATGATGGGTCTTTGTCCCAAACATTATGGAGGGCACTGTAGGTGGAAGGGGTCGGTGGGGGTGGAGAGAGGGAAAGACTGAAGGACTCGTGAGATAAATGGGTGCATTGGGATGGGGGGGGGGGGGGGGGCACAGGAGAGAGAGAGAGAGGGGGGGGGGGGGGATATTATTTAAATATGGAGAATTCAAAATGTTCACAGGTGCTGACCCGCTGAGTTTAGTTTTGAGATACAGCATGGAAACAGGCCCTTTGGCCCACCGAGTCTGCACCGACCAGCGATCACCCGTACACTAACACTACCCTACACACTAGGAACAATTTACAATTTTTGCTAAAACCAATTAACCTACAAACCTGTACGTATTTGGTGTGTTGGAGGAAACTGGAGAAAACCCACGGGACCTCGGGGAGAACGTGCGCACTCTGTAGAGACAGCACCCATGGTCAGGATCGAACCCGTGTGTCTGGTGCTGTAAGGCAGCAATTATACAGCTGCGCCACCGTGCCGCCTACCGAGTTCCTCCAACAGTTAATGTTTTGCTCAAGATTGCAGCATCTGCAGTTCCTTGTGTCTAAGCCTTGTTACTGCAGGATCAATGTTTTGGAGGCAGCAGCCTTCACTGATCTGAGTGTTAGTCTGCAATTCAAATTGTTCAAGTGGATGTGAAAAGCTCCATAAGGAAATGTAAAGGGGAGGGAATTTGAAACCAAGATTCTCTCTTCAACCATCACAGCGGGATTAACTGGCCTTATTGTGTGCACGGAACATCTGTTGTGTGCTGTTCCATAATAGCTTTAACGAGGCTTCAAAGTAATTCATTGTGGCTTTGAGATATTGCTGAAGAATGTGATTGTTATATGAATTCAAGCCTTTGCTAAATGCAAATGTGTTAAATATTAATATGGAAGTAAGATGTTGAAAGTTTGCGATAAATAGGTCAGTCACTCTGTACATTAATCAGAAGGAGATTCCAGGATTATTACATGGTATTAGGCTTGTGCTTAATGGTAATAAATCCAGAGTACTGATTAACAGAAATAACCTGCAAATCAGAAATTATTTGTTGTTCCACAAGGCGTTGGCCAAATCGGCTATTAAACTTCTGGTATTCCAATCATAAATAGGATATGACAGTCAAGGGGAAGGTACAGAGCCAAACAAAGATAACTCCAGCCTTTGTGAATTGAAATCATCAGACAAAATAAGGAAGTTCAGCCTTTTGCCTTTGGAAGAATATTTCAAGTGTTTCTAATTGAGTTCCTACGGTTAGGAACAGCTCTGATTGAGCAAATTAAACATTGAAGGCGAAAAGTTCACGTAACAACTAGAACTGAGCAGGTTATCATTGTAGCTTCCCTGAAGTTCATAACTTCATATGCTATATCAGCAGAATCAGGCCATTTGGCCCATTAATTCTACTCCACCATTCAATCGTGGCTGATTTATCTTTTCCTCTCAACCCCATTCTCCCGCCTTCTCATCCTTACCTCTGACACCTGTACTAATCAAGAACCTATCCACCTCCGCCTTACAACTATCCCGTGAGTTGGCCTCAACAGCCTTCTGTGGCAATGAATTCCACACATTCACCACTCTGAATCCAGACTAAAAGTATTTATTTTGTTGCTAGCCAGAATGCCCATTTGGAATTGTGTTCAAATTCGAGTATATTCAGCTTTAGCAGCATCCCAAACTTAAAGCAACAAACAGCAGATGCTGGAGATTGTAAAATAAATAGAAGCATGCCCAGGAATGAAGGAGTCAAGTCACATTTATTTATGTAGCACATTTAAAAAACAACTCTCGTTGGCCAAAGTGCTTTACATTTGTTATAAGAATAGTATAAACAAACAAAACAACATACATGTAGCCCTCGCTCAGAGGACGTCAAGAAAGGCTTGGGAGTACAGATGAGTTTTTAGTCTCGACTTAAAGAAGTCGATGGAGGGGGCAGTTCTGTTGGGAAAGGGGATGCTGTTCCACAGTCTAGGAGCTGCAACCGCAAAGGCGCGGTCGCCCCTAAGCTTATGCCTAGACCGCGGGATATTCAGTAATCCCAAGTCGGCCGATCTGAGGGACCTGGAGGTGGAGTGGTGGGTGAGTCCATTGAGGGCTTTGTAGACAGGGGAGGATCTTGAAATTTATTCGGAACCGCAAAGGGAGCCAGTGGAGAGAGGCCAGGATCGGGGTGATGTGGTCCCTTTTTCGGGTGCCCGTCAGGAGTCTCGCTGCGGCGTTTTGAACCAGTTGCAAGCGGGACAGGGAAGATTGGCTGATGCCAGTGTAAAGGGAGTTGCAGTAATCGAGGCGGGAGGAGATAAATGTGTGGATGATCTTTTCGAGGTCATCAAACTGGAGGAATTGTTTTATTTTAGCTACCGTCCGAAGCTGGAAGAAGCTAGCGTTTACCCCGGCATTGACTTGTTTGTCAAATTTCAGTGCTGAGTCAAATATCACGCCAAGGTTTTTGACGTGAGGTTTGAGCAGTGGGGTAAGCGCCCAAGGCTGCCTGCTTTCATTTTGACTGAGGAGTCTGCAGAAAATGGTGGATACTGTCTGGTCCAACGAGGGTTCTGACCTCCCCACCATTGAAAGGTTCTACAGGAAGCGTTGCCTCGAAAGACAGTTAATATCATCAAAGCCCCTGATCACCCCAGTCGCACTCTCACCTCACTGCTGTCAACAAGAAGGTGGACAAGGTGCCGGAGAACTGTGACCACCAGGTTCTAGAACAGTTTCTTCCCAAGTATCTTTTGCAACAAACGAGGAATTTGATTTGCTGGCTCATTGCTGGCGCCACCTGGTTTGAATCAGGATGGGACCAGTTCTAATGAAAGGTTATCGACCTGTGAAGTTTATTCCATTTCTCCTCCCTCCACAGATGCTGAGTATTTCCACCATTCCCTTTTGTTTCAGATTTCCAGCAACCGCAATCTTTTGTATATTAGACATTTATCTCCTCTGAAGAAGGATCTCGAAACGTCACCTATCCATGTTCTACGGGGATGCCACCTGACTTGCTGAGCGACCCCAGCACTTTGTGTCTACTTTCAGCATTTACACATGTTGCACTATTGGGACACGCCTTGCAGAGTTTGGCTGGGCAGATGTGGGCCGCCCAAACTTGCCAGCACTTCGACTGAGAAATGGGAGGACATTGCGATATAGAGTCCGGGCCATTCATTTTGTGAATCAAACCCCTTTAATCAAGAGAGGATGAGATGGGAACGAAATGAAGTTTTATGGAGACTAATATTAGGGAAATATTATCATATTTCCTACATATTTCCTTAAGTAAGTTAAATTCATCAATTTAAAAGACTTTTGAAGAATATCCCAATGATCTTTTAATGAAACTGTCAGTAGCTTTGGAAAATATAGCAAATCATATCCTTTAAAGCAGACATTGATGTAAAACTTGGTAAATACATTATTTTCAGCAAAATCTTTCCTTAGCCACAGTTATCCATCTTCATGTCTTGGATCTGAATCAGTGTCAGTTTTCTGGCAGATGATGCCAGCTGAACAAAATATATTGCACCAAAAATGATAAGGGAAGATTTTTTTTCATAATTAGGAAAAATGGACTGAAGAGGGTGCGCCATTATTTTTTGTCCCCGTGCTGGATTTATGAATTAGTACTGTTGGAAAATTGCAGAGGTGTTTTAATCTATCACATAGAGAGCCTACTTGAGTGCTGACATCCTTCATTTTAATTGGAGCCCATTTCGAAGTTACGAAGAGAGTGAGATTGACTGCATTGTAAAAGGGGTTTTATTTTAACCGAGTTGCTTCAGAAATTGGGGACGTTACAAGCAGTTTGCCCTTGCTCATTAGTTCGTAAGTAAGTAAAGTAAAATATCCTTTATTGTCATTCAGACCTTCTGGTCTGAACGAAATTTCGTGCCTTGCAGTCATACATATAATAAAATACCAAAAACACACACTTAACACAATTTAACATCCACCACAGTGAGTTCACCAGGCACCTCCTCACTGTGATGGAGGCAAAAGTCTTAAAGTCTTTGACTCTCCCCCCCCTTGGTCTCCCTCTGCGTTGAGGCGATCCAGGCTCCCGATGTTGTAACCCCGCCGGGTGATAGTAAGTAAGTCAGTCCCGTGAATTTATCATGGGAAAAATGTTTTGACCTTAGTCTGAGTCTTGTGGGATAATAGAGAGAAAATAGTTGCGCTAAGGATTAGGATTCAAGCCAAGGTCTCTGTAGCCTGACCAGTCAGTGCCAAAGGGGGAAATAGAGTGGAAATATCATAATCATACTTTATTAGCCAAGTATGTTTTGCAACAGATGAGGAATTTGATTTGCCATACTGTTATATCATTAAAAAGCAACAAAACGCACAAAATACATTTTGACATGAACATCCACCACAGTGACTCCTCCACATTCCGCACTGTGATGGAAGGTGAAAAAAGTTCAATCTCTTCCCTCCTTTGTTGTCCCGTGGTCGGGGACCTCGATCCTTCCGTTGATGGGACGATCTCGGCTCCCGTAGCCGGCGGTTGGGCGATCAAGCTCCTGCATTGCCCGGGGGCGGGGGGGGATCTCAGCTCCCCGCGCCGGGCGATCTGACCCCTGGTCGGGACTAGTCAAACCTTCTGCGTGGTTTGGAGCTTCCGACATCGGTCTCTACCTGGGACTGAGAGCTCCAGCACAGGAACATGTGCAGTACAGCACAGGTACAGGCCCTTCAGCCCACAATGTCCATGCCAAACATGTTGCCAAGTTATACTAATCTCTTCTGCCTGCACGTGATCGATATCCTTCCATTCCCTGTATAATCCACGTCCAAAAGTCTATTCCTAAATATCCATGTCCTAACCAAGAGTATCTTAAACCCCATTGTTGTATCTGCCTCCACCACCACCTCTGGCAGCAAGTTCCAGGCACCCACAATCTTTGTAAAAAATAAACTTGCCCTGCATATCTCCTTTAACCCTCCTATCCCCCGCCCTCTATTCTTTAACATTTCCACAGGGGGGGGGGGGGGGGGGGTGCAGGGGGGGGGGGGGGGGGGGGGGGGGGGGGGGGCAGGAAACATTGATCCTTTAAACTCATTCAGAAATGTCCGCACTCAGATATATATATATTTATGAACGGTGTATTTTGCTGCCAGCTCTCCCAACTTTAAACCTCTCCTTCATTTCGAGCAGGAGCAGAACCTCAGTGTTTTTCAGCTGAAGGTAATTTTTCAAAACCGCCCACACAATTCACTCTCAACTGAACGATCTCTCGTTGCAAGTTGGCTGTTGTTCCCGATTTGTACTCGAGGGTTGCGTAACCCTGAGCAGCCGATTAAATCTGCATCTTGAGCGCTTGTTTACATCGAATGTTGAATCCAGCCTCACTGAAACTAGGCCACACTCCATCATTACAATGCTGCAGATTTGTTTCCCCCTCTGTCAAGCCTCTCTGATTTAATGTGAACTAGCAATTGTCTGTGTACCATTTGTGACAAACTGAGTGGCCATAATAGACCCTTTTAGCCTCAGTATTTCTAAGTGCTAAATGGCAGTCTCTTCTATTCCTTTTTCAGTATTGCTGCGATTATCCGCACTCTTTTGTCCAAATATGAATGGCCCTCTCGTGATACATGTTAGAGTACTCATGCTCATGTGAAAATCCACTTTTCTGTTTTATTAGAATGTTTGTGGGTGAACTAGCAATTGTCTGTGTACCATTTGAGGTCGAGTTTCTCAACATAAGTAAATAATCGGTAGAGTTGCTGCCTCACAGCGCCAGAGACCCGGGTTCGATCCTGACTACGGGTGCTGTCTGTACGGAGTTTGTACGTTCTCCCCGTGACCGCGTGGGTTTTCTACGGGTGCTCTGGTTTCCTCCTACACTCCAAAAACGTACAGGTTTGGCGATTTTGGTAAAAATTGTAAATTGTCCTAGTGTGTAGGATAGTGCCAGTGTACAGGGGTCGCTGGTCGACATGGACTGGGTGGGCCGAAGGGCCTGTTTCCACACTGGATCTCTAAAGATTAAAGTCTAAATCAACACAGTGGGTGTGTGGAAGGAACCACCAGAGGAGGTGGTGGAGAGTACAATTTAAACAGCTACGTGGACAGGAACGTTTGCAGGGATATGGACCAGGCATGCAGGCACGTGGGGTTGCTTGGTCAGCAATGACAGATTGGGCCAAAGGGCCTGTGTCTATGTGTATGAAGGAACTGCAGATGCTGGTTTAAACCAAAGATAGACACAAATTGCTGGAGTAACTCAGCGGGACAGGCAGCATCTCTGGAGAGAAGGAATGGGTGACGTTTCGGGTCGAGACCCTTCTTCAGAGATGCTGCCTGTCCTGCTGAGTTACTACAGCATTTTGAGCCTGTTTATATGCTGTATAGTTGTGCTGAAGGGCCTGTTTCTATGCTTTATAGCAAAGATTAGCTCCTCTATAATCTTTGCTTTATAGTTGGGCTGAAGGGTCTGTTTCTATGCTGTACAGTTGGGCTGAAGGGCCTGTCCCCGTGCTGTATAGTTGGGCTGAAGGGTCTGTTTCTATGCTGTACAGTTGGGCTGAAGGGCCTGTCCCCGTACAGTATAGTTGGGCTGAAGGGCCTGATTCCGTGCTGTACAATATGATTCTCACTATCCAAGTCTCTGGATAGTGATTTGTGTTTAAAACGCTACGGTAATTTATATGAGCACTTTGGAGCGTGTTAATGAATAATGTAGAGAGATCACAGATCAGCCCACAATCTTATTGAATGATCAAGCAGTCTCAGGTAAATAAATGGCTTCCCCCTGTTCGTCTTTGAAGCCACCACTCTGATAAAACCCGTGTCCCAACAAATTCAATTCAATTCAACTTTATTGTCATTGCACAAATACGAGTGTCGGTACAACGAAATGCAGTTTAGCGTCAGGTCATAGTCATAGTGCAAGATAGTAGCAGTAAAAATAAAAATACAAAATAAGCATACAATAAAAATAAAAAATACTGGTTAACAATGTGTGGATTGTGGATGAATTAAAACTGGTACATCGGCAAATAACTGTATACAAATGGGAGAGTCTAAAGATAGCTAGCGACGGGACTCTGAGTTCAGCAATGTAAGTGTGTTATTGAAAAAGCTGTTCCTCATCCTGCTTGTGCAAGACCTGAGGCTCCTGTACCGCCTCCCTGATGGGAGGAGGGCAAACACTCCATGGTTAGGGTGAGAGGGGTCCTTGATGATTTTCCCGGCCCGTCTCAGACACCGTTTTCGGTGGAGGGCATCCATGGCAGGGAGCGGGGCACCGATGATGTGCTGAACGGTTTTCACCACCCGTTGTAGTGCCTTCCTGTCCGCTGCGGTGCAGCAGCTGTACCATACCGTGAAGCAGGTGGTCAGGATGCTTTCGATGGTACAGCGGTAGAAGTTGGACAGGATCTGGGGGGACAGGTGAGCTTTCTTGAGCCTCCTCAGAAAGTAAAGGCGCTGCTGCGCCTTTTTGATCAATTTGGTGGTATTGAGGGACCAGGACAGATCCTCTGAGATGTGTACCCCGAGGAATTTGTAGTTGGAAACACGCTCCACCTCAGTCCCGTTTATATGGATGGGGGTATGTCTGCCACCTCTGGTCTTCCTGAAGTCGACAATGATTTCCTTCGTCTTCTTGGAGTTGAGGACGAGGTTATTATTGGCACACCAGGTTTTTCCATGGTCTGTTCATCCACTAACTCACGGGAGTTGAGTCTTGTTGACCCGGCCACTCCTAACTACCCTTGAGAAAGGGCTGCTGCAGTCCTCCAGGTAAAGGAGCTCCACTATGGGAGGAAGTTACAGCACCTAGGCCCAGTCGCAATCAAAGATCCAATAGCAAGCAAGATAGACCACTCCTTCTAAATGCAATGGGCTGACGTGTAGTACGCAACGGAGCGGAAAGTGGGCTTTTTTTAAATCCATTTCAGTAACCCGACATGACCCGACTCGCAGTGTAATCAACGTTACGGGGGAACAGTTTGTGTTAATAAATTTTAACTCTGAAAATGAGGGGAAGATTTTTCCCAAATAACTTAATTTTACGAGGATGTTTCCATAACTGGCTTCCGTCTCCGCACTAGTATCCGATGGGATCTTTGGTGCAGAGACGGAAGCCGGTTACGGAAATGGGGCCGAAAATTACCCATGAATCTGCCCATGACCGTACTATGTATTTTTCATCGAGTGATCTATCTTACTCGCTATGGGATCTTTGGTCACAATGAAGGAAGATTGATACAGGTCCACCACCAATTTCTCGGCACCCTTGATTTTAGAGCCATTCTGGATTATCCATTTTGCCAGACCAACGGAGGTCATGGCTTCCGAGAGGAGTCAAAGAGTGCCAGAACAGTCTGCCTAGGCTGCCAAATGGGCCGAGAAATCGGCCGCGGAAATTGGCCATGGGCCCGATCTGCCGGCCCCGACTGGGCTGCAGTTCCAGAGCCCGGCCACTGGGGGAGAATTGAACTTGTCGATCGGCACGGAAGTCCCGATGAGGTTGAGATTTGCCGCCTTACCCGGCCTAGGCATTTTCAGGGGGACTTCCGGGGGTTTCAAGTCGCTCTCATCAGTTCATAAGTGATCGGAGCAGAGTTAGGCCGTTCGGCCCATCAAGTCCATTCTGCCAAGTCAATCATGGCTGATCTATCTCTCCCTCCGAAACCCATTCTCCTGCCTTCTCCCCATAACCCCTGACACCCGTACTAATCACAAATCTATCTATCTCTGCCTTAAACATTTCCAATGAATGGGCCACCACAGTCATCTGATCTCGTGATTTTGTACGGATTGAACGTAACATTATACCATCAGTTGCTGGAAAATCGGTGGTGGATCTGTGTACCCCCCACAGTCTTCATACTGTGTGCAACCTGGAGGGTCCCTGCAGGTATTGGTTTGCCCACGTGCCTTTGGTGGGAGCGGTTGGTATTGGTGTGCCCACGTGCCTTTGGTGGGAGCGGTTGTAGCAATGGAGATTAATGTTAAACGTTTTGTAGAGTTGCTGCTTGGCTTCTACAGACTGTACACCTTGATGCATGAGTGTATCAGTGATAGAGGCAGTGGATATCCAGGCAGGAGGTATAGGGGGCAGTCGCTCATAAAGACGAGGAAGGTTCACGGCAGGTAAAGGAGAACTCTACTGAGCACCTGAGTTGGCCAACTCTGCTCACTCCTGGCGTGGCTTGTGGGTGGTGTAGAGCTTGAGGTATCAGGAGAGGAGTCTCTCAAACCAGCCTCCGTTGCTATCCCAGTCACAGTGTTCATGGGACTGGTCTTGGTCGAGAGATTCCAGTTAAAGATTAATTATCCCCCTCTCTCAGGGTGTTGAAGGTCGGGATGTGTTTATCAAGGATCCTATAGCGGAGCAAGATAGACCACTCCTGCTAAATGCAATGGGGCTGACGTGTAGTACGCAACGGAACGGAACGTGGGCCTTTTTTTCATCCATTTCCGTAACCCGACCCGACCCGACTCGCAGTGTAATCAACGTTGCGGGGGAACAGTTTGTGTTAATAAATTAAAATTCTGAAAATGAGGAGAAGATATTTACCAAATAACTTTTATTTTTACGAGGATGTTTCCGTAACCGACCTCCCTCTCCGCACTAGTTATCTTTGCTCCGCTATGGGATCTTTGGTGCAGAGACGGAAGTCGGTTACGGAAATGGGGCCTAAGTTTACCCATGAATCTGCCCATGACCATACTATGATCTATCTTGCTTGCTACAGGACCTTTGGTGTTTATATTCATGCTGTTTGATGAGAAGGGAGCAGGTTTGGCTGCTTTTTGGGCTCAGCAATAACATCCATCCTTCTTTGTGATAATTCCAGCAAGGAAGCAATTTCCTCTAACTCCCCATTGCCTTCAGCGTTACTGGCGTTGGTTTTGGTATTTGTTTATTTATTGTCATGTGTTCCAAGGTACAATGGAAAACTTTGCGTTCTATCCAGTCAAATCATACTGTACATGAGTACAACAGGCTTTACAAAGAGGAAAATACCAGAGTGTGGATTATAATGTGACAAAACTCTAGCATTACAGCTGCAGAGAAAGTGGCGATTTAAAAAAAACCAAGACCCACAATGAGGTAGGTTGGAAGATCGGGACTAAGCCCTAGCTTAACTCTGTCTGAAGAAGGACCACAACCCGAAATGTCACCCATTCATTCTCTCCTTTTGTATCTATCTTCAGTATAAGGGACAGAAGCTTAGGGGTAATATGAGGGGGAACTTCTTTACGCAGAGAGTGGTGGCGGTGTGGAATGAGCTCCCAGTGGAAGTGGTGGAGGCAGGTTCATTGGTATCATTTAAAAATAAATTGGATAGGCATATGGATGAGAAGGGAATGGAGGGTTATGGTATGAGTGCAGGCAGGTGGGACTAAGGGGAAAAAAAAAATTGTTCGGCATGACTTGTAGGGCCGAGATGGCCTGTTTCCGTGCTGTAATTGTATATGGTTGTTATATGTTATATGGTTATATGGTTATAAACTAGAATCTGCAGTACCTTCTTACACTTCACAACATCTAGCCTGTCAAACCCCCTTGGGATCTTCGATGTTTGAATAAGGTCGCCTATCATTCTTCTGAACTTTGAGGAATACTGACCCAAACTATCTAGCCTCTCTTGACAGGACAACCCTCTCATACCAGTAAATACCCGGGTAAATAATATTTGGACTGGTTTCCCTACTACTGCATCCAGGTTCATAGGTGAGGGGCCAAATGTTTACATGAGGCCTCACCAATATCCAGTAGAACTGTAATAAAACTTCCCTATTCTTAAAGTCCAACCCCTTCCTAAGCAAGGCCACTAGTATTTAACTACTTGTTAAATCTCAGATAGACACAAAATGTTTGGCAGTTATTGTGGGCTGAAGGGCCTGTTCCTGCCCTGTTCTGCTCTATATTTAAAACACTGAACTTGTAAATCAGTGGGTCAGGCAGCATCGATGGGATTGCTGAAAGCCATCATAAATACAATGGACTGAATGGCCATTAAGAATTATATGAGAATTTCTAGACTTGTTTGAGTATTCTACCCTCTAGGTCCCTCTGGTGGCCAAATTAAATGTGGCCCAGGAAAGCTCCTGGAAACAGAACCAGGAAGTCGATTCCATTTCGGGGAATACGTTGCACTGGTGTTTTTAGGCCAATGGTCTCAATACACAATGTCCACCATCGTGGATTAATGGGAGAGAATATCTAAGCTTTTCGGTTTTTTTAAATGTCCGCAAGGCCTGTTTCTGTGCTGTATCTTCTGTGCTAAGTCTAAAGCCCTTTGAAGAAGGCCCAAATCTTGGAAACGACTCTGTGCCTGTCATGTCCATGCTGAGTTTATTGGTTGAGGGTAGAGGTGTGGCCTGTACAAGGATTATTCTAGTTGGCATTTGGTTCTTACTAAATGCATCTGATTCCAAGCCAGTTGTGTGATACACAATGTGTAAATTACATTCAAGCCCATACACTTGAAGATAATCTTTTGTAGAAGCACCTCAATCAGTTGGGAAACTGAATTGAGTTACTTACTACAGGCAAATATAAAAATGTATAGTACAAAATGAACAATACAGGTCTACAATAAAGAGACCAAAATTGTACACTTGGAAGTTGGTTTATATTGGACCAGGGGCCACAGTTTAAGAATAAGGAGTAAGCCATTTAGAACGGAGACGAGGAAACACTTTTTCTCACAGCGAGTTGTAAGTCTGTGGAATTCTCTGCCTCAGAGGGCGGTGGAGGCCGGTTCTCTGGATACTTTCAAGAGAGAGCTAGATAAGGCTCTTAAAGATAGCGGAGTCAGGGGATATGGGGAGAAGGCAGGAACGGGGTACTGATTGGGGATGATCAGCCACGATCACATTGAATGGCGGTGCTGGCTTGAAGGGTCGAATGGCCTCCTCCTGCACCTATTGTCTATTATCGCCATGTGTACGGAAATACAGTAAGAAAAACTTTTACTTGTGTGCATATAAAATGTGGTCTCTGGAGAATATGCTGAAACTTTATACTATACAAGATTATTGGATGCAGCATTAGCATTGGATGAAGCCTTAGCCATCGCACTGAAAGATATGTATTCAGGATAAATGGAAAACATCTGGTGATAATGGGAGCAAGAGGAGGTTTCAGTAAGGTATATGATAGTATCAGAAAGGCAAAACTACCATTTTAAAATAAGCTTGGTTAAGGCAGGATTCAAGGAATAGAGGAAGGGGATCAAAGACATTGAGGCAAGAGATTGAAGGTAGACAAAAATGCTGGAGAAACTCAGCGGGTGAGGCAGCATCTATGGAGCGAAGGAAATAGGCAACGTTGCAGGCCCAAACCCTTCTGCTGAGATTGGATGGTTAGACTAATGAATGGAGTTACGTAGATATTACACAGCTGCATCTAGGGTTGGGCTGGGGACATAGACACAAAAAGCTGGAGTCACTCAGCGGGTCAGGCAGCATCTCTGGAGAAAAGGAATAGGTGATGTTTCTGGTTGAGAAGGGTCTATCTTCAGTGAACACCAGCATCTGCAGTTCCCTCCTACACACATTGGGTGGGAGTCTGAAACCGGAGCAGGTAAGTCGGACGATGTGGAATGTTAAACCAGGTGATCCCAAAGTCGGAATGACTGAGTCAGCTGGTGGGTAAATGGACAATGCGAGCTGAATATTGGGGCAGGTAAAGTAGATGTGAGCAGAGCACAAAGTGCTGGAGGAACGCAGCAGGTCAGACAGATCGGGGGAGGGAATGGACTGGTGATGTTTTGGGTCAGGACCCTTCCTCGGTAGATGATGGACTAGGTGATTCAGATGTCAAGCTGCATAAATTACTATTAACACACAAAGTGCACACTATAACACCAGGAGAGTGCTCAACAAAGAAAACCAAGCTCATTGCCAAAGTATTATCCAAACCACTGGTACACACTTAAGGGCCTGTCCCAATCCGGCGATTTTTTAGGCGACTACAAGTGACTAGGCTGTAGCCACATGGTCGCCGGGGTGTGGCCTGTATGGTTGTGAGTAGTTTCCTCAGTCGCTCAAAGAATCGTAACATTTTTCTGGTCGCCGCTGGATTTTGAAATGTTCAAAACTTTTCGGTGACAGTGGGTCGACACTAATGAGCGGAGCTTGATTTGTCCTGACGTGGGTGCTGTGGTGGGTTGTCGCCGGTGCTGACTTTGGTGAATTCCATTGTGGAATACCTACGTCAACCTACGTCAACCGGTGGCAGGTAGCGGCCACTCAATTGCCTTAAGTTGTCTTCAGTTGTCGCCGACAGGGTCGTACCTTGTCGTAGCTTGTTGTGGGTGGACATAGGTTGTCGTAAGTGTGGTCGTAGGTGGACGTCCTAAAGGGTCGCCGGTTGTCATTAGCTTGCCGCAACTTAACTAGGTGGAAGGTTGTTGCAGACAGTGTCGTAGGGGTGTCCAGTTGCTGGCAGTCTCTGAAAAAATCACATAATTGGGACAGGCCAATTATGCTACAGGACAGTAACTGACTCCATATGCAATAAAAAGCTATTTAAATGTTGACAAGCACATAAACATTAATCGTGTAGATGCAGAATATATAATATACATTTTAAAAATGGGACACTGGTTCAGACAGGACCATGGCCAGCCCAGGTGTGTACAAGACTGAGTTGAATGAATCCCAGATGAAGGAAGATCATTCTAGGGTTGGCCTGAATGAAATCCAGAGTACGATCAGGTAACCATTGGAAGTCGTCAAGAAGGAACTGCAGGTGCTGGAAGATCGAAGGTACACAAAAATGCTGCTGCACCCGCTGAGTTTCTCCAGCATTTTTGTGAACCATTGGAAGTCGTTGTACTGTTAGGCAAGTTTCTGTCGTTAAGACTTCATTTTACTGTCAAGTTTCTAAGCAATCTTGTCATCTAAGAATAATAAAACTGTTTCAAAGTCACACTTTGGGTGGTTAGCTTTGGCTGGCCTCCTGGAACGCACCGATACTTCAAACACCAACTCTGCGTGACCTTTCCATTTCGCTCCTGCAATCCCCTTCAGAAAATCCACAAAGTTACGGTGCACCTCACTTTACTCGAGAACGAGGTCTGAAGAATGGTCCCAACCCATAATGTCCTCTGTCTATCTCCCTCCAGCAGATTATTTTTAAAAAAATAAAGAGGAACAGAACAGTACAGGACAGGAACAGGCCCTTCAGCCTACGATATCCATGTGGAACATGAAACCACAATAAACTAATCTCATCTGCCTGTACGTGATCCATATCTCCCCATTCCTTGCACATCCATATGCCTATCTAAAAGCCTCGTAAACCCAACTATCATATCTGCCTCCACCAACATCCCAAGCAGCATGTTCCACGCACCCACTTGTGTAAAAAAAAAACCTGGTCCGCACATCTCCTTTCGACTTTCCCCCTTTTCCATCAGGTACGTAGGAGATACAGAGGTTTGAAAACACATATTTCAGGATTCTGCAATAGTTTCTTCCAAGCTGTTATCATGCAACTGAACGGTCCTCCCATCAGCTAGTGCGGTCCTGACCACCCATCTACCTCACTGGAGACCTTTGTACTTTCTTTAATCAGACTTCAAAGTTATATCATGCACTAAATATTGTACCCTTTATCTCTGCACTGTGCACGTCTTGATTGTATTCATGTATTGTTTCATTAACATGATAGCATGTAAAAAGAGCTTTTCACTGTACCTCAACACACGTGACAATAATAAACTAAACTAAACTTAAATCTATGCCATTGTTCCTTCATCTCTATATAACTAAAATACTTCATCTTGTTTGTGACTGTGTGTGTGTGTGCGTGCCAATCTGGTTAATTCCTCTCTTCTTCAGGGCCGGGCCGAGTACGAGAACCAGGCCGAGTTCCAGGCCCTGGCGCTGCTCTATGACCTGGGTAGGTGCTGGGGCAGGGAATGGGATGGAGGGGAAGAGGAGGAGGATAGGGTGGGGAGTGGGGCCTCCCCCTCCCCCTTCCTCTCTACCCCCTCCCTCTTTTCTCCCCTCCCTCTCTACCCCCCCTCCCTCTCTACCGCCCCCTCCCTCTCTGGGGTTTGGAGAGGGGACAAGGGTGAAGAATAGGAGGAGGGAGTGCTAGGGGATGAGGAGAAATGAGCCGCGCCTGCGAAGTTGGGGGCTATGCGTGAGTGTTGCAATATTGCGTTGGGGGAACGGGTGAGTGGTGGAATCTTGCGTTGGGGAAGCAGACGCAACGGGTCTGCACTTGGTCTAGTACACATTAAATCTATGCCCTCTACGCTCCTTTGGCTCAAGATTCCAGCATCTGCAGTCACTATATATCGCCACCTCCTGTGAGCCACTAAATGAAGATTCCAACAATGCGCCACTCAGATCAATCAAATTCCGTCCTCTTTCCAGCTTTTCCTAATTCCAGCAGCCCGTCGAGCTGGAATTCTCATTCTGTTTTATGAGAATTTGTTTTCTCTTGAAAACCAAATCTCGTACAAGGTTTCTTTCAAAAAAAGAAAATTGCACAATGACAGCTTTGACCGGACCAAGTGCCAGAGCCAATTAGTTCCACTGGCCTGTATCATTGCCAGTGGCCCTACTTTTAATGCAAGCATTGCTCTTGCGGGTGAGAGTTTGGTATGTTGCCTGAAACTGACTGAACATCGAATGTCAGGGAGCTGAGAGGGAAAGTAAACGCATGCCGTTTACGCTGTGGGTCCAAACAAGACGATTTAAACATTACATTTGTTGAGCTTCGTTGCAGCACAAAGCGAGAACAATTGTCTCTGCAGATTATCAATGAAAATAAATGTTTGAATTCCCTTTATTGCCTCTTTTCTCACGGCAGCTTTCAGCCCACACAAGCTCGTTACTGCTCAGAGAATCATTGTCCTGACAATTGGAGCCAACACACTGTGGACATGCCAGCCCGGGGCTCAGGTTGCCTCATAGACTCTCATTGGAAGCAACTCAACTCTTTTGGCTCATCGCAACAGCTCAGCCCACACCCAACTGTTTCCTGCCTGCAGCCCGAAGCACAGGCTTACACCAATGTTCCATCTTTGTTTCATAGAACAGAGAAAAATAGATGCAGGAGTAGGCCATTCGGCCCTTTGAACCAGCACCGCCATTCAATATGGTCATGGCTGATCCTCTAAAATCAGTACCCATTCCTGCTTTTTTCCCCATATCCCTCGATTCCTTTAGTCCTAAGAGCTAAATCTAACTCTCTCTTGAAAAAATCCAGTGAATTGGCCGCCACTGCCTTCTGGCAAAGAATTCCACAGATTCACAACTCTCTGGGTGAAGAAGCTTTTCTTCATCTCAGTGCTAAATGGCCTAACCCCCCACAGAACATGGAAATGGAACAGCACAGGAACAGGCCTTTCGGCCCAAAGTGTCCGTGCCGAAAGGTGATCCCAGGTTAGACTAATCTCCTCTGCCTGCACGTGATCCATATCCCTCCATTCCCTGCATACCCATGTGCCTACCTGAAGGCATCTTAAATGTGCCTAACGTATCTGCTTCCATCATCACTCTTCAATGATTCAATTCAATAACTCATTGATACTTTATTATCACATGTGCTTAGATACAGTGAAATTCTTTGTTTTGCAATTCGGTAAGATCATACAGCGGACGTCACCTAGGCAGTACACTAGAGTCGCCATGTTCCTGGTGCCGACAACGTCACAAAAAATAAATCAAACAGTCTTGTCTTGCAAAGGTGAACCAGGCCTGCTGCTGCACGGGGCCATGGGCGACCTCCCACAGTCAAGTCAAGTCAAGTCAAGTTTATTCGTCACATACGCATACGAGATGTGCAGTGAAAAGAAAAAGTGGCAATGCTTGCAGATTGCGCCAAAAAACTACAAACAGAATGGAACAGAATCACATATTCATATATTACATATTTGTGGGAGGGGAACAAACGAAAAAAACAGCAACTTTAAAAAGACACCACACAACAGTAAATTTGTCTGATGAAGGGTTTCGGCCCGAAACGTTGCCTATCTCCTTCGCTCAATAGATGCTGCTGCACCCGCTGAGTTTCTCCAGCATTTTTGTCCACATACAGTATATTTGTACAGTAAGTTAGTCTCTGGTGAGATAGGAGTTTACAGTCCTAATGGCCTCTGGGAAGAAACTCCTTCTCATCCTCTCCTTCTCATCCTCTCCAGGGTCCTCTCCTTGGCAGCCCCCGTGCCAGGACCCCCTACACTCTCGGCAACCCACCCCCCTCCATCCCCCCCCTCCCCCAACCCACGCCATGTTCCCTCGTCACTCTCTGCAACCCTACTTGCTCTCAGCCCCGGCTTGGTTCCCCAGGCCCAGGTACCCACCACTCTCAATGTCAATAACCTCCCCCGTACATCTCCTTTAAATTTTCGGTCCCACAAGGAAAGATTCCACAAAATAGGCCTCTGCTGTTGTGCGTTCAGAGGTATGAATGGCGATCTCCCTCTCAAGACCATGAGGGGCAACTTTAAGCAGATAGATGATGCGAGGCTGTTTCTCCTCTGGAAGAATCTAACACCAAATGGCATGGATTTAGATGGAGATGAAGATAATATGAGAAAAAGAATGTCTAGTTTAATAAGATGGTGCAGATGAGATTCACCAGGGTATTGAGGAAACAACAATGAGTTGGTGGGAGTCAAGATTCCAGCATCATGTATTTTGGAGAGACCGCATGAAAACAAGCCCTCTGGCCCACCGAGTCCACACCAACCATCGATCATCGGTACACGAGCACTATCCTACACACTAGGGACAATGTACAATTTTACCGAAGCCTGCACGTGCACGTCTTTGGAGTCTGGAAGGAAATCGGAGCACCTGGAGAAAACCCACGCGGTCACAGGGAGAACGTACAAACTCCGTACAGACAGCACCCGTAGTCAGGATTGAGCTTGAGTTTCTTGTGCTGTAAAGGCAGCAACTCTTCCCCTGCGCCACCTGTGCCGACCTGCCATTTCTTGTGCCTTCACCATGATGTTACCTGGAATGAAAGGCTGCACATATAACGAGAGATTGAATTGGCTGCGTTTATTTTCACAAAAATATAGAAGGCTAAGTGTAACCTTATAGAGGCCGATACAATGACGAGGAGCATAGATTGGATTGAGTCAGGGTCATTTCCCACAACAGGGGAGTCTAGAACTGGGGGGCACAGGTTTCAATTGAGAGGGGAGAAAGAACATCAAAGGAGATCTGTGGGGCATGTTTTGCACACAGAGGGTGGTAGTTAACTGGAACAAGCTGCCAGAAGAGGTGGTGGAGGCAGATACAATTGCAGTGTTTAATAGGCAAGTAAAAATGAAATGTGTGGAGGGATACGGCTTAACACATGCAAATGGGATTAGTGTAGAAAGGTATCATGTTCGGCATGGATAGCATGTGTCAAAAGGGGTGGTTTCTGTGCTGTATAATTCTGATTCTAACTTCATCTTTCAAAGGGTTGTGAATTTATTGAATTCTATGTCATAGGTAGCAGCGTGCAGTGAGTTATTAAGCACATACAATACATGAGCATGCAGTGCAGCGCAGAAACAGGCCCTTCAGCCCACAATGGCCATGATGCGAAGATCAACTTATCTCCCCTGCCTGCTCATGATCCATATCTCTGTATATCCATTCACCTATCTAAATGCCTCTTAAATGCTATCATGGTATCTGCCTTCACCATTATCCCTTGCAATACATTCCAGGCAATCCACTCTCTGCTTAAAAAAAAATTGTCCCGCTCATCTCCTTTAAAATTTGCCCCGCTCGCCTTAAAGCTCTGCCATCTAGTGTTTGACATTTCCAACCCTGAATTCCTAACTGTTTGTTCTGTCTGTATGTTAACCTTCAGTGAAATGTACAAGAGTACCCGGCCCACTTTGCAAACAAATACTTTCTAATCTCTAACCATTTTAACAATACTCTGCTTTCCAATTTGGATGACTTCACATTTGTCTGCAGAATTCCCTGAGAAGTGCTCAGCGGTAGAGTTGCTGCCTTACATAGAAACATAGAAACATAGAAATTAGGTGCAGGAGTAGGCCATTCGGCCCTTCGAGCCTGCACCGCCATTCAATATGATCATGGCTGATCATCCAACTCAGTATCCCGTACCTGCCTTCTCTCCATACCCCCTGATCCCCTTAGCTACAAGGGCCACATCTAACTCCCTCTTAAATATAGCCAATGAACTGGCCTCAACTACCCTCTGTGGCAGAGAGTTCCAGAGATTCACCACTCTCTGTGTGAAAAAAGTTCTTCTCATCTCGGTTTTAAAGGATTTCCCCCTCATCCTTAAGCTGTGACCCCTTGTCCTGGACTTCCCTAACATCGGGAACAATCATCCTGCATCTAGCCTGTCCAACCCATTAAGAATTTTGTAAGTTTCTATAAGATCCCCTCTCAATCTCCTAAATTCTAGAGAGTATAAACCAAGTCTATCCAGTCTTTCTTCATAAGACAGTCCTGACATCCCAGGAATCAGTCTGGTGAACCGTCTCTGCACTCCCTCTATGGCAATAATGTCCTTCCTCAGATTTGGAGACCAAAACTGTACGCAATACTCCAGGTGTGGTCTCACCAAGACCCTGTACAACTGCATACAACTGCTTACAGCGCTTGCAGCGCCGGATCCCGGGTTCGATCCTGACTACGGGTGCTGTCTGTACGGAGTTTGTACGTTCTCCCCATGACCTGCGTGTGTTTTCTCCGAGATCTTCGGTTTCCTCCCACATTCCAAAGATATACAGATATGTAGGTTCATTGGCTTGGTGTATGTGCACATTGTCCCTAGTGTGTGAAGGATAGTGTTAATGTGCGGGGATCGCTGGTCCGCGTGGACACGGTGGGTCGAAGGGCCTGTTTCCGTGCTGTATCTCTAAATAAAAAGTGTGTGCTTCCACACCCACTGAGTTACACAGGTTTCTGGAGTCTAATGATGAGGAGATTGGGAAGGAGCTGAGTCAGCGACATAGTCAGAATGTGGACAATGTGGACAAGGCTATTTTTCATCGCCTGGTCTAATAGGCTTTCAGAAGATTGTGGTGAGCCATGTTCTTGAATGGCTGCACTCCTTCTCGTGAAGGTGCTGCCAGAGAGCTGTTGTGGAGGGAGATCCAGACTTGGGAACCAGTGACTGAAAAAGTGATGAAATATTTCCAGGTCAGGATGCTGAAGGAAAGAGAGGGAGGGTGGTGTTCGCATGAGAGTGAAGTCTTTGTTTTTCTTGGTGATAGAGTTCATGGGTTTGGAACGTGTGGTCTGGGTTTACATTCTGTGCACTGCAGCCTCTGTGCGGCACGGTGGCGCAGCGGTAGAGTTGCTGCCTTTCAGCACCAGAGACCCGGGTTCGACCCTGACTACGGACACTGTCTGCACTTAGTTTGCACGTTCTCCCTGTGACCTTGTGGGGTTTCTAGGGGTGCTCCGGTTGCCACCCACTCTCCAAAGACATGCGGGTTAATTGGCTTCAGTTAAATTGTAAATTGCCCCTAGTGTGCAGGACAGTGCTAGTGTACGGGTTGATCGCTGCTCGACGAGTACTCAGTGGGCCGAAGAGCCTGTTTCCGCGCTGTAACTCCGAAGTCTGAAGTCTTGAAGGTGGTGAAGGGAAGCAAAATTCGCAGTGGGGATGAGGTACCGAAGCAGACTGCTTTGTTCTGGATAGTACCATGCTTCTTTAATGATGGATGTGCACTCAAGCAAACAAGCTCCTCTATTAAGTTCTTGAACTTCGTTCAGACTTCGGTCTGAATGACAATAAAGGCTATCTAATCTAATCTAATCTATCTAAACTTCTGCTCCTGTTAAAATTCTGGTTTACCAGAATGCTGCCTGGATTAGAGGATTTCAGCTCCAGGGATCTCGTCATCATTGTCCCCAATGTCATCAAACTGGATTTCATCATCACCAGGCCCAAAGGTGCCAGTCTCATTGATTTTGGCATGTTCTGGAAGTTCACCATATGCTTTCAACCCTCTAGCTTCATCCTGAAGCTTGGATTGTTTTCTCTGGGTCATCGGAGGTTGAGGGGAGACTTGATAGACGTGTATAAAATTATGAGGCATAGTTAGGGTGGTCAAAACCTTTTTCCCAGGGTGGGAAATGTCCACCACTAGGGGGCATAGTTATAAAGTGAGAGGAAGAAAATTTAGTGGAGGCCTGGTACGTATTGCCAGAGGTGGAGGCAGATATGATTGTGGATTCAGATCATAGTTTAGTTTAGTTTATTCTCACATGTACCGAGGTGCAGTGAAAAGCATTGTTGTTGCATGCTATCCAGTCAGCGGAAATACTATACATGATTACAATCGAAATTCCATAGTGTACAGATACAGGATGAAGGGAGTTACACTTAGTTCCGATTAAAAATAGTCCGAGGGTCTCCAATGAGGTGGATGGTACCTCAGGACCGCTCTCCAGTTGCTGATAGGATGGTTCAGTTGTCTGATAACAGCTGGGAAGAAACCTTCCCTGAATCTAGAGGTGTGCGTTTTCTCACTTCTGTACCTCTTGCCTGATGGGAGAGGGGAGGAGAGGGAGTGGCCAGGGTGAGACTGGTCCTTGATTATGTTGGTGGCATTGCCGAGGCAGCGTGAAGTGTAGATGAAGTGAATGGAAGGAAAGTTGGTTTGTGTGATGACTGTGATCAGTTTAACCTGGCACCATGTTCTAGAATAAACATTGTGGGCCGAATGGCCCATTCCAGTGCTGTACTGTTCTATGATCTGATTGGTATAAAGCTTTATGGATATGGTGGATTCATTTACCGCTAGTAATCACCGTGCACTGATTATTTGATAATTTAAACATTTTGCACAAGAAAATTAGTCCAGAAAATTAATCAATTTGTCCAACCTTAACCTCAATGTAGAAGAGGGAACAGTATTTTTCGGAGCTCCTTTCCCTTGATAGAAACACAGAAAATAGTTGCAGGAGTCGGCCATTCGGCCCTTCAAGCCAGCACCGCCATTCAATATGATCATGGCTGATCATCCAGAATCAGTACCCCGTTCCTGCTTTCTCCCCATAAATCTTTATTCCGTTAGCCCTAAGAGCTATATCGAACTCTCTCTTGAAAACATCCAGTGACTTGGCCTCCACTGCCTTCTGTGGCAGAGACTTCCACAGATTCACAACTCTCTGGGTGAAAAAGTTTCTCCTCTTGACGTCTAGTCTCAACTGGGCATTGTGGCATGAGCTGGTGGATACTCGTTGAACGGAAATGCTAACTCATGTTTCTGCCTCTGACACTGCCTGACCCCCTGAACCCTTACTATTGTGTCAGGGATCTGCAGCTGATGGAGCTTTATCTTGGGAATGGACATTAAGGAAAAGGGAGCTCTGAACAATAACACCTTGCTATTCCACCTTGAGGTTAAGGTTGGATGCGTTGATTACTTTTCTGGAAGTTTGCAAAATGTTTAAATCATCAAATAATCAGTTTCTAGTTAATTAATCCACCATATATTTTAGAAGAATTGGATTCATAAGTCACTAAGCAATCTACACACCAGTAGGATACTGGTATGTAGAAGATTGAGGGGCGATCTTATAGAAACTTACAAAATTCTTAAGTGGTTGGACAGGTAGATGCAGGAAGATTGTTCCCGATGTTGGGGAAGTCCAGGACAAGGGGTCACAGCTTAAGGATAAGGGGGAAATCTTTTAGGACCGAGATGAGAAAAACATTTTTCACACAGAGAGTGGTGAATCTCTGAAACTCTCTGCCACAGAAGGTAGTTGAGGCCAGTTCATTGGCTATATTTAAGAGGGAGTTAGATGTGGCCCTTGTGGCTAAAGGGATCATATGGAGAGAAGGCAGGTACAGGATACTGAGTTGGATGATCAGCCATGATCATATTGAATGGCGGTGCAGGCTCGAAGGGCCGAATGGCCTACTCCTGCACCTATTTTCTATGTTTCTGTTTCTATATGAAGGGAAGGATATACTTGAAATAGAAAGAATGCAACAAAGGTTCACTGGATTTCTTGAGGGTCGGGTTTATCCCATAAGAAGGTGGCACAGTGGCAGCTGATAGAGATGCTGCCTCACAACGCTGGAGACCTGGGGTCAATCCTGACCTTGGGTGCTGTGTGTGTGGAGCTTACACCTTTTCCCTGTGACCGCGTGGGTTTTCTTTGGGTGCTCTGGTTTACCCCCCACATTCCAAAGATGTGCGAGTTTGTAGGTTAAGTGGCCTCTGTAAATGATCCCCAATGTGTCGGGGGTGGATGAGAAGGTGGGAGAATTTAGTGTGAATGAGTCGACATGGACTCGATAGGCCGAAGGGTCTCCTTCCCCATCGTTCTATCTCTCTCTCCTTCCCCTCCCCCCCCCTCTCTCTATTTCCCTTCCCCTGCCTCTCTCTTCCCCCCCCTCACTCTCTCTCTTTCTATTATTCTCTACCCTGCCTCAATGTCTCCAGCTATAGATTCTTTCACCACAACTATCTGACTCGATTCCATTTCATTTTGCACATTTAATATTCTGCACTTCCTTCAATTAATCCACAATCCTTCTAACAATCTATCTTTGGCCATCAATAATAATGAATTCAAACTTCCTGAAATCTTGCCTTTCCACATTGAATGGGGGCCTCGACAGCCAAATGCAACTTAATTTACTCTCCTTCTATCAATATTGTCACTTGATATTCTCTCTCTCTGTGCAGCAAAGCATTCTCTGTGATTTTTATCAACCATGATGTGTTACAATGACATTCAGCAGCTTTCTAAAGTCTGCTACCTCTCCCCACATAACAGCTGCAATAAATTCTTGCATCAGAATGTACAGTACAGTATATATATTTTTTCTGAATCCCTTTCTGTATTTCTGGCTGAAGGAGCCATGAAAACAAACATCTTCTTCTTATATTTGTGTTCATTTTTCCATGGGCGGAAATCACTTTTAAAACATGGGGGGGACACAATGAGCCCTAATATCTAGGACAGGGGTCGGCATCCAACGGCCCACAGGCCGGATCCAGCCCGTAACCCAAAATCATCAGGCCCGCAGGCGGTTTTTTTTCAATTAGTTTTTGCAACCTGGGCACTGCAGCCCAAAGATCCTATAGCGAGCAAGATAGTCTACTAGATGACAAAGATGTAGTATGGTCATGGGCAGATTCATGGGTAATTTAAGGCCCCATTTCCGTAACCGGCTTCCGTCTCCGCACCAAAGATCCCACCGGATACTAGTGCGGAGACGGACGCCGGTTACGGAAACATCCTCGTGAAAATAAAAATTATTTGGGGAAAATCTTCTAATTTCCAGAATTTTAATTTATTAACACAAACTGTTCCCCCGCAACTTTGATTACATGGGTCGGGTCGGGTCGGGTCCGGTTACGGAAATGGATGAAAAAAAGGCCCACGTTCCGTTCCGTTGCGTACTACACGTCAGCCCATCGCGTTTAGCAGGAGTGGTCTATCTTGCTCCGCTATAGGATCTTTGCTGCAGCCAGTCCCGGGGCATGCAGGCAACCAGGGAACTGCAGGTTCTTTGGCCCACCGTGTCCGCGCCGACCAGCAATCACCCCGTACACTAGCACCATCCGACGCACTAGGGACAATTTACAATTCACCGACAAACCTGCACGTCTTTGGGGACAGGCGTGCCGACCTGGGCGCTACAGCCATTCACGGGGCAGGCGAGCCGACCAGGGAACGGCTGCTAGTCCCGGGCTGCTAGATTCTCAGAACTGGCGGCCTCCAACTGGAATCGACCTTGAGTCCCCTTGGGTCTCCCCCCCAGGATTTTTATTTTATTTTTTTTATTAGAAGTTAATACAGCACAAAACAGTACAGTGGAACCTAATTTTAGGTGCCAACTATGTAATACCGTAATCCATTCTATGTACAACCTCTAGTTTTATGTTATGAGAAGGAAGTAAGCAAGACAAGAAAAAGAAAACAATAGAAAGAGGAAAAAGTGGAAAAATAGATGGTAGAGAGTAGAAAAACGTGAAGTGTGTATATAAAAAAGAAAAAAGGAAGAGAGAAAGTGGAAAGTAGAAATAGAAGAGAAGGCCCCTTAAAAGAGAATTTTTCAAATCTGTATTCGGAGATGTAGATCTATCCGTGTCATGAACTGAAATCAGCAATCTTTACGGTACCGCTGCATCGCATGATTCCAAAAAGTCGATGAAAGGAGACCAACTCCTTAAGAATTGGTAATATTTATCTATTAGCCCCCCAGGATTTCCGCCCATGTCAGCCACCCTGGAGCTTTTACTCCAATATTAAATTGCTCTCTGAGTATTTTAGGATCTTTCAGCGTGTGTCTAGTTGGAGTTACCCATCAATGGCTTACTTCTTTTCATTAGTATCTTGCATTTGCCTGTAGCGGCTTTATTTCCCATGTTCACACCTTCTGTGAAGAGCCTTCTGCCTCTCTGAGGAGTGCCGATGTCCCAAGGAGCAAGAAACCTCTGGGATGCCAAGGAACAGAATGCCAGGTGCAGCAGCAGGCAGTAGATAGGACTGTTCGGTGAACTCTTGTAACTTTGTTGGTGCCAAGACGTGGTGACACTTGTGTACCGCCTAGGTGAGGTCTGCTACGTGACTTTGCTGGGTTTAGTTTAGTTTAGTTTAGTTTGGAGATACAAAGCGGAAATAGGTCCGTCCGTCAGCCCACCGGGTCCATGCCGAACAACGATCCACGCATATTAACACTATCCTCCAACCCACTAGGGACAATTTTTACATTTATACCAAGCCAATTAACCTACAAACCCATATGTCTTTGGAGAACTGAAGATCTCGGAGATAACCCACGCAGGTCACGGGGAGAACGTACTAACTCCGTACAGAGAGCACCCGTAGTCGGGATCGAACCCGGGACTCCGGCGCTGCATTCGCCGTAAGGCAGCAACTCTACCGCTGCGCCACCGTATGTAAAACAAAGCATTTCACTGTACCAAGTACCTGTGACAACAAAATATAATTGAATTGAATTAAACCATGGCCCATCAGTAGGTAACAAACCGTTGCATTAGACTAATCCAGCAACATGTAACCATGTTCGGTTTTATATGGCATTTTGGCTCCCTTGTGTTGCATCTTCCAAGGTGGTTCAAATCAATATATATGGTGTCTATAAATCTAGTGTTTATCTCTGCTGCCGTTCCTTTCTGATGCTGTTAAATAATTTGCAACTCCACGCTCTTGGTTGTTCATCAACTCTCGAAGGGTCAGAAAACTCCTTGCAGGCAGCAGAAAAATACAAGGGACAAAATCCTCAGATAGACACAAAATGCTGGAGTAACTCAGCGGGACTGGCAGCATCTCTGGAGAGAAGGAATGGGTGATGTTTCGGGTCGAGACCCTTCTACAGACTGACATCCCTCAGTATACCGAATGAAATACAATATTTAAATTTGTATTATTATTAAATCTTATTGTTCACAATAATTAGCAATAACATAAATATGAATCCTGCAGAAATGAATAGATTAGTAGGATATTGGATGTTTAGAGTTTAGAGATGCAGTGTGGAAACAGGCTCCACACGGACCATCCATCACCCATTCACGATGCTTCTATGTTATCCAACTTACTCATCCACTCTCTACACACTAGGGGCAATTTACAGAAATCAATTAATCTAGAAACCCATACGTCTTTGGGCTGTGGGGGAAAATCCCACCCTCCCCCATCTCCCCTCTCCCCTGTTCCATTTGGGTCATTCTGGTTCTGGTGGCGTTTCGAGTCGACCGCCTCGCCTGGAGACGGTTCGTTGCTTTGATGTTTTTTGTTTTTTTTAGTATGTCCAAAAGTATGTTTTAGTTTCTCTGTATGTCTTGAGTGTGGGGGTGGTGGGGTGAGAATAGAGGAAACCCGTTTTCAGGCACCAACCTCGACGGAAATTAGATTAGATTAGATTAGATTCCTTTATTGTCATTCAGACCTTTCGGTCTGAACGAAATTATGTGGCCTGCAGTCATACACCGAACCAGTAATAACAAAACATACAATAAACACAAATTAAACATCCACCACAGTGAGTTCACCAAGCACATCCTCACTGTGATGGAGGCAAAGTCTTAGTCTCCGTCTCTTCCCTCCTTGTTCTCCCTCTGCGCTGAGGCGATCGATCCAGGCCGGAGATGCCGCGCTCCAGTCCAGCGGACCTCCGTGGTGATGTCGCCGCCGCCGAATTCGATGTTCTTCCTCGTTGCTTCTTCGTTCTCCCCCCCCCCCCTCACGGCCTTACAGCTGGTTTGGTGCGGCTTTTCCCGGAGTCGGGCCCAGAGCTTCAGCGGCGTCGCGGCGGGAACTTTAACATCACGGAGCGGGGCAATCCCTTGCCGGGGGTCAGCCAGAGAAGCGCTCTGACCGCTGGTCTGCGGCCTACAACATCTTGAAGCCTCCCTCTGTGGAGCTTCTGGCGGCAGGCGTGGAGCACTGAGGCACAGCTGACTGGAAGAACTCGGTGACCTTCCTCACGGCCAACTCCACGGCTCAGAGAAAGAAGAATATGGCCCCTGTCCTCTCTCTCTTCAAATATTTAAAAATGTCGATTCTGTGGCCAGCCAGCTGCTGTGAGCAACCTTTGTAGATGGCATTCCCTGCCACATTCGAGGGCTTGGCTGGTCGGCATCGCTATTGCTGTGCCATCAGGTTATTTCTGTACGTGTGACTTTTCTTCCCCTCTCACTTCCCCCCCTCCCCCCCCCCCCTCCCCCCTCCCCCTGCCCCCCCCCCCCCCCCCCCAGCCCCCCACTGCTCGTTCTCAGTGTTGACCAGAGCTGTGGCTTGCATCACCACCACCACCATACCCGCCCGGCATGTGTGGTGGCACCAGCTGGCACGCACTGCCCCGCTATTCCGAGAACAGACTTCAATGGTTCCTTTATTATGAAGGTAGACACAAAATGCTGGAGTAACTCAGCGGGTCAGGCAGCATCTCTGGAGAGAAGGAATGGGGGACGTTTCGAGTCGAGACCCTTCTTATCCATTGTACTAAGGTTCAGTGAAATTTTTTTTTGCATGCAGATCAGTAAGATTATTGCCGGGATTATACCGTAAATACAATCCCTGGTTAAATGCTCTGCATTCAATACGGTCACCCCCACCAAGCTCACCACCAAACTCCACCAGCTAGGCCTCAGCTCGCCGATATGCGATTGGATCCTGACCTTTCTGACGGAGCGACCGCAGGCAGTGAGACTGGGCCCGCACCTGTCCTCCACTATCACCCTGAGCACCGGCACACCACAGGGCTGTGTACTAAGCCCCATGCTCTACTCCCTCTTCACTCACGACTGTGTTCCTGCATTCGACACCAACACCATCGTGAAGTTTGCAGACGACACAACAGTGATTGGGCTGATCACCAACGGTGATGAAACAAAATACAGAGCGGAGGTGCAGAACCTGGCGGACTGGTGCACACGTAACAACTTG
Source organism: Leucoraja erinaceus (assembly GCF_028641065.1). Taxonomy (NCBI): domain Eukaryota; kingdom Metazoa; phylum Chordata; class Chondrichthyes; order Rajiformes; family Rajidae; genus Leucoraja; species Leucoraja erinaceus. Next base: position 19,232,610 of record NC_073406.1, on the reverse strand, counting down.
TCACTAAACACCTCCAAGAACAAGGAGCTGATTATTGACTTCAGGAGGTCCCATAATGGAGAATACGCCCCAATCTCCATTTACGGAGAAAGTGTGGAGAGAGTGTCCAGCTTTAAGTTTCTGGGCACTCACATTTCTGAGGACCTCACATGGTCCGCCAACACCGCTGCGCTGGTCAAGAAGGCACAGCAACGACTGTTCTTCCTGAGGACATTAAAAAAGACTGGTCTGCCCCAACAGCTGCTAACAACGTTCTACCGCTGCACCACAGAGAGCATATTAACGTATGGCATCTCTGTGTGGTATCTCAGCTGCACGGAGGCGGAGAGGAGAGCTCTTCAGCGCGTCGTCCACAGAGCGCAGAGGATCACTGGGACACAGCTACCAGCCTTGGAGGGCATCTACCACACACGGTGCCTCAGGAAGGCCGTCAGCATCCATAAAGACTCCTCACACCCTTGCAATGGACTGTTCGAACTACTTCCCTCCGGCAGACGTTACAAGGCTTCTACGCCTGAACCTCCAGACTCAGGAATAGCTTCATTCCCAGAGCTATAGCGGCTCTGAACCGGCCCTGCTGAGTGCCCCCCTCATCCCCCCTGGACTGTCTCCCTCAGATGGTCACGTCACACAGCTTATTTATTTATTTTACTTTTCTTTTACATCGGATGGAAGCTGCATACTAAATCTCGTTGCACTGACGTGCAATGACAATAATTTTTTTTATTATTATTATTATTATTATTATTATTATTATTATTATTATTATTATTATTATTACTATTATTATTATGCATAGATCAGCGGGCCAGGCAGAAACTCTGGAGGAAAAAAATAGGTAAAGTTTTGGATTGGAACCTCTGTGTACAGAAACTATAGCTGACCTCAAGTCAACAATTGAGGAGAAAATGTTTACTATTTTTTATGTTCCAGAAGGAAACTCTGGCTGGAAAAAAAAATAGGTAAATTTTTGGATTGGAACCTCTGTGTACAGAAACTATAGCTGACCTCAAGTCAACAATTGAGGAGAAAATGTTTACTATTTTTTATGTTCCAGAAGGAACTGCAGATGCTGGAGAATCGAAGGTTGACAAAATTGCTGGAGAAACTCAGCGGGTGCGGCAGCCTCTATGGAGCGAAGGAAATAGGCAACGTTTCGGAACGAACCACCAGAGAGCAGTCCTGAACTACTGTCCACCTCATTGGTGACCCTGGGACTATCTTTGATCGGACTTTACTGGCTTTACCTTGCACTAAACGTTATTCCCTTATCATGTATCCATACACTGTAAGTGGCTCGATTATAATCATGCATTGTCTTTCCTCTGAGTGGTTGCCATGCAACAAGAGCTTTTCACTGTACCTCGGTACACGTGACAATAAACTAAACTGAACTAAACAGTTTGGGTCAGGAGCAGCCCTTCGGCCCACAATATTCATGCTGAACATCATGTCATTAAATTAATCTCCTCTGCCTACATATGATCCACAACCACCCCCCATATCCATGTGCCTATCTTAAAGCTTGTAAAACGCCACTATCGTATCTGCCTCCACCACCACTCCTGGCAGAATGAGAATTTTAAACCTTGGTATAATTTTTCAGGAGACTGACGTTAGTCAGCAATCACAGCGCTGGTGTAATCAACAGGGTTTAGCATATGGGTAAAAGTCTGGATAAGGAGGCCGATTTCATCTACTGAAGGATATTAGTGAACTTGATTCGTTTTTTACAACAATGAAGCAGTTCCATCGTCGCCACTGCAGACACCCTTTATTAAATTGCAGATCCATTTAATCTGATTGGGTGGGATTCAAAATAGCCTGGGACTCCGAATGCTAGTCAGGAGAGTCAAGAGTGTTTTATGGTCATACGTCCCAGACAGACCAAACAATGACATTCTTACTTGAAGCAATACAACACAACATATAAACATTATGCTCTGTTGGCAATGTAACGAACAAGATTAAAAAAGATCAGTGTGTGTGTGTGTGTGTATGTGGGATGAGGGAGGGAGGGGGAGAGAGGGATGAGGGAGGGAGGGGTGAGAGAGAGGGAGGGAGTGGTGGGGTGCAGGGGAGTAGGGAGGGGGATGGAAGGGAGAGGGGGACAGGGAGGGGTGAAATGATGGGAGGGGGATAGGCGTGAGTGGTGGAATATTGCGTTGGGGTATGGGTTGCATTGGGGGACCAATACATATATGTATATACACACATAAAGAGTTCAGTGTGTGTGCATACATATATATACACATAAAAACTAGCAAACAAAAAATAATAGTTCAAAGTCAGCTTTAATCATCAGTGATGGTGGTGCAGTACAATACGTTGTTCTTCTCTACCATGTAATATGGGAAGTGAGTGCTAATATAAAGTGTACAGTAAGGTGGAGCTAGTGTTAGTACATTACTCTGTTTGGTGCACATGCATTAACCTATCTACATTTTTCATGTTCGTGTGTGTATATATATATAATAAAACTAACAAACAAGCAAAAATAGTTCAAAAAGGCAAAATCAATGCGTCCAAGTCTATGTCATTCAGAGCTTATTTGGAGGTTATTGTGTTTAATAGCCTAATATCTGTAGGGAAGAGTCCAACAGCTTAATCATGTCAGGATATGGAGCCAAAGGTGGTGGCTGTTTTTTGTACAGAGAGCAGTGATGATCTCACTGAACGGTGGAACATGCTCTGGAGGCTGAATCGTACACATCTGCTCCAAAGTGCTCTCATTATTCTCCACAGACATTAGCATACGTGACAAGAACAAGTTGCACACAATGACGGCAGAACGGGCTGGCCCTGGTGTTCGTGTTCCCGTCTCTTTGCCTTCCGCTGGGGCGGTTGTAGAGCGCAGATCGCTCTCCAGTGAGGTGGTGGCATCTCATGAGCACGGAGCCCCCAGAGAGCAAGGGGGCAAGAGACCCTGCACCTGTCCACCAGACAGGTGACCACGCTGGAGACAGAATTGTATCCCCTGTCAACGTCTGTAACTAATTGAAACAATTTTTAAAATTATCACGGTGGCACAGCGGTAGAGTTGCTGCCTTACTGCGCCAGAGACCTGGTTTTGATCCTGATTACGGTTGCTGTCGGTATGGAGTTTGTACGTTCTCCCCGTGACCGCGTGGGTTTTCTCCGGGTGCTCTGGTTTCCTCTCACACTCCAAAGACGTACAGATTTGTAGGTTAATTGGCTGTGGTAAAAATATTACATTGTCCCTGGTGTGTAGGATAGTGTGGGACCGCTGGCTGGTGTGGACTCGGTGGGCTAAAGGACCTGTTTCCGTGCCGTATCTAAACTATACAAACTAACCTCTGACACTTCAGGCTTAGTTTAGTTTACAACAGGGAAATAGGCCCTTCGGCCCACAGTTCACACCTATCATCAATCATCCGTTCACGCTCGTTCTATGTTATCCCACTTTCTCATCCACTCCCTGCACACGAGGGGACATTTACAGAGGCCAAATAACCTACAAACCGGCACGTCTTTGGGATGAGGGAGGAAAACCAGAGAAAACCCACGCGGCCACAGGGAAACTTTGCACAGACAGCACCCGAGGTCAGAATCGAACCCGTGCCACTGGCACTGTGAGGCAGCAGCTCTACCAGCTGCACCATTGCGCCACCTAAAAATAAATTTGCAAAAATATTTTTAAATATTGGATTTGATATAAATTATAACATATTAAAATATTCATATTTTAAATTAAAACATTTTAAATGCCGAGAAATAATTTTAAATATTAAACTTACTGCAACATAGAAAGAGGCCACTCCATCCTTCAATCATTTCCTAACTCCTTGTGATCCTATGATTTATTCTTGCTTATCTGCCTCTTTTGTTACCTACCTACTCTAGTGGTAAATTACAGTGGCCAATTAACCTCCCAGACCATCTTTAGAATGAAGGAGGGAACTGGAGCACTCGGGGGGAACTCAACGTGGTCGCAGTGAGAATGTGTAGACTCCACACAGACAGCAACAGAGATTGGCATTGAACCTGGATCCCTGGTGCTGTGAGACAGTGGCTCTACCAATGTACCACCCGTATTGTACTAAAGTAATTTAATGGGCATGAATCACCTCACCCTTTACTCTCCTATCAATAGGATTGCAATTACCACTGTAAGGAGTGAAGTCTCTAACCCTGTGCTGGTCTGACCTGGTCAAATAAGACGTTGGTTGCTGGTCAACCAAGGGAAGGCATTGGCTGGAGGCCTGCAGCAGCTTGGGGCTTGCCCGAATCCCTCATCACCACTCACTCAGGAGCGTGGACTTGGACTTTGACTTGGAAAATGCCGGTAAAACATGGTGTGTAGGAAGGAATTGCAGACGCTGGTTTAATCTGAAGATAGATGCAAAAAGTTGGAGTAACTCAGCGGGACAGGTAGCTTCTCTGCAGAGAAGGAATGCGTGACGTTATGGGTCTGAAGAACTGATCCGCCCGAAGTTCTTCAGTCTGAAGAAGGGTCTCGACCCGAAACGTCACCCATTCTATCTCTCCAGAGATGCGGCCTGTCTCGCTGAGATACTCCAACTTTTTGTGTCTATCTTCGGTAAACCATGGTCCCTCTTGCATCCAGGCTCAATAGACTACTTCTGCACAATTGCTAATCGGGGGTGGTATGGTGATACTCTACTGGGTTGTTTGTAAGGAAAGAATTGCACTGTGAGTTTGCACTTCACACACGCGGCAATAAAAACACCATTGAACCATTGAGTGTTCATTTCCCAGGACATTGTTAGGAAACTTCAGTAAGACTGGATTCCTTGAATAAAGTCTTGGACCTATGGGCCTGTCCCACTTGGGTGATTTTTTGACTGACTACAGGCGATTGTTGCAAAATTTTAAACATGTTGAACATTTTAGAAACATAGAAACATAGAAAATAGGTGCAGGAGTAGGCCATTCGGCCCTTCGAGCCTGCACCACTATTCAATATGATCAGGGCTGATCATCCAACTCTGTATCCCGTTCCTGCCTTCTCTCCATACCCCCTGATCCCTTTAGCCACAAGGGCCACATCTAACTCCCTCTTAAATATAGCCAATGAACTGGCCTCAACTACCTTCTGCGGCAGAGAATTCCAGAGATTCACCACTCTCTGTGTGAAAAAAGTTTTCCTCATCTCGGTCCTAAAAGATTTCCCCCTTATCCTTAAACTGTGACCCCTTGTTCTGGACTTCCCCAACATCGGGAACAATCTTCCTGCATCTAGCCTGTCCAACCCCTTAAGAATTTTGTAAGTTTCTATAAGATCCCCCCTCAATCTTCTAAATTCTAGCGAGTACAAGCCGAGTCTATCCAGTCTTTCTTCATATGAAAGTCCTGACATCCCAGGAATCAGTCTGGTGAACCTTCTCTGTACTCCCTTCTATGGCAACAATGTCTTTCCTCTTTTTGGGCGACAGTGGCGGCAATATTTGCTGTCGTAGATTGTCGCCAGGTTTGTAGGTGAATTCCATTAAAATTAGTCCCTGGCTGTCGCCTAAAGAGCCACCTCAGTGGGACAGGCCCATTACAACAGCTTTACCAATTCTGGGGCTTGGTTGTGTTGGAAGCAGTTTCCCAACCAAATATCTTTCCTGTTAAGTAGACACAAGAAAATGCAGGCGCTGGTTTACAAAACAAGAGACAAAGTTCTGGAGTAACTCAGCGCTTCGGACAGCATCTCTGGAGCTGAAACGTTGCCTGTCCATGTCCTCCAGAGATTCTGCCTGAACCGCTGAGTTACTCCGGCACTTTGAGACTTTCATGTCAAATCTTCGGCCGGTAAAATTCTCCTCTCCTTCCAAATGTAGTTTCTGGGGATCTCCAGCAGATGGCAGCATTTAGTCACAGAAGACGGTTGGTTTGCTGGCTTTGGCAGAACAGACCCATTGAAGCAACACCAGTAATTAGGCACCATGATTATTTTACCTTGTAATTTGTGCCATGATGTTTTCACTAGGGTTTTAGCATATCTGTCATCTTAATACATTAAAATAATCAGCAAAAGTAATGGAACGCAACGTCAGGCAGCATCTCTGGAGGGAATGGACAGACATACAACATTTTGTATTGGGACCTTCTTCAGACTGAGTTACTCCAGCACTTTGTGTTTCACTCAGGATTCCAGCACCTGCAGTTCCTCGTGTCATAATGATATCAAGTGTTAATTTTATTTATTTCTCCACAGGTGATACCTGACTTTCCAGCCTTTTCTCTTCTGTTTTAGATTGGGAGCTTTTGTTGTTGAAACATATCATCTTTATGGCCTTTCTCTCCACGTCTTTGGAATGTGGGAGGAAATGTGTGGAGGGGCAGGTAGAGAAAGCAGGGACTCTGCAGAAGGTCTTGGGCAGGTCGGGAGATTCTTGATTGGTACGGGTGTCAGGGGTTATGGGGAGAAAGCAGGAGAATGGGGTTGAGAGGGAAAGATAGATCAGCTATGATTGAATGGCGGAGTAGACTTGGTAGACTGAATGGCCTGATTCTGCTCCTAGAACATGGACTTATGATCCTGGAGGAAACCTGCACAGTCACAGGGAGAACATACAAACTCCACACAGACAGCACCAGAAGTTAGGATTGAATGGGGTGGCGCTGTGGCACTGAGGTAGAGTTGCTGCCCCTGTCCCACTTAGGAAACCTGAACGGAAACCTCTGGAGACTTTGTGCCCCACCCAAGGTTTCTGTGCAGTTCCCGGAGGTTGCAGGTGGTTGCCGGAGGTTGCAGGTAGTGGAAGCAGGTAGGGAGACTGACAAAAACCTCCGGGAACCTCCGCGAACTGCACGGAAACCTTGGGTGGGGCGCAATGTCTCCAGAGCAGGTTTGATACGGACTAAGGGTGCTGTCTGTACGGAGTTTGCACGTTCTCCCCGTGACCGCGTGGGTTTTCTCCGAGATCTTCAGTTTCCTCCAACACTCCAAAGACGTACAGGTTTGCAGGTTAATTGGCTTGGTATAAGTTTCAATTGGCCCTAGTGTGTGTACAGGATAGTGTTACTGTGTGTAACACTTGATTGAAGGGGACAGCATGGAAACAGGCCCTTTGGCCCACCGAGTCCACGCACACCATCACTAGTTCCATGTTATCCCACTTTCACATCTGCTCCCTTCACAGTAGGAGCAATATACAGAAGCCAATGAACCCACAAACCTGCATGTCTTTGGGACGTGGGAGGAAAGCAGAGCATAGGGAACATGCAAGCTCCACATAGACAGCACCCGAGGTCAGGATTGAACCCGGGTCTCTGGCGCAGTGAGGCAGCAGCTCTTCCAGCTGCACCACTATTTAATTCTTACATGTACTGAAAATGGAACAATGAGATTGCTACTTGCTGCAGCTTTATAGGCACATTAATAAGAAACACACAAATGAATATACAAGAATCAATAATGCAGTAAAATAATAATCAGTAATATGAGGTAATCAGACTAGAATATTACAAAGCCAAAGTCTGTCGTGCAACCAAAACCAAGTCCATAATAGATCTTTGGTGTGCTCATGGTTAGTGGTGTGCAGTTTTCAAGAACTTGGTGGGAGGATGCTGTTCTTGACTTAAGTCATAAGGTCATAAGTAATAGGAATAGAATTAGGTCATTTGACCCATGAAGTCTACTCCACCGTTCAATCGTGGCTAGATCTATCTCTCCCTCCTAACCCCATTCTCCTGACTTCTCCCCACAACCTCCGACACCCGTACTAATCAAGAATCTATCTATCTCTGCCTTAAAAAAAATCCATTGACTTGGCCTCCACAGCCTTCTGTGGCAATGAATTCCACAGATTCACCACCCTCTGACTAAAGAAATTCCTCCTCATCTTCCTAAAGGAACATCCTTTAATTCTGAGGGAGAGGTTTCACATCTGTATTTCTCATCCTTTCTTTCAACACAGGAGATTATTTGGCCCATCTAGTCCATGCTGCCGGTCAGAACACAAGCAAACAGGATCTGGAGTAGGCCACTCAGCCCTTCAAGCCCATTCCACCATTTAATGTGATCATCGAAACATAAAAACATAGAAAATAGATGCAGGAGTAGGCCATTGGGCCCTTCAACATGGTCATGGCTGGTCATCCAAAATCAGTAGCCCAATCTTGCTTTCTCCCCATATCCCTTAATTCCGTTAGCTCTAAGAGCTAAATCTAACTCTCTCTTGAAAACATCCCGTGAATTGTCCTCCACTGCCTTCCGTGGCAGAGAATTCCACAGATTCACAACTCTCTGGGTGAAAATGTTTTTTCCTCATCTCAGTCCAAAATGGCCTACCCCTTATTCTTAAACTGTGACCCCTGGTTCTGGACATGGGGTACATGGGGTTCATGGCCGATCTCCACCTCTGCCTGCACATGCTCCATGCGCTTCCATTCCCTGCATATCCATGCGCCAATCTGAAAGTCCCTTAAATGCCACTATCGTATCTGCCGTCACCACCACCCTTGGTTCCAGGCACCCACCACCCTCTGTGTATAAAACCTGCCCTGTACATCTCCTTTAAACTTTGCCCCTCTCACCTTAAAGCTCTGCTCTCTAGCCTTTGACATTTCCCCCATGGGGAAAAATGTTCTGACTGTCTACCCTATCTATACTCGACTATCTGCTGCCTCGTTGCCTTCCCCATTGATAGGCATGTGAGCGAGACTAGTTTACAAGGAATTGATAGAATAACAGGACTGTTGGAATTGCTCTGAGAACTAGCATAGACTTGATGGGCCGAGAGGCATCACATTACCAAACTGGATAAAGAGGGCAGATTTCCTCATTGCAATGGAAGGAGATGAGGTTTTTACTCCAGCGCTTTGTGTCTTCTTTTGCCAACCAGCATCTGCATTTCCTTGTGTCTCACCTCTACATTTGTTGTGTTGGGATTCCGCCTCCTCCTCACCATGCCTCGGTGCAGTCAAGCCTTACAGCGCCAAGGGCCCAGGTTCAGTCCTAACTACGGGTGCTGTCTGTACGGAGTTTGTACGCTCCCCCTGTGAATGCATGAGTTTTCTCCGGTTGCTCCGGTTTTCCTCCCACACTCCAGGTTTGTAGGCTAATTGGCTTTGGTAAAAATATTAAATTGTCCCTGGTGTGTAGGATAGTGTGGGATCGCTGGTTGGTGCGGACTCGGAGGGCTAAAGGGACTGTTTCCGTGCTGTACCACTAAAGTAAACTAAAACTAATCTCTGGCACTTCAGGCTTAGTGTCGTTTTGGTGCAGGTTTGTAGGTTTATTTGCTTCTATAAATTGTCCCTAGTGTGTAGGATATAACTAGTGCACATGTTGATTATTGTCGGCACAGACCCGGTGGGCTGAAGGGCCTGCTTCCACACTGTATCTCTAAACTAAAAGCTAAACTGATGAATGGACATGTCCGCCCACACCCACCGCCCGTGACACCGCCTCATGCAGGAGACGTCTGCACACAATCTCAGTTGCCAAGTCTTACAAACTGCGGCTGTTGGACAGAGGCCATCTGCTGATGAAACATCTCCCACCAAGCTAACCTCTTCACCACCGGACAAAAACCAGTGGCTTGCACCTAAACTCAAACTTCTGACAATCTGCAATTCGATGAATTTAGACTTTAGACTGTAGAGATACAGCGCGGAAACAGGCCCTTCGGTCCCCTGAGTCCACACGGAGGTGTGTATATATTTATATAATGTTATATGGACACACTGATCTGTTCTGTAGTCATGCCTACTATGTTCTATTGTGCTGAAGCAAAGCAAGAATTTCATTGTCCTATCAGGGACACATGACAATAAACTCTCTTGAATCTTGAATCTTGATCAGAACGTATACTAATATTACCCCTACACACGAGGGAAAAGTTTATAACTTTCTCCGAAGCCAATTAACCATCTTTGGGATGTGGGAGGAAACCGGAGCACCCGGAGAAAACTGACACAGTCACAGGGAGAACATTGTGTAATTGTAATTGTAAATCTTTAAATACACGTCATGAACAAATTTAACACCCAGAGGAAACAAAAAAACGTTGCTCAACCAGTGTCCATTCAGTTTGCATTAAGAAATAAACTAGGAATTAAAATTAAAAAATACACGTCATGAACATGCAAACTCCGTACAGGCAGCATCCGTAGCCGGGATTAAACCCGGGTCTCTGGCGCTGTGGGGCAGCAACTCTAGGTGCCACACTTTCTCAAACCAAAATATTACAGGGAATATCTTAAACCACTCATTTTATTTGACTGCTTTCAAAATTGATTGATTGATTGATACAACATGGAATCAGGCCCTTTGGCCACTGAGTCCATGCTGACCATGGGTCACCCATTCACACTAGTTCTACGTCATCCCAATGTCTCATCCACTCCCTGCACACTAGGGGCAATTTATAGAGGCCAATTAATCTCCAAACCCACATGTCTTGGGAACAGGAGCAACAGGAAACTCGCAGTGAGAACGTGCAAATCCCACACAGACAGCAACTCAGGTCAGGATCAAACCTGGACCTCTGGCGCGGTCAGGCTGTTGCACCACCGCGTGAAATACACTCCGTGTCTCTCCGTGTTTCTGCTATTCAATAATAATGCAGAAACGAAACTCTCCCTTTTTATTTAATGAATGTTTTGGGGATGCCAAGGCAAGTGATCAGTGCAAGGTAAATTAACAACATCTATCTGACTGCATTACCCAGTTAAGCTGAGGGATGTAAAAATATCTGTGGGACTCACACCAGCTCATTACACCCATTTCCAAACTGTACATTGATTATCACTGAACAAGCACAAATGCTAAAATCATTCATTTGTACTTCTGGATAATATTATTAATAACCACTGAAATTACTTCCCTCTGGCAGTCCTGGGGATTGGCGAATGGCAGCAATAAAAACACAAGCAGTTTTTGGAACGTTATGTTACCCCGTAGATTATTTTCTACAGATCACACTTTGGTCTTTGAGTGTGATGACAGCAGATCCTCCAACATGGGACACACTTTTAATTTGGCAGAATTAAATGGCATCTCGAGGACAATCATCAACATGGGTCCAAGGGGATGAGTGAATGTGTTCAGCATCAGGCAAGTGGAGGCGAAGAACCAAGGTGCGGTACAGTGGCGCAGCGGTAGGGTTGCTGCCTCACTGCGCCAGAGACCCGACTTCGATCTTGACAATGGGTGCTGTTTGTACAAAATTTGTACATTCTCCTTGGAACCACGTGGGTTTCCTCCGGGTGCTCCGGTTTCCTCCCACACTCCAATGACGTGCGGGTTTGTAGGTTAATTGGCCGCTGTAACTTGTAACTTATTCCTCGTGTGTAGGTTAGAACTACTGGACGGGATGATCGCTGGTCGGCGCGGTCTCGATGGGCTGAAGGGCCTGTTTCTGCGCTGAATCTCTAAAGTTTAAAGGTAAAGGTTTGCTCAAAGATCTTTTATCAGCACCGTTCTGATGAAAGGTCATTGACCTGAAACATTAAGTATTTTTCTTACTTCTCATGCGTTGCCAGATTCTCTGAATGTTTCCCAGCTTTCCTGTTCCTTATCCTGTTCCGTCAGGAGAGGTTGGACAACGTTGGATTGTTTTCTCCGGAGCGTAGAGGTTGATTGGAGACCCGATAGAAGTTCATAAAATGATACAATGCACAGATAGGGTGGACATTCAGAACCTTTTTCCCAAAGGTGAAAATTTCAAAGTTTGGAGGAAAGTTTAGAGGAGACGTACAGGGCTGAGACACTGAGACTGGAGGAAGCCTGGATTGTGATGTCAATGGTGCCGGTGTAGGCAGATGTGGCGTATAGATGAGTTTAATTTGGCATCATGTTGGGCATTGTGAGCCGAAGGGTTTGCTCTTGAGCTGCGCTGTTCTATGTTTTATGTTCTGTGTTTAGTTTCAGATTTCCAGCAGAAACACACTTTTATTTATTTTTTGTTGAAATGTAGCAACTGAAAAATGCAAACAGACCTTTGCGTCTACTTTCTTGAATCAAACACAAACCACACACACGTAATTGACTTAGGACAGTTATCCACTATTGAAAGGTACTCCACCATATGCCGACCTTGGACCTCGTTTTAGAATGCAGGCACTAAGAGGTACAAGTACATAGTTACCTGAAAATGGTAGGCAAGATGATGAAAAGGTGTATGGCATCTTTGCCTTCATCAGACTGAATCAGACCAATTCTTAGGAGTTGGTCTCCTTTCATCGACTTTTTGGAATCATGTGATGCAGCCCTGGTACCGTAGAATGCAGGCACTAAGAGGTACAAGTACATAGTTACCTGAAAATGGTAGGCAAGATGATGAAAAGGTGTATGGCATCTTTGCCTTCATCAGACAGGGCATTGAGTACAGGATGTGACAATAGATAATAGGTGCAGGAGTAGGCCATTCGTCCCTTCGAGCCAGCAGTGCCATTCAATGTGATCATGGCTGATCATCCACAATCAGTACCCCATTCTTGCCTTCTCCCCATATCCCCTGACTCCGCTATCTTTAAGAGCCCTACCTAGCTCTCTCTTGAAAGTCTCCAGAGAACCGGCCTCCAGGCAGAGAAGAGAATTCCACAGACTCAGAACTCTCTGTGAGAGAAAGTGTTTCCTCATCTCCGTTCTAAATGGCTTACCCCTAATTCTTAAATTGTGGCCCCTGGTTCTGGACTCCCCCAACATCGGAACATGTTTCCAGCCTCAAGCAATTCCAAACCCTTAATAATCTTATATGTTTCAATAAGATATCCTCTCATCCTTGTGAACTCCAGAGTGTACAAGCCCAGCCGCTCCATTCTTTCAGCATATGACAGTCCCGCCATCCCGGGAATTAGCCTTGTAAATCTACGCTGCACTCCCTCAATAGCAAGAATGTCCTTCCTCAAATTAGGGGGCCAAAGCTGTACATGTTTGTTGTACAAGATGTTGGTGAGACTGCATCAGGAACATTGTGTGCAGTTCTGGTCGCCATACTACAGCAAGGATGGGATTAATCTTGAGAGGGTGCAGACAAGATTCACAATGATGTTGCCAGGACTGGTGGGCTTGAGTTATGAGCTTAGACAGGATAGAGTGGGACAGTTTCGATGGAGTGAAGGAGACTGAGGGGTGGTGTTATGGTGGTTTATGAAATCACGAGGGGAATAGCCAAAGTGAATGGAGGAGGCACCTATTCTGAATGGTAAAGGAACAGATAACATTTGGGGTTGGATTCCTTCTTCAGTCTGAAGAAGGGTTCCGACCCGAAACATCACCCATTCCTTCTCTCCAGAGATGCTGCCTGATCCGCTGATTCACTCCAGCATTTTGTGTCTATCTTCGGTGTAAACCAGCATCTGCAGTTCCTTCCTACACACGGGCAAGAGAGGATGTTAGGTTTATGGAACGAGCTGCAAGAGGAAGTGGTAGAGGCAGGTGCAAATATGATATTTAAAATACATTTGGACAGAGACTTGGATATAGAAACATAGAAAAATTGAAAATAGGTGCAGGAGTAGGCCATTCGGCCCTTTCAATATGATCATGGCTAATCATCCAGAATCAGTACCATGTTCCTGCTTTCTCCCCATATCCCTTGATTCCATTAACCCTAAGAGCTAAATCTAACTCTCTCTTGAACACATCCAGTGAATTGGCCTCCACTGCCTTCTGTGGCAGAGAATTCCACAGATTCACAACTCTCTGGGTGAAGAGGTTTTTCCCCATCTCAGTCCAAAATGAAAGGTTCAGAAGGCTATGGGGCAAATACAGGCAAATGGGACAAACGCAGGAAGGAACCTTGGTCAACCTGGACAAACTAGACTGAAGGGTTATGACTAACACTGGGGTAGATCAGCAGCAGAACAGGTGACTCCCAATCTCAAGGTCAAGTCAAGTTTATTGTCTCATGCACAAGGGATGATGAGCTACAGGCACAATGAAAATCTTGTTTGCAGCAGCATCACAGGCACATAGACAAGACACTCAAAAACATGTTATTCATAAAGTACACATCAAATTTCGATAAGAATTTCTGTGCAAAGAAAAACACAACATTATTGCGACACATAATTAGAAGAAATATGCAAATCTACGTTAATGCTAAATTAACATATCGGTGGCAGAAATATATTATAATTTCGGTGGTAGGTGCTGGAGGAACTCAGCAAGATGGGCAGCATCTGGGGAGCGAATGACCAGGCAATGTTTTGGATTGTGACCCTTTGTCAGAATAATGAAGTGTTCTGACCTGAAGCATCTTCTATCCATTCCCTCCGGAGGAGCTGCTTGACCCACTGAGTTCCTCCGGCACTTCAGGTGAAGTTTATTATTGTCACCTGTACCGAGGTACAGTGAAAAGATTCGCCCTGCATGCTATCCAATCAGTTCAGAAAATGCCCTACATAAGTACAATCGAGCCAAACTCAAGTACAATAAGTACACAAAGGGGAAGATACAGAGTGCAGAATATAGTTCTCACCATTGTAGTGCATCGGTTCCACAGACAAAGTCCAATGTCTGCAATGGGGTCGAAGTGATTTGCGTTTTGCTCAAGATTCCAGTATCTGCAGTACCTTGTGTCTACCATCTCAGGGCAGTTTCTTTGTCATAGGCTAGTGGATCACCACAGTTGGACATGGACAATATGGATAGGTACCTGGTGGGTCGATGGTCTGTTTCCGTGTCATATGTTCATAAGTTATAGGAGCAGAATTAGGCCATTTGGCCCATGGAGTCTACTCTGCCATTCAATCATGGCTGATCTATCTTTCCCTCTCGACCCTATTCTCCTGCCTTCTCCCCATAACTCCTGACACCCTGTGTCCTGCTTCCCTTTAGGCCGGGACTGAAAAGACAAGCCTACGTTTCTACAGCACCTTCTATGTTACTTCCAAAAGATCCCGAAAGAGCTTTGCAGCCTCCGTTTCCGCCACCTTCAATGTGACCCCACCACCGGTCACGTCTTCCTGTCCCCACCCCATTCCACTTTCTGCAGAGGCCCTCTGCAAAACCTGGTCCACTCAGCCCTTACCAATCCCCAGGTACTTTCCTCTGCAACTGCAGGAGATGTACCACTGTCATTCTTGATTAGAACGGGTGTCAAGGATTATGGGGAGAAGGCAGGAAAATGAGATTAGGAGGCAGAGATCAGCGGTGATTGAATGGCGGAGTAGACTTGAGAAGTCGAATGGCCTAACTCTACTCCTATAACTTGTGAACTTGTGAACACCTGTCCCTACACCTCCACCTCCCTCACTTCCATCCAGTGACCCCAGCAGCACTTCTAGTCACGATGGAGGTTCACACACACGCATCTTCCAACGTTGTGTACTGCATTCGGTTCTCCCGATGTGGCTTCTCCTACATGGGCGAGACCAAGCATAGACTCAGTGACCTTTTTGCCGAACATTTGTAACAGCTGTCCTTGTAGCTACTAAATTACTTTGGGCAGCACCGTGGCACAGCGACAGAGTTTCTGCCTTACAGCGCCAGCGATCCTGACTACGGGTGCTGTCTGTACGGAATTTGTACCTTCTCCCCGTGACTGTGTGGGCTTTTCCCCGGGTGCCTCCTCCATTCAAAAGACGTACAGATTTGCAGATTAATTGGCTTCGATACAATTGTAAATAGTCCCGAGTGTGAAGGACAGTGCTAGTGTATGGGGTGATCGCTGGTCGGTGCGGACTCGGTGGGCCGATGGGCCTGTTTCTGCGATGTAGTGTATGTCTAAACTAAACTAAATGAAAATGTAGGAAAGGTGGCAGCCAATTTACACACAGCAAAGCCCTGTGAGCAATGTAAGAATGAGAACACAATCATTTTTAGCAACGTGAGCATATATATTGGGTGGGATGCAGGAGAAAGTCCCCTTGCTTTGTTCTATGCGATTATTTTAAACAAATCTGATTCAACCGATGGCTTAATGAAAAAAAACCTTAAGTTCGAACAGAGTATCAGTGGAGAGTCCAGTCTAAGTTTCTGTTCTTAAATCCCCAGGTTGAATTAGAACTCACAGCTTTCTATTTGACTCGTAGGTGAAGGGAGTTATTACTGTAGTCACAGCTGAGTCTAAAGCTCTGGAGTTTTGACTTACGCAATCTATGATCATCATATTTTTTTACCAGCACACAAATTTCCCAGATTTATTACATTTAATTTCAAAACTTGCCGAGAAACTTCTATCAATTTAGAACCATTTATCGAGGGCACTTTCCCTCAAAGTATGTAATTTGGATGGTAGAGCTGCTGCCTCACATCAGCCAGAGACACAGGTTCGATCCTGACCTCTTGTGCTGTCTGTGTGGAGTTTGCACTTTCTCCCCGTGACCATGTGGGTTTCCTCCAGGTGCTCTGGTTTTTCTCCCAAATAAATGCGATGTCTCCAAAATAGGTTATGCTGGAATCTTGACTCCTTCCAACTCTTTGTTGTACATTATCCCGAGTGTGTATGATAGGGCTAGTGTATGAGGTTTGTTGGTAGTTGCGGACTCGTTGGGCCGAACGGCCTTTTTCGGGCTGTATCTCTAAACTAAACTAAACTAAATGATAATTCAGCTCACCAAGTCAATGCTGACCTTTTTGTCTGTCAAAACTAAACTCAGTGCCCTGATTATTGCGTATCCTTCTATACATCCTGCCCTATTTAAATGCATCTTTAATGTAGTGATTGCATCTGATTCTGCACCTTATCCGGCAGTGAGTTCAAGATATGAAGCACTCTCTGAGTTAGAAAACTTTCCCTTCAAATCCCCTTTTAAAACTCTTTTTGCTCTCTTAATCTTACGTCCAGTTGGAACAAGGAACTGCAGATGCTGGTTTACAAAAAAAAAAACAGACAAAGCGCTGGAGTAATTCAACCGGTCAGGCAGCATCTGTGAAGAAGATGGATAGGTGATGTTTCGGGTCAAGACCCTCTTCAAACTGATGCACGCTATTGGTTTTGCTCCCTCTGCCACAGGAAAAAAAATCTGACCATCTATCTATCTATCGATGGATTTTCAGATCACTCCCGAGCCTCCTTTGCTCAGGGAAGAAGAATCTAATCACAATCCAATCTCTTCCATAACTAAAGTCTTCTAATTCCTTTCCACTCTCTCATAGTTATCTACATCCTGTCTATAGTGTGGCTACCAGAACTGCAGACACTATTCCAAGTGTGGTCAAACCAGTGTTTAATATATTGCAGCAGAACATCCCAATGTTTATGTTCATAACTCATAGGAGCAGAAGTAGGCCCTTCGGCCCATCAAGTCTAGTCTGCTTTACTCTGCTGATCTATCATTCCCTCTCAACTCCATTCTAATGCCTTCTCCCCATAACCCCTGACATCCGTGCTAAACAAGTATATCAATCTCTCAAAAAATACTCAATGATATGACCTTCACGGCAATAAATTCCACAGATTCACCACCCTCTCACTAAAGAAATTCCTCATCTCCTTTCTAAAGGCACATCCTTTTATTCTGAGGCTATGCCATTTGGTTCTAGTCCCTCCTACAAGTTGAAACATCCTCTCCACATCCACTTCATCCAGGCCTTTTACTATTCGGTAGGTTTAAATGATTGTCCCATTTTTCTAAACTCCAGTGAGTACAGGCCCATTGCCATCAAAAGCTCATCATACTGTAACCCAATCATCCGGGGGATCATTCTGCAGATACAGTTTATATTTGGTGTCCAAACCTACTATGGCAAGCATGCCATGTACCTCCTTCACCACCCTATCCACCTTGTTGTTATTAACAGGGAACCACAATTGTTGAACCCCATGTTCTCTCCCTGTTTAGCTCCATTCCTTAGCACCCCACCATTTACTGTGTGTGCCAGACCGCTCCCCACTTCCCAAAGCACATCTCCTTGCAGTTGCCAGGATTATATTATCACTGTAATCACTGGAATTTAGAAGGATGAGACGATATCTTACAGAAACATATAACATTCTTAAGGGATTGGACAGGCTAAATGCAGGAAAAATGTTTCCCGATGTTGAGGGAGTCCAGAACCAGGGGTCACACACAGTATAAGAATAAAGGGTAGGCCATTTAGGACTGAGATGAGGAAAAACTTTCTCACCGAGTGAGAGTTGTGAATCTGTGGAATCTGTGGAATTCTCTGCCACAGAAGGCAGTGGAGACCAATTCACGGTGTATCCAAGAGACCGTTAGATATAGGTCTTAGGGCTAACGGAATCAATGGATATGGGGAGAAAGCAGGAACGGGGTACTGATTTTGGATGATCAGCCATGATCATATTGAATGGCGGTGCTGGCTCGAAGGGTCGAATGGCCTACTCCTGCACCTAATTATTTTCATGTTCAATGTTCTATCCACCAACTTTTCACCAATATTTTGCTGCGCTCTTATGCAATCTTCCTCACTGTCGACCACACCAACAAATCTCCTGTCATCCGTAAACTTACTAGTCATTTACAAGTTGCTGAAACTTAGTGTGAGTTGCAAGGGTCCCAGCATCGACCCCTGAAATACACCACTGGTCACAGACTTCCAATAAGTCTGCTGCTCTTTAAAGTTCTGCATTTAACTGGTACAACACACCTCCTCGGATTGTTTAGGAAGGAACTGCAGATGCTGGCTTTTACCGAAGATAGACACAAAGTGCTGGAGTAACTCAGCACCTCTGGAGAAAAAGGGTGGCTGACGTTTTGGGCAGGAATCCTTCTTCAGAGTGTTTTTTGGAGGCGGGCAAGTTTGTGATCCTTAGTAGAGTCCAGGTAGGCAAGGAAGCTTTAGTTTAGTTTAGAGATTCAGTGCGGAAACAGGCCCTTCGGCCCATCGAGTCCCCGCACATTAACAGTACCATACACACACTGGGGACAATTGTACACTCATGCCAATCCAATTAACCTACACACCTGTACGTCTTTGGAGTGTGGGAGGAAACCGAAGTTCTCGGAGAAAACCCACGCAGGTCATGGGTAGAACATACATACTGCATGCAGACAAGCACCCGTGGTCAGGATCGAACCAGAGTGTATGGCGCTGTAAGGCAGTAGTTCTATCGCCGTGCCACCCTATATATAGAACGCGTGGATCTGCGGTCTGAAGAAGGATTCCAACTCGCAACGTAACCCAACCTTTTTCTCCAAAGATGCTGCCTGACCCGCTGAGTTACTCCAGCACTGTCCACAGCATGCTTAGCTGGAAAGGACAAGGACCTACTGTAACTCCCCAGTGTGCGACCCTGTGGTGCTTAATGAAACACTTGGTGTGCGACCCTGTGGTGCTTAATGAAACACTTGGTTCCCAGAGGGTTGGCTCCCACATGAGAGTTTGTAAAGTGATATGCTCCAGCCATTGTCCTGCTTTAATACAACCTGTCCAAGATTTTTCTTTTGGATTGGAATCGGACGTATTAAACGGCGCTGCTGTAGTAATTTACGTTACAAATGAAGGAAATGCCTGTTTGTGGGTTCCATTTCCAGTTTAATGTAATTGGTTTCATTCACCCAGCCACAGATGAAGGGCAGATTGTCTACTGACGCCCACAGCTGGTCTTAGGGGCTTTTGCAACTGACGAAAAGGCAGAATATCCTCCTCACCCTGTGGGCTTTCCTCTAACCCTTATGCAAAACAACCATTCAAACCACAGAACAAATGCGTCATGGATGTAATTGTTATCAGATGGCAGAGGGGGGAATACACTCGTCAAAGGAAAATAAGACCATTTTTTTTTATAGAGGAGGGGAGGTTTCACAGAAGCTGCCTTCAGGTTTTCTGCAGGATCGGTGCCACTCCTGCAACAGTTGACAGATGTCAGCGTATTTGCCGGCCTCAGGTTCCAAACAAGCCCCACCATAATCCCCCAGTGAAGTTGACAGCGAGAGATCCGGCCAGATCCCTGTCGAGTGTTGGCAGCTTGGGCAAGCAATCCCAACACAACATGAAAGGGAAATGTCCTTAACCTTTTGTTTCCAAATTGTGTGTGCTCTCTCTCTCGCTCTCTCTCTGCCTGTTTCTCTCTCTCTCTCCCTCTCTCCCTCTCTCCCTCCCTCCTCTCCTCCTCTCCCCCTCCCTCCCTCCTCCCTCTCCTCCCTCCCCATCTCCCTCCCTCTCCCCTCCCCCCTCTCTCCATCCCTCCCTCTCTCTCCGCCTCTCTCCCTCTCTCCATCCCTTCCTCTCTCTCTTATTCCTTCCTCCTCCCTCCCTCCCACTCTCTTTTTCTCTCTCATCCATCTATTTTCATCTCTCCCATCTCTCTCCCTCTCTCTTTCTCTGTCTGTCTGTCTGTCTGTCTGTCTGTCTGTCTGTCTGTCTGTCTGTCTGTCTGTCTGTCTGTCTGTCTCTCTCTCTCTCTCTCTCTCTCTCTCTCTCTCTCTCTCTCTCTCTCTCTCTTTTTTTTTTTTTCCCATGAAGAAATTGTGGAGAAAATCATTTATTAGGAACAACACTTTTGGCATCAGAGCATTATTATCAGTGCATTATCGCACTAACACTGCACAGAAAGGATGTCACTAACTTGAGGGGCAACTTGTTCCACACAAAGGATGGTGGGTACATGGAATGAGCTGCCAGAGAAAGTAGAGATAGATACAATTTTTTTTTTACATGAACAGGTACATGGATAGAAAATGTTCAGTGGGATATGGACCAAACAAGGGCAAATGGGAGTAGCTTAGAAGGGGCACCTTGGTCGGCATGGACGAGTTGGGAAGGGCCTATGTCCATGCTGTATGACTCTATGACTGACACAGCTTCAAGTTACAGGGCCACATAACAGATTACCATCCCTAAAAATATCTAGTAGGTTTGTTATTGTTGGAACTCTTTAATTTCAAATGTTATGAGATAATTGAGTCATACAGTGTGGAAACAGACCCTTCGACCCAACTTGCCCATGCTGACCAACATTCCCCATCTGCCCTAGTCCCACCTGCCTGCATTTGGGCCCTATCCCTCTAAACCTATCTTATCCATGTACCTGCCTGAATGTCTCATAAACATTGCGATAGTGTCTGCCTCAACTACCTCCCCTGGCAGTTCGTTCCATACACCCACCACCCTTTGTGTGAAAAAGGTACCCCTCAGGTTCGTATTAAATCTTCCTCCCCTCACAAAACTATACCCTCTGGTTCTCGATTCACCCTACTCTGGCCAAAAGGTCATAAGGTCATAAGTGAGAGGAGTAGAATTAAGCCATTCGGCCCATCAAGTCTACTCTGCCATTCAATCATGGCGGATCTATCTCTCCCTCCCAACCCCATTCTCCTGCCTTCTCCCCATAACCTCTGATACCTGTACTAATCAAGAAAAGATCAAATCAAACTAATCAAAAGACTGTGTGTTTACCCGATCGATTCCTCTCATGATTTTGTACACTTCTATAAGATTACCTCACATCCTCCTGTGCTCCAAGGAATGAAGGAGATCAGATTTAGAATTCTCAGCCACCATAGCGAGACTTGATCTTGAGCCTCCTGAGCAACCATTGCTGACCTTTTGATAACCTGATCATTGTCCTGATCATTGTCCCATCATCTCAGACACATCTAGGTCCAGAATTCTTCTGGACTCTAAATTACCACTTCAGTAATATACGGTAACTGTGTACACACAGTGGTGTAGTTGGTGGATCCGCTGCCTCACAGTGCCCGAGACCTGGGTTCGACCCTGTCCTCTGATGCTGTCTGTGTGGAGTTAGCACGTTCTCCCCGTGACCGTGTGGATTTCCCCCCGTTTCCTCCCACATTCCGTAGACGTGCGGGTTTGTAAGTTAATTGGCCTTTGGAAATTGTCCCGGGTTTGTAGGGAGTGGATGAGAAAGTTGGATAACTTCGAACTAGCCTGGATTGGTGAATGAGAGATATCGTGAACTCGATGAGCCAAAGAGCCTGTCTCCATGCTGTACCTAAATCTAAAACTAAAACAAGGTGCGTTAGTTCATGTGAATCTTCACTTTTTAGACTTTTGACTTTAGAGATACAGTGTGGAAACAGGCCCTTCGGACAACCGAGTCATCCTTTGCACCAGCGATCACCCCGTACACCAGCAGTATCCTACACACTGGGGAAAATTTACAATTTATACCAACACCAATTAACCTGCACACCTGTACAGGTATGTCTTTGGAATGTGGGAGGAAACTGGAGCACCCGGAGAAAACCCACGTGGCCAAGGGAGAATGTACAAACTCTGTACAAATGGCACCGGTAGTTAGGATTGAACTCGGGTCTCTGGCGCTGTAAGGTAGCAACACTACCACTGTGCCACTGTGCCAGTGGTATACATGGGGAAACCTCCTGCACATTTCCTGACCATTAATCTCACTGGTGAGAAAATTAGCAGTAAAAACGGAGTGATGAAGGATCTTTGAGCTGAAACATTTCCGACTGGGTACGAGGCTGCCTGACGTTCCAAGTGTCTCCAGCATTTTCAGTTCTTGCGTCAGGTTTTCAGCAACTGTGGATTTTCAGCTTCTCTGGAAATCCGTGGCCATTTCCTCACCAACCGAAGTGTGCTCCTAAACTTGTACCTTGTAATTGCAAACCTGAAACTCCATCTCACTTTCGATTTTTTTTGTTTACAGCAGCCAGCCTGAACCTGAATAAAAGTGCTTCCAATGCGACTTGCTGCCCTTGCATCTAAAGCACAGAATTTATGTGATGTCAATAACTGCAGCCCACACTGAGAATCCATTGCAAATGTACTTAAGGTTATGCCATTGACCACACTCTCGTAAAATGAGCAAAGCGCCTCACCGGTGATGGTGACGAGCAAGTCATTACTTCAGTCATGTGAAAGACACTCGTAAATCAATGCTCTGGTATTTGTTTATGGCTCTTTTACATTCATGAAATAGCAACCTGTCACCATTCCTCAGTCGCCAGTGAAATGCCCTGCGTTTGTGCGGTTCTTTGCCTTTCACCATGCACTGAGATAGAAATGTGTTTGCCTTTGTAATTGATCGCTAAACACAGCGCAAATGTTTTTATCTCAAAATGTCAGTTCAATTACGTAACCGTGTCCCACCGCGCGCCTGCCGTTCAACGTTCAGCCAATACAGCATTTATTACATTTTTAATAAATATTCTTACGCGACACCATAAGGTGGATTTTAGCTGATTAAAATAAGGTCATAATTGATAGGAGTAGAATTAGGCCATTCGACCCAACAAGTCTGCTCCACCATTCAATCATGGCTGATCTATCTCTCCTTCCTAACCCCATTCTCCTGCCTTCTTCCCACAACCCCTGACACCTGTACTAATCAAGAATCAATTCATCTCTGCCTTAACAATATCCACTGACTTGGCCTCCACAGCCTTCTGTGGCAAAGAATTCCACAGATTCACCACCCTCTGACTAAAGAAACCTCCTCATCTCCTTCCTGAAAGAACGTCCTTTAATTCTGAGGTTGTGACCTCTAGTCCTGGACTCTCCCACTAGTGGAAACATCCCCTCCACATCCACTCTATCCAAGCCTTTCACCATTCTGTATGTTTCAATGAGGTCCCCCTCCTCATTCTTCTAAACTCAAGCGAGTACAGGCCCAGTGCCAACAAATGGTCATCATAAGTTAACCCACTCATTCCTGGGATCATTCTTGTAAACCTCCTCTGGACCCTCTCCAGAGCCAGCACATCCTCCCTCAGATATGGTGCCCAAAATTGCTCACAATATTCCAAATGCAGCCTTACCAGCACCTTATAGAGCCTCGGCATTACATCCCTGTTTTTGTCTACAAGCCCTCTTCAAAATAAATGCTAGCATTGAATTTGCTTCCTTACTACAATTCGGCTTGCAGATTAACTTTTTAGGAATCCTGCACCAGCACTCCCAAGTCCCTTTGCACATCCGATTTCTGGATTCTCTCCCCATTTAGAAAATAGTCTACGCCTTTATTCCTCATGGGAATGAAAATAGTTGCTGCTTAATATTCAATTTTCTTCAATTAAATCAAGATTCCTATTTTGTTAGGAAGACTAAAATAAAGGTTTACTTTGCGATAAAAAGCCAAAAGACTAATTTAAATAAAATGATTTCTACAGCAGCACAACCTCTGGAATAGATGTTGGAGATGTTGGAGACAAGCCAAATAAATCCTCTTTTGTCAATCAGGCAGCTTATGCTTTCGTTATGCCTTGTGAAATGCAAAAGGTTCGATTATGAATTGTGTTTTTAAAAACATTCGGAAACGTAACCATAAAACAGCCCTGGACGCATTGTAAATAATAACAAAAAAATAGAGTTTCAGGCTGGAGTCTTTAATTAGGCAATGCTAAACTCATGGGTTAGGTTAGATTTCAATTGAACACCTTTGCAATTGGAGGTATTAGCTGTAAAGAGAGGTTGGACAAACTTGGATTGTTTTCTCTAGAGGTTGGTGGTTGATGGGAGACTTGGTCGAAGTTTATAACATTATGAGAGGCATTGATGGAGTAGACGGCCATAACCTTCTTCCGAGGGTGGAAATGTCAAAGACTTAAGGGCATAGCTTTGAGGTCAAAGGGGGAACGTTTAAAGGTGATGGGCGGGGCAAGTTTTTTAACCAGAGTGGTGGGTGCTTGGAATACACTGCCAGGAGTGGTGGTGGAAGCAGATAAGAGGCTTTTTTTTATGAAAGACACATGGATATACAGGGAATGGAAGGATATGGATCATGTGCAGGCTGAGGAGATTAGTTTAACTTGGCATCATGTTCAGTGCAGACGTTATCGGCTGAAGGGCCTGTTCCTATGCTGCACTGGTCTATAACTCCACGTCAATGAGTGTCTGTCCTGCTAATTAACTCCAGCATTTTGAGTCTATTTTAGATGTTGACTGTGATGGTTTTTGACCTGATGGGACATATTTAAATATCAAGGAGGGAGAAGAACTCATTTCCGTGACTCACACTGTGGAGTTGATGGAATTTAGGTGTATATGTATGAGAAGAGTGTGCATTTCAAAGCAGCTATGGAAGTACAGCGAATCACTCAGCAAGAATTCAGATTCAGATTCAGATTCAATTTTAATTGTCATTGTCAGTGCACAGTACAGAGACAACGAAATGCATTTAGCATCTCCCTGGAAGAGCGACATAGCAAATGATTTGAATAAATAATAATAAGTGTCCGGGGGGATTGGTGATTGGCAGTCACCGAGGTACTTTGTTGGCTAGAGTGACAGCCGCCGGGAAGAAGCTGTTCCTCGACCTGCTGGTTCAGCAACGGAGAGACCTGTAGCACCTCCCAGATGGTAGGAGGGTAAACAGTCCATGGTTGGGGTGAGAGCAGTCCTTGGCCTCTATCATTTTCATTGCCATCTATTTTTATAGAGGTGCACAAAATCATGACAGGAAGAGATCGGGTAAACACACAGTCTCCTGCCCAGAGTCTGGGAATCGAGAACAAGAGAATGTAGGTTTAAGGTGAGGGGGAGGTGAGATTTCATAGGAACCTGAGGTGTAGCTTTTTTTACACAAAGGGTGGTGGGTGTATGGAACGAGATGCCGGAGGTGGGAGTCGAGGCAGGAACCATCGCAACGTTTCAGAAAAATGTTGACAAATTCATGGATAGTTTATGTTTAGGTTAAACGGGATATGGGCTAAACAAAGGCAGGAGAGACTAATGTAGATAGGATGTGTTGGTAGGTGTGGGCAAATTGGACTGAAAGATCTGTTTGCCACAATGTATGACTCTATGAATCTATACTTAGGGAGACTTGTTTTAAACAAACTTGTCCATTTCTATCCTATTTAGGATCCACTTTCAGGTGTTATAATAGAGATCAGGCTTGGTTTGCCAAACTGTGCTAGAATTCGTCTCTTCCCATACAAACCACCCAGGTACTTTCCACTGCAACCACAGGAGATGCAACACTTGTCCCCCCTCGACTCCATCCAAGGACCCAATCAGTCTTTCCAGGTGAGACAAAGGTTCACTTGCACCTCCTCCAACCTCATCTACTGCATCCGACGTTCCAGATGTCAACTTCTCTACATCAGCGAGACCAAGCACACGCTTGGCGATTGTTTCGCTGAACGCCTCCGCTCAGTCCATCGTAACCAACCTGATCTCCTGGTTGCTCAGCATTTCAACTCCCCCTCCCATTCCCAATCTGACCATTCTGTTCTGGGCCTCCTCCATTGTCAGAGTTAGGCCCGACGTAAATTGGAGGAACAGCACCTCATATTTCGCTTGGGCAGTTTACACCTCAGCGGTACGAACATTGACTTCTCTAACTTCAGATAGCCCTTGCGTTCTCCCTCCTTCCCCTCCCCCTTCTCAGTTCTCCTACTAGTCCTATTGTCTCAGCCCACTTTCTATCTTTTTCCCACCCCCCCGACATCAGTCTGAAGAAGGGTCTCGACTCGAAACGTCACCCATTCCTTCTCTACATAGATGCTGCTTCACCCGCTGAGTTACTCCAGCATTTAGTGTCTCCCTAAAGGGCGTGTCCCACTTTCACGAGGTAATTCACGAATTCTCCCGAGTTTTCCCCGATTCAAACTTGCAGAATGTTCATAACGAGTCCCTAGGAGGTCGTAGGAGTTTGTAGATATATCGTAGCGGCTCGTTATGCTGGCCATAGGCACTCGTGGCATCTGGTAAGTCGGGATGTTTTTTCCAGCCCGATAGAAAATGTCCGTGTGTAAAAAAATGGTCGGGATGAAAGAATTAAGTTGTGAAAGTGGGACAGGCCCTTGATGAACATCATTCCCAGGTCATCCCCTGAAGATGGGCAGCAGATCATGGCTTGTGTTTATAATTCACCAACACGAGTGAAAAAAATACCCTGTTTGTTAACATGAGACCTTCAGGCAAATTGGATGACACTTTATAAGAATGTCCCAATATTGCAAAATGTGCTTTTTTTTTGTTGTTTTAAGGGCATTCCTGAAGCACAGATCTGCATTAATGCAACGTTTTTCCATCACCTATAAGGCATGGTTTCACATCTGTAGGTGTGAATGAAGAGTAGGAGGTGAATTGCTTTTGATTGATTGATAACAAGTCCGTATACAATTAACTGGCACCGTATTTGTCTCAAAGTTAAAAGGTTGGTTTTGTTTGGTTATTATTATTGTTTTGTGCAACGGGATACAGTGAAAAGCTTTTTATTTTTTTTTCTATCCAGTCAAATCATACAATATATGAGTACAATCAAGCTGTAGGAATGATTGGAGATACAGAAATGCAACAGGTAATACAAAGTGAATGATTAGCAGAGTGCAGAGTATAATGTTACAGGATTTTATTGTTACTCTTATAGAGAAAAAGTTCAGTTAAAAAAAAAGTACAAGGTCTTCAATGAGATAGAGTCATCGAGTGATAGAGTGTGGTAACAGGCCCTTCGGCCCGACCAGCCCACACCGGCCAACATGTCCCAGCTACACTAGTCCCACCTGTTCGTGTTTGGTCCATATCCCTCCAAACCTGTCCTACCCATGTAGCTGTGTAGTTACTGTTCCTTAAACATTGGGATAGTCCCAGCCTCAACTACCTCCTCTGTCAGCTTGTTGCACACACACACACCACCATTTGTGTGAAATAGTTACCCCTCAGAATCCTATTAAATATTTTGACTTTAAACTTCACTTTAAACCGATGGCCTCTGGTCCTCGATTCGCCTACTCTGGACTGTGCATCTACCTGATCTATTCTTCTCATGATTTTATACACCTCTCTAAGATCTCCTCCCATCCTCCTGCGCTCCAGGGAATAGAGTCCCAGCCTACTCAACCTCTCCCCATAGCTCAGACCTCCTAGTCCAGGCAACATCCTCATGAAAGTGGGTTGGGAGAACGTGTCTACACACTAGCTTATGGCAGGACAGTTCAGTAGACTGATACCAGTGGGGGAGGATGCTGTTCCTGAACCTGCAGGAATGTGCTTTCAAGCCTTTGTATCTTCCACCCTTCGGGAGAGGAGAGAAGAGAGAATGACTCTGCTCCATGACTAAGACTCAAAGGAAGTCTGCCATCCTTGCCTGATCTGGGCTACGTGTGACACCAGTCCCTGAGCGAGGTGGATGATTAGTTGGGCACAGTAGCTGGTCTTGCCAGGAACATCCATATCCTGTGGGCAAATAAATAAAACAGCCAAAATGTGTAATTAAATTGTTAAGCTCGGATACATCGGGGCTAAAAAATTCATTTCCAGCTTTCTCTCGTGGCTACTATTTCTTTCTCCCTCAGTCACATTGCATTTGGTTCCATGGGCTACAAATCTCCTTCACTCCCAATCGCTCTATTTTAATTCAAAATGGCAAGCAGGGCTTAAAGGATTTGTAACCCATGGCAACAGAGCCATGTGTAATCTACACCCACATGCCCTTTACGAATAAAGTTTTGGACGGGAATTTACAGGTCCACCCTCAGCACCAAAATAAAATTGTCATTTTTTTCTCGTATAACGCACAAAGAGCTCTTAAAAATATTGCCTTCAGTCACCGCCGATAGTTGGTGAAGAAATGCATTTCATTTAATTGGAAGGAGGTTTAAATCTCCCCTGCGTTCTTTGGGGAAGAGCACTTTCACTTGGATCCACGATTTCATTCTGGTGTCCACCTTGAGTCGGTCCAATTTCCCAGTGGGAGAAAGCCTCAAAATTAGGGACGAGAAAATGATATGTGTATGTGCTGAGAAGTAGACGTGAGGGACAAGCTAGCAAAGAGTTTGGAGGAGAAGGGTCACGACCTGAAACGTCACCCATTCCTTCTCTCCAGAGGTGTGGCCTGTCCCGCTGAGTTACTCCAGCATTCTGTGTCTACCTTCAACGTATAGGAGGACGACCAAGTGATTAAAATTTGAAGAGATTGGGTACGTCACCAAACACACCCGACAAACGTCTCCAAATGCACGGTAGAAAGTGTCCTGACTGGATGGATCACGGCCAGTCTGTGGAATTCTCTGCCTCAGAGGGCGGTGGAGGCAGGTTCTCTGGATGCTTTCACGAGAGAGCTAGATAGGGCTCTTAAAAATAGCGGAGTCAGGGGATATGGGGAGAAGGCAGGAACGGGGTACTGATTGGGAATGATCAGCCATGATCACATTGACTGGCTCGAAGGGCCAATTGGCCTACCTCTGCACCTAATGTCTATTGTCTATTGGCCTTGGTATGGCAACTCCAATGCACAGGAGGCTGTAGAGAGTGGTGGACTCAGCCCAGTCCATCACAGGCACAGCCCTCCCCATCATTGAAAGCAACTCAATGAGGTACTGACTCAGGAACGTGGCATCTATCATTCCCCACCATGTGAGCCATGCTCTCTTCTCACTGCTACCTTCAGGCAGGATGTAGAGAAGGCTGAATTCCCATACCACCAGGATAGGAACAGGTTCTTTCCTACAACCATCAGGTTCTGTTGCTGTGGTAGGACCACTGAGGGCCTCTTGCATTCCCACAGAGCTGTATTCTATATGTGTAGGAAAGGACTGCAGATGCTGGTTTTAATCAAAGGTAGACACAAAATGCTGGAGTAACTCAGCAGGACGGGCAGCATCTTTGGAGAGAAGGAATGGATGACGTTTCGGGTCGAGACCCTTCTTCAGACTGATGTCAGGGGAGTGGGTGGGACAGAAATAGAATGTAGTCGGAGACATTAAGACGGGTGGGAGAACTGAGAAAGGGGAGGGGACGGAGAGAGAGGGAAACAAGGACTATTTGAAGTTATAGTGGTGGGTATATGCAATGAGCTGTCACAGGAGTGGAACCAGGGCACATATGTTTAAGATGAGGGGGGAAAGATTTAATAGGAACCTGAGGGTCAACTTTTTCACTCAGAGGGTGGTGGGGATATGGAACGAACTGCCGCAGGAGGTAGTTGAGGTAATCATAATCATAATCATTCTTTATTAGCTAAGTATGTTTTGCAACATACGAGGAATTTGATTTTCCATACAGTCATACCAATAAAAAGCAACGGAACACACAGAATACATTTTAACATAAACATCCACCACAGTGACTCCTCCACATTCCCCACTGTGATGGAAGGTGTAAAAAAGGTCAATCTCTCCCTTCTTTGTCCTCAGGCGGGTTGGGGGCCTGGAACCTTCCGTTGACGGGACGATCTTGCTCCCGTAGCCGGTGACAGGCTTCCTCGTGGGGGAAATCAAGATCCTGCATCGGGGGGGGGGGGGGGGGGGGGGGGGAGAATCTCAGCTCCAGTATAGTCCGGACATGGGTCAAAGGCAGGCAGGTGCGACTTGCATAGATGGGGCATTTTGGTGGGCGTGGGCAAGTTGGGTTGATGGGCCTGTCTCCGTGCCGCATGACTCAATCACTCTCTGACATGCATGTTGAAAGCTTGTTCCTGCAGGAGAGGGCTGTGGATTGTATGGGTCAGAAACAGCATCCAGGTAAAGGTTGCCCAGAGTTGTCTGGAAGTAGAGCCTCAGAATTTGGGACCAACACAGTGTGTATCTGATTTTCAATGACATTTGACTTATCATAAATTATAACAGTACAGCAAAATATAGAACTTGGCATTACTTGAAGAGTGTGCAGCACGAGGTTACAGAAGGGAACCACAAGGAGAGTTTACATAAACTACAATTATATTCACTAGAATTTTGCAGGTTAAGATTTGATTGCAAGTTCTCAAGAAATATAGGCGCACCCTTTGAAAAGTGGTGGGAATGGCCAGGGCAATGAAGTAGAGTCAAAGAGTAAAACCCCTGTCCCACGGTACGAGTTCATTCCAAGAGCTCTCCCGAGTTTGCCCCGATTCGAACTCGGAGATTTACGGTAATGGCCACTCGTCGGTTTCATCATGTTGAAAAATCTTCACGAGTCTTCCCGTGCTTACCTGCTGTTAGCGAGTCTTCCCGAGTACCTGCCCTTAGCGCTAAGAGACATCCCCGAGCTCCGATGTACCCGCTACGTTTATTCTCCGTGCTTACCACGAGTTTGATTTTTTTTAAACTCTGGAGAGCTCTTGGAATGAACTCGTACCGTGGGACAGGGTTATTAGGGTGAGATACACAAGAGGAAAGTTAACAAGCAGTTCTGCATGAACTGTCGGAGAAATTTGGGACCCATAAGATAATTTATGTTCAGTGAATTGTTAAATTTGAAATGTTTTGATTTTGGTTAAATAAATGCAGAAAGAGTTGTGGAATAAACATTTATAAACAAAGTTAGGTCACAGTTCAAACCTGAGGAGCTAATGGACTACTGTTCAGGTGTTAAAATTAAATATTGGTACATATTAAATATCTGTTCAACCGCCTCCACAGGGTAAGTAGACATCAGTAAAATCCACTAATACATTGTTAATTAACTCATTTAGAAATAAACATTTACTTGGAAACAGCATTAAAGTATTATGGAGAATTAATCAAGCTCATCAGGAGACCATGTTGTCCATGGAACTGGCACCAAAATTAACAGTGGAGATCCTTCTTCCCTGTGGCTATCAAACTGTACAACCCACCGATTAGGGTGAGATACACAAGAGGAAACCGAGATGAGGAGAACTTTTTTCACACAGAGAGTGGTGAATCTCTGGAACTCTCTGCCACAGAGGGTAGTTGGGCCAGTTCATTGGCTATATTTAAGAGGCAGTTAG
This sequence comes from Leucoraja erinaceus, assembly GCF_028641065.1. NCBI lineage: Eukaryota > Metazoa > Chordata > Chondrichthyes > Rajiformes > Rajidae > Leucoraja > Leucoraja erinaceus. Next base: position 19,201,174 of record NC_073406.1, on the reverse strand, counting down.
ATGTGGCCCTTGTGGCTAAGGGGATCAGGGTATGGAGAGAAGGCAGGTACGGGATACTGAGTTGGATGATCAGCCATGATCATATTGAATGGCGGTGCAGGCTCGAAGGGCTGAATGGCCCCTCCTGCACCTAATTTCTATGTTTCTATGTTTCATGATTACAGACCGAACGTGCAAACTCCTTACAGACAGCACCGATACTCAGGATCGAACCTGGTCTCTTGCGCTGTAAACCTGGGTCACTGGGTCACTGTGCCGCCCAGCTTTTGTGTTAAGCGATACATTTGTGCGGGAATCTGGGAATTGCAACACGTTTCATGAAGAAATGTTGGCAAATGCCAATACCTTCTGCAAGATCTGGGTCGGGGCTTACTTTGATTATGGATTTTACTGCTACATCTTGGGTTGCAAGTAAAAAACCGACTCAAATGTTTTGTGCACGTTAGCGGATTACATCAGAGCATTTTCCTTTGTAACGGTTTGTTACGATTTAGACCATCTGATTGGCTACGGGTAATGTCAAAAAGGGGCAAGAATGAACATTTGCAGGAAAAGAGCTGCAGATTGTGGGGCAAAGCAGGGAAAATGGTTCATCCAATTCCTTCTTCAAAGAGATGTATTTTAGCATGCTATGATACACCAGGCCACAGTAACACTGCGGGTCAGGCAGCATCGCTGCAGAGATAAAAGATAGAAAAAGGGGTGTAGTTTCCAACAAAATGGTGTGAACATTGAATTCTTCTATTTCAATATTCTCCCCGTTTCTCTCTTTCCTGCGACCCCCATCTCCCTCACACCCCATTTCTCCCCCAATAATGCCCCTCCCCCTCCCATTACGCCTATCTCACTTTTCTCCTTATCTGACATACTTTTGTCTCCTTTTCACATTTAGCCTTTTTCACTACCACTCAAAGTCCCCACACCTTTCACTTACCATGCTTTGTCCCACCCCCACCTGTCTTTTTCAGTTATCTCCCCCCTATCCCAAATGTGTAGGAAGGAACTGCAGATGGTGGTTTAAACTCAGCGGGCCATGCAGCGTCTCTGGAGAGAAGGAATGGGCGACTTTTCAGGTCGAGACGAAGGCTCTCGACACGAAACGTCACCCGTTCCTTCTCTCCAGCGATGCTGCCTGTCCAGCTGAGTTTCTCCAGCATTTTGTGTCCATCCCTCCTATTCCAATGTCTGATGAAGGGTCCTGAGCTGAAGCACCATCTGTCCATTCCTTCCACAGATGCTGCCTGACCTGCTGAGTTTCTCCAGAACTTTTTTTTTTGCTCCAGATTCCAGCAGCTGGTATCTCGAGCAGCATGGTGTTTTTTAACTGGACAAATAATCCAGGGACTAAACATATGAATAAGAGTCAAATAACAATGGTAGGTGTAGAAATTCAATTCAATTGCTTTAATTGTAATTAGAATAAATGGCAATGTTTCAGCAATGGGACATCTCTGGCAGTGCAGGTGTCCATAGCAACTCAGATTCAATTTAATTGTCATTGTCAGTGTACAGTACAGAGACAACGAAATGCAACTGTACTGAATAGTGTGCTATAGTGTTCAATTTTTTGGACTAGGATCTATAGCCATAATCTTCTTACCTAGAATCAACCAACAATCGGTGCAGCTGGTACAGACCCAGAGCCCCAGGTTCGATCCTCACCTCGGGTGCCATCTGTGTGCAGTCTACATGTTCTCCCTGCAACCGCGTGGGTTTCTCCAGGTGCTCCGGTTTCCTCCCACTTGTAGGTTTGTAGGTTAACTGGTCCTCTGTAAAATTACTTCATCAGTGGGCCGAAGGGCCTGTCTCCATGCTGTATCACAAAACTTAACTAAACTGAACTAAACTAAACTCAATTTGTTCTGGCCTTTCCTCGCCTCCAGTTTATTTCTCTCAACCCTCCCCCATCTCTACTTTCAGTCTGAAAAATTGTCCCGACCAGAAACGTCACCTGCTCCTTTTCTCCAGAGACGCTGCCTGACTTGTTGGGTTACTAACTAAAACTAAACTAAACTAAACTAAACTGCTAAACTAAACTAAACTAAACTCAACTAATCTAAACTAAACTAATCTAAACTAAACTAATCTAAACTAAACTAAACTAAACTAAACTAAACTAAACTAAACTAAACTAAACTAAACTAAACTAAACTAAACTAAACTAAACTAAACTAAACTAAACTAAACTAAACTAAACTAAACTAAACTAAACTAAACTAAACTAAACTAAACTAAACTAAACTAATCTAAACTAAACTAAACTAAAACTAAACTAAACTAAACTAAACTAAACTAAACTAAACTAAACTAAACTAAACTAAACTAAACTAATCTAAACTAAACTAAACTACTAAACTAAACTAAACTAAACCAAGCTAAACTAATCTAAACTAAACTAAACTAATCCAAACTAAACTAAACTAAACTGCTAAACCAAACTAAACTAAACTAAACTAAACTAAGCTAAACTAATCTAAACTAAACTGCTAAACCAAACTAAACTAATCTAAACTAAACTAAACTAAACTAAACTAAACTAAACTAATCTAAACTAAACTAAATTAAACTGCTAAACTAATCCAAACTAAACTAAACTAAACTAAACTATTAAACCAAGCTAAGCTAAACTAAACTAAACTAACACAAACTAAACTGAACTAATGGCAAATTTCAGGCAGCAAACTTTTAGTTGCATTTCTTGTCTTCCTGCCAGTTTTGATCAGCACCATGGGATAAAGTGTGATCTGTCAACCTATTGCAGCTTGCCAATTAGTTTCACCCTTGTTGCTGTAAAAGTTGTCTGAACAATTGGCGCACTGTTGAAGATGAAAGGCTGACCTAATGTGGGTGTGCGCAGGGAAGAATGTTTGGCACTGATCGAAATGACTACAGAGAGAATGGCCGAGAAAATGGTGCTGTGGGTGAAAGATACAAAGATAGGAGATGGGGTTGGAAGTTCCCAAATACAAGGAGGATTGAGAAAAATTGAAGCTTTTTGCATCTGGATACCTCCAGAAAGAATTACTTCAAAATCTTAGAAGTTAATATAAATGTTCATAGTCATACAGCACAGAAACCGGCCCTTCGGCCCAATTTGCCCATGACGACCAAGATGCTCTATGTTTGCTAGTCCCACCAGCCCGCGTTTGGCCCATATCCCTCTAAACCTTTCTTATCCATGTACATGTCCAAAAGTATTTTTAATGTTGTTATAGTACCTGTCGCAACTGCCTCCTCTGGCAGCTTGTTCCGTATACCTACCACTGTCTCTTACATAAGGAGTACTGTCAAACAAAACTGACACCAAACCACACAAGGGTCTACCAGCACAGATAGGGGTGGTACAGCGGTAGAGTTGCTGCCTTACAGTGCCGGAGACCCGGGATCAATCCCGACAACGGGTGCTGTCTGTATGGAGTTAGCACGTTCTCCCCATGACCCCGTGGGTTTTCTCTGAGATTTTCGGTTTCCTCCCACACTACAAAGACGTACATGTTTGTAGGTTAATTGTCTTGGTATAAATGTAAAATTGTCCATAGTGTGTGCAGGATGGTGTTAATATGCGAGGATCGCTGGTCAGTGCGGACTCGGTGGGCCGGAGGGCCTTTTTCCTGCGCTGTATCTCTAACGTAACTAAAACCAAAGAAGTCTGAATTCTTGGTCAATGAGGTGGAATTTAAGAAGCATCTTAAAGGAGGAAATGGAGATGGTGACATTATGGAAGGTAGACAAAAAAGCTGGAGAAACTCAGCGGGTGAGGCAGCATCTATGGAGCAAAGTAATAGGCGACATTTCGGGTTGAGACCCTTCATCAGACTCATGTCGGGTGGGGGCTGGAAAAAGAAAGTAAGAAGCGGAGACAGTAGGCTGGGGGAGATATTAAGGAAGGTATTCCAGGGGTTAGGGCATTTCCAACTGAAGGCATAGCAGAGTGATTACATTTGAGGAACAAGAGCTGAATGCATTTTTCAGGAGTCAGTTTTCCTTGTTTGAAGTCTACAAATGTTTTCTTGATCAAAGTATAAAGGTGTAGGCTCGGCATGTTCTGCCCAGTGTTGGAGAAGGTGTGACTGTTAGTGTTAGAATTCAATCCAATTCATCACAGCAGTCTAGCAGGTGTCAACATCTTACCAGCATTGGATCAAGGGTCAAAGGTGTTTAATTGCCATATATAACAACAGCAGAAAAATGAAATTTTTATTTGCAGCAGCATATCAGGCCTGTAAATTCAACACACATAGATAACATGTTTAGTTTAGAGAACAGGCCCTTCGGCCCATCGAGTCCGTGCCGACCAGCGATTCCCGCACATTAACACTATCCTACACACACTAGGGACAATTTACACATGCACCAAACTAATTAAGTTGCAAACAGTCTCAGCAGAAGAAGATTTAGTTCAGATTCTGATTGGCATAACAATAAAAGAGGTGGTTATAAAAAGTTCAGTGATGTTTTAAGAGGATAAAAAGGAAATGTGCAGCAAAACTCTCCAATAACTGGTATTAACACCACTAATTTTCTTAATATACATTGATGACTTGAACTTGATGGTATCAAGTCTAATTTCCAAATCTGCACTTGGAGGTTAAGTGAACAGCAAAGAAATTGGTAATAGCCCAATGTACTCTACAAGGAGTATATACTATCAAGTAGGTATGGTTAGGAGAGAGTTTTGATTTTGCTAAGGTTGACTTTATTTTAAATACTTAACTTTTAAGTTAGTGTATCCATCATATTCTCTTTAACCAAGTAGATGTCAATTGCAGAGTTAAGCAAGAGTTGAACCATTAGCCTGGCAGGTGATTAGATGACCAGATGGAACTCGTTAATTAGAGTCAGCTGCCTCAGAATGTGTTGTTGCTGGAGGTATTTGGCTGTGGTTCTGTGCAGATGCACTGTGTTTTAGTACTGAGGTTAGTTTAGAGATACAGTGCAGAAACAGGCCCTTCAGCCTATCGAGCCTGTGCTGAGCAGCACATTAACACTATCCTACACTAGGGACAGTGTATATTTATTCCAAGCCAATTAACCTACAAACCTGTACGTCTTTGCAGTGTATGAGGAAGCTCGAAGAAAACCCACGCAGGTCACGGGGAGAACGTACAGACAAGCACCCGTAGCGAGGATTGAACCCGGGTCTCTGGCGCTGTCAGCCAGCAACTCTACCGCTGCTGCCCTTGAGGCAGGGTTTGAGGACGAGGTTTCTGTAAGGTAAGGACACTATAGCTTTACAATTTTTACAATATAGCTTTACATGTTTAAAGAATCAAATAAACTAAGCTGATTAAATAAGTAAACTGAAAGGTATAAGAGGCAGGTGATGCATTACAACTGCAGTGTGTGAGAAACAGCAGAAGCCATTACGGTCGGATTCATCTCAGCTGCAGCTGGGTGAAGTTTTCAAAGCTGATGAGTTGGAATCGGAACTTTGGGCACCATCTTGCCCTCGTGGAACGTGAAAGTTCTAATTAAGCTTTGTTCCAAAAGGCAGTTACAGCCCTTGTATTAAACTCTGCAGAAATAGTCAGGCAGGAGAGACAGCAGGGTGTGACTATTAGTGCGTAAGCAATGGGACTGGGGTTGCCAACTTTCTCACTCCCAAATAAGGGACAAAAGGTCAAAATCCCGGACAAATTCTTGACGGCAATTCGTTGACCGACTCGGCCGTGGCTGGGTGAATGATGAGTTGGCCCGGGTGCTGGACTGCACACAAAGCCCAGCCGGCGGGCCAGCTGAGGAGTTTTGGCCCGCGCAACGTCGCGCGCCCCATCCAACTCATGAACCGATGATCGGCCATGAGAAGGAGGGGTGGTGGTGTCGGCGGTAAGAGAAGGCCTGAAGGTCGGACAGCTGGCCGGGCTGCTGACTGACGGGGCCACGGGCGAGGCGCTGCTGCTGCTGCTGCTGCACTCCATGGGCTGCACTACGTCAGGACGGGTGAGGCGGGGCCGGAAGCGGCGTTCTGATCCGACAGTCCCCGCGACCCGAGTAGTAACAGTCAAATACGGGACAAGGGTGGACCCCTATGGGATAAACTAATTTAGCTAATATGGGACAGTTGGCAACCTTAAATGGGATGTGGAGGTCATGTTCATAAGATGCGAAGACAAAGGAATGGAATTAGGCCATTCGGCCCAATTAGTCTGCTTTGTCCCTCTTTTTTTCTTCAAAACCCCATTTTCTGCCTTCTCCCTGTAGCCTTTGACACCCTTACTAATCAAGAAACGAGTTCTCCGCAAAACCCAACGACTTGGCCTCCACAGCCGACCATGGCAATGGATTCCACAGATTCACTACTCTCTGGCTAAATAAATTCCTCCTCCATTCCAAAGGGTACGTCCTTTTAGTCTGAGTCTATGCCCTCTGCTCCTGGACTCTCCCACCACTGGAGTCATCCTCTCCACATCCATTTTTTCTTGCACCAGTAAGTAGGTTTCTATGAGATCCCCCCTCATCATTCTAAACTCTAGTGAGTACAGTCCAATAGCCATAAAAAGCTCTTCGTACATTCACCCAATCATCCCTGGGATTCTCATAGACCTCCACTGGACCCTCTCCTATGCCAGCACATCCTCCCTCAGATATGGGGCCCGAAACTGCGCACAATATTCCAAATATTGTCTGACCTGCACCTTAAAAAGCATCAGCATTACATCCTTGCTTTTATATTCTCATCCTCTCGGAATTAATGTTAACATTACATTTTCCTTCCTTACTACTGATTCAACTTGAAAATTAAGCTTTGGGAATCCTGCACCAACGCCCCTTTGCACCTCCGATTTCTCAATCCTCTTCTCCCCATTTAGAGAATAGTCTACACCTTTATTCCTTCTAATAAAGTGTATGACTGTACACTTTGCTACACTATATTCCACCTGCCACTTATTTTGCCTTCTCTCCAAACCTGTTCAAGTCCTTCTGCAGACGCCCTGCTTCCACTACACTACCTGCCTTCCACTTATCTTTGTGTCATCTGCAAACTTGGCCACATCATCCAGATCATTAACCTATAACATGAAAAGACGCGGACCCAACATCAACCCCTGCGGAACATCGTTAAGGGCCTGTCCCACTTGCGCGACCCTTTCGGCGACTGCCGGCACCCGTTTTGTCGCAGCAGGTTACCGCGGGATTTTCTACACGTTGAAAATCCAGCGGCGACAAGAACACTCACGACAATACAGTCGTCACCCCACGACATGCTGCAAAAAATCACCTAAGTGGGACAGGCCCTTTAATAACCAGCAACCAACCAGAATAGACCCCTTTCCTACTCTTTACATTCTTCCAGTTAACCATAGAATAACCTTTAATAATCCTTTACAGGAAATTACAGTGCCACAACAGCTTCAAGACAGACATAACACCACACATTTCAACAGATATCTTCAATACATAATAAGTTAAAATTTTTGTGCATTATAAAACCTTATAGCAGCTGGTATACAAGACTTCCTATGTCTCTCCGTTTTGCACATTGGTGCAATCAGTCTCTGACTGAAGATGCTGCACTTGATCACCTTCAGGGCGTGGAGTGGGTGAGTGGGGTTGGTCATTATTGAGCCTAGTTTTTTCAGAGTTCTGGCCTCTGCCACCTGCTGGACCGTTAGTTGCTCAGCCCCGACCACTGAGCCGGCCTTATAACCAATCTTATATCCATGCTAGAAACTTGCCTCTAATACCATGGGCTCCCATCTTATTTAACACTTTACCAAAGCCACCCACTGACTCTACTTTGATTATCCTTCTCCTTACTTCATCAAAGAAAATAATTTATCAGGCAAGATCTCATAAGTATTCTACAAATTCCTTCTCTTGGAATCCAGTATAGGACATCCCGTTTCTGGGCTAAATCGGTTTGTACTGTACGGAACCGCCCTTGTCCAGTATTTGACTGCTACTACTCGGGTCAAGGGGACTGTCGGGTCGGAGTGCTAGGTCCGGCCCTGCCTCACCTGCCCCAAAGTAGTGCAGCCCATGGAGTGCAGCAGCAGCGCCTCGCCTGTGGCCCCGTCGGTCGGCAGCCCGGCCAGCTGTCCGACCTTCGGACCTTCGCTTACCGCCGACACCACCACCCCTCCTTCTCATGGCCGATCATCAGTTCATGAATTGGATGGGGTGTCGGACTTTGCCAAAACTCCTCAGCTGGCCCGCCGGCTGTGCTTTGTGTGCAGTCCAGCACCCAAGCCAGCTCATTATTCACCCAGCCACGACCGAGTCAGTCAACAAATTGCCGTTGGGAATTGATCCCGTATTTTGACCTTTTGTCCCTTCTTTAGAAGTGAGAAAGTTGGCGACCCTAATCCAGTACCAATCTGATTTTCCCCAGTCAATTGAAATCCCCCATGACTATTGTAACATTGCCTTTCATACATACATTTCCTGGCTACTGATGCAATTTGGACCCTACACCATGGCTACGATTTGGAGGCCTGTATATAACTGTCATCAGGGTCTTTTTAACCTTGCAATTTCTTAACTTTACTCTCAAGGAGGCAGCAGGGAGGATGAGTGAACTAACTGTTGTTAGTTAGTTAGTTAGTTAGTTAGTTAGTTAGTTAGTTAGTTGTTGTTAAAGGATCATTCAAACTGAGGGAGTGAAAAGAAATGTTGGGAATAGTCTATTCACACACTGGTCAACCTGAGGAATACCTTCAGCATCAGACTGGTTCCATCAAGATGCAGGACAGAATGCCACAGGAGATCTTCTTCCCTGTGGCTATCAAACTGTACAACTCCTCACCCTTCTTTCGTGGGGTAGACTGAGACTCCCCTCTCCTCAATCTTTCAACATCCCCAATCTTTTCCACATCACTTTAATTTCATGTTTCATGTATTTTGTGTTTTTATGGCTGTTGGCAGATCAATTTCCCTCCTGGGATAAATAAAGTTATATTGTATCTCGTATCGTACATAGGGGGATAGATACTTTTCTCTGTGGAAATGAGGATGAGCCCCACAGGTCGTGTTGCCTGCCTGGTGCCAGAGTTAAGGACCTTCTCTGGTTGAGGAGAAGCTTGAAGTAGGAGGGGAAAGATCCAGGAGTTATAATCCACCTGGGAATGAATTATAGGATTAAGGGAAAAGGTTCTGCTATAAGCATAACTACAAAAGTGATCATCTTTTTGGGCTACTCTGTGCAAAATTGTCTTGGTTCAATAAAATCAGCAGGGCTCAAAAGATTTGAATGGAGGAAATGGCACCAATGCAGGAAAAAAGAGGGAACCATTGCGTTGGGATGGGATGGATTGGAATTGAACTTGGCCAATTGTTCCAGCAAGTTAGAAGGAACTTCCAGCAAGATAGAGGATAGAAGGAACGGCTCGTGTTTCCGGTTGAGTCCCTTCTTCTGGCTTGAAAAGTCACCCATTCCTTCTATCCAGAGATGCTACCTGGCCCTTTGTTACTCCAGCATTTTGTGTCTACCTTCAGTGGACAAATGGGGTCGGTTAGAGAGTAATTTAACTGGAAGACGTGGTAACGAAGATCAGACTGAGTTGTGGCTGAATAAATGCCATCATTACCAATGACATTCACAATCTGTAAACAATTCAAGAAAATAAATTGACTTCCTCTGTGGATGTCCAGAATGGACGAGAGCTCATTTTATAAAAGATCATTTATGTGAATTCAAGCATGCGAGGTGTCTTCTAGTGCACGTTTGTTGCATGCTTCAAACCACCTTTACAGATGTGTCTCGGCTTCTAGCCCACAGTCTTTCACCTTGTATTCATTGTGACAAAACAATGCACAAAGCCTATTATTTCTGACCCAGAGCAGTGCAGCCTTCAACTCAGCTGCTGCTAATCTCCCAGTTAGTCATTCAAGCATAGATGTGGGGTTTACCGTGATTGGTCTGGCAAATCCCTGCTGGAGATTATTAGAGGATTCAAGGAAATGTCTTTTGGCAATCTCTCATTGTTTGGCTACAAATGTACGGCCCTGATATAAACATGTGTTGCCATCGCAGTGAAATCACGCAAGGCTCCCGTGACTTGCCTCCCACTAAACAGTGAGATTTGCCAAACCTTTGAACGTGCCTCCCTCCTTTAATAACTAGGCAGTCTGATCGTTCTTTATCTTGACAAACCACGAAGAACAATGCAAGCAGGCAGTGTAATTTAAAGAGTCTTTCATAATTCTAGTTTCCCTCTCCCCTGACACTCAGACTGAAGAAGGGGCTCGACCCAAAATGTCACCTATTCCTTTTTTCCAGAGATGCTGCCTGACCCGCTGAGTTATGCCAGCATTTTGTGGCTATCTTCAGTGTAATGCTGGTGTTGGAAAACACTAACTCATTGTGCTCGACACTGTGCTGCACTGATATGAGCCAGTGGGACTTTGCCAGTGATGTGCTCCATATTATCAAACATATTGAATGCAGAGGCCACCATTCTTCGGAGACAAGAAACTGCAGATGCTGGATCCTTGAGCAACTGCTGGCAGAATTCAGCAGGTCAGGCAGCATCTGTGGAGGGAATGGACAAATCACATTTTGTGTCGAGACCTTTCGGATCTGTCCATTCTCTCCACCAATGCTGAGTTCCTCCACCATTTTATGTTTCACTCTAACTCCATTCTTCTTCCTCTTGTGAGCTCTTATGAAACTTCATGCGATGGCAAGTTCCACATTCAGACCATTCTCTGGATTTAAATTAAAAAAACAATTCTATTGGTTTCTACTGGCTTGAATTCCATTCATGTTTGCCCCTCCCCTCATGTATGGAAATAATGTCTCTCTGCAAATGTCTCTCCATTTTAAAGACTTGTGTTTCCAGGGCACAGAACCACAGACTTTTCTTTAAGTTATCTGTTTTATATTTCTTACAAAGCCTCTTTGAGTTTAATATTGATGACCAGAGAAGTTTCCAATGGCTTTCCCTTGCCTGGAAGAAAAATTTTAAACAATTACATTCAAGATTATCTTGGTCTGAAGAAGGGTCCCGACTCGAAACATTGCCTGTCTATCTTCTCCAGAAATGCTGCCTGAAATGCTGAGTTACTCCAGCATTTGGTATAAACAAGCATCTGCAGTTCATTTTAATTACATATTATTTTGGTCTAATGTTGCCAGAAATTACTGCAAAGTTCTTGCTATGGGTCCAGAATGTGGATACAATGGGGCAGAGTTATATATTTGAAGCAGATCTACGCTATCCTACAGGGGTACTATTGGCGACTGGAGTAGCAATTCCTCTGTCAATGATACTGTCCCTGTCAATGTCGCCCACAGGTGACCAGGATTGATTTTTATGCACAACTTTTGTAAGCAGCAATGTTCTATTTATTGGAGAATTTACACTGCTTAGTTTATTATTGTCACGCGTACAAAAGTACAATAAAAAGGTTTTTGCCGTGTGCTAAGCAGTCAGCGAAAAGACTATAAATGATTGCAAGGTAGACAAAAGTGGTGGAGAAACTCAGCGGGTGCAGGAGCGAAGGAAATAGGTAATGTTTCGGGCCGAAACCCTTCTTCAATCAAGCCGGCAATCAAGCTGTCCACAATGCACAGATACAGGATAATGAGTATGACGTTTAGTACGAAGTAAAGTCTGATTTATGGGCCTGTCGCACTTAGCCAACTTTTTCGGCACGTTGAACATGTTGAAAATTTAGCGGCGACCAGTAAGGCGCCACGACTCTTTGGGTGACTGACGAGACGACTCACGCCCATACAGGCGACACCCTGTCGACACATCGCGGGGTGAAGTCTGAATGGCCGTGAGTAGTCGCCCAAAGAGTCGTACCTTGTTCTGGTCGCCGCTGGATTTTCAACTTGTTGAACATTTTCGGAGACCTGCTGCTGGGTGCCGGCAAGTCGCCGATAAAATCATGTAAGTGGGAAAGGCCCGTAAAGATAGTCTGAAGGTCTCCATTGATGTAGATGGGAGGTCAGGACCGCTCTCTAGTTGGTGAGAGGGATGTTCTTTTGCCTGATACAGCTGGGATTGAATCTGTCCCTGAATCTACGGTAGAGGTATGCATTTTCACACTTGTGTAGCTCTTGGCTGATGGGAATAGGAATACTTTATTGTCACATGTGACTAAGCTCAGTGAGATTCTTTACTTGCAAACACAATGTATACAAACGGTGGCCAAGAGGGGAGAAGAGGGAACGATCGGGGGGGAGGGGGAGGCTCGTCCTTGATTATGTTGTGGTCTTGCCAAGGCAGCACTTCCAACAGAAGTTGCTGCAGTTTGATTCCTCTGCGGTTGGAGAGTCTATTTAGTGTGTGCGTTGACTTTATTGCTTCGTTGCAATGAGCTGCTTGCTGTGAGCCAAGGGCCCTGCCCACCTCCCGATGATTGGCTGGAGCAATGTTGGCAACAAACAATAATTGGACCAAAACCCCCCCCAGCCGGTTGTTCTTCCGCAGTGTGTTCAGCATCTGCAGACACATGTACGTGCCAGGTCTGAACTTAGACTCGCTTCATCTAAGAAAGCAAGAACTTTTAGATGGAATGTTTTCTGTTGGCATGGCTTCCAATTAAACCATGTGTCGGGGGTAGAAATGCGTAGGAGGGGGGTGGCGGGGGAGACGAGAGGAAGACGGACAGAGACCGACAGCGTTCGCCCCAAAGCGAAAGAATGGGATAGAAATGCATAGACCCCGATAGGGGGGAAAAAAGGAAGGGGGTATGCAGGGCCGGATTTAGATGAAGAGTGGCCCTAGGTTGGCTATTCCACTTGTGAGGCCCCTCCCAATCCCCTATGTAAGGCCCCTCCCAATCAGCCTATGAAGCCCATGGGTAAATCTGGCCCTGCCGAGGCCCCCCTAGATCTCGAGGCCTTAAGCTTGTGAAGCTTCTACGTAAATCTGGCCCTGGGGGTATGGGGGGGGGGGGGGGGGGGGGGGGGGGGGTTGGAGGGAGGGGAAGGGGAGACAGAGATAGACTGTCTTTAATAGATAAAAAAGCTGGAGTTACTCAGTGGGACAGGCAGCATCTCTGGAGAGTAGGAACGGGTGACATTTCAGGTTGAGACTCGAAAAGTCACCCATTCCTTCTCTCCAGAGATGTTGCCTGTCCCACTGAGTTACCCCAGCTTTTTGTGTCAATCTTCAGTTTAAACCAGCTTCTGCAGTTCCTTCTTACACGATAGACTGCCTTTGTTCTTCTGTAAAGGGAAAAGAACTGCCTATGCTCACATAAATGATGGTGCTTCCAGCCAAACAATCAAAGTGAGGTTGACAATAATCCTTTCAGATCAGTGGTGTTCTTTGAATCTGAAAAATGCTCTCAAAAAGAGGGAAGAAAATGGATTTAATAGTAGCTTTCAGTAAAGAGAATCATTCATGGAATGAAAGAGACATTTTGCAGAGCCACAGGGAATTGGGATAAATTAATCTTTCCAAGAGCCTGCACAGGGATGATGGGCCAAATGGACAACTTCTGCATGGCATTTCCATGCCTCCAAATGGCAATCTCCAGATTAAGTCGAACCTCCTCCAGATTTCACCAACAAAAACACCTTTCAATAGCGTAGCAACTTTAATTCAATAACTCGGCACTTAACAGGAAGAAAATTTGATTTTAAGAGCAAACAAGGAGACATTAACAGAGGTGTGAAAATATTTGACCGAAAAAAGAGGTCTTTAGATTTAGTTTTTTAAGACTTTATTTTAAAAGATACAGCATGGAAACAGGCCATTTGGCCCATCAATCACCCGTTCACACTAGTTCTATGTTATCCCACTTTCTCATCCACTCCCTCCGCGCCAGCAGCAATTTTACAGAGGCCAATCAACCTACAAACCCACACATCTTTGGGATGTGGGAGGAAACGGGAGGAAACCGAAGGAAACCCCTTGTGGTGACAGGGTGAACATGCAAACTCCACACAGGGAACACACGAGGTCAGGATCGCACCCTGGACTCTGGCACAGCGAGGCAGCAGTTCACAGTTGTGTAAAATAAAGGAGATGAGAAGGTGGATAGTGTAAAAAGTTTAGAGGGTCAGGATCTGGGTGAAGCTTCCCCAACCGCCTTCTAAAAATTGCAATACATTTGGTAGGGTTTTAGACCATGAGGTAGACTGACTTTGTTCACCCCAAAGGAAACAAAAGGGCTAGAAATGCATAGTCTTCGCAGCCTTGAGTTATGAAAATTCTGCACAGATTTGCTATTCTGCTTCCGATACTCCAGACACCATCTGGACAACCCTTTGAGTTATTTGTCCTTGTTGGGTTTTCTCTGACACTTTCACATTCTTAAGGAAGGAAGAGATATAGTGGATTTTTTTTTTCCCCAGGTGTCGGCAAGACCTCTGATTAATTGCTGCCTAGTGAAGTCGGTGTTCTTGGCTCTCTTTTATTCTCTCTTTACTAACTCGGAGTTTCCACAAACTGTTTATTTGAATAGAAAATCTTTGCTCTACTGGTTAAAAAACTACAACTTTAAAGTGTTGTTTGGGTGCATCAAATCAGTTTTCGACACCACATAATTTTCCCAGATGACTACAGTTTTTTGGCAGCTTACGAAATTATTCAATTAGATGATGATTAAATGGCTCGGAGAATTGCCATCATCTTTTTTTTTAATGTTTCCTTTATGATTCCCCTCCCCCTGTCTCCGGAATTCCGCTGGGATAAAATGGTCTTTTCAACAACATTAACGACTGGATTCTTTCATCGGTAAGTGGGAAGTTGATGAATCGAAGACTATGGAATTCATAGAAATAACCTCAAAGTGCTGGAGTGACTCAGCTGCTCAGGCAGCATCTTTGGAAAACATGGGTAGGTGACGTTTCGGGTCGTGACCTTTCTTCGGATCGATTGTAGGGATGGAGGGGAAGAAAGCTGGAGGAGAGGAGAGGCGGTACAAACTGTGGCAGATAATCTGCCGTTACCTGCCTGCCATGCCTTGTCCTGCCTCTCCTGCTTTCCTTTCCTGATTTGCTGAGTGTTTCCTTGACAGCTTCTGCTTTTATTTCAGTTTTCCAGCATCTGCAGTTATTTTCATTTTTTATTATCACGACTCTATTGTTCAGCATTATATCAATGAACATAAAACAGCTGCCCAAATGAATGTACACAGAAGAATATCCACTGCATATATATCCACATGTGAGATGTTGTGGATTGTGATGGTTTTGTTAAATAAAGAGAATATTATAATGATTAAATTAGCCTAAATGTATAATGTATACTGTGGTAGAGTTGCTGCTCTACAGCGCCAGAGACCCGGGTTCTATCCTGACTGCGGAGTTTGTATGTTCTCCTCTTGATCGCGTGGGTTTGCTCTGGGTGCTCTGGTTTCCTCCCACACTCCAAAGTGTTTGTAGGTCGATTGGCTTTGGTAAAATTGTAAATTGTCCCTGGTGTGTAGGACTAGTCTCGATGTACGGAATGATCACTGGTCAGCGCAGACTCGGTGGGCCGAGGAGTCTGTTTCTCTAAAGTTTTTCACCCTGTAATCGGGCATCCAGAGAGGATTCCAATAAATCCTTGTGGGAGTAATTGACGCATGTTTCCGGTCTTTGGTAATGGGACAGAGACACTTATGCTGTGACAAGAAAGAACGTATAGAGAATCCAACTTCTAACTCGCATGGTTCTTGGGATTCAGTCAGTTGAGTTAGCCAAGAACAAAGGCAAACGATTGGCAAATGTTCGCTACTCACAGCGATGCTCCAGTTTTTTTTCCCTCCTTTGTGGGTGTATGTCTAAGGCAGCGAAACCCCCGAATGCAACCAACCTCCATTAATGTTCCAGGAGTCATCCCCTCTGAGATCAGCCAACTCTTCCCCCAAGGCTGATCCATGTAATTGCTTCTTGAATCACAGCAGTTTGATGTGATATTTCCACAATGTTCACTGTGATTGGCACTGAAGATGTCCGTGGAAGCTAACTCCTTATTCAAAGCAAAGTGCATCCTGTAACTCAGCAGGTCAGGCAGCATCTCTGGACAAAAGAGAATAGGAGACCAAGGAGTGTGAAGAAGGGTTCTGACCCGAAACATTTCCTATTCCTCCAGGTTTTTGTATGTATCTTCGGTATAAACTAGCATCTGCAGTTCCTTCATACATATCCTCCAAGCTGTGTCAGTTTTGGACTCTTAAGTGGTCAAAATGCTGTCTTACATGATTAAACCCCCAGTCAAAGCTCTAATAATGATCTGGATTGTGCCCACCAGCATCTACAATCCATATTCTCCCAATCTGGCCACTCTTGCCTTTGTCACTATTGACTTAAATGTGGTTAATCCAAACTGTGCTTCATAACATAATGTCACCAATCCTGCCTTTCCCTTGTGGAGCTGGTGATTTCTGACTATCCTTTAGCAGAAGGACTGATATACAATGACTATGGATGGTATCGGGTCATCTTCCTTATCTTGAGCAAAACACAAACTGCTGGAGGCACTCAGTGGGTTAGGCAGCATCTGTGGAGGGAATGGACAGGTGACATTTTGGGTCGGACCCACAGTTGCTCCAGTACTTTGTGTTTTGCTCAAGATTCCAGCATCTGCATGGCCAAACATAATTGTAGATTGCTTAATAGGAAACAGTGGCAAATGCTGCTACAATATCTGTTCCAGAAGATAATCTATTGTACACGTATAGTGTGATTTGACTGTATAGAATGCAGAGCAAGCTTTTCATTGCATCTCTGTAACCATTTCAATAAATTAACTAACTAACATTTGACTTTATTTCCTCATTTAATGCATTTTATAAATATTTATGCATCTTACCTCCTTTAACCAAACTTTGGTCAGTTGCCCCATTCTCCCTTGATGGCTCAGTCAAAAGATGTATGATGTGTTTCTGTGGGTTAATTTACGACTGTAAAAAAAAGGCCACTAGTTGAATTGGTAGATTAACCCAGAGGTTATGTTTCAGGATTAGTGATCCAAAGGCCTGAATCAAAGGACAAACGGATTCTATCTCCATACAGCAATCTGCAAATTAAACTCTATAAAGCCACAAAGTGCTGGAATAACTCAGCAGGTCAGGCAGCATCTCTGGAGAGCATGGATGGGCAACGATTCGAGCTCGGAGCTGAAATGGGATTGGAGGAATCCCGACCCAAACATCCCCTATCCATGTTCTCCAGAGATGCAGCCTGATTTGCTGAGTTACTCCAGCACTTTTTTTTTTGTAAACCAGCATCTCCAGTTCCTTGTTAAATGAAGCTCATTTAATTCAATGAAGTTGGCATCATTCATGGTTACCATGGACTGCAGAATTATTGTAAAACCTTCACCAATCTGATTCACCGGCGTCCTATCGATAAGGAAAATTGACTGGACCGCAGGCCCATGGGCAAGTGATTAAGTCCAACTGGCCGTCTAAAAAGCCTCGAGCAATTATGGATGAGCAATAAATGCTAGCCTTGCCATCAATGCCTCGATCCCATGAACATTGAGAGATATAATCATTCTCCCGAGCTATTATTTTTGTATCGATTTGTTGCATTCCATTGTTTAAGTCTTTAATTACTGAGTAACTTCTATTATAAATCAAACCAGAAAATGGTGAAATCCTGAGGCAGACCTGGCAGCGGGTGTGCGGGGAGAAACAGACTCGTCTGCAGAGCTCGCAGAGAGTGAAAACAAGTTTCAAGTTTCAGAGGGGGTTTACGGAGGGAGGGAACGTGATATGCAAAACAAACTAGTGCTGGTGGAACTCGGTAGGCCATGCAGCATCTGCGTAGGGAACGGGTCAGTCTGAAGAAGGATCCTGACCCAAAACAGCACCTGTCTTCTTCCCTCCACAGATGCTGCTTGACCTGCTGAGTTCCTCCAACACTTTTTTTGGTGCTGACGATACCAGCATTTGTAGTCTCTCGTGTCTCCAATCGATATGATGTACCCAGCAGGTTAGGCTGCAGAAGGGTCTAGACCAGAAACGACACCCATTCCACCTCTTCAGAGATGTTGCCTATCCCACTGTTACTCCAGCATTTGGTGTCTATCTTCAGTTTAAACCAGAACCATCAGTTCCTTCCTACACAGGTTAAGGGGCTGTCCCACTTGGGCGTCATTTGCGCATCGCGCAGATAGCGCGCGAAGATTTTGTACATCCCAAAATCCTGGGGCGCTGCGCGCAACCGTGCATCACTGCCTACATCACCACGCACCATGCGCACGTAAAATGCGCACCATGCACGCATCACGTCGTGACGCATAAATTATGTCACGTAAATGATGTGCAAATTACGCCCAAGTGGGACAGCCCCTTTAAGTTGTGCTACTGGAGTGTACCCTACACCCCTATAATACGCACCTTTTAAAGTTTTTTCACTCTCTTACTGCCCTCATCTCAGAACATGGAGCATTGAACTGTGCAGCACAGGAGCCAGCCATAATATCAGTACCGAACACGATGCCAGGTTTAACTAATCTCCTCCGCTTGCAGTTTCTTCCATTTATTTCACCCTCTACTTGATTAATTACTTCATTAATCAAATTACCTCCACAACTTACGCCCACTGCAATTCTAGCCTCACCCTATCGCAGGTATTCCCTTTGCCCTATACATCCGTTCTTCACTTCCTCTGCATTTAATGTTTACTTTTCCCCCCAGTTCCTCTTGAAGATCATCACCCAAAAATGACGATTGTTTCTCTCTCCACAGATGTTGCTTGAATTGCTGTGTGTTTTAGTGTTGCTATTTTTATCCAATGTCCTAAGGTGAGAGGGGCAAAGTTTAAAGAAGATGTGCTGGGCAGCTTTTTTTTTTTACACGTAGGATGATGAATCCTTGGAACACGCTGCCAGGGTTGGTGGTTGAATGAGATACGATGTTGGTGTTTATGAGACTTGGATAATCATACATCTCTGAGATATGGGAGGAAACCGGAGCACCTGGAGGAAAACCGCGTAGTGCACAAACCCCACACAGACAGCACCTGAGGTGAGGATCGAACCAGGGCCTCTGGCGCTGTGAGTCAGCGGCTCTACCTGCTGTGCCACTGAGTGGCAGTAAGCGTTCTGCATTCTGGCTGTTGGTTCCAGCGCATTGTCTGGGAAATTTGCATTCCAAAATTAATTAAATACGGGAAGAAAAACTGGTGTCTGTAATGGTGACTGTGCTTTGGGAAAAATTTGCTAACTTCAGGAATGGGATTCTGCTGTCCTCCTCTAATTTCTTTTAAATCTAGGTGTAGAGCTGGAGCAATGGACGTGTCATGTGAGACGTCTGGGCAAAGCACTTAATTCAGGGTATTTAACCTTTAGACTTTAGAGATACAGCGCAGAAACAGTCCCTTCAGCCCTCCGAGGCCACGCTGACAAGCGATCACTCTGTACACTAGCACTGTCCTGCACACAAGGGGTAATTTACAATTTTACCAAAGACAATTAACCTGCAAACCTGTATGCTTTTGGAGTGTAGGAGCAAACCAAAGCACCCTGAGAAACCCCACACTGTCACAGGGAAAACGTACAAACTCTGTATAGACAGCACTGATAGTCGGGATCAAACCCGGTTCTCTGGCGCTGTAAGGCGGCAACTCTACCGCTGTGCCGCCCTTTTGTATGAATGGACAAAAACCATGTGCACTGGCAACTGGTGGGTGGGGGGTGTGGGGGGCGGGGGCAGGGAAACAGTACTGAAGTTTTACATACCCACTTTAAACACCTTGAGGATCATGCGTATATTTGCTGGCTTATTGCCAAACTGTGAGTTCCAGTGTGGGTATAAGGGCAGGCAGTTACTCCAGACAGAATCATAAATTCCAAAATTTGGCAATGGAACTCTTTAATGAAGTAATTGCTTTTAACGGATGTTAATGCTACCTACTTTAATTGCCCATTATAAGCAATTGATTTACAATGAAATGGGACTTTGAAATTGTGTTGTTTCATTGAGAATTATATAACGGGTTGAACTGGAGAATCAGCGCTGCTGTAATGTACGGACATAAGGGACTGCAGATGCTGGAATCGTGAGCAAAAAGCAAACAGCTGCATGAAGTTAACAGGTCAGGCTACACCTGGGGAGGGAATGGACAAGTGACATTTTGGGTCAGGTCCCATCAGTCTGGAATGTGATTATGCAACAATACCTAATACCTGTGCATGGATTAGTAGGATTATGCGAGGAACTAAATGGTGGCACATTTGCACAGATATGCCAACAGAACATAAAAGGGTGGAAGAATCCAGTGGGTCAGGCAGCATCTGCGGAGGGATAATGATATGCGATGTTTAGTGTCAGGACTGAAGAAGGGTCCCAACATGAAACGTTCCTTCCACAGATGCTGCCTGACCCATTGACTAGTGGGGTACCGCAAGGCTCAGTGTTGGGACCCCAGCTATTTACAATATATTTTAGTTTGAAGGCAATATCTCTTTGCCTAACAGTGTTGTGTGTGTGCTAGGATGCTGCGTGAGTGGGTATTTGGCGCGTATAATGTGAATGTGATTATCCACACAAATGGGAAACACTCTAAACATGAGCGTGCAGCGAGATCATGTACACCACATGAAGGTAGGCATGCAGGTGCAGCAGGCAGTAAAGAAACGAATGGTGTAGCTTTATTGCAAAAGGATTTGTGGACATGCAGTTGTATTTGTGGTATGGACACTACATTCTCCAAATTATTATTCCATAGAGGGAGTGCGTTCACCAGATTATTCTGGGATGAGGATCTTTACTATCTAGAATTTAGGAGATTGAGAGGGGATCATTAACTTTTTTGTGTAGCAGATCTTTAATACAAGGGGTATAAAGGGGGAAATCCTTTAAAACCGAGATGAGAAGAACTTTTTTCACTCGTTAATCTAGCAAATCATATATTCTGACACCAGCATGTTTATTTTTCCTTTGCCAATGATAAATGTCTCACATCAGGTAGACAAAAATGCTAGCAAAACTCAACGGATGAGGCAGCATCTATGGAGCGAAGGAAATGGGCAACGTTTCGGGTTGAAACGTATTGACCCAAAACTTTGCCTATTTCCTTCGCTCCATAGATGCTGCCTCACCCGCTGAGTTTCTCCAGCATTTTTGTCTACCTTTGATTTTCCAGCATCTGCAGTTCCTTCTTAATCAATTTAGCATTTATATTTGAATAAATTTAAGTAGTGACTAAACTCTTCAACTCTTCATTCTGTTCACAATCAATCAAATAACATCTGATTATCTGAACATTCTCAGTCCCAAGTTCACTGTCTCCTATCCTTCTCACAATCAATCAGAAAGAGTGAAGTGGTAACTTCAGTTCTGAAGCTGGGAATCACAATTCCAGCTATTACATTTGTTTCTCAGCTATTGTCATATATCCCGTCTGGTTTAAGCAACCATCTTTCAGTTTGTTTTATAAACCCCAAGCTCATTTAACCACTTGAGTATGGCTATAATGAGAGACCTTGGGAATAGAAACAGTCAAAATCTTGTAGTACAAACCTGTATGACTGATTTCTGTAGTTACAGTATTAATGTTTTAATGGTGCAATCTATTTTAGGAATTTAATGAAAGAAATTACAAACATTGCTTCAGAAAATATGTACGCATGTTTTTGCTGCCAACGCAGGCAAATTAGTATTGGGTAATAAAATTGGTATTTGTTATAGAAACTTTTAAAATCAAAACGTATATAATTTATGCTGGGCATAGAATATCACATACCCATGGTTCACAGACAATTAACATTAAGACAGTTCCCTCTGCGTTCAAAACATTTCATAATCTGACGTTTAATAATCTAACATACAGTATACAAGACGTGGTGGATTGTGTTGGATTAATAAGAATTGACCTGTGTGTGTGTGTGGTTTTTAAAAAAAATGAAAGTAATGAAAAGTGCAAGCAGATGGTCTATTTGAATCAACATGTGTTCAATATCTGGCCAAGTTCTCCGGAAAAGATTAGCTCAGACCAGTTTGAGCTCTGTACCTGTACAGCACCGATGCCAGGTTGTTGTCTGGTCTGCTAATAAAGGCATTAACCTATCTATTTTTGATGGGATTTTGCCTCTAGTGGGATAGAGGAATGATGTAAAAGTATATGTTTCCCTGGCGATGCCAAAGGTAATTGCCGTTATTTGAGAGACAGCAAAAAAGACCACTGCAGTGCCTCCCACGTTGAAGAAGATGACCAATTTGCTTTTAATTATTTCTGAAGCTGACAGGAAAATACGAGAGTAGTGCCGGAAGGACAAAGCTGGGGATTGCTGGTGCCTGATTGATGCAAGGTGAAATGAATTCGCACAGGTAGACACCCAATGACCAAAGAGCAGATGACGGAAGAGCCCGCAATCTGAGGTGCGGTGTGTGACAGCAGGAGCAGATAATAACTTGTAGACTTCTTTGTGTCATATTTTTGGACTACAGTGTTTCCTGCCTTTAGTTGCTCTGCACAAAGCCATCTGTCAAGACTGCGCCACATTTCACTTACAAAAAGCTCCTGAGGTTATTATATGGATCGCGATCCTCGGGCTTCTTAGTAATTTGGTAAATAAATCTGTACGCTCTTAAAATTATTATGCCCCACGACCAGCCTTTAATTATGCCTTTCTGACATGTAGCTGGCAGCTAGAAGCAGGCCACCCTGTTCAAAAAAACAAATAGACCTCCTATATCTACCTGTTCTGAAGTAATTGAGGGGCTTTCGAAGCATTGATCAGTTTTGTAAACCATGCAATTTGTATACTCACCTGCCCTCTACTATTTATGCTCCAGGGTTTGGTTCAGGTAACAGGAGGTTGGAATCGGAGGTCAAAGGTCAGACTCTTTATGCCCATAATGTTGAGATTGACCCTTTGCTGTGAGAGTTTAATAACTTCACGGTGACTGACGTTACCAGGCAAAGTTCTTTAGGTCTTATCTATATATTAGAAAAAATATATGCAGCAACCAAAGGCCATTGCTGCCTTTACAAAGCATAAATTACCAGCCAGAAAAAAAAAATATTGCTGTGTTTACCAATATTGACATAGATATTTGCAGCATAGAATGTAGCTTAGCCCTTTGTGTCCATGATAAAACTATAGCAACCTATTCCCACTTATCGAAGGTGTGAGGTGTTGCACTTTGGGAAGTCAAATGTAAGGGGAAAGAATACCTTTTTCTTGGTTTCAAGAGAGAGCTAGACAGGGCTCTTAAAAATAGCGGAGTAACGGGATATGGGGAGAAGGCAGGAATGGGGTACTGATTGGGGGATGATCAGCCATGACCACATTGAATGGCGGTGATGGCTCGAAGGGCCGAATGGCCTACTTTTGCACACGGAAGTGGCGGAGTGTTGAACGGCTGCGGCACGCCTGCAGTTCGTCTGTTTTTACTTTTTTGTGTTGTTTTTTTTGTCTTGGTTAGTTACATTTTTGGTTATTAGGTTGTGTTATGTGTGGTGGGGGAGGGGCTGAAACAGGGATTTCTTTCTCTCCCTTCGGAGGAATGAGACTTTTTCTTGTCGTATCCCCCTTCTCTGTCTCCGTCTGCGCTGAGGCCTAATGGCGGAGCTGGCGGCCTCCAACCTGTGACCGACCTCGAGGCTCCGGAGGTAGAGCCAGCCAGGACTCACCAACGCGAGGCTGGCCGTCTTCAAGCTGTGGTGGCGTTCGGGCAGCGGCACGACTCGGCGCTCCAGTGAGGGTGGCCCGGCGCGGGGCTGAGACGGTGCTGGCTGAGACGCTCCGGTGGCAGCGGCATGACTCGGCGCTCCGGTGAGGACGGCCCGGCGCGGGGCTGAGACGCTCTGGTGACAGTGGCATGACTCGAGGCCGGGACGGCGCTCCCGTGAGGGCGGCCCGGCTCAGGGCTGGGACGGTGCTCCGGTAGCTGAGGTGGCGTTCCTGGCGGTGGCGACCTGAATCCGGGGCTCGGCCGCGGGCCAGTGGACGACATCATCGGGTGCTCGCAGGTCACAGGCTGGTGCCTGTTTTCCGGAGCTCCCGCGGCAACAGCTGCGTCCGCTGGACTGGAGGGCGGCAGCTATGACCACCCCGGGCCGCGGAGCTTGAACCAGCCTGTTCGCGGAGCTCGGTGAGCCGCGGGACTGACTACCATCGCCCGGCGTGGTATCGCCTCAGCGCAGAGGGAGAAGAGGAGGGAAGATTTTTGCCTCCATCACAGTGAGGAGGTGCCTGGTGAATTCGCTGTGGTGGATGCTAATTTGTGTTTATTGTGTGTTTTGTTGTTTATTATTACATGTATGGCTGCAGGCAACGACATATCGTTCAGATCGAAAGGTCTGAATGACAAATAAAGGATCTAAGTCTAAGTCTATTGCCTATTGTTTATAATACAATTGGTAGCAATCTTTAACAGCATTGATGTACAGAGGGATCTTGGGGTCCAAGTTCCTAGCTCTCTGAAAGTGGCAACACAAGTAGGTAAAGAAGACGTATGGTATACTTTCCTTCATCGGTTGGGGCATTGAATTGGGAAGTCTTGATGCAGCTTTATTCGGCATTGGTTAGGCTTTATTTTGAGTAGCGTGTGCAGTTCTGATTTTAAAAAAATAAATAAATAAATAAATAAATAAATAAATAAGATTCCATTGTTTTGATTGTCCCATTACAGGAAGGATGTGTAGGCATTGGAGAAGGTGTAGAAGAGATTCACCAGAATGCTGACTGGTTTAGAGAGTGTTACCTATAAGGAGAGGTTGAGCCAAACTGGGATTGTTTTCTCTGAAGTGTTCGAGGTTGAGGGGAGATCTGATGGCAGTACATACAAAATTTAGAGGCATAGGTAGGGTAGACAGTCAGAAGCTTTTTCCCAGGGTAGAAATGCCATGGTGTAGCAGGCAAAATTTAAAGATGTTGCGTGGGGCGGTGGGTGTCGGGTGGTGAAGGTAGACACAATAGGGCATTTAAAAGACTTTTCGATAAGCACATGGATGTGCAGGAAGTGGAGAGATACGAATATTGTGAGATTAGTGTAACTTGGCATCATGTTCGGTACCGACATTGTGGGCCTAAGGGCCTGTTCCTGTGCTACACTGTGTTCCGTGTTCTAACTAGGTCTATTAAGGCTGCAACCTTGCAGCGCGTGGAATTTCAAGTGGAAATTAAAACCGAATTAACAGCACACAACGAAAGCTCAGCATCAAAACTTCCAATGAAGGACCTGAAACATTATTTGTTCCTCTCTTCACCAATGCTGCCTGACTTGCTGAGTTGGGAATTTTCTGCTTTTCGAGTCATTGTCGTAGAGTCATTCAGCAAGGAAAGAGGCCGACCAAGGTGTCCATCTATGCGGCTCCCATTTTCCTCTAAACCCCTCTAAACTTTTCCTATCCATGTACCTGTCCAAGTGTCATTTAAATATTTTAGTACTTACCTTCACTACTTCCTCTCTTGTTTTAGATTTTCAGCATCTGCTGCCATTATTTTCACAACTGTCCAAATGCTCAGCCAATTTGTTTCAGTCTGTGAGGATCGTTCATTAGTCATAGGAGCAGTAGTAGACCATTTGGTGCGTCAAATCTCCTCCGCCATTCAATCATGGCTGATCTCTCTTTCCCTCCCAGTCCCATTCTCCTTCCTTCTCCCCATAACCCTGACACCCTTACTAATCAAGAATCTGTCAATCTCCACCTTACAAATACCCAATGTTGGCCTCCACAGCCGTATGGAGCAATGAATTCCACAGATTCACCACCCTCTGACTAAAGAAATAACTCCTCGTTTTGGATGTGCACAACTTTCACAAAATGCAGTAGAGTTTATTGTATCTGAGCTCAGCCGCTTTCACTGACAGCTCTTTCCATGTACACACCATCCTCATAGAACATTGAACAGTACAGTGCAGGGAACAGGCCCTTGGGGCCCACAATGTCTGTGCCGAACATGATACCAAGACCAGCCTTTATCTGCCTGCACATAATCCACACGCGTCCATCACCTGCATATCCATGTGCCTATCTAATAGTTTCTTAAATTGCACTATGGCACATGCTGCCTCCGCTGCCCCCTGGCAATGCATTTCAAGCACTCATCACTCTGTTCTTCTGCAAGGCCCACCTGTCACAGGGCTCACACTTTTACTCCCATGTAGCTGTCAATGAAACCAAAAGTGCGGGGGCAAACAGCATGCAAAGAGGCCCTTTGGCCCAAATCCATGCCAACCAAGATTCCCCACTGTAAATGTCCCATTTACCCACATTTGGCCCATATCCCTCACAACCTTTTCTGTCCATGTGCCAGTCCAAGTGTCTTTTAAATGCTTTTATAGTACCTGCCCCAACTACCTCCTCTGGCGACTTGTTCCATATGCGTTATCCCCAGATTTGTATTAAATCTTGCCCCAGTCTTAAACATGTGGCCTCATGTATTTGATTCTCTAACCCTGGATAAAAGATAAAACCCTAATTCTGCTCCTATGCCTCATAACAAATAAGTTTGCTTTGTTTTTAGGAGTTGAAACGGTGAATTATATTTTAAGTTTTCTGCAAAATACGTGTGTGAAACAACATTTTTAATTTATTCACATTTTTACACAAGGACCGTGTAGTGGAATCCGATAGCAACAATATCCTTTATGGAGATTTGTCACTTGTGTGATGATGATGTTGGGTCGTTCATGATTTTTGCTGTGAATTTAATTGATATTGTTCAGCTCTAAAAATATAGAATTGCAATGTAAAATATATTTAATAGGGTAAAGGGTAACATACGTTTGGCAACTTATTTCTGCTTCATGTGTAGAATATCAGGGTGGCACGGTGGCGTAGAGGTAGTGCCAGAGACCTGGGTTGGATCCTGACTACTTGTCGCTACAGAGGGTGCTTGTCTGTACAGAGCTTACATGTTCTCCCCGTGACCTGCGTGGGGTGTTTTTTAAACTAGATTTTTGGTTTCCTCCCACACTCTAAAGACCAACAGGTTTGTAGGTTAATTGGCTTGGTGTAAATGTAAAATTGTCCCTAGTGTGTGTAGGATGGCGATAATGTGTGGGGATCACTGGTCGGTGCAGACTCGGCCTGTTTCCGCGCTGTATCTCTGAACTAAAAACTAGTTTGTGATGTGCAGTGATTTTTGAACTGTTCTCATGTACTGGCACCTCCTATTCCACAAAGATGCTGGAGAGCTGTGTTAGGAGCGTTTAAATGTCACTTGCACTGGGCACAGAACAATGATATTCTTGCTTGTTGCAGCTTTACAAATACTTTCATGTAATAGCACGACAAATAATATTGAGATGCAGCATGGATACGGGCCCTTCAACCCATCAAGGTCACACTGACCATTGATCACACGTTCACACTAGTTCTGTGTTATCCTACTTTCTCATCCACTCCCTACACACGAGGAGCACTTTTACTCCGAACTATGAACCTGCGCGTCTTTGGGATGTGGGATGAAAACGGAGCACCCAGAGGAAACCCACATGGTCACAGGGAAAACGTGCAAATTGCACTCAGACAACACCCGATGTCAGGATTGAATACACCTCACAGCTCTACCAGGTTATACTGGATAGTCATACCATAACAATATAAACTGAAGTACACGGTATGACACTTATGCAAAGTCCATTGTAGTTCATGGTTGTACAATAAAGGGCCTGTCACACTTAGGCGGTTTTGTAGGCGACTAACGGCGACTAGGCAGTCGCCACACAGTCGCCAGGGTGTCACGTGTATGGGCGTGAGTCGTCTCCACAGTCGCCAGGGTGTCACATGTATGTGCGTGAGTCGTCTCCACAGTCGCCAGGGTGTCACATGTATGTGCGTGAGTCGTCTCCACAGTCGCCGGGGTGTCACATGTATGGGCGTGAGTCGTCTCCACAGTCGCCAGGGTGTCACATGCATGGGCGTGAGTCGTCTCTACAGTCGCCGGGGTGTCACGTGTACGGGCGTGAGTTGTCTCCACAGTCGCCCAAAGAGTCGTAGCGTTTTTCTGGTCGCCACTGGATTTTGAAATGTTCAAAACGTTTCAGCAACAGTCAGCAACTGTGGGCTTGACGTAGCTTGTCTTCTCCTGACGTAGGTGCTGTCGTAGGTTGTCGCCAGGAGACGTAGGTTGTCGCTGGTGCTGACTTCAGTGAATTCCATTGTCGTATTTGCTGACAGGCGCCTAAACAAATCACCTAAGTGGGACGGGCCCGGTAGTCCAGTCCAGTCGCGGTTTTCTCGGCGACCTGCTATGACTATGACAGTCGCCTAAAAATTGCCTCATGGGACAGGTCCATAAGTTCAAGAGTGTGATGGTAGCGGGGAAGAAGCTGTTCAGGAACCTGGAGACAATGGTTCTCTGGGTACACAGTAAAGGAGGTTTATAAAGAAGGCGACACCAGGAACTGCAGATGCTGGAATCTTGAGCAAAAATCAAAGTGCTGGAGCGACTCAGCAGGTCAGGCAGCGTCAGTGGAAAGATGATGTTTTGAGCTGGGATCCTTCTTTAGACTCTGATAGACGCAAAATGCTGGACTAACTCAGGGGGACAGGCAGCATCTCTGAAGAGAAGGAATGGGTGACGTTTCAGGTTGAGACCCTTCTTCAGACTAAGAGTCGGGGGAGAGGGAGACAGAGATATGGCAGGGGAAGGTGTGAACATGATAAATGAAAGGGAATGAAGATTAAGGAAAATGTAGAATTATTTAAAATGTTGTAGAGCTGGAGAGCTGGAGGAATCACGGGGTTCAGCAAGAGAGGATGTTGCATAATTCTCGTTGGAGAGAGGAGGAGAACTTCAAAGAAGGCATATCTTGAGGAGATTTCGCAGTGGAGCAGATGAAATGTGCAGGAAGGAACTGCAGAAGCTAGCTTACTCTGAAGATAACTCAAACTGTGTCTAACGAAGGGTCCCAACATGAAATATTGCTTCTCAATTCCCTCCAGAGATGCAGCCTGACCTACTGAATTACACCAGTACCGTGTTTGCTTAGTATTATTAGATGGACGTTGATGCTGAAATATTTGTGGATGTTTTATGGGTCATTTCCCAACTGGTTGATATAAACGGGTAGCTTTTAAGATTGAAAAATCAAAAAAAAAGAAGCTGACATCAGTCTGAAGAAGGGTCTCGACCCGAAACGTCGCCTATTCCTTCTCTCCATAGATGCTGCCTCACCAGCTGAGTTTCTCCAGCATTTTTTGTCTACCTTTGATTTTTCCAGCATCAGTAGTTCTTTCTTAAACATGGAACTGAAAGAAGCCATTTGATCCATCGTGTCTTACCGAACACAACTTTCCAGCCTCTGGATTGCAGCCCTGCAGTTTATGTGTGTTCCAGTACATAGCTAGTTATTTGTGTAGTAAAGGGCCTGTCCCACTTGGCCGTCATTTGCGCGCCATTTAACCGACCTCCAAAAATGTGGTTGTCGGGTTTTGACGCACAGGTAGCATGTGGGTACCGCGGGACGGGCGCATGGAGGAGTGTGGAGTATCGTGCTGCACGAAATCCTCACACGCCACCTGCTTGATGCATTGGGTACGCACGCTGACGCATTGGGTACGCACGCTGACGCATTGGGTACGCACGTTGACGCATTGGGTACGCACGTTGACGCATTGGGTACGCACGTTGACGCATTGGGTACGCACGTTGACGCATTGGGTACGCACGCTGACGCATTGGGTACGCACGCTGACGCATTGGGTACGCACGCTGACGCATTGGGTACGCATGCTGGCATCCTGACATCTCACGTGAATCGCATGGTGAAGCATGGTTACATCACCGTGTGTAACCATGCGTCACCGCGCACCGCAGGGTATTCTAATGACGTCATGCGCACCAGCGGCGTAATTTGCGCGCGACGACCCGCTTAACGACGCGTCAACCTATTTTACATATGACGCATAAATGAGGCGCAAATGACAGCCAAGTGGGACAGAAGCTTAAGTGTTTCTGCCTCCACTACCATTCCAGACTCCCAGACTGATATCACCTAATGGTTACTTTAAACCTCAGCTCCCCGGCTCTCTGATCCCTCTGCTAAAGGAGGCAAGTCCCTCTTTGCCCTATCCAATCCCTGCTTCATTTTTAAACATCTCAAATAATTATTCCTTCAGCCTGCTGTCGAAATTATTTATCTTGCAGAGGGTAATGAATCTCTGGAGTCTCCGGTGGATGGTGGAAGCTGGATCAATAGAAGTATTTAAAGAGGAAGTGAATAAATGTTTTGTGGAATAGTGGGTTTGAAGAAATGGTAAAAGAGTAGACGAGGCCTTGATCATAGTGAAAGGCAGGGGACGTTTGAAGGGTCTCCTGCTCCTATTTTCTTCTGTTCTTCTTTTCTTGCATATTTTGTTTCAGAAAAATAACCTAAATCTCACGAACCTTTGCTCTTTGCTACACTTTTATAACCCTGAAGATATCCTTGTGAATCTCCTCTACACTCTCTCCAGTACAGTCACATCTTCCCTGTACAATGGTGACCAGAACTGTAAGCGAGGCCTGACAAGAGTTATGGACAATTATAACATCATCTGCCTTGGAAGGAACTGCAGATGCTGGTTTGAAATTGAAGATAGACACAAAATGCTGGAGTAACTCAGCAGGATAGGCAACATCTTTGGATAGAACGAATGGACGACTGTGAAGTCTGGAGAAGGGTCTCGACCCGAAACGTCACCCGTTTCTTCCATCATCATCTCGCTGCTCCTGCTCAGCGGAGGCTGACTGAGTAAGATGGCCAAAAATCATAGCGATATATGGTAGTGTTTTTTTTCTAAAATCAATATACAGCACAGACAGGAAGTCTATATAATCAAGATGACACTTTTAATTACATAGATTTGCTGGTTTCTGATCATAACCAGATACATTCTACTTCAACCAATAGGTTTTTAATCAGTCACTGGTACTGCAGATATGATAGGGGTATTTAAGAGACTTTTCAAATAGACACATAGAAGTGCACAAAATAATTATACAGATCATGTACAGGCAGGTGGGATCTGTTTAACTAGGCATCCTGTTCTGTACTAACATTGTGGGCTGAAGGGCCTGATCCTGTGCTGTACTGTTCTAAGTATGTGTAAGTAGGAACTGCAGATTGCTGGTTTAACCGAAGATAGACACAGAAAGCTGGAGTATCTCAGCGGGACAGACAGGATCTGAGGAAGGGTCTCGACCGTAAATGCCACCCATTCTTTCTCTCCAGAGATGCTGCCTGTCCCGCTGAGTTACTCCAGCCTTTTGTGCCTCTCTTCTGTACCAGTGCCAGTTGTGAGAATTCTGTAAAATAATGTGTTGGAGGTTGTGGGGAGACCCGATAGCAGTATATAAAATCATGAGGCATAGATAGAGTAGACAGTCAGAACCTTTTTCTCAGGATGGAAAAAACAAATATTGGAGGGCATAGTTTTAAGGTGAGTGGTGCAAATTTAAAGGAGATGTATGTTGCAAGCAGTTTTTTTTTTAAGTATGCTGCAGAGGGAGGTTAAAGCATATATGATAGTGGCTTTTAAGAGACTTTTAGATAGGCACATGGATATGCAAGGAATAGCGGGATATGGGTCATGCACAGGCAGATAAGAGATGGTCTAGGTATCAAGAGTATCAAGAGTATATTTAATTGTCATTTGGACCCCTGGAGGTCCAAATGAAATGCCGTTTCTAGAGCCATACATTACACACAAATAGACCCCAGACACAACATAATTACATTTTACATAAACATCCATCACATAGCTGTGATGGAAGGCCAAATAAACTTATCTCTCCACTGCACTCTCTCCCCCCGATGTCAGAGTCAAAGTCAAAGCCCCCGGCTGGCGATGGCGATTGTCCCGCGGCCATTAAAGCCACGCCGGGTGGTGCGAGGTCGCACACCGGGTCTTGATGTTGGAGCCCCCGGTGTGCGCTCGCAAAGTCCCGCATTCCAAGCCGCGCGGGGCGGTGATGCTAAGCCCCGCTCCAGGAGCTCTTCGACCCCGCAACTCGGGCGGGAGAAGTCGCCGTTGCAGAAGCCCCGAAAAGCGGTCTCCCTCCAGGGAGCCGCGGCTCCCGGTGCCGCCATCCACAGACCCGCAGCAGCAGCCTCCGAATCGACAGCAGCAGCAGCAGCGGCAGCGGCAACGCTCCTCCACCCGCTCCGGTCTCGGCCAGCTCCGCGACGGTGAGGTGAGTCGGCACCTGAGTCCCCGGCTTCTTCCTGTTGGAGGCCGCTCCTCGTTGCGGCCCCAACGACAGCTGAGACCCGACGAGAAAAGGTCGGGTCTCCAGTGCAGGGAGAGATTCAAAAGTTTCCCCCACCCCCCCACACACACACCCCAACATAAAATAACAAAAACTACATAAAAACACAGACAAAAAATAATAAAAACGCGGACAGGCTGCAGAGGCCGCTGCTGACCAGAGTCGCGCCGCCTACCGGACCAGGTACCATGTTTGGCACAGACATTGTGGGCCGAAAGACTGATTCCTGTATGTTATGTTCTATGTTCTAATTTGGCTGACACGTCCCTTGTAATAAATGTATAAGAAAATGCAATTGGTGTTGAATTTTGAAAGGCTGCAAACTTTAAAGATGAACTCATCTCTGCATCTAGTTACTCCTATTTATACTAGAGGGCGCCATTTATGCTTTGCGAAGAAATGCTGAAATCTAAGCGTTTTATTTAACAAATTTTTGTAACAGATATGGCCATTTAGTAATAGTTCTTATCACTCATTCCATAATTAAATATGCTGTGATAGTAATGAATATAACCGCACAGTTCCTAAGATTTTAGACAATGTACCAAGTTATTAAATCAAAAACTATTTGTTCTCCAAAACAT
This sequence comes from Leucoraja erinaceus, assembly GCF_028641065.1. Lineage (NCBI taxonomy): Eukaryota > Metazoa > Chordata > Chondrichthyes > Rajiformes > Rajidae > Leucoraja > Leucoraja erinaceus. The sequence continues at coordinate 19,168,545 of NC_073406.1, read as the reverse complement.
AAATGTTCTTTATAATGTGATTTTAAAGCTTAAAAAATGTTGTAATGAAAGGACAATTATTATCCACTTGAGTAGCTCATCAAGTGTTTGACGTCCCTGCATAAGTCTACTTTGCGCAATAACCTAACACAGGGCATGGATCATGCGAGGGTCTGCACTTTGCTTGCATTGTATTGTCCTCTTACCACTATTGTGGTTGTTCTGGGTTAAAGGGTAAAGACACAAAGTGATTATGTTACCGGACTAGCACGCAGGGCGCTGGGTTATTGATCTACAGGCTGGAGTTCGGAAACCGCCACAGCACCTGGGGAATTTTAATTCGAGTAATTAAGTAATTTTGTGTGAAAGTACCAGTGTCGGTAACGGTGATTATGAAACTAATGGATTGTTCCAAAGTCCCATCTGGCTTGCTGAAGTCCGACAAGGAGAGAGTGCGGTGATTCTGGTCTGCCTGGCCTGTGTGTGAAGGAAGGAACTACAGATGCTGTTAACAGACACAAAATGATGGAGTTACTCAGCGGGACAGGCAACATCTCTGGAGGCAAGGGATAGGTGACGTTTCTGGTCCGGACCCTTCTACACATTTGCGTCTATCCTTGGCCTCTACCTGACTCTGGGCACACTAAAGTAATTGCTTCTTAACAGCTCTTTGTACTGACACTGCCAACAACTGAAGTTGGGGGCAATTTGGAATGGCCAGCCTAACCAATAATATCAATATCCCGAGAACAAATTATTTAATTGTAGCCATTCTTTTATAACTTTAAGAACAGTTATAGCCCTGACCCACGGTTCGAGTTCATTCCAAGAGCTCTCTCGAGTTTGCCCTGAATCGAACTCAGAGATTTACGGTAATGGCCACTCGTTGGCACTCGGGGCCTTCGTGGACATTTTTCAAGGTGTTGAAAAATCTTCACGAGTCTTCCCGTGCTTACCTGCCGTTAGCAAGTCTTCCCGAGTACCTGCCGTTAGCGTTAAGATAAGCCCCGAGCTCCGATGTACCCGCTACGTTCATTCTCCGTGGTTACCATGAGTTTGATAGTAAGATTAAACGAGTACTTACCAGTATGACGTTTGATCTGTATTTTATGAGGAGTTACGGTGAGGTATTACGTGAAGATCCCAGCCCAGTGTGCAGGTGCGGCATACTTCGAAGCAGCGGTGTGAAATCACAGGATAGACACAATATTTGAAGTAAGATAGTAAAGATCATGAGACATCAGTTTATTAGTTTGATCTATATATTGAGGGTGGGAGCGGAGGGCACGTAATACCTCACCGTAACTCCTCATAAAATACAGATCAAACTTCATACTGGTAAGTACTCGTTTAATCTTACTATTTTACTTCGGAGTCACGTGAGTGATTCCGTGAAGACTTCAAAGGTCTGTGATTTCAAACCGTGTAACAGTTTTTATTTCACTCACTGCCGAAGTTTTTGAGGGAGGAAGTGTTATCGTAATCAACCAGTGGATCTGCTTTCACAAGAAACAGAAAGGTATTTGTTAACAATAACAACATAAAGAGCTCCCCTGAGCTTAAATTAATATTGCAGTTTGTAATATTCTTTCTGCAATTAAATCAGGTTTATCAACGGTTTATAATAAAAAATGTTCTGAACGTCATTCCCTTGACCATTCTGCCGTATTGAGAATGTGGTCAACCGGGATGTCCATTCGTTCAGCCGCCGATATCAATGCTGCCCTAGTGGAATGGGATTAAAATGTATTATTATCTATTCCGGCAGCTTTCAGTACCTGTTTGAGCCACCTTGGAGTGGTTGGCTCGTACCCCGTCTTGGGGTTTCTGTGGTTGACCCATAGGCTTTCCTCTCCCTCTAAGATTGTGGGTTGTGTCTATATATTGTAGTAGATGGGTCACCACACTCAACCTGGACTCTGGTGGGTAGGCCCGGAATCCCACCAGTGAATTGGGCGTTCCTGGTCCATATAACCATATAACGATTACAGCACGGAAAACACAGGCGATCTTGACCCTACTAGTCCGTGCCGAACTCATAATCTCGCCTAGTCCCATATACCTGCGAGTTAGATTTTTACCAGACCTAGAATATGAACGTGATGCGTCTGGGGTAATCACCATGTTATCCAGTCTAGTTTTATGGAGTGACTGGACTCTGTGAGCGTGTACGAGAGCCATAAGCATGAGCGTTTTTAACATAGATTGAGCAAGCTGAGGGATCTGGCTGGTGCCATTCTCTGAGATATGTCAATATCACACCAATATCCCATACATGGGTATACCTGGGTTTTTGGGGCTTATTATTATAGTTGCCCTTCATAAGTTTACCTTCAGTAGATGGGATCCCATGCTCTGCTGTCATGCTGTTTTAGATAAGCAGATAAGGCGCTCCATGCTGTATTTACGGCACTGTAACTCACCTTTTAGTCATGGTGTAGATGTTCCAGGAACTCCAATACGTCAGTGGTTGAATAGTTTGTTGTCCCTGCGTCGTGGCAGTATTTTACCCATGTTAGCTTTTGGTGACTGTTCGCAGGGATGCCGACATGGTGGTAATGGTTCCTTTGGATAATCCCAGTCCCTGGTAAGGTCTATTCAAAACCTGCACCCAGGAGTTTGATGTTTTTCTGGCATGGGTGGCTTGTGCCTGATACTGGGTTGAGTCAGCAACCATGGTCCACTAGGGAAATCCATAGGTGACTCGCCCACCGTGTCGTGATGAACTGGGAACCATGGCTGTGTAGGCCGGTCGGGCACGTTCAATATCTCGGAGACAGATCCCATCTGTATTGCGAAGTGCCCGACTGATGAGGCAGAAGGGAGGAAGGCAAAGCAGAAATTCCCCCTTCCAGCGTGTAGGCATCTATCGCTGCTGCCTCTAATCTGGTTCCTAAGTCACATACATAGGTTACTGGTGATTCCGTCTTGTGCAACCAAATTGATATCTGGCTTTCAAACTGCTTAATACCTTTAGCAGATATCTTGGGTTTGACATCTATTCAATGTTATCATAAATTTTACCCCGTGACATGGTGTCTCCCACTGTGTTCTAGCTTCCTAGGACATAGGCAGCTGATAGTTAAAATGTCTTTTGACACACCATTGCCAGATTTGTTTGACCAATTTGTTGCACAATAATGATTATTATGCTCCCCATATGGTTGATATAAGCCACCACCATAGTATTATCAATCCGTAACCACATATGTACGTGCTGCATTTGAAATGCATATGCTTTTTAGCCCAATAGGCGATCACCAATCCCAAGTAGTTGATGCCCGGTGTGTGTAGTAACGATGTTTGTGAATTGGTCCATCTGTTACCTGTGCTGGATATGGAGTTTAGTTGCTCCCCAGCCTAAAGTACTGGCATCGGTTTTTAATAACCAAGTTGGGATTGGTGATGATAATAGGGCTGAAAACTATGCCAAATATATGTCTGCCCACCACCGTAATTGTGATATAGCTTCAGTGGGTACATTCATGATTTGATTATAGTGACCCAAGTACCTTGGCAAAGTAACAGTCATATGGACGGAATTATTATTGAAGCCCAGATAATCCATGGTAGTTAACGCTTCAATTCTGGTTTATCTGGGCGTGGGATAAACCTCAGAGCTTTAGGGAGCTGTTTCGTAGCTAGAACTGCTGCCACAGCTAATTCCTTTGTTTCCCCTAATATGAGGATATCATCCAATATATGCCATGATTATGCTTGTTTTCTTAATATTTTCATGGCCATTTTTTAAATATTTATAATAGTTTAGGGCTGAGGTTAGACCATAGGGAATGCTCTATGCTTCCATAGTTGCCCTAACCGGGATATCCATTATCCAGGTAAAATTTTGTAGGTATCTATAATGATCCTAGTGTATGGGTATAAGATAGTTAGCATCTTCCATATCAATGCTCCCATTGGTATCCTTTGGAGATCAGATGTCTGGCAGTGACAAAAACCCGTCTCCATCTTAAAGTGTATATACTCAACAGATTTATTTAGTGATATTAGATCAATGATGATGCTACATTCACCATCTTTTGTAGTTTTGGTGAATATATTCGATACAAATTCCAATGGTTCATGTTTTACTCCCATGATCCGTTTAGTAATGAGCCTTTCTAGTTCAGCTTGACCTTCTCACTTCTCTTTCTTAGAGGGAGAAAATGCCCTTTGGGCGCATTGCTGAACTGGCGGTAATATGCCCAATTTGAATTCGTTTTTATCCACTAATACTGTTGAGTATATTTTAGTTATTTGTGACAGCATCCCATGCTTTATCAACAAGTGTAAATGCCCCCCCCCCCCCCCCCCCCCCCCCCCCGCAGTTAGTAGAACACCCTTATTTAGTGTAAACTGGGAGGAACCAGACTACCTACCTCCATGTGTATTGTTTTTCATGAAGGCCTACTTTGCTGGTATGCTGGTGCTGTCGGTGGGGCGGCGCATTTTCCCACGGCTCCGCTCTGGGCCCCTGTCTAAAAAGAACTTTGGGGGTAATGTGAAGCGGTCGCCAGGCTTTCACCAGTCCTTGTTTGATATTGCTGGTGGATGCCGAGGGGTGCTGCCAGCTGGGTGTTGGATGCGATGTCCTGCTCGTTCCATGGCCTGCCCTCATGAGGCGCACAGATTTAGCTGCCTCTCTTCCCGCAGCAGCGGTTTGCATAGCCCCGTATATTTGGGGTTGCGGGCAGGTCTTATATGCACCATTGTTCAGTCGAGTATCCCAAATTTGGGAACATCTTAGGCGTCAGCACCCTGGTAGTGCAACGGGATAGTCTCATCCTGGGAGAACCACCTTGGTGATCATGGCGTCTCGCCTGCCAGGTGAGTATGATCCGTGGAAAACGAGCAAAGGCGGTGACATCTTGACCCTTCTGTTAGGAGCTTCAGAATTCGCTGCTTTTAGCTCTTGTCTGCGAGTCTGCTGACCCAGCTGCCTGCGGATTTGCCTCTAGAAAGGCCTGCTCCTGCAGGGCTTTGTTGGGAAGATGGTCGCATGGAGGAGCCATGTAGTGGCCCACGACACCCAGTAGCTCTTCCTGATCCTGCTCCCCTGGCATACTGCTGTTCTCGTCCGCCTGCCCAGCGTTTAAGCCAGCACAGCCCTGGCCTCCTTAGCTAGCCTCAAAAGAGGGAGCAAAAGGGTGTGCTATAAATTGGAGGAGGCATAGCTCAAACTCCACTGTTGCACCAATCCCTCGTCAAGGGAGATGGCTAGTGCAATAGCACTGGGGTAGGAGTGTCAGCTCCCTTGGCATTCAGCCAGTGCCCCTTTTTTCCTGGAGGTTTTGAACTCCATGACCTCCTCTGGCTTGGGGAGACAGACATACTTATTTTTGCTGTCTCCAACCTGTTCCAGTTTTGGAGGAAGTTGGCTCCTGTAGAACCTGTAAATTGGTAAGATTTTTGTCTTACCTGTATGTAGAGGCTGCCTGCCGTTTTTCAGGCGGCATTGTAGCGGTTCCCGGGCGGCGATTCTCCTTGTCAGGAGTCTGCAGGGCTGCCGGTCGGGTTTTTAAATTTCCCGCCGGTCCGCTGCTGTTAACCAAACAGCTGTTCAGCGGACCGGCATCAGCGCAGCTCCCTGCAGCGGTCCGCAGCCTGTGCGGTCCCGTTAGCGCCTTTCCCCCTCCACTGTCGGCTCCTTCGCTGGAGTCGAACGGGGGCCGCTTCCTCTCTACTTAGCTCCCCCTGGAGCAAAAAAACCACAAGGCCCGATTGAGGTAAGTACTTACCTCACGTCCTTGGTTGCGGGAGCTGCCGACTCCCGCTGGCCGCGTTGCACAGCTGTGCGATAATGCCGCACCTGCGCACTGGGCTGGGATCTTCACGGAATCACTCACGTGACTCCGAAGTAAAATTATTTTTAAAACTCGGGAGAACACTTGAATGAACTCGCACTGTGGACAGGGCTTTTAATGTTTCCTGGTCACATTGAATTATTGAACTGAAACATTAACTCTGTTTCTCCCTCCATAGTTCCTGCCTGACCAGATGAATATTTCCAACAATTCCTGATTTTATCCCATTTCTGACCTCTCTCTGCCTTCTGCATTGATCGAACAAGTCTCGATACCAGCTTCGGAAAAACACCATCTCAACCACCGACTGGGTGGCACAGTGGGGCAGCTGGTAGAGCCGCTGCCTCACTGTGGAGAGACCTAGTTCAATCCTGACATCGGGTGCTATCTGTGTGGAGTGTGCATGTTGACCACGTGTGCTTCTTTTTCCTCCCACATCCCAAAGACATGCGGGTTTGTAGGTTAATAGGCTTCTGTAAATTTCCCCAAATATGTAGGGAGTGGATGAAAAAATGGATGAGGGAGCTGTGTGGGCAGGGGATGGCATGTCCTGAGGGTAGGTAGGTCCACTGCAATAATTGAAATCCGTTATAAAGAGGTCTGTAGAAACGAGGGTTTACTGTAAATGGCCCCGGTAAATCTTACATGAATCCTCCTTTCCAGTTAGACTACAATTTCTAGACTTCCTTCCTTTCCATTAAGTGGTGTTTGTGTTGTCGAGTTACTTGAACACATCAAACTTTACTCTCCCTCGGGTTCAACTCCCAGACTGTACCAGTATTTTAAACTACCTTTTCTGGAACTCCTCCTCAAACTTCCTCAGTCTTTTTATGTCTCTCTCCCCCTCGCCATAACCACTGAACAAACTTCTCAAAATCTCATCTGATATTCCCACTGAGAGTTAGAATCTATCCAGCTTCCATCTCACCGACACGCCTTGCAAGGTTTCTCTGTATTAAAGTTTAAACAAAGATTTTCTCCACAAACATTTTGAACCAAAATATTTCTTTTACTTTTTTCGCAGCAGAAGATATATTTATGTAATTAGTTCATAAATACATATTAATGGATGCTATGTTCATGAAACCCAATGTAATATATATCAACATAATGATATGATCTACTTTAAATGAATTGTGTTGTTTAACTCTCCCCATTCTAACATTAAAATAAATCTAATTGTTCTAATTTACTGAATTACCCTTGGCTAAGATAATTACTGAGCAACTTTTAATTTAACGTAAAGAATAGTGAAAGAAAGGCCTGGCAAGAGTGCAGGTGGAGAGGATGTTTCCACTTGTGGGAGAGTCTGGGACCAGAGAGCACAGCCTCAGAAGAAAAGGATGCACCTTTAGAACGGAGATGAGGTGGAATTTCTTTAATCGGAGGGTGGTGAATCTGTGGAATTCATTGCCACAGACGGCTGTGGAGGCCAAGTCATTCACAGCCATTAATAGAATAAGCAATTGGTTGGCCACCGATTTTCAATAATTGTTTTACGCTGAATAACCGGCCAGAATTTAGGTACCTGACTCCTGTAGTAGATAGAGTATATTGTTGTCATCACAGAAAACTGGGATATTTTAATCAACCATTCGTACCGGGAGTGACAATAAATCTACTCACTCTGCCCTCCATGCAAAGGACTGGGAAGAGTTGGCTGATGGATTGAATGCAGTCTCTTGCGATGAAGTCATCTTGAAACGGATGCAGAATCTGAACCACTAAAGATTGCAAGATTGAAGAGGAGAAGGCAATGGGCAGGTCTTCTCCCAGCCAAACACAAAGTGCTGGAGAAACTAAGCGGGTGAGGAAGCATGTGATGTGGGAACGGGGCAGGTAACATTTTGGGTCAGGATCCTTCTTCAGACTGATTTGAGTATTGGGGGAAGAAAGCTGGAACAATGGGGGCGGGGATAAAGCCTGACATATGGTGGTGGATGCAGGTGAGAGTGGCAGTTGATTGACGGATGGGTAACAAAGGCTACAGAGGAGCACGAGGCCAAAGGTGTGACATAAGGAAAGAGCCGAGTGTTTTATTGTCATATGTACTGAAATGGAACAGTGACATTCTTGCAGCAACACAACAGGGTTGTACCACATATATGATATAATAAACTAAAAAAGTTTAATTAAATAAAAAAACTCAATATAGTGCAAAAACAAAGTGAAGCCCAATGTCCCTAGTGCAACCGAGGCAGTTTGTCGTTCAGAGCTTAGTTGGAGTTAACAGTACTCAATACTTTGATTGTGATTGGGAAGAAGCTGTTCCTCAACTTGGTTGTTACAGTTTTCAAACTCCTGTTCCTTCTTCCCGATGACGGAAGTGAAACGAGAGTATGGGCCAGGGAGGGATACGAGTGAAAGGGGACTGGGAAGAGGAAAGAGGGAGGAGAAAAGGAAAATGGGGGAATCGGGGATGGGCGATGAGTGTAGCAAGGAGTGGAAAGGAGCCGGGTGGCTGGGGTGACTATTACTTTATCTAACTCCGCAGCGCTCCTCAGCTGGGAGATTTGCTGTTAGTCAGCACATCAGGTGAGACAGCAGCTTCCATCGCGTCCAAAGATGGACATGCTCCTCCATCTCGGTGTCGATGCCCAGCCCACTCAACACTCATTCTCAAAGGAAGCCTTCCTGCATTGAGGCACGGCGGTGACTCGTTGCCGGGGAAGTGGTGGCAAAGTCCAAGCATTTGCACTTGGTTCCCAGCAGAGCAGCACAGAGGCTGAGTGGATGTCCTTTTTAAAGTGCAGGGTGGATATCTACACTTGTGTGTTCACACTGGAAGTCCAACCAAACTATATCAACTAAAAAAACAACCGCTGGACAAACCCAGGTGGTCAAGCAGCATGTGGAAGAACTCATCTTATCAATAGGCCCATCAAGTCTGCACTCTGCAACGTAAGAGCAATCCACTCATGAACTCCAATGCCCTCTCCGCATATCCGGGTCATTTTTTTCTTTTTAAATTCCTTTATCTACTTATCCAGCTCCCTTCTGAATTAATAAATTGAATCTGTCTCCTTTATTAAGTTTGGTGCTATATATCAGACTAACTATTTCCTGCACCAGAAGGTTTTTCCCCTCTTATCATCTGATCATTTGTAATCAATCATCTTCATTCTACGACCCCTGGTTCTTCAGCCATCTGCAGTAGTTTCTAACTATCTGCTCCATCTATATGACTCACGATTTTAAATACCTCCATCAGATGGCCTCACGATCGCCTTTGGTCTCATCAATACCTCGACTTCCTTGGAAGATTGGGCAGATTGGGAATGTCGACCAATACTCTCTTGAACTTCTACACGTGTGCGGTGGAGAGCATATTGACTAGTTGTATCATGGCCTGATTCAGCAGTGCAAACTCCCTGAAATGAAGGAGGTTACTGAGAGTGGTTGACACTGTCCGGTCCATCACCTTTCCACCATTGAAAGGATCTAGAGGAGGTGTTTCCTCAAACAAACAGATCCACACCACTCTCATTTCACTCCTTCCATCAGGAAGAAGGTCTGAAAGCCATGACCACCAAGTTCAAGAATAGTCTCTGCCCAACACACAAGACAACGTGGGTTGGGGGCAGCACTGTGGCGCAGTGGTAGAGTTGCTGCCTCACGGTGCTAGGTAACTGGGTTTGACTATGGTTACTTAGTTTTAGTTTTAGGGATACAGCGTGGAAACAGGCCCTTCAGCCCACCGGCTCCTCGCCGACCAGCGATCCCCGCACATTAACACCGTCCTACACCCACTTGGGACATTTATTTACATTTAGCCAATTGACCTACAAACCTTTGGAGTGTGGTAGGAAAACAAAGATCTCGGAGAAAACCTATGCAGTCACGGGGGGGAGCGTATAAACTCCGTACAGACAGCATCCGTGGTCGGGATCGAACCCGAGTCTCCGGCACTGCATTCGTTGTTAGGCAGCAACTCTCCCGCTGCTGTCTGTGGGGAGTTTGCACGTTCTCTCTGTGACTTTGTGCATTTTCTCTGGGTGGTCCGGTTTCCTTCCACATTCCAAAGACGTGCGGAGTTGTAGGTTAATTGGTTTCTGTAACTTGCCCCTAGTGTGTACGATGCAAAATTTGGAAAACATAAAACTAGTGTATGTATGATGGTTGATCGGCGTGGACTCGGTGAGCCACAGGGCCTGTTTCCATGATGTATCTATGAACTAACGTTAACATCAACTGTGAACCACCTCTGGTTGCACTGAGAGGCTATTCATTTATTGATTTTTTAAATAATTATGTATTATCTGTGTGCTTTGTGTTCACAGGCCTGTTAAGATATTGCAAGTAAGAACTTAATTATTCTGTTGTCAGAACTGATGACAATTAGCGCTCTCTGACTTTTGACTCTTGACTCCAAGGAGAACACCAGCAACTTCTTCAGGCTATCCACTTAAGTCCCTTGACACTTGAGTCATCTCTTCTGTATAGCTAAACCTAAATCATTAATATATATATATTAAGTTAACCAGTAGTCTCGGTAGCAATCCTAGGGGAACCTCATTGTGCACTACCCTCTAGTCTGAAAGGCAACCTTTCATTGCCACTATGTTTTATACCACTCAGCTAATTTTCTTGTCATAATTCTTTTATTCCAACGGCCTTCAATGTTGACAACGTCTATTAAGCAGCATGCTGTTTGGACATCCACATTAGCTGGATATTTTCCTCATCAAGTCTTTCTGTTGCCTTGTCAGAAAACATTATCAAGATGGATAGGAGCGAGTTGTCTTTAACAACTTCACGATGGCGTTCTTTAATCAGTCCACACTCTTGTCCAAGTGATCGTCAATTCTGTCCCCCATTATTGTTTTTCTTCCCCACAACTTTCCCCAAGAGCTAAACGGACTGGGCTGTAGAGGATTTATTTCTACAGGGTTTTTACAAACGAGGGGTGTGTAGAATTTGCCTTCAGTCTTTGTGCACGATGCCTCAGTCGATGATTACACACGAGACTGCAGGTGCTGGAATCTTGAGCAAAACGCCACGTGGAGAAGCCCAGCTCGTCAGGCAACTTATACTGAGGGAATTTTACAGGTGACGTTTCAGGCCAGAACCCTTCCTCTCGCCTGGTCGTTCAGAAGTCTATGAACAAGCCCTCAGCATCTTTCTGCCTCATACACCTCATCAACCTCGAATGCCTCCCACCTGAATCAGATTTATTTGAAATAAGTTCAGCTATTTTTTCCATTACCTCTTTATCCTGTATCCCAGCTACATCTTCCTTAGGAATATAACACAGTACAGCACAGAAACAGGCCCTTCAGCCCACAATGTGCTGAACATGATGCCAATTTAAACTAATCTCATCTGCCTGTGCATGGTCCATATCCCTCCATTCCCTGCGTATACATATGCTTATCTAAAAGTCCTTTAAATGCCACAATTATATCTGCTTCCACCACTGTCCCTGGCAGTTTAATCCAAGCGCCCACCATTCTGTGTGTGTGTGTGTGTGTAAAAAAAACCTTGTCCTGCACATCGCCCTTTAAACTTTGCCATTCTCACCTTAAACCATGTCCTCTAGTATTTACAGTAGCATTTCCAGCCTGGGGAAAGACTCTGACTGTCTACCCCATCAATGTCACCCTTGGTCTCTGGCATTTCAGATAAATCCAAGTTTGTTCAACACCTCCTAGTATATAAAGAAGGGTCTCGACCCGAAATGTCACCCATTCCTTCTCTCCAGAGATGCTGCCTGGCCCGCTGAGTTACTCCAGCATTTTGTGTCGGTCTATAATACCACCCGATCCAGGGAGCATACTGGCAAACCTCTCCTGCATCCTGTCCAAAGCCTCCACATCCTTCTGGTAATACGGCAATCAGAACTGCACAAAATACTCCAATTGTGGCCCGACCAAAGTCTTACAGCGGATCTAGTAGCATATTCTTCCTTGATGATGATAGATGAGAAATACTTGCACCGCACCTCAGCATTGCCCAGTTCTTGGAGCAAATTTCCTTTCTGCTCTTTGATTGAATTCTTCCTCCTGTGCTCGTGCCGATGGAATATTTGTGGCTTCCCTGTTATAATTCTTGTGTTCTCTCTTTGCTGTTCTTATTTCCTTTTTCAATTCCCCTCTGAACTTACTGGAATCCACTTGTTTCCTACTTCAATTAAAAACCTTGGCACCGTTTCATCGGCTCCTTTTCCTCCGCTCTGTTTTACTGTCTGGATTTTCTTTATCCGTGAAGACCTGGCTTTAATTTCCCACCTTTCTCCCTCGTGAGAATGCATGAAGAGTGCAGCAGAAACATCTCCACTTTTCTGCTGGCTAGCTTTGATCCAGTTAATCTAGGCCAGATCAGAACTCGTCTCATTGAAACTGGCCTCTCGCCAACTGAATATCTTTTACCTGGTGGTGATCTTTCTATTTTTCTGCAGCCAGTCACCAGTTTATGATTTTTAATTGCAATTTCTTCTGTTCACCTAAAGTCACCTGATAAAGTTTTGAAGGCATAAAGAGAACAGTGCAATCACAGGCACTTGAACCCACATAGTCCATTCTCCAAAGCTGCCCTTGATTGCGGAAGATAGACACAAAGTAACAGAGCGGGTCAGGCAGTATCTCTTGTAGAAAAGGATTAGGTGACTTTTCAGGTTGAGACCCTTCATCTTCAGTTTCCTTCCACATTCCAAAAATGTACAGGTTTGTAGGTTAATTGGCTTGATAAATGTAAAAATTGTCCCCAGTGGGTGAAGGATAGTGTTAAATATGCGGGACCGCTGGTCGGCGCGGACCCGGTGGGTCGAAGGGCCTGTTTCCGCGCTGTATCTCTAAACTAAACTGATCTAAATCAGACTGGATGCAAAATGCTGGAGTAACTCAGTGGGTCAGTCATCATCTCTGGAGAAAAGGAATAGGTGATGTTTTGGGTCTCGACCCACTGAATTACTCCAGCATTTTGTGTCTGTCTTTGGTTTAAACCAGCATCTGCAGCTTACACATTGATAGAGGAATGATACACCACCTGTCCCCATACACTAACCATTTCCACTTTCCACAGTTGCGGCTTGTTTGGCTAAGTTCATCCACCATTTCTGTTTATTATTATCGGGGTACAACAGTGGCGCAACTGGTAGAGCCGCTTCCTCTCAGCGCCAGAGGCCCATGTTCGATCCTGACCTCTGCTGCTGTCTGTGTGGCAATTGCACATTTTCTCTGTGACTGCGTGGGTTTCCTCCGGGTGCTCTGGTTTCTTCACACACCCCAAAAATGTAATGGTTTGTAGAGAAATTGCCCTCTGTAAATTGACCCGAGTGCGCAGGGAGGTGAGTGAAAGGGAAAGTGGGATAACATAGCACTTGTGTGGTTAGCATGGACTCGGTGGGTCGAAGGGCCTGTTTACACGCTGTTTCTTACAACCAATTCCAATCCGGGTATTGATTTCCATCAGCACTGGCACCTTCTGACCACGTCATTTTTGTTAGGTTTTCTTTTCTTTGGCACAGAAGGAGAACCATTCAGCCCATTGTGTGGCTGCTGGCCTCTGGAGCATCCCCATTCCGCCACTTCTTTCCCTGCACCCTAATCTCCCTGAAATGGCCATCAACGTCCTCGCCTGCCCCAAAATATTTCCTCCACCCACTTTAGGTACCTTACTGCAGATGACTATTTCAGCAGCATGTCTTTGGGAAGTGGGAGGAAAGCTGAACGCCTAGACAGACCCATGCAGGAAGAGCAAAGAACACACGGACAGCACCTATGGTCAATATCGAACCTGGGCCCCTGAAGCTGAGTGGCAGCAGCATTGAGTCACAGAGCTATCCAGCATTGAAACAGAACCTTTGGCCCTACGTCTGTGTCGACCAAGTTTCCCAACCGAGTAAGCTGCACCTGCTTGCACCTGGCCCACTTCCCTCCAAACCATTCCTATCCATGTGCCTGTCCAAGCATCTTTTAAATGTAATAAATATACACTTTCTCTGGCTACTTGTTCCATATACCCACCACAAGGAACTGCAGCTACTATTTTACAAAATAAGACACAATGTGCTGGAGTAACTAAACCGATCAGTCAGCATCTATGGAGAACCTGGATTGGCAACGTTTAGGGTCAGGACCGAGGAAGGGTTCACACCAGAACGTCACCTATACATGTTCTCCAGAGATGCTGCCTGACCCATTGAGTTACTCCGATACTTTGTCTTCTCTAATGTGCATCAATGTTCTAAATGAATGGTCCTCTCATCAGCTAGGGTGCGGCCCTGACCTATCTATCTCATCGGAGACCTTTGACTATCTTTAACCAGACTTTATCTTGCACCAAATGTTGTACCGTTTCTCCCTTATCTGTGCTCCGTGAATGGCTTGATCGTAATCATGTTTAGTCTCTTTTGACTGGATAGCTCGCAAATAAAATATTTACACTATATACTAATAAACTAAACCTAACAATAAACTAAAAATACAAAATGCTGGCATCTCAGCGGGACAGGCTTCGGGTCGAGACACGTCTTCACTCTGAAGAAGGGTCTCCACCCGAAACGTTACCATTCCTTCTCTCCAGAGATCCTGCCTGTCCTGCTGAGTTATGCCAGCATTTTGTGTCTATTTTTGATTTAAACCAGCATCTGCAGATCCTTCCTACAGGGTGTCTGGGAGTCTATAGACAATAGGTACAGGAGCAGGCCATTTGGCCCTTCGAGCCAGCACTGCCATTCATTGTGATCATGGCTGATCATCCACAATCAGTACCCCGTTCCTGCCTTCTCCCCATATCCCCTGACTCCGCTATTTTTAAGAGCCCTATCTAGCTCTCTCTTGAAAGCATCCAGAGAACCTGCCTCCACCGCCCTCCGAGGCAGAGCATTCCACAGACCCAGTGAGCTGTCAAAGTCATTCTATGTCCCTTGTGCAGGTGAGCTCTTGCCCTGGTCAAGGCAATGAGCTGAGAGCTGGCCTCTCCCGGGCAGACTGCACCCAGACCCACTGCAAGGTTCAGGTGACTTCTAATTGCAGGACCAACACAAGAGTAGCCAATGCTTTAGATCCGGTGCTGCACAAGTGTCTGCACTATTTTAGAATAAGCTGCCAATACAAACTCATCAGTTCAGCTGGCTCCGCCCTGGGGTGGAGTTGGGTGCATGGGAGGTGGTCTTGGAGGGGAGGATGCTTCTCAAATGGCGGAGCATCTTGAACAATACAGCTCACTCCCTCCATGACACACTGGTCAACCTGAGGAGTACCTTCAGCCAAGAACGGAACTCACTATCAAAACATGGAGGGGACGGGGGTCACAATTTTTTGGCGGCCGCACGTGCATGCGCACACTCACACATGCGCGCGAGGGTTCGGAGGCTCAATCCAGCGCTAAATGCAGCTCAACTGCCTGTCTCACCGGGTTAACTAACACCCTGTCTGGACCGACGGGACACCAGCACTGCTTCTCCACACTGGCCATATTTCCCGCAAGCCCAGGCAGGTTAACCTGGCGGGGGTGTCGCCCACCTCTCAAAACATGGGGGGGGGCGTGTCCCCTCTGGCCCCCCTGGGTTTTCCGCCCCTGCCTTCAGCAACAGACTGGTTCCCCCAAAATGCGGAACAGAACGCCACAGGAGATCCTTCTTCCCTGTGGCTATCACACTGTACAACTCCTCCCCATTCTGTCATGGGGCGGACTGAATTCCTTCTCTCCAGAGATGTTGCCTGTCCCGTTGAGTTACTCCAGCATTTTTGTGTCTACCGGAGGGTAGACTGAGACTGACGCCCCCCTCCCCTCCCCTCCCCCTCCCCCTCCCCCCCCTTCCCCCCACAATTTTTGCAAATCCCCAATCCTTTCCCCACGTCACTTTAATTTCATGTTTCATGTATTTTATGTTTTTATGACTGTTGGCAGATTAATTTCCCTCCTGGGATAAATAAAGTTCTATCGTATCATAATAATAATGACAACTTTTTGCTGCACAATGTATAGAATATTTTTTCCAGCCTTTTGAAAGTCTTTAATTTCCCTAAATCCAGAAAAACTCCAGGTACTTGCTCTCCCATTATTTAGAAGTCCCAATGGTTCAGTCTCTTGCTCAATGGGGGCCTGTTTCTAGAGCTCCCTTCATACTCACTGGGGTTTCCACACACACTTTAAACTCACTGTGACCCCTGTTCCACACTCTCTTTAAACTTACTGGGGCCTCTATTCCCTCACCCACTTTAAACTCACTTGGGTCCCAGTTCCTTCAACTCCCTTCAAAGTCATTGGGCCCTAATTGCCATACTCTTTAAACTCCCTGGGGTACCTGGTTCCTGTGCTCCCTTTGAACATAGTGAGTTTGCTAGAAAATGTTTTATAATAATACATAACTTCTCAAAAAGAAAAATTAAAGGTGTGATGACATCCTAATAGAAATAACATGCCTAAATTATCTGCTGATCTGGCATCGCCAAAGTCTAGAGTTATCATCAAAGTTTATCGGAGATATCCTGCATTATTTCTGTCTCATTGAGTTTCCCCACAACTGTATTGTTTATATGGAACATAAAGCAGTACAGCACAGGAACAGGCCCTTCAGCCCACAATATCTGTGCTAAACATGATGCCATGACGAACCCTTATCTGCCTGGACATGATCCATATCCGTCTATTCCCGGAATATAACCACGTGCCTATTGAAAAGTATTTAAAATCCACCCTCCCACCACATCCCATAGCACGTTTCCGACATTCACCACCCTCCACGTGTAAAGGAAAGCTCCCTCCGCATCTCTCCTTTAAACTTTGCCCCTCTCACCAGTGACTTGTTACCCAGAGCTCTAACTCAAGCTGGCTGCCTGACAAGCTGCTAGATTGTCTGTGACCTTTCTTCCAATTGGAAGCACCAGGTCCAGCAAGTCTCCCACCAGCTGCGCTGTGAAATGCACAGAATAACGGACCCTTATCCCACATCTCTTGGCAGGAAGGAAGGAAGGAAAGAGTTGCATTTATGTACTGCCACTGGTGACCTCAGGATATCCCTCAGCACTTTACAACCAAAAAACTACTTTTGAAATATAGACAAGACTGTTTAATTGTCATATGTACTGGCAACGGAACAATGAAATTCTTACTTGCTGCTGCCTTACAGGCCCATTAACGCAATAACTCCGATAAATATACAATAATTAATAATACAATAAATTAATAATCAGTAATACTGAGTAACGTGACCATAAAAGTCCAAAACCGAATCACATAGTGCGACCATATCAAACTCCATGGTAGGTTTGTGGCTAGTATTGTGTGCTGTACTCCTGCTGTATTCCTGGGTGCTGGGAAGACACAAAAGGGAACAGAGTTACACCAGCGATGTGTGTCCACACACTGACTTCAAACCCTCTGATATCTACATGGTTAATGCAAATGTTATATTCCGACTGAAATTAAACGGGGAATGATCTGAGGGACTTCCTGTAGACTCTGCTCACCACAATCTACACTTCTTAAAGAAGCATTTCATCAAATTTAAGGAACTTGGTTCCCATCACCGCAGCTGAATAAACACCAGCCATGACTAGAGGGAGGATTTACTGGATTAATTAATTAATTTCCTTCCTGGAAAAAACATCAAGAAATACATCATTGCCAAGGTCAGTGAAGAAATGCGAGTGCTTTGTCCCATGGATCCCACACACATTTATTATCTTCATTATCCACTAGAATCTGTCTGTTCATCAACGTTTTTAGGACGAAAATGAGTGAGACGTAGGATTGATGTGGCTGGAAATCTATCATTTGTGGAGCATCTTTGTTTAAGTTGCAGCTCCCCTCAGTCTAGGGCATGGTACCCACAGGTTGCTGAAATGGCATCCACACCATTGGTATTTTGCAAAGAGGGCAAGTAAAGTTCCAGGCTGGGAAATAGCTCCAGGGTGCCTTGTCTGGATAGCAGATATAGCACGCTTCTGATTAATGGCTTCCTCTCTGGAAAAGGGGGCTACACAGCTGCCAGAGCCACTGTCGCACAGTTCCGGCAACCCAACTTCAATCCGGACCTCCGGTGCCATCTGTGTAGCAATTGCACCTTCTCCCTGTGATTATAGAGGTTCATATAATATAACCATATAACAATTACAGCACGGAAACAGGCCAACTCTGCCCTTCTAGTCTGGGTGCTCCAGTTTCCTTCTACATCCCAAAAGTAAATGTACTGGTTGTTAGGTTAATTGGTAAATTATTCTTAGTGTGTAGACAAGTGGTAACATTTAGAAGGGGAGAACAAAATGGATTAAGGTAGGATTAGCGTACAATGAGTGCCCGATAATCGACATGGATGATGGGCCGAAGGGCCTGCTTCAATGTTATTCAATACCTATAAAACTCTGAAAATCAAAATTTCACTGGATTTGTAAATCTTGAGAATATGGTGACACTAGGAACCACAGATGCTGGAACCTTGAATAAAACACAAAGTGCTGAAGAAATTCAACAGGTCAGGCAGCACCTGCGGAGGGAATGGACAGACGATGTTTTGGGTTGTGACTCTTCTTCGGACTCTGATAATGTGTCACCCTCTGCTCTTTGATGGTCCCAGACCAGCCGACTTTCTCAACTACTGGATGTTACTCCAATTAATGTCATCATACTTTTATTTTGCTCTTTTACACGTTGCACAGTACTGTAGTAGAATTTGTTTTCAGTGAACTGCGAAGATATTACATGGAGCAGGAAGTAGAAACCATTGAGTTTCAGCTTGTATGTTTCCTTTGTCAAACGAGCTGAAAGTCATACAGGATGCCAGTGGAGTAGACACTGCCCGGTCCATCAACGGAATCTATAGGAGGAGCTGCCTCAAGATTACAGCCAGCACCATCAAAGACCCACACCACCCTGGCCACACTCATTTTACTATGACCATCAGGCAAAAGGCACAGGAGCCTGAAAACCGTGATCTCCAGGTTCAGGAACAGCTACTTCCCCAAACCAGTATATTCTTGGATCTTCACAACTAATCACAACTATGAACAATGGACTGTCTTTAGTTGCACTAAGGCCTTTGGGGTGGGGTTTTTTGGCGCTGGCATTGTGGTTATTGATTTATTGAATTTTTGTTATTTTATATTATCTCTGTGTAGATAATACAGATTATCTGTATTCTCCAGCATTTTTGTCTACCTTCGATTTTCCAGCACTTGCAGTTCCTTCTTAAACAATTATCTGTATTCGTATTGTGTTTACAGGCTTGTTATGCTGTCGCAAGTAAGAATTCCGTTGCAGCCTATACATACCTTCTTTGGATGCTGCCTGACTGGCTGAGTTACTCCAGCACTTTGGGTTTTATTGAAGACTCCAGCATCTGCAGTTCCTTGTATTTCCTTCATTCCCTTGTTGGTACATGTGACAATTAAGCACTCTTGACTCTCTTGAAGTCTGGAAATTGATTCCGGCTGCAAACTTTCCCATGTTTCTGTCCCTCTGTTCCTGACCCTCCCTCTGGTTCTGACCACACACTCAGCCCCACGCTCCAGATGACCGAGAGAGCCAGATGCTGAAGAATTAGTATTTGATAAATAAGCTCAGGTTGGGGTTATTCTCCACAGTTTGCACCAATGCAAAAAAGTTGGAGAACCTGATAAGCTCAGAGCTGGCTACTTACGTTTTACGGCACAAACGAACCAAAGTTTACAAAGCCAGTGGAAGTGTGATTCGGAGACAATCTTCTTGCGTTTGCCCCGCCATTGTTACATATAACCAATGAATGCAATGTTTTATAGTCGTGTAATATTTTGATTTTCGTACACCAAGTATTTTTTGATTCACAAAACAAACCATTCTAGGAAGACGACTGATACATCAAAAAGGCTGGGGGGAAATATTGGTCAGTGTATTCCAATGGTTGGAGAGTTGTGTGATATTTATTATAGTGGAAAATAGTTTTGTAAATTGAAGATATATACCCGACATGATCATAAGAAGGGTTGAGAGGGATAAAGGACAAATGCAAGTTACCCGCATTGTACAGCCCGCTTAAATGAGTTATATTTGGTAAATTATTCCCATTTAATAATAATAATAATACATTTTATTTATGGGCGCCTTTCAAGAGTCTCAAGGACACCTTACAAAAATTTAGCAGGTAGAGGAAAAACATGTAAGGGGAATGAAATAAATAGTAGAGACATGACTAGTACACAAAGTAAAGACAGAATTCAATACAAAACACAATATGAGGCAATTAATGCACAGATGAAAAGGGAGGGGGACGTGGGGCTAAGGATAGGCAGAGGTGAAGAGATGGGTCTTGAGGCGGGACTGGAAGATGGTGAGGGACACGGAATTGCGGATCAGTTGGGGGAGGGAGTTCCAGAGCCTGGGAGCTGCCCTGGAGAAGGCTCTGTCCCCAAAACTGCGGAGGTTGGACTTGTGGATGGAGAGGAGACCGGCTGATGTGGATCTGAGGGACCGTGAGGGTTGGTAGGGGGAGAGGAGGTCAGTTAGATATGGGGGGGCCAGATGGTGGAGGGCTGGAGGGCTTTGTAGGTGAGGATCAGGATTTTGTAGTAGATCCGGTGGGAGATGGGAAGCCAGTGAAGTTGTTTGAGGACTGGAGTGATGTGATGCCAGGATTTGGTGTGGGTGATGAGTCGGGCGGCTGCGTTCTGGACCAGTTGGAGTCTTTTTGACTGTCTTCTCTCTTTTTGTCGTATGTTATCTTTTGATTCATCGAGTAGCTGACAAAATGGTGAACTTCAAAACATATCGAACCCAAAATCAGATGTAATTAAAAGGAACTGCAGATGCAAGTTTGTGCCAAAGACAGCACAGAATGCTGAAGTAACTCAGTTGGTCAGGCAGCATCTCTGGAGGAAATGGATTGGTGACATTTTGAGTCGGGATTCCTCTTCGGACTGGTTGTGTGGGGGGGAGATTGGAAGACCAAGATAAATCAGGATCAGCAGCAGATGACTTCAGGCAGGGTGGTTCCCCGATAGGCCAATTGTTACCGAGGGACAGTGCGATCCGAAGAGAAATACTTTGTTGCGAACCATGGAACTGGTTTACCAACTTTTTGAATTGTCGCAAACTGGACAATAACCCCAAACCAGGTTGAGTTTGCTACCATTGAAATTTGCCACAATTAACTAACCATAAATCATGTGGGCTGTGGAGATGAGTTTAACTTAGACCATTTTGCCGCAGGTTGGATCAATGGTTTAACCTGCCAAGCCCAGGCTGGTCAACATGGTCTACAGCCAGGATCATCTGCCTTTTAAGGTATTATCTTGTAGATTATCTGAGGCCAATTACAGCTCTCAATGACAGCCCAGCCTCCCAATTTTCATCTAGTGAACTAGACTGGTCAATCATTTGCCGTGCCCTGGAGGATTGCAGATCGGCCTGGATAAAGGTTGCAATTCTCAGCCTTCATTAGGTACTTAATTTGGCTCTAAACTTCAATTACCAGATATTTTGGATCCCAAAAGACTCAATTACCTTCTCCGCTCGCCACAAATCAAATAGTCAATAGTTAGCCATCAGATAAGTGAAGAGTGCTGTTGACTGGGCGGGTCGTTTCAACAGCAGAATTGGGACTCGTCAGAAAAGGTTGTGGTCTCTCCGCACCATATTCTCGATGCCCATATACAAGCCAATGAGATAAGTTCTCATTACGCACCATTACGTTCAATAGTAGAATATGAACTTTGGCAATTAGCTGTCTTGCTGTAATTTCAGCATCAAACTTTGAATGTAATAATGAATGATCTTGCACCAGCCTCAAGACAACTCTTCAACCACAAACCTGAGACTCAACGTTATTTCCTCCCATCATAGTGTGGGATATCTACCATCAGTCACTGTTACAACACAAAGTACTTGCGCTATACTGTAACACCAGGATAAGGGCTCAACCAAGAAAACCAAACCCTATGCCAAAGTAGCACCTAAACTACCTATACATCCACTTACAGTAACTCCAGGTGGGTTTCAGCCCACCGCTCTTGTCCCTGACCTCACCACCACCTACATCCCCCTCTAAGATGCTTGTTCCCTCCACATCAGTGCAGGGGGTAATGATATCCTGCAAACTGTGGTTTTCTACATGTCGCTAGACTTTGCTCAAATTACTTCTCAAGACATGAGAGAGGGAAAGTTTAAAGGAGACAAGCAGGGCATGTGTTTTTTACACAGAGAATGGTGGATGCCTGGAACATGCTGGAGGGATGGTGGAAACGGATAGCACCATTTGAGGCATTTTGTCAGGTGCATGAACGGGCAATGAATGGAGGGATATAGATCATATGCAGGCACCTACATTGGCATTGTGGTCAATATGGACAATTGGCCAAAGGGACTATCCCTATACTGTTCTGTGTTTGGGACAATGATTTCAACTACAGGCTTATTATTTTAAGTAAACTGTATTCAGTATGATATTTTTAATTATAATGGGGACTATTATAATAGCAGAAATACTCTCTGGGCATTATTATGCCGCATGAGCTGATCCTCACTTCCGATGATGAGGCAAAGGTTTTCAATTCTTTCGTAGGGCGATGGGTTAAAATATCTCAAAGCAAATAAAACCTCAATAGCATTGTAGGCCAATTTACTGTAAACTCTTGTACCATAGTTGTTGAAATGTTAGTATCCCATCTGAAATAAACCGTGTTTAAAAGGTGAAAAAAAAAAAGACGTACCGCTCGTTACCATGTCCCTGCTCTCCCTCGAACAGCACTTTTTCTTTCCCTGATGTATTCTGCGACCCTTTGCTGTTATCACTTTCTGCCAACCACCAGTACAGACCTGAAGCTTCTTTGCTTCTACCACTAGGCTGCTGTCCTTCGGTGGAGCGCTAATCCTACTCATGGTCTTTTTTAAAGATAGACATATGAAGCTCAGCGGGTCAGACAGCATATCTGGAGGAATGTAACAGGTGACGATTCGGGTCAACATCCTTCTTCAGTCTGATGTAGGGTCTCGAAGCAAAACGCCACCTATTCCTTTTCACCAGAGATGCTGTCTGACCCGCTGAGCTACCCCAGCTTTTTGTGTCTATCTTTGGTTTATACCAGTTCCTTCCTATGCACTGTTCAAGAAGGAACCGCAGATGCTGGAAAATCAAAGGTAGACAAAAATGCTGGAGAAACTCAGCGGGTGCAGCAGCATCTATGGAGCCAAGGAAATAGGTAAGGTTTCGGGCTGTAACCCGTCTTCAGACATTTCGGAACGTTTCGGCCCGAAACGTTGCCTATTTCCTTCGCTCCATAGATGATGCCGCACCCGCTGAGTTTCTCCAGCATTTTTGTCTACCTTCCTACACACTCGTAGTCTTTTCCGTTCCATGGTCTGTAGCCGGGCAATCTACCTGTGAATCTTCTGCCACCCCTGCTCTCACAGACTCTAGGGTTATCTTTCCATTATCTATCGTAGCCTTTTCGGTGATGGAAGCACCTAATATGATGGCAAGATCTACAAGGGTCGTTGTAACTCCATTGATTTTACAATATCCACTGATGTAATGCCCCAAATGTTTGTTCCGTTCACATCGGGAAAATAAAAGATGAACTCTCAGTGGTGCTCCTTGTTCATAACATGGGTCAGAGTTTACATGGCAGTGCTTCAAAACGTGATAAGATGTTCCAGTCAGGATGTGGCTACTAATTTCTCTCAATTCTCGCACGAGGAAGGGGAAATGGACTGAAGCCAGATAATCCCAAACTGACTTGCACTTTCAGAGTGTTAAGGGCCAGTCCCACCAGCATGCGCCTGCATGCGGCAAGCGCGACCTAAAGGGCCAGTCCCACGAGCATGCGCCTAACGTGGTTGCTTAAGCCGTACGGCCTCGCGGGGCCGTTCCCACTTCAATCGCCGGAGCCGTATGGAGTTGTGCGGAGCTGGTCCCGACATCGCGCGGGGCTCCGAAAAACTGACCGTGTTTAAAAATTCCGCGCGGCAACGGCCTGCCAGCCCGTAGCCACCTCGACGCCATGTCACTCACTCGACCTCCGCGCGGCTCCCGCTTCTGCTATTGTTGCGCTTGCTGCATGCCGTATGGCTCAAGCGACCACGTTAGGTCGCGCTTGCCGCATGCAGGCGCATGCTGGTGGGACCGGCCCTTTAGGTCGCGCATGCAGGTCGCATGCTCGTGGGACAGGCGTTTAATTGTTCTATCTGGGACACATGACAATAAAACACTCTTGACTCTTGACATGTGGTCATTTTACATGGACCATAGAACAGTACAGTGCACAGGAACGCACCCTTCGGCCCACGGTGTCTGGGGAAGGCGATGCCAAATTAATCTCCTCCAGCCGCGTGTGATTCATATCCCTCCACTCGCTGCAAATCCATGTGCATATTTAAAAGCCTCTCAAATGCTACTATCTGACCTGCTCCACTAGTTTATCCTAGCTTATTATAACGTGCACTGAGGTACAGTGAAAAGCTTTTTGTTGCGTGCTATCCAATCAGCAAAAAGACAATGTCATAAGGAATAGGAGTAGAATTAGGCCATTCGGCCCATCAAGTCTACTCCGCCATTCAACCATGGTTGATCTATCTCTCCTAAATCCATTCTCCTGCCTTCTCCCCATAACCTCTGACACCCGTACTAATCAAGATGACATGATATGTATAATACATGATTAAAATCGTGCCGTACACAGTGTGCAGGTACAGGATAATGGGAATAACATTTAGTATAAGATAAAGTCCAACAAAGTCCAATTAAAAGTAGTCAGAGGGCCTCTAATGGGGTAGATGATAGGTTGGGACCGCTCTCAAGGGTGGTTCAGTTGCCTGATAACAGCTGGGAAGAAGTTGTCCCTGGACCTGGAGGTGTGTATTTTCACACTTCTGTACCTCCTGGCTGATGGAAGAGGGGAGAAGAGGGAGTGACCCGGGTGAGACTCATCCTTGATTACCACCTCTGTGTGCGTGGGTGAGGTTGGGGGGGGGGGGGTGGGGGGGGGGGGGGGGGGGGGGTAACTATATTGCTTGCTATAGTGCTTACTATCTAGACTATCTATGCCTCTCCTAATTTTATTTAATTCCATCAGATCTCTCAAATGCACCGTAGAAAACAATCTATTTTTGGGACATTACGGGTGGGAGGAGGGGTTGTTATTTGGAGTAGGTATTGGTGGGATGGGGAAAGGAGGGGTGGTGAATTTCTATCTGATACTGAGATAGTAATCTTCCACTTTTTAGCTCCTGTCTGGTAAATATCATGTGGAACCTCAATAGGGTATAACCTTGACTTTAGCAATACAGTGTGGAAACAGGCCCTTTGGCCCACCAAGTCCATGCCAATCAGTGATACCCATACAGCACTATCCTACACATTAGGTCAAATTTACAGAAGCCAATTAACCTATAAAACCTGTACATCGTTGGATTGTGGGAGGAAACTAGAGCACCCGGAGAAAACCCGTGTGGTCACAGGGAGAGCGTGCAAACTCCATATAGACAGCACCCGCAGCCAGGATCAAACCTGGGTCTCTGGCGCTGTAAGGCAGCAACTCTTCCGCTGTGCCACCGTGCCGCCTTTACGATTTACGTGGCAACATAGATGTTCACTTATAAATTTCCAATTGATATGAGGATCAGATGGCGGAGGGATGATGGAGCAACAAATTCCAAGCTTGGCACCTCATCCTCGGTGAACTTTAATGCCCAGATTGAAATGTCAACGTACAATTACAGCCATCTTCTTGCACTTGCAGTGGCTGCACAGCCTTGCCTGTAATTTCTTGCACAAGAATAGGCTTTAGGGAGGGTTTGAATGGCAACAAAAAGCCAATTCACAATCATGAACTTGCAATGTATCAAAATTGAACCAGTGATAAATGCCACGACAGACTGTCTATGGAAATTGCTATAACAAGAGCAGATGAGGCAAGCAACATAAGCAAAAGAAGATGAAATTGATACAATGATGGCGTGATAAAGAGGAGTGGGTGCAGGTTTACATGGAGTGTACACTTTGGCATTGAACTGTTGAGTTGGCCTCAGTGAATTACCTCTAGTGTGTAGGAAATATAGAACCAGTCAGAATAAGCAGGATAATATGGAACTAGTGAATGGGTGATCGATGGTTTGCATGGACCTGGAGCGAGGGGCCTATTTCCACGCTGTATCTCTAAATTAAATTAGACTGAATGCTCTGATCCAGTGTGGAGTTCCGTCTAGGTGTGTGCAATTCCACCTTTAGTTAAGTTATTTTCAGTTCCATCTTGTCCCTTTTGCTGACTACTTAATAGTACAAGCTGAATTGGTGGGAATTAATATCAGCAAACCTGAAAGCAACATATTCTACGGTGGCGTAGCGGTAGAGCTGCTGCAGTACAGTGCCCGAGACCCGGGTTCGATCCTGACTATCGGTGCTGTCTGGTCAGAGTTTGTCCGTTCTTCCCGTTTCTCCGAGATCTGTGGTTTCCTCCTACACTCCCAAGAAGTACAGGTTTGTAGGTTAATTTGCTTGGTATAAATAAATTGTCCCTCGTGTGTGTGTGTAGACTAGTATTAATGTGCGGGGATTGCTGGTCGGCACGGACTCAGTGGGCCCTCGGGCCTGTTTCCGCGCTGTATCTCTAATTTAAAGTAAAAAGTAAAATTGGCAGGTATACTGTCTAACATCTGCAGAGAGAGAAACAGCTGACATTTTAGGTTTATGATCTTTTGTCAGAAATTACTTTTGTAAAAGCGTTGGATGTGGCATAGAATTTTCTTTGAGCTGGGTTGCATTGATGTTGTTGTGGCTCTCAAAGATTTCTCATGCACATGATCTACACAAATCACCCCGTACACTAACACTTTTTTCTCTCTCGTCTGTTATATTGTTAACAGTGTTCTAGGTTTACATATTCTGTTGTGGTGCGGCAAGTAAGAAATTCATTGTATTATCTGGGACATTTAAAAATAACACATTCTTGATTCTTGGCACTACGGACAATTTACAGTTTTTTAACAAAGCCAATAGACCTAAAATCCTGTAGATCTTTGGAGTGTGGGAATAAACCGGAGCACCCGGAGAAAACCCACGCATGTCATGTGGAGAACGTACAAACTCAGTACAGACTGCACCGCCCGCAGTCAAGGTCTCTGACCCTACCGCTGTGCCACCGTGCCATGATCTAAGGTTATTTGTCAGGAAACGGTATTATGGTTTATTCAAAATAAAGTCTGCGGCATTATAACTTGAAATGCTAGTGCGTGTTGATAAATCCAGATGGTTATTAATAAGGAAAAGCTGCTTCTCGCCATATGGGCTTGGATATTTGTTTGACAATAATGCTCACCTGAGTTGCTGAATGTTATGGAGTGCGACAAGTACTGCTTTAGGGCATCTAGCACGACAGCCACGGGTTTTGCTCCAATTTCTCTAGGTAACCTGAACACATCTTCCCCCAAATGGGATGCACATCCTTAAGCACTTCGACTTTAGTCTTTAATTCCCTGAAGGAACGGGCTACACCCAGGGGCCATTGCAAGGATGAACTATGTCCGGCAGCAACCATTACCTCACCGAAGCATAGAGTTTTCAGTCGATGTTTAACCAATTGTGTGATGGGCAAGTAGGCCAGGCATTGAAAGAACGTTAATTTATTTTTCATTTTTGGAGTATGTTTGCTGATATTATTTCCCAGCAATTCAGTTTGTATTTCAGAGGTCAGCAAAAGAAACACGCTATAATGAAATATTTTAAGTCAGGATGGAGTTGCACACACACTTGCATAGAATTGGCACACTAGCAGACCATTCAACGTAAGAGATCGACGTACAACAGTATGAATGCTGCAGAGTACTGCTACAGTCAAAGTATATGCAGATCAAGGCATGGATTAGAGTTTCACTGCACAGAATGACAATTGGCATCTCTAGCAGTTGTTGTTGGTATTTATACCCCCACCTACCCACCAACTCTCAAGCCCTGATTTTTCATTTTTGGAGTATGTTTCAATTTTCTCCTGAAATTTGCCTGGGCAGCACAGTGGTGCAACGGTAGAGCTGCTGCCTTACAGCGCCAGAGACCTGACTACGGATGGTGTTTGTACGCTCTACAACAGTATGAATGCTGCAGAGTGGGTTAACGTGTGGGTTTTCTCTGGGTTCTCAGGTTTACTCCCACATTCCAAAGACATACAGGTTTGTAGGTTAATTGGTTTTGGTAAAAATAGTATCTTGTCCCCAGTGTGTAGAACAGTGCAAGGTGATCGCTGGTCGGCACGGACTTGGTGGGCCGAAGGGCCAGTTTCCACGCTGTATCTCTAAAATCTAAAATAAAATATCTCTAAAGTCTTGGAGTCTGCTCTTTAGAGGGGATGTGATGTACACTCTTCCTAGTGTTCCTAGATTTGTATCACAAAGCACTTCTGCCAGCTCAGAATTCCGCTACTTATGAAGTACTGTAATATCAGAAATAGGAAAGTCAATTTTTATTTTTCAAGATCCCCAAAAGCAACAGTGAAATAATGGCCTGTCTAGTGATGACACAAGGAACTGCAGATACTGGAATCTTAGCCAAACACAAAGTGCTGGAGGAACTCAACAGGTCAGGCAGCATCTGTGGAGGGAATGTACAGGAGACATTTCAGGCCGGCACCCTTTTTTCAGACTGATTGTTTGAGGTTTTGGGGGGAAGCTGGAAAAATGAGGCGGGGGTGGGACAACGTGTAGAGTCAAGGTCAAAACATGATCAAAGAGCAGGAACGCAGCAGGAGTCACAGAGGCACAAACCTCCACTTGGAGAGAGGAGGCCTTCCTCGAAGTACTTGGATGAGATTTAGCAGTGAAACAGTAAAATGGAGACACAGGAGCTGCTGATGCTTGTGATAAGTTGAGGGGTGGAAGCAGGCTCATAATGCCCCTTGCTGTTCTTCAAAGTGACTCCTGAGAAGGCAGAGGGGAACATTGTAAAGGCAACACCTTCTTCACTCTGCAATGAGGCGACATTGTAATATTGCTCATCCAACTCTTCAACGCTGCAAAAGATAATATTAGTTTAAGCTCATTTTTTGCTCGTATTTCCTTACAACATAGAATGAAGCCATTCATCCCATCGAGTCAATGCTGGCTCTCAGAGCAATCCCATCAGTACCATTCCTACATTTAATTGGCTGCAACTTATTCTCTGGGCAGATGGATATAGAGATGCACAGAATAGCAAAAAGGCCCTTCTGCCCATCATATCCATGCTACCCATTGTATCTATCTACACTAATCCCATCCACCAGCATTAGTTTATTGCACTCCATGCCATTGAAATACTGTGCAGGAAGGAACGACAGATGCTGGTGTAAACCAAAGATAGATACAAAATACTGGAGTTACTCAGTGGGTCAGGCAGCATATTTGGAACGAGAATCATCTAAAGAAGAGTCTTTTGCTGAAACGTCACCTATTCCTTTTCTCCAAAGATGTTGCCTGACCCGCAGAGTTCCACCAGCATCTTGTGTCTAACCTTTCAACAACTTAATTTTGGACGTCGGCTTGATGCGGCATTGACTGTTACTTGTCACTTATTAGCCCATTCCTGACTTCGTTTTGGATTTTGTTGGATGCTCCAAGTGTGGTCTGATCAACTTGTCCTGCTGTGCCTCGTGACATCCAAACACCTGCACTCAATGCCCCAACTGATGAAGGTAAGCACGCCAAAAGCTGCCTTCTCCACCCTGGGCCTGGGATATACAGGTTGGCATTGCCTGAAAATTATTTTATTTGTTTTAATTAAAAGGTCACCATGCCCCAATGTGCTGCTCGTGATGCAGACTTATGGAAGCTGACAGAACTAAACCCAGGTAAATTTCGCACTAATAAATCTTGGCAGGAAGTTCACCACCTTGTAAGAATATTCTGCTGCAAGTAGCGTTTCCCTGTTTTGTGTGGCTCCAACTGCGGAGAATATGTTCATCGAAGGCTAATGTCAGTCTGCAAAGGGATAAACTGCAGATGCTGGTTTAAACTGAAGACAGACAGAGACACATAAAGCTGCAGTGACTCAGCGGGTCAGGCAACATCTCTGGAGGAAAGGAAGAAGGGTCTCGACTCGAAACACCACCTATTTCTTTTCTCCAGAGATGCTGCCTGACCCGCTGAGTTACTCCAGCTTTTTGTTACTGTCTTCGCAGGCCACAGTCATCCTGCCTCATTAATTCTTGAAACCCTTGAGCATATTTAACATACTTTGAGAAAAAAAGACGTGTTATGGAGATGTGAAACTTTGGCAGTAATTAGAGCCTAATACTGTAAGTAGAATGTTGTTTCTTTCACCTTAATATTCGTCCCTTCATCAAATCTGCCTGGAAGCGTATTTACCCAGAAAATAGTTTCATTTGATATTGGGCTTATCCAGAAAGTGGTGGATCACATGAAAGATAGTTAGTTAGTACTGGACCAAGTGCAGACCCGTTGGGTCTGTTCCCCCAACGTGCGGTTGTGGGGGGGGGGGAAGGGAGGCGGAGGGAGGCGGCATGCAGCATCACACACACTAACTCCCCCCCCCCCCCACCCTAATTACCCCCACGCTAATATTATTACTCCCCTTGATATTATATTAATAGCCCTTATAAGAGAGGTAGGGGAGGGGAGGGGGGAGGGGGGATTAGAGAGAGGGCAGAGGGAGAAGGGGAGAGAGAGAGAGAGGCAGAGGAGAGAGGGGTAGGGAGGGGGGTGGTGGGGGGAGGGGGGGAGGGGGGTGAGGGGGTGGGGGGGGAGGGAGAGGGAGGGGGAGGGAGGGTGGAGGGAAGGGAGGGTAGGGACTGTGGAGGGGGGAGGGGGGGGTTTAGGGGGGGAGGGGAGGGGGGGGTGGGGGAAGGAGAGGGAGGGGGGTGGAGGGAAGAGGGAGAGAGGGGGGGAGAGAGGGGGGTGCTGAGTGAGGGGGAGAGAGAGGGGGTGAGAGGGGGGGGGGGAGGGGAGGGGGGAGAGATGGGGAGCAGGGAGGGGGGGGTGGTGGGGGGGGGGAGAGGGGGTGCTGAGAGGGGAGGGGGGGTGTGGGGGTGGAGGGGGAGGGTGGGGAGGTGGGGTGTGGGGTGTGGGGAGGGTGGGGGAGGGGGAGGGGATGGAGAGGAGGAGGAGAAAGAGGGGAGAGAGAGAGAGAGAGAGAGAGGGGAGGGGGAGAGGGGGGAGAGAGGGGAGAGGGGGGTGGGAGAGGGGAGAGGGGGGGTAGGGGGGGGGAGGAGGGGGGGGGGGGGAGAGAGAGGGAGAGAGGGGGAGGGGGGGGGGGGGGGGGGGGAGAGGTGGGGAGAGAGAGAGAGTGCCTTTTTACTTCAATCCAAACCCCCCAAACAACCATTTTTAGGCAGTGCCTTTTTACTTCAAACGAACCATATTTTCATTTTCAAACCACATTAAGGGCCCTCACAGTTGAGTAGACATGTGTTCAGTGTTATTCAGAGAGACGTGACCTCCATCTTGCAAAGACTGATTGAGGCACACCACTTCCTGGTTTTAAAGTCCCTCCCCCTCCCTCCAGCAGGGGCAGCAGAGAGAATGGTGATTTTTTAAAAAACATTAATATGTCACGTCTCTCTGATTTTTAATCGATGGGAAAAATCCTCTGGTCCAGGAAGGCAGACGTGGGCTCTGAGTGAGGTGGCCAAAAATGATGGCCGTAGATGGCGGCGTTCTCTCGGCAATCGCAGCACAGTGGGCCAAAAGCGGTCAAGATCAGACTTTTATTAATATATATAGATTGACTGTGGTGGCTGATGCAGATTGCTCAACTCTTTGTACTGTCTTGTGTGGAGCAGGCTGTGTCCCTCTCAGCTTTTAAAGATCTAGTATCTTGCTTGTTAATCTTTTTGAAATTCCGGAATAATGTCAAGTTTTATTGCATTTTGTTGCCGATTACAGCCTGCTAATTCCCTTCCCTTCGCTGTGCAACATATTGTTCAAATATTTTAATGTTTCAGAAACAATTGGTCAGGTACATGGATAGGACAGGTTTAGAAGGATATGGGCCTTCTATCTCGAAGGATACATTAGTCCCGGGCAGGTGGGACGAGTGTAGATGGGACATGGTGGACGGTGTGGAGAAGATGATCCGAAGGACCTGTTTTCACGCTGTATGACTCTCACGACTCTGCTATCATTCATTCACAAGAAACATTATTTTGGATTTAAGTACCAATTTACTTTGACATCGAGTCAGAGTCATTCAGCGCGGAAAAGGCCTTTCGGTCCAACTTGTCCATGCCGACCAAGATGCCCCATCTATACTAGTTCCACCTGCCTGCGTTTGGCCCATGGCCCTCCAAACCTTTCCTATGCCTGTCCAAATGCCTTTGAAATTACTTGCTTTTCCAAAAATGAATAAAATGGCTTCAGCGGAGTCAGGAGATAAGGCAATGTACAGTGATTGTTATTTTGATAAACTGCTCTTTTAATTGCATTTACGACTAAAGTGAAGACAGAATTCATTCCAATGTTTTATTTGTTGGGAAAATGGACACAAAATGCTGGAGGAGCTCAGCGGGTCAGGCTGCATCTCTGGAGAAAAAGGATGGGTGAGGTTTCGGGTCGAGACCTTATTCAGACGGAATGTTTTATTTATGGGATTTGATGTGGAAGCATGTAGAATAAAGAATGTTATTGTTTGCAAGACCATATGCATCATATCAGATGTCAAACCGCCAGTAACATTCCAGGGCTTTGAACGCAATAGAGAAAAATGTATTTTACCTCTGTATCCTGTCTCCAAGAAGTTTTCATTTGGGTGGCAGAGATCCCACTGGTTAATAACTAATCTGACATTAGGCATGATTTAAGGGAATCGGGGCTAAGATGTAAAGTAAAAATCCTTTTCCTCTGATGTCAGCCACTCTCCCACCACACTGGTTTGACATTTTTTCTGATTACATTTATTCTACTGACCGTTAAGTTCAAGAAGGGCTTCTTCCCAACAACCATCGGGCTCTTAAATACTACACAACACTAAACCTCAACTATGAACCTCTATGGACTGTCTTTAGTTGCACTAAGGAGTTTGAGGATTTTTTTGAGCTGGAATTGCGGTTATTAATTTATTGAATGTTTGGTTATTATATCTTTATCATTGTATTGTGTTTGCAGGCCTGACAAACTGCTGTAACTAAGAATTCTATTGTTCCATTGTCGGTACAAATGACATTGGAACACTTTTGACTTGATCTAGGCTTGATTCTTACTGATCTTTTTGATTGAGATCCAATCATCTCCCCTTCTCACAAGTTTGTAGCTTTGCTTTTGTTCTTTAAGAGGCAAAAATAGTTGGCCAAATATATTTTGTGTAGCGGGTCCGAAAGCATAGAGATCAAGTAATTGGGTTAACACCCTATTTCCACTCTGTATGTCTAAAGTCTATGTGAGTTTGAAATACAAATACTTAAATAAAGTAGTATCAGTAATGGTGACCATGAAACGAGTGCACCACTATTGTGAGAATATATTTGGTTTACTTATGGAAGAAATCTGCTGCCCTTCATTGAGCTGGCAATGTATGTACCCCTGGACTCCACAACGTGGCTGCCCATTAATAGCACTTTGAAATGGCCCGGGCAGAAATGCTACTTGAGAAATATACAGGGTTTAACATCTCCATATTCTGCTATGTTCGAAGAAGATCCATGATCTTCTATACTTGATTGAAAGAATGCAAAATTATGAGAGGCATAGAAAGGGCAGACACTTGGAACTTTTTTGCCAGAGAGGAACTATCAAAGATAAGTTGGCATAACTAAGTTCTTAAGTGATAAGATCAGATTTAGGCCATTCGGCCCATCAAGGCCACTTTCCCTCAACCCATATCTCCTGCCTTCGCCCCATAACCCCTGACACCCATACTAATCAAGGTGAGAGAGGCAAAGTGTAAAGGCAATGGACAGGGCAAATATTTATTTACACAGATGGTGGTGGGTGCTTGCAACCTGTTGCCAAGGGTGCTGGTGGAGGCAGATGCGATAGTGGTGTTTGATAGGTTTTTAGATAGGCACATTGAAATGCAGAGAATGAAGGGATATGGGCAGATAGATGAAAGTTTCTCTTGGCATCGTGTTTGGCACAGACTTTGTGGGCCGAAGGGCCTGTTCCTGTGCAGTACTTTCCTATCTGTATATATTTAACTGCTGGGGAAAATATACACTGAAGTTCAAGATAAACAATAAAAGTTAAACTGAATGGGCGTTGGACTAATGTTGTGCGAATCACAATCTGCCAATTTAGAGTCACAGAGTCTTACAGCATGGAAGCAGGCTCTTCAGCCCAACTAGGCCGAACAACATGGCCCATTTACACCAGCCCCACCTGCCTGTGGCCCACTAAACCTGCCCCATCCATATATCTGTCTAAATGTTTCTTAAACATTGCGATCGTATCTGCCTCAACCATTGGCCTCAGCAGCACGTTCCAGGCACCCATCACCACTCTCTCTCTGTAAAGAAAACGCTACCTTTATACTTTTCCTTTCTGACCTAAAACCTATGCCTTCTCATCTTCGACATTCCACCCTGGGAATTCTCACAACCTTCTGTGTGAGTCTGTAATTGTTGGACCTATAATCAAGGAATAACAGCAATGCCATTTAAAAAAATAATAATTTTGGTTTCATAAATGCATGTGATAGGAGCAAAATTAGGTGTCTCGGCCCATCAAGTCTACTCCGCCATTCAAACATGGCTGATCTATCACTCCCTCTCAACCCCATTCTCCTGTCTTCTCCCCATAACCCCTGACACCCGTACAAAATAAGTTAACTTTGTATTCAGTTAATCAGTATTCAGTTAATCAGTATTCAGTTAATCTCCAAATTCATTGCCAATTCAACCTCCATTTTTGTATTTGCGGTTGTAACATTACTGAGGGCGGGTAGAGCTGCTGTCTCACAGCTCCAGTGACCCAGGTTGAACCCTGACTTCTAGCATTATCCATGTGGAGACTGAAGGTTCATCTTGTGACCTTATAAGTTTCCTCCTGTACTCCGGTTTCCTCCCATATCACAAGGATATGCAGGTTAGTAGATCAATTGACCACTGTAAATTGGCCTTTATATGTTGTGGGAATGGTGGCAAATAAAATGGGATTATGAAGGATTAGCGCAAATTAGATGCCCAGCAGGGGCAATGTGGGCTGAAGGGCCAGTTTCTCTGCTGTGTGACTCTATTTTGCACGAACAGTGAGTTTTTCAGGGGTACAATTCCAGTGAAGATACTTTTGGGCTGCTAACCCAGTGACTTGGACCAATGATCTAACCTCTCTGTCATTGTTTAATTCAGGGAATTTATTTATTCAATGTGCAATGTTAGAGCTAGTGTTGATAATGGTCTGAAGAAGGGTCCTGACCTGAAACGTCATAGAAACATAAACATAAACATAGAAACATAGAAATTAGGTGCAGGAGTAGGCCATTCGGCCCTTCGAGCCGGCACCGCCATTCAATATGATCATGGCTGATCATCCAACTCAGTATCCCGTACCTGCCTTCTCTCCATACCCCCTGATCCCCTTAGCCACAAGGGCCACATCTAACTCCCTCTTAAATATAGCCAATGAACTGGCCTCAACTACCCTCTGTGGCAGAGAGTTCCAGAGATTCACCACTCTCTGTGTGAAAAAAGTTCTTCTCATCTTGGTTTTAAAGGATTTCCCCCTTATCCTTAAGCTGTGACCCC
Organism: Leucoraja erinaceus; assembly: GCF_028641065.1. Taxonomy (NCBI): domain Eukaryota; kingdom Metazoa; phylum Chordata; class Chondrichthyes; order Rajiformes; family Rajidae; genus Leucoraja; species Leucoraja erinaceus. Next base: position 19,133,192 of record NC_073406.1, on the reverse strand, counting down.
TTGTCCTGGACTTCCCTAACATCGGGAACAGTCTTCCTGCATCTAGCCTGTCCAACCCCTTAAGAATTTTGTAAGTTTCTATAAGATCCCCTCTCAATCTCCTAAATTCTAGAGTGTATAAACCAAGTCTATCCAGTCTTTCTTCTTAAGACAGTCCTGACATCCCAGGAATCAGTCTGGTGAACCGTCTCTGCACTCCCTCTATGGCAATAATGTCCTTCCTCAGATTTGGAGACCAAAACTGTACGCAATACTCCAGGTGTGGTCTCACCAAGACCCTGTACAACTGCAGTAGAACCTCCCTGCTCCTATACTCAAATTCTTTTGCAATGAAAGCTAACATACCATTCGCTTTCTTTACTGCCTGTCATCTGTCTATTCCCTCCACAGATGCCGCATGACTTGGTGAGTTCCTCCAGCACTTTGCGGTTTTTTTTTGCCTCAGAATGCAGCATCTGCAGTTTCTTGTGAGTTGACAGTGGAATTATTTAATTTAAACTTGAGATACAGCGCAGAAACAGGTTCTTCGACACACTGAGTCCGCTAAGACCTACAATCACTCCAGACACTAGCACTCTCCTACACTCTAGGGAAAATTTACAATTTTACCAAAGCAAATTAACCTACAAACCTGTATGTCTTTGGAGTATGGGGGGAAACCAGAGCTCCCAGAGAAAACCCACGCAGTTACAGGGAAAATGTACAATTATACATACAGACAGCACCCTTAGTCAGGATCGAACCCGGGTCTCTGGCACTGTATGGCAGCAAGTCTACCCCTGTGCCACCATGACGCCCGATAGTTTTGTTAAAAAGCACCTGGGTCTTTAGAGAAATAAATCTCTCAATCTTTTCATCACAGGAAATCCCAGCATTGACTGTTCACCTCTGCACCATTCGTCCCATTCCCGTTTGCAGGATTTTACAGCCTGCAAATATTGTCTGTATTATTTACAGGTCACACACAGTTAATTGTGCAGAGTTTTGCAAAGTTCTGATTTGAAAACCAAAAAAATGCAAGTTCTTTCATCATATAAATAGTGCAACGTTGAAGTACAAGTTTCAGATGAAGTCAGAATCCATGCTCAAATAAATCTCTCTGCCCGTCTAATTTTTCACTGTGTTGGACTGTCTACTGGTGAGGGGGTTCATCGTGATCAGAGTGTGACTGTGACTGTCTGCTTTGAGCTGAAGCTCTTTGCACGAACCTCTTACAGATTGCAATTGAGTCTTGCCAAAAGGTTGAAAATTGCTGGAATATGTGACCACTGAATATTTCCAGTTTTTTTTATTTTTCTTTTGAAAAATTGGAATCAACCTCAAAAATTATTTTATATATATTATTTATTTTTAGTTCGAGAAATATTTTAATACATATATATGGAAAAAAATGAACCCAGTAACCAGCTGAACGAAATGCTCTAGTGGGTTAAGTTTCTGACCAGACTACATGATGTTGCTTTCTACAGAGGGAAGCTGATGAATAATCTCTGTCTGCAGCTTGCTGGAAGTGCAGAGGCAGTTCTGTGTGTGCAGTCTGGTGTAGTTGATGGGAAATGTCAGTACAGGGCGTCTTTCTCTCTCTCTCTCTCGTTCGCTGCAGTCTGCTGCAGTTTGATGGCAGCTGTCAGGAGACACGACCCGTCCCCTGGGTCGCTCGTTGCCGCAGGCCAAAGACGAACAAGGCGTCTCACTAATTGAAACGTGTCGGCGGCTCCATTGACGTCTGAAGCTCACATTTCAGGGCACTCGGAGACCACAAAGCTGATTTCTCATCCTTTCGGACGCGGCAACAAAAAAAAAATCGATGCAAAGGCAGGACGGCCAAGGGAACGTAATGTGTGTGTGGTAGCGTGTTTGGTGAATATACACGGTACAGTCACAAATCAGTCTCTTTAATATGTTTAGATGCAGGGAGAACTGGCCATATTTCACAGCTTATTTCAAAGCAATTATACATGATTTGTTGACTACATTTTATACAATTCCAACTAATTGCAGATAAAGTGGAAATAGCACCAAAAAAGCACAATGCAGATTAATTTGCAAACCTTAAGATTAAAAAAAAGTCTTTACAAGTCTAAAAACAATTTTAAATGATTTTTAAAAGGTTTAAAGGTTTTCAAAAAAGGTTTAAAATGGTTTAAAATAAGGTTTTATAAAATATTTTAAGTAAGGTTTTCAATAAGATTAAAAATAGTTTTAAAAAGGTTTTAAAATAAGGTTTAAATTAAAAAAATGGTTCATAGCAAGATTTTTCAAAAAACATTTTCAAAAGTGGTTTAAAAAAAGTGTTTACAAATGAAACATTGCACATTAAACATTGCCTCCACTTCATCCCCAAATTGTGCTTCCCGCCACCTCCCCTAGACACGCGGCAAACAATCGTGTTGGTGCTCACTAAGCGGGCGAACAGCAGATAATTGCCTGATGTATGTGTATGTGTGAGAGGCTTGTGTTGTGATTCCCCAAATCCCCCTGTGACTCAAGAGGCACAGCTATCTTTTATTGTACAAATTATAGGCAAAGTAGGAAGAGGATCTGCAATGGGATCAAGCCCCCACCCGCTTGTCCTGGCTCCCATCTCTGTTTTCTTTCCCTTTCCTAAAATTCCAGAGTCAATGTGCCCTTGACGCCCTGAGGAGTAGTTAAGTACTCCTCCGTGACGGAACACTTAAAGAGACAGAGTTAGGCTGCTCCAAAAACTCTGCAGATGCTGGATATCTGAAATAAAATCAGGAAATGCTGCAGAGATACTCAGCGGATATTGGGGAGAGAAATAAAAGTCACCATCCATGGTTTTTCCATCTCAATCAATGATGGAACCTATTTCTTGCTGCCTGACCTGCTGAGTTACTCCAGCATTTTTGTGTTCATCTTTGGTGTGAACAAGCATCTACAGTTTCTTCCTGCACAATGACAAAACCTATCAGGTTCTGAATGAGTAGGACACAAAGTACTGGTGTAACTCAGTGGGTCAGGCAGCATCTGTGGTGGACATGCAGAGGTGATGTTTTGTGTCGAGACCCTTCTTTAGAACAGTGTGGCATCATAATAAAGAGGGTGTCCATTTAAGATGGGATTTCTTTGCTGAGGGGGTCATAATTGTTTGAGTTCTCTGATCAAGAAAATATGTTCTCTCAAATTGTGCCTGTCTCCCTGAGTTACTCCAGCATTTTGCGTCTTTCGTTGGTAAATCAGCGCCCGCAGTGCCTTGTTTCTCCATCTCGAACAAGTCAAAATAGATCCTGGAGGATGAGTGTCATGCATTATTTTAAAAATCAGAAAGGATATGGAAGATTTGGAGCGGGTGTAGAAGAGAATTACCAGAATGGTGCCTGGATTTTGGGGTATTTCCCACCCTTTGAAGAAAGCTAATGGAATGTTGGCCTTCATAACAAGAGGATTTCAGTATAGGAGCAAAGAGGTTCTTCTGCAGTTGTATAGGGCTCTGGTGAGGCCACATCTGGAGTATTGTGTACAGGTTTGGTCTCCTAATTTGAGGAAGAACATCCTTGCGATTGAGGCAGTGCAGCGTAGGTTCACGAGATTGATCCCTGGGATGGTGAGACTGTCATATGAGGAAAGATTGAAAAGACTAGGCTTGTATTCACTGGAGTTTAGAAGGATGAGGGGAAAATCTTATCGAAACATATAAAATTATAAAAGGACTGGACATGCTAGATGCAGGAAAAATGTTCCCAATGTTGGGCGAGTCCAGAACCAGGGGCCACAGTCTTAGAATAAAGGGGAGGTCATTTAAGACTGAGGTGAGAAAAAACTGTCACCCAGAGAGTTGTGAATTTATGGAATTCTCTGCCACAGAGGGCAGTGGAGGCCAAGTCACTGGAGGGATTTAAGAGAGAGTTAGATAGAGCTTTAGAGGCTAGTGGAGTCAAGGGATATGGGGAGAAGGCAGGCACGGGTTATTGATTGGGGACGATCAGCCATGATCACAATGAATGGCGGTGCTGGCTCGAAGGGCCGAAGGGCCGAATGGCCTCCTGCACCTATTTTCTATGTTTCTATGTATTAGCTATAAGGCGGGGATGGACAATGTTGGATTGTTTTTTTCTGGAATGCCAGAGGTTGAGAGGAGACCTGATAGAGGTATATAAAATTACGGGAGGCATAGATAGGATAGATAGTCAGAACCTTGTTCCCAACGTGGAAATGTCAAAGACTGGAGGGTATAGATTGAAGGTGAGAGGGGCAAAGTTTAACGGAGATGTATGGGGCAATTTTTTTTGTTACACAGAGTGGTGGGTGCCTGGAATGCACTGCCTGGGATGGTGGAGGAGGCAGGTATGATAGCATTTACAATGCTTTTAAACAGGGCCATGGAGGGTCACAGATCATGTGCAGGCAGTTGGGATTAGTGTGTTTTGGTACCATGTTCGGCCCAGAGATTGTGGGACACATGGCCTGTTCCTGTGCGGTGCTGTTGGAGGTTGCTGAGACAGAGTCATGGTCTGCTGCAGGGAATGGGAAATAAGCAACTAGTTCTAATATCAGATCAGCCACGATCTTATCAAAAGGCAAAACATATTTGTGCAGTCTGCTTCTATTTCTCACGCCACCATAATTATATGGAGCAAAAAAAACTTAAATTGTTCACATATGATGTACACTATTTGGCTCTGCTTGTCTGTGCCAGAGCTTCTGCTCCTCTGGAGCCTCCTCTGATATCCTTGATGTAAATCTGCTTTTGAAATTCTCCATTCACTTCCTTTCTTGTCCGGCATCAACACGTTTTCCTGAATCCCCCCCCCCCCCCCCCCCCCCCCGCCCCCTGAGGCACCAGTTTCCATGTCTTCACTGCTTTTTGGGTAAGGAAGTATCTTCTGAGTTCCCCACTCCTTTACTTGTTGACCTCTATGAAGGGTGGCACGGTGGCGCAGTGGTCGAGTTGCTGCCTCACAGCGCCAAGACTTAGGTTCGACCCTGACTACACAGAGTTTTGTACGTTCTCCCTGTGACCGCGTGATTTTTCTACTGGGTGGTCTGGTTTCCTTCCAGACTCCAAGGACGTACAGGTTTGTACATGAATTGGCTCTGGTAACGATCGTAAATTGGTCCGAGTGTGTAGGATAGTGTTAGTGTATGGGGATCACTGGTTAGCGTGGGCCGAAGAGCCTGTTTCCATGCTGTCTCAATAAAATATATTAATAATAATAATAATAAACTATTACGGACTCGAAGCCCAGACAAGGGGCAACATTACATAAAAATGCATTGCATATTAAAAAATATCATAAAATACATATAAAATCTTAGTATATCACTTATAAAAGCATCATAAATTATATATTAAAAAAAACAAAAAAAAACACAATACATGAATTAAAAATCCAGATTAAAAGAATGATCAATGTCCTACAACGAGACAACAATACCAGTGTCTCCACAGCTGGGATTCGTAGCGTGTGGTGCTAACCCTTATGTTTGACAAGGCAACAATAATTACATTTTTAGAGTCATTTATCCCGCAAATGAATTTATACATGTGATTTCTTAGTATAGCTTCTAAAGTACTGACTCCTGCAGCCACAAACATGTTACTAGCACTACACCATCTAGGTTTCCTTAGCAGTGTTATATGCCACCTTTAGTCTCTGCAAACTTGTTATCATTATTATTATTATTATTATTATTATTATTATTAAACTAAACTGAAAAACTCATCCTATAATAATGGTCTCCGATCATGCTGTTGCTCACGTGCAAACATTCACATAGAGAGTCATACAGCACGGAAACAGACCCTTTGGCCCAACTTGCCCCTGCCAACCAAGATGCCCCATTTACCCTAGTCCCACCTGCCCATGTTGCATATCCCTTTCCTCTTAATTTACCTGTCCAAATGGGGTGGGAGATTGCAACCTTCACGTGGTCCAACCTGTTTCAATTAATGCAATCAACCCGGCGTGCACAAACAAGATCAAATGGAACAAGTTGACCTTCAGCTCTAGGCTTTGCACACCATGTACATGGATAATAAAGGTTAAATGTTCTCTCTCCGTTATCAAATCCTTTCAGTATTTTCACCACCTCCGTTAGATCCTTCAGTTTCCAAATGGGAAAGAGACCCAATCTGTTCATTCTTTCTTGATCTATATATCCTCTTGTATCTGTAAACATTCACTGCACCCTATCCATTCCCAATATATCATAGATTTAGTTTAGCTTAGAGCTGCAGCATGGAATCAGGCTCTTTGACCCACTGAGTCAAACGAACCATCCATCCCCGTACACACTGGTGCTATGTTATCTCATGTTCGCATACGCTCCCTATACGTGGGGCAATTTACAGAGACCAATTAACCTACAAATCCATTTGGGATGTGGGCAGAAACTGGAGCACCCAGAGGAAATCCATTCGGTCGCCAGGAGAACATGCAAACTCCACGCAGACAGCACCCAAGGTCAGGATTGAACCTGGGTCGCTGGGGCTGTGAGGCAGTAGCTGTACCAGATGCGCCACTGTGCCGCCTGGTGTGATAACATGATAATCAGATCTGTATGTCATCCACTCAGCATGTTTAACCAGAGCTCCAATACAGGTTCAGCATGACTTCCTTAATTTTCTATTTGATTCATCTCGAGCTAAATCTAGTGCATGGTCCTCACAGCAATAAATCTGCAATCCCAAAATCAATGTTCTAGCCCTGGTTTAAGCCACATATTTACTTTTGTGTTTTAGAAATTAAGATGGACTTGCTTTTATAAAGATGCTGCTTCACCTGCTGACTATTTCTTGCATTTTCTGTCTTTACTGCACTCCTTAACCTCCACGTATGTCTTCAGAAAACACTAAATAGATCCAATTAAGTATCGTTTAGGAAGGAACTGCAGATGCTGGTTTAAACCAAAGATAGACTCAAAATGCTGGAGTAACTCAGTGGGACAGACAGCATCTCTGGAGAGAAGGAATGGGTGATGTTTCGCGTCGAGACCCTTCTTAATTATCCAATTAAGTATCGTTCAGTTTGGTCTCTGTGGCTATTTGTTGATTTACTGTACTTGGGTATGACCTAGCAGATATCTTGTATAACCATCCCAAATTGGCCCTCCAAGCCATCTCAGGGGACAGAGAAAGGTCATCAGTGATAGGAGCAGAATTAGGCCATTCGGCCCATCGTCTGCTCCACCATTTAATCATGGCTGATCTATCCCTCCTCCCTGTAGATTGGTAACTTCTAACTAACCAATTGTATTGTTTGTTAGTAGAAGTTCCGCCTACTATGCAGTTTATATTATCTGGTCTGCTTAAGTAATTAGTGTGCATAGCTGCTAGTTTACTGTAGCACCGTGCAGAAGAATGCTGTGAACGAACTTTAATAAACATGTGTTGTACCTTGTCGTACGTGTGACTCAACCCATTACATGGTGTCAAGAAGTAGTTTCTTACCCATCCCGTTTAAGTTTATCGGGTTTTATTTCATTCTAACTGTTGTTTTATGTGCCTGTTATCTCCGTCAAGGCAAATTTATCTTGCTGTCCTAGCCCTCTGACCTTTGACTCTGATATCGCCAAACAATGGCGCCTTTTTGAGCGCGACTACACCCACCACTATCGCAACGATCTGCCAGAGGTATGTGCCTCCGTACTCTTAAACCTTGCTGGCCCTGAGGCAATAAAGCATGCGGATCATTTTACTTTTGCGCCTGCCTGCTGTTTTAGACCTCACCAATCTGGTTCTGGTGCCTGCAGAAACAATTGATGACCCTGGTATTCTACTTGCAACGTTCAGACAGCTATGTGACCTCCCTTGAATTCTATAATCGAACGCACCAAGATTTCTACTCGTTTCCAACAGCAGGACGAACCCATTGAGTGTTTTTTGAGCGACTTAAAGCACGTGGCTGTGCGCTGTCGTTTTGACCTGATCTGCGACAAACTCGTTGGAGCTATGCTCAGTGACAAAGTGAGAGACGAACTGCTTCGTAACACTGAACTGACTCTAAATCAAGTCGAACACGCCTGCCAGATTGCTGAGATAACGGCTTCTCACACAAGGTCTGTAACCTCTGGACAGCGCTCCCAGTATAGTGTCAACCTTGCTGATACTTCCTATGGTAACAAGCCTTCACAGCCTTCCCCTCCCTGGCAGCAACAGAGGTCTACTGCTCGGTGCCCTAATTGTAACAATTCTCATGCTCCAGTTCGAGAAATCTGTGTTGCTTAAGGTAATATTAAGGTAAAACTACTGTAGGAAATGTAACCACTTTGCAAAATGTTGCCGTTCCCGTGCGACTCGAACTGTCCCAAGAACAAATGTGCACCTGCTAAAACATGAACCTATTGATAATGAAAACCAAGAGCTGGATGCACCATCCCCCACTCTCCTCTCTGAAAGCCAAGATAATAGTTCAGATTCATTCCTTCCTCCTTTCCTCTAATGAGCAACTCGACCCTGAAGTCACCATGATTGTTAATAACAACACTGCCATCGCTAAGATTGATACCGGAGCGAAGTGTAATGTCATTTCTTTATCTGAATTTAAAAGAATACGTAATGCTGAGCATGTTGAAAAAGCTTCGGCCACGTTAGGTGCCTACGGGGGTGAGGTTCTGCACCCACTTGGAGAAACTGATTTGAACTGCATCATAGACTCGCGGTCTCATACCCTTACGTTTTTTTATCATCCGATGGGAATCTGCAACTCTGCTTGGTATCAATACATGCCACGATCTGGGCCTAGTTTCCTTTGGCCCAACTCTTTCTCACCGAGGGCCCCACTCAGCAGATACTCTCACAATATAAAGAATTGTTTAACAATGAGCTTGGTAAGCTGCCCCTAAAATACAATATCGCCGTTGATCCCCAAATGACTCCCGTGGTCCGAGCTCCACACCATCTTACGCATGCCATGTGCGACAGAGTACACAATGAGCTCCAGCGGATGGTCACCCTGGGTGTCATAGTTACAGTTACTGACCCATCTGACTGGGTTTCCACTATGGCGGTTGCCATGAAAAAAACAAGGAAAAAATCTGCATCAACCCCAAGGACCTAAACACAGCAATCAAATGCCCACACTACCCTTTGTGAACGGTAGAGGAGGTTGCTGCACAAATAGGCAACGCATCCGTGTTCTCCGTTCTGGATGCCAAAAGCTCATTTTGGCAGATCCCGCTGGATCCAGACTCATCCAACCTTACTACGTTCGGCACTCCTTTCGGCCGTTACAAATTCCTGAGAATGCCCTTTGGCATTAACTCTGCCAGCGAGGTTTTCCAGTACTCAATGGAACAACTGTTTGTGGGATGTCCATGCACCATCATTGTTGATGACATTCTTGTTTACGGACACGACTTGGCTGAGCATGACGCTAATCTTAAGAGAGTGCTGGATTGTGCCAAAGATATTCAGCTCAAGCTCAATCCCCTGAAATGTAAGTTTCGGGTCCCGGAGGTTACCTATGTTGGGCATGTTTTCACTAGTGATGGTCTCAGACCGGACCCATCAAAAACTACTGCCATCAATGAGATGCTGGTTCCTACTGACGTTACGAGTTTACAAAGATTCCTTGGAATGGTCAACTACCTGGGGAGATTTATTCCCAACCTCAGCGATATATCTGCCACCTCCAGGAACAGACACACAAAGACACTGAATGGTCCTGGTATCCACAGCACCAAAGAGCTTTTGACATCGTCAAGTTGCAGCTGGCCAGTGCACCCACCCTCGCCTACTTCGCTTTAGAGCTGCCAGTGACACTCACAGATGATGTGGCCCAGCACGGACTTGGCGCTGCCTGCCTACAGACCACCACCGATGGCGACTACAAGCCTGTTGCATATGCTGCCCACACACTGACTGACACTGAACAATGTTACGCCCAAATTGAATAAGAGTTACTTGCAGTGGCTTGCCTGCACGAAATTCAAAGACTTTAATTTTGAGAAATCCGTGACTGCAGAAACAGACCACCGGGGTATCCACACCGCTCTGGCTCGCTGGTCACAAACCTGAACAAACCCATCCACACCGCTCCGGCTCGCCTGCAACAGATGATGGTGCAGCTGCAGCGCTTCAATTTCAACCTAGTCTACAAAATGGGCAAGGACATGCACATAGCTGACACGCTATCAAGGGCCCCACGCAAAACCAGCGAACAACAGCCCTCGGAACAGTTCTCAGTAATGAAGGTATCGTATGTTCCCACTGATTGCCTAAGCAGCCTGGCAGAGCACACGGCTGCTGACGAGACTTTACAATTGCTGTCTGCAGTCATCCGGCGTGGCTGGCCGGATAAACAACACAGCACCCCGTTCCCAACCCGCCCATACTTCCTTGTTCGCGATGAGCTGGTGCTACAGGATGGGATTATAGTCAAGGGTCACAAAGCAGTTGTCTCAGCCGTTCTCCGGGGACAAGTACCACGATGTCGTCGACAGGAGCCACCACGGTGTAAAGGCAACCTTACAACGGGCGCAGAGTATGTTTTACTGGCCTGGTATGACCAAGGACATACGTGAAAAAACTAAGCTCTGTGCCATCTGCAAAAGCCTAACGCCACACCAGCAGAAACAACCTTTACAATCTCACCCAGTTCCTCCTCTGCCATGGTCCACGGTAGCCACTGACATATTCGAATGGCATGGGAAACATTATCTGATTCTCGTCGACTCATATTCGGGCTGATTCGAAATCGACCTACACCAAACCATCGCATCTGAAGCAGTCATCCAGAAGTTGCAACTCCATTTCTCCATGCATGGTTCCCCTGTACGCCGCCTATTCAACAACGGCAGTCAGTTCACCGGTCAGCTTTTCAGAAACTTCGCTCAACGAGGAGACTTTCGACATATCACCAGCACCCCTGAGTTTCCGCAGTCCAACGGACTCGCCGAACGGGCTGTCCGAAGCGCTAAACAACTATTGGAGCGTTCTTATCTTGCTAAATCCGACGTCTACCTAGACTTGATCAACTTAAGGAACATTGACTATGATCCCATACTGGGTTCTCCAGCCCAACGACTGATGTCTCGCCAAACCCGTGCTGCCCTGCCCGTACCCCAGCAGCTGCTGCAGCCACAGGTCCGTTCGCCTCCCGCGGTCCAGAAACAACTACAAATGAAGCGCGATGCACAAAAACGATCTTTTGACAACTCCAGCAACCCACTTAAACCTCTCTCCAGTGGACAGGTTGTTCGGCTCCAAATCACCAAGGGCTATGGCCATCTGGGTCACTTCCACAGCCCTGCTAAAGAACCGCGCTCTTACCTAGTAAGCGCGGACGGGGGCATTTACAGATGCAACCGTGAACATCTCCTTCCTGTGAAGGAACCACGTTCTGCGGCTCTGTATCCAGATGTTTTATATACCGTCCCACTGCTGGGCTTACTGCTCCACAGACTGTGTCCCCCGCGGCCTCTCCATGGCGTTCAGCGCCCAGCCCGCCTATTTCACCACCTCCACCCGGCGGGTCTCCGGTGACGTCCCCGGCAACTTCCTCGATCACTTCACCGGTGAAAGGGGGAGATGCGGATTTATACCGCACAAGTGCCGGACGGGTCAGCAGGCCACCCCTTAGACACGGAGATTTTGTGTAATCAGCTATACTTCCCCATATGCGTTTCGGCTATTGTAGATTGGTTACTTCCTACTAACCAATTGTAGTGCTTGTTAGTAGATGTTCTGCCTACTATGCGGTTTATATTATCAGAAGTCTGCTTGAGTAATTAGTCTCAATAGCTGCTAGTTTACTGTAACACCATGTTGTGTGCAAACTTTAACAAACATGTGTTGTACCTTGACATAGGTATGACTCAACCCATTACACAACCCATTACACCCTAACCTCATTGTCCCGCCTTCTTCCCATAACCCCTTACACCCGTACTATACAAGAATCTATCTACCCCTGCTTTAAAAATACCCATTGACATGGCCTCCACAGCCTTCTGTGGCAAAGAATTCCACAAATATCAAGCACAATATTTTTATTGACACTGAGTTTGAGTTTAGTTTATTGTCACATGTACCGAGGTACAGTGAAAAACGTTTGTTGCGTGCTAATCAGTCGGCAGAAAGACAATACATAATTACAGTCGAACCATTTACAGTGTACAAACACATGATAAAGGGGAAAATCTGACCTTTCTGTCCTGGACTCCTCTACTGTCAGAGTGAGGTCCAACGCAAATTAGAGGAGCAGAACCTCATATTTTACTTGGGCAGTTTACAACCCAGCATTATGGATATTGATTTCTCGAACTTCAAGTAACCCTTGCTTTCCCGCTCTTTCTGTCCCTCCCCCACCCTAGTTCTCCGACTAGTTTCAATGTCCTATTGATTAATTTTATTGATTGTGTGTTTCCTTGTCACCTTCCCCATAGTTAACAATGAACCATTCTACATTTCCTTATCATCGTGTGCTTTAATATATCATTTTCACACCTTACTCCTCCATATCCCTAGGCCAGGTGGGGAACCTGCGGCCTAAAGGCTGCGTGCGGCCTTCAAGGCCATTAAGAGCGGCCTTTTGAATGAATCCAAATTTTGTAGAACAAATCTTTTTATTTTTATTAATATTTTTCTTCGTCAATTATTATTTTTATTTTAATCTTAAAATGAAGGTATTTAAAATACCAAAGAGTAAAAGAAGATTCAACTAAATAATCCTCCCCGACTGAAGGCCGCAATTAAAACATTAGTAAGTCATGAGGGCTATTTTAATAAAATAATGTACATTTTGAAGTATATCTAATTGTTGTCTCTTGGATGCGGCCTTATTAGATTACAGCTAACTTAATGCGGCATTCCAACATGAAAAGGTTCCCTACCCCTGCCCTAGACACTTCCCTGACTCTCGATCTGAGATGGGTCTCGACCAGAAACATCACTCATTCCTTCTCTCCAGAGATGATGCCTGTCCCGCTGAGTTACTCCAGCACTTTGTGTCTTATCTACTAATTTGAATAATGTTTGCTGGTCACCATTACTGTCGGTGAGTTTTCATTGTTGGTGTAGGTAGCTTGCTCAGTTTAAATTGCCCGTCCTCCACATGTCATTCAAATTCAGGTCCTGCTCTCTGGATCTTTGTCCAGTAATCAACATTAATGCTACCTTGGAGACAGCACGGACAAGTTGCCTCCCACAAAATCCCACGGCCAACAATGTGATAATGGCCAGTACAGGAAAGGAGATAGAGAGCTTAGGAGCGGGGTGTCGAGAAAACAACCTCTTCCTCAACGTCAGCAAAAAGAAGGAGCTTGTCCTCGGCTTCAGGAAGCAGGGCGGTGTACACACCCCTGTCTGTATCATTGGTGCTGATGTGGAGATGGTTGAAACTTCAGGTTCCCTAGTGTAAGAATTATCAACATTCTCTCCATATTGACACTCCAAACAAGAAAGCCTTTAGACTTTACTTTAGACTTTAGAGATACATCGCGGATATAATCCCTTCGGCCCACCCCATCCGCGCTGACCAGGAATCACCCCGTACTCTAGCAATATCCTACTCAGTAGTAACAATTTTCAATTTTAACAAACCCAATGAAATTAAAAACCTGTAATGCCAGGTTGATTGCATTCGTCGAAACAGGGCGGACCACGTGAAGGTTGCAATCTCCCACCCCCCTCCCGTCAGGCAGAGGTACAAAAGCTCAAAAGCATGTACCAGCAGATTCAAGAACAGTTTTTTTCACCATGTTGAACTATTGAACGTCCTCTGATATGCTTCGGATGAATTCCTGATCTCCCATTCTACCTCATTGCACCTCTTGCACTTTTTATATCAGCTCTTTTGCGGTAACAACACAAAGGGCTTGTCCCACTTTCACAACCTAATTCACGGCCTTTTGTACTCGTGGACATTTTTCATCAGGCTAGAAAAAACGGCCCGACCTACTTGATGCCACGAGTACCTACGACTAGCATCACGACCTATCTACGAACTACCTACGACCTCCTACGACCTTGTGGCGACCATGCTGCGAGTATGAGTCAGGGGCAAACTCAGCAGAGGTCGTGAATTAGGTGGTGAAAGTGGGACAGGCCCTTAAGTAACACCATATTCTGCATTGTTTTTCCCTCTTGCACTATCAAGATGTACTCATGTCCAGTATGATTTCCCTGGATATCATACTAAAACAAGCTTTTTTCATTGTATTTTGGTACACGTGACAATAATAAGCCAATAATACGTTCAATAAATTATTGAATTGAGAGAGAAATGATTATTGGTCATGGCATCAGGGATAATTCTCCTGGCCTTTGAAATAACGCAATGGATTTTCTACATCTACCTTAGAGAGTTGTCAGGTCTCAGGTTCAATGTCACATCGAAAGGACTGCACTCCCTTGATGCTCTGGAGTGTCAGCCTGGATCTTGCCATTCAAATCTTTGAACCTACTGACTCACAGGTGCCAGAAGAACCCAATGCATTCGTAGATAACTCAACATCTAAATGATTACGGGCAGCACGGTGGAGCAGCGGTAGGGTTGCTGCCTTACAGCGCCAGAGACCCGGCTTTGCTCCTGACAACGGGTGCTGTCTACAGGCATTGTACGTTCTCCCTTTGACCATATGGGTTTTCTCCGGGTGATTGGCTTCCTAAGACGTACAGCGTTGTAGGTTAATTGGTTCAGGGAAAATTTAAAATTATCCCTAGTGTGTAGGATAGTGCTTGTGTACAGGGTGATTGCTGGTCGGCACAGACTCGGTGGGCCGAAGGGCCTGCCTCCATGTTGTATCTCTAAAGTCTACTAATTGGGATCCAACTAGGCAGGACAGAAATTGAGCAGAACAGTATATTTTTTTATTGATATTGGATTCAAAAATTAATTCTACAAGTAATTTTATGAAAAATTGATATCCATTGTGTTGTTATGATCAATGAAGTGATTTACATTGGACCATTAGTTTTCAGGACAGTTTGTATAGAACTATACAGTGGTGCAGCTGGTAGAGCTGCTGTCCCACAGCTCGAGAGTCCCAGGTTCGATCCTGACCTTGGGTGCTGCCTGTGTGGAATTTGCACGTTCTCCCTGTGAATGCATTGGTTTCCTCCGAGTGCTCCGGTTTCCTTCCACGTCCCAAAGACATAGTACGGGTTAGTAGGTTAATTAACCTTTGTAAAATTACCCCTAATGTGAGTGTGTCACATATGTCAGAATGCAGAATATGGTGTTATACATGGTGTTACAGTGGAAGTAAAACATTTTTAAAAGTGGATGGGAAAGTGTGATAACATAGAACTTGTATGAACGAGCGATCGATGGTTGGCATGGACCTAGTGGGCCAAGGGGCCCGTTTCCTTATTGTATCTTTCAATCGAACTTAAGATCCTTTCCTTTTTATCTTTTGGAAAACCGGGGATAAAAGGTCAAAGTGTGGTTCTCCTCCACCAACGATGTGCTGTCATTGTTACAGTGTTGGTGATGGGCCAACACTTTGCACAAAGAGGAATCTTTTACCAGGATAGAAATGCCAAAGGATAGAGGTCAGAGCTTTGCAGTGAGAGGGACAAAGTTTAAAGGGGATGTGCAGGGCACATCATTTACACAGAGAGTGATGGGTGCCTGGATTGCACTTCTAGGGCAGTTGCTGGAGGCTGAAACGATAGTGGGATTTAAGAGGCTTTCAGATAGTGGCATGGAAATGCAAGCAATGGAGAGATATGGATCATGCACAGGCGGATAAAATTTGGACTTGGCATCATGATTAGAGATCAGTTTAACTTGGCTTCATGTTTGGCTTGGACATAAGGTCATACATGAGAGAAGTAGAATTAGGCCATTCGGCCCATCAAGTCTACACAATTTAATCATGGCTCACCTATCTCTCCCTCCTAACCCCATGCTCCTGCCTTCTCCCCCTAACCTCTGACACCCGTACTAATCAAAAATCTATCAATCTCTGCCTTAAAAATATCCACTGACATGGCCTCCACAGCCTTCTGTGGCAAAGAATTCCACAGATTCACCACCCCTGACTATAGAAATTTCTGTCCATCTTCTTCCTAAAAGAAGGTCCTTTAATTCTGAGGCTATGACCTCCAGCCCTAGATTCTCCCACAAGTGGAAATGTCCTCTCCACATCCACTCTATCCAAGCCTTTCACTATTCTGTATGTTTCAATGAGGTCCCCCCCTCGTGCTTCTAATCTTGACGTTGTGGGTGGAAAGGCCTGTCCCTGTGCTGTACCATTCTGTGTAAGAAAAATTATAATTGTCACAAAAAGCAAAGCCCCTGGGATGTTGGGAATGTGAAATAAAACAGAAAATACCTTGCAGATCAAGCAATACCAGTGGGGAGATGTTGCAAGCTGAGGATCTTATCAGCCATGATCACAGTGAATGGCGGTGCTGGCTCGAAGGGCCGAATGGCCTGCTCCTGCACCTATTGTCTTTTGTCTATATTTGGGTTAAAAGTCAGGGGCAAAATGTGTGTTTGAATTTGCAGAGAAAGTGTGTGGTGAGGCGGTGGGTGGTGACACGGAGAATAAAATGGTTACACATGGCAGGAGTTACACATGGCATTGGTGTCAACTGATGTAGGATGGTTGAGACAAGTGAATGTAATAGGTTGGTCTGGGAAAGGTGCAAGTAAGAAGCGAGGGGACAGTCTGTGACCATTTGGTATGTTTTGGATATATGACAGAAATATAGGAATATATAGACGGGCTAGAGGTTTTAATCATTGTAAAAGGAGTGGGAATAATGAAGGGAGCAGGGGCATTCATCACTGAGAGCATCGCTATGGGAGAACTAAGAGGAGTATGGCTAAGCATAGTGTTGTCATATCGAGTTGAGTTGAGTTCATTATCGTGGACACGTCTGGTGAGGTGGAGGCACAGTGAAAATCTTACTTGAAGCAGCATCACAGGCATATAGAGCCAGACTACACACAAAACATCAGTGTCTAAAGCTCAGTAAAAGACAATGTTCTAAGGGGGGTCAGACAACATCTCTGGCGAAAAGGAATAGGTGACATTTTGGATCAAGACCCTTCTTCAGACTGAAGATAGCCACAAAATGCTGGAGTAACTCAGCGGGACAGACAGCATCTCTGTTGACAATGGGTCGACGTTTCGGGTCGAGACCCTTCTTCAGACCCGAACCGTCACCCATTCCACCTCTCCAGAGATGCTATGCTGCCTGTCCCGCTGAGTTACTCCAGCATTTTGTGTGTATATTTGATTTAAACCAGTATCTGCAGTTCCTTCCTACACAATGTTTTAAGGAGTTTGTAAGAGGCAGAGAGACCAAGGGAGGGTATTTCAGAGTTTAGAGGCATCAGTGGGCAGTATTCCATCCAGGAATACCAGAGGTATTGAGAAAGATCTTGCTGACGTCAGATCTGCCAATTGTATGGCATTTTAAATTATTTTATCCATTGGCTCCATGCACTGAACCCTGCCCTCTGTTTCTGATTTATATTCAGGTTAGTTTATTGCCATATACACCACCAGGTTGCAATGAAATCTCTTGTTCGCCTGAAGCGTAAAAGGAATGCATGATAAGATACAATAGTGAGTGCAAAACTGCAGAATGGTGCAAAGAGAGTGGTGCAATTTAAAATAGTGCATGAAATAGTGCTAGTTGGGGAGACCCAGTGGGGGGCCACTGGGAATGGGGAGGGATCCGGAGGGTGGGGGGCTGTGATCAAAGGGGGGAACGCGGTGGGGAACCACTGAGATCCGAGGAGGGACCCAGCGGGGAGCCATGGGAACAAAGAGGGGCCCAGTGGGGGGGGGGGGGGGGGGGGTAGCGCTAAGATCGAAGGGACAACAACGGTGGTGGGGGTGGGGGGGGGGGGTCATAACAAGAGGACTTGAGTATAGGAGCAAAGAGGTCCTGCTGCAGTTGTACAGGGCCCCAGTGAGACCACACCTGGAGTACTGTGTGCAGTTTTGGTCTCCAAATTTGAGGAGGGACATTCATGCTATTGAGGGAGTGAACCTACGTACGTTGGTTCACAAGGTTAATTCCCGGGATGGCGGGACTGCCATATGCTGAGAGAATAGAGCGCCTGGGCTTGTAAACTCTGAATTCTCTGCCTCAGAGGGGTGGAGGCTGGTTACTCTGGATACTTTCACGAGAGAGCTAGATAGGGCTCTTATAAATTGCGGAGTCAGGGGATATGGAGAGAAGGCAGGAACGGGGTACTGATTGTGGATGATCAGCCATGATCACATTGAATGGCGGTGCTGGCTCATTAAAATAACTACCACAGTAACGGCAACAGGTGGTGAGTGTGTGGAACAAGCTGCCAGAGGAGGTAGTTGAGGCTGGGACTATCCCAACGTTTAAGAAACAGTTAGACCGGTACATGGATAGGACAAGTTTGGAGGGATATGGATCAAGCGCATGCAGGTTGGGCTACTGTGTCAGGGACATGTTGGCCGGTGTGGCAAGTTGGGCAGAAGGGCCTGTTTCTACACTGTATCACTCTATGACTCTAAGTGAATGAGAACGTTAAAAGCAAGTATACATGACGGCACCTCCAGGAGAGGGGTGTGAATAGATGATGATTCAGGTGCTGGACAGCAATGGGGGAGAAACTCTTAAACCCCTGTCCCACGGTACGAGTTCATTCCAAGAGTTCTCCAGAGTTTGCCCTGATTCGAACTCGGAGATTTACGGTAATGGCCACTCGTCGGTACTCGGGGCTCTGGTGGACATTTTTCATCATGTTGAAAAATCTTCACGAGTCTTCCCGTGCTTACCTGCCATTAGCGAGTCTTCCCGAGTACCTGCCATTAGCGCTAAGAGATGTCCCCGAGCTCCGACGTACCCGCTACGTTCATTCTCCGTGCTTACCACGAGTTTGATTTTTTTAAACTCGGGAGAGCCCTTGGAATGAACTCGCACCGTGGGACAGGGCTATTAGTTGGAAAGGGCATTGTGCTTTTGGGCTCCTGTATCTTCTCCCAGAAATTGGGAGGGAGAAAAGGGAATGGCCAGGGTGGCAGGCATCCTTGGCAAAAACTTCCAGCCTTTCTGATGCAACACACCATGTAGACTGGATGAAAGGAATCGATGTGCAGGAAGGAACTGCAGATGCTGGTTTAAACTGAAGATAGAACAAAAATCTGGACTAACTCAGCAGGTCATACAGCATCTCCAGAAAAAAGGAATAGGTGACGTTTTTGGTCAAGACCCTTTTTCGGACTGCTTTAGCTCAATCTGAATACTGTAGTCCAATAAATATGTACATGTAACAAATACGTCAACTATCTATGTGAAGTCCTGCACCACTTGATGACACATGCACTAGATGGTGAGATGCAACATATTTTATTTATCAACCAAGTATTGAACCCTAGGTACACAAAAATGCTGGAGAAACTCAACGGGTGCAGCAGCATCTATGGAGCGAAGGAAAAAGGCAACGTTTCTGGCCGAAACCCCTGTTCTCTGCTGCTGGACATCGATACACTGAAAACGGTACAACTTTAGCTTGTTCGAACCAATGCATTGCACCTCCAAGCAAGTTGAATAATGCACAATTATTTTAATGCTCTTTCAATTAATATTTTTTTTCTCATGAAGGTTTTTTTCTGTAGTCCAGGTGTTTGCATTTGAAATAGGCGAATAACTAGTGTGTTTAGTGCCCTTCATTACAAAAGAGCCCACACTCCTGCCACGGTTCATCAGCTGGTGCGCTGCCGCTTTAAGGGCCTCTTATTAACAGGAAAGAGAAGCCAAGCCGTCAAATGGGGCTGCCCGGGGAGGGAAATGATTTTCCAGTTTGGAGCAGGTCATTGCGAGCCGCCGTACACAATTTATTGCTTGCCTTGGAGCGACAGCGCTGCGGCTCCAGGGCGGGAGCCAAGCGGGGAGGGAGGGAGAGGGTGCCGGCAAGGGGGTTCCCGACACACAACTAACTCCCTTCCTGCCTCCGCCACTGCGCTCCAAACTTAACCTCTTGCTTGCTGTTTTTCGAGGAAGGTGATTCAGTACACGACTGGATAATATAGAAACATAGAAATTAGGTGCAGGAGTAGGCCATTCGGCCCTTCGAGCCTGCACCGCCATTCAATATGATCATGGCTGATCATCCAACTCAGTATCCCGTACCTGCCTTCTCCCCATACCCCCTGATCCCTTTAGGCACAAGGGCCACATCTAACTCCCTCTTAAATATAGCCAATGAACTGGCCTCAACTACCTTCTGCGGCAGTGAATTCCAGAGATTCACCACTCTCTGTGTGAAAAATTTGTCCTCATCTCGGTCCTAAAAGATTTCCCCCTTATCCTTAAACTATGACCCCTTGTTCTGGACTTCCCCAACATCGGGAACAATCTTCCTGCATCTAGCCTGTGCAACCCCTTAAGAATTTTGTAAGTTTTTATAAGATCCCCCCTCAATCTTCTAAATTCTAGCGAGTACAAACCGAGTCTACCCAGTCTTTCTTCATGGAAAGTCCTGACATCCCAGGAATCAGTCTGGTTCACTACTACTTCACTATTCTATACTATACTATACTACTATACTATACTACACTATACTACTTCACATATTTCACTACTACTTTTTTTTTAAATTTCCAAATATGCGTTCATGATTTCATTGAACCACTCAGCCCATTGAATCCTGCTGTAAAAAGGTGGACATTTGGTGGGAAATTCATAGATAATGTTTTAAGGTCAAATTCAACCAAATAAGATCATGTTTCAGAAGGAACTGCAGATGCATGAAAATCGAAGGTAGACGAAAATGCTGGAGAAACTCAGCGGGTGAGGCAGCATCTATGGAGCGAAGGAAATAGGCAACGTTTGGGGCCGGCCCGCTGAGTTTCTCCAGCATTTTAGTCTACCAAATAAAATCATGGATATTAGGCAATAGACCATAGACAATAGGTGCAGGAGTAGGCCATTTGGCCCTTTAGGCTAGTACTGCCATTCAATGTGATCATGGCTGATCATCCCCAATCAGTACCCCATCCCTGTCTTCTCCCCATATTCCCTGACTCCGCTATCTTTAAGAGCCCTATCTAGCTCTCTGTTGAAAGTATCCAGAGAACCGGCCTCCACCACCTTCTGAGGCAGAGAATTCCACAGACTCACAACTCTCTGTGAGAAAAAGTGTTTCCTCGTCTCCGTTCCAAATGGCTTACCCCTTATTCTTAAACTGTGGCCCCTGGTTCTGAACTCCCCCAACATCGGGAACATGTTTCCTGCCTCTAGCGTGCCCAAACCCTTAATAATCTTATATGTTTCAATAATCTCATCCTTCTCACCCTCTCATCCTTCTAAACTCCAGAGTGTACAAGCGCTCCATTCTCTCAGCATATGACAGTCCCGCCCTCCCAGGAATTAACCTTGTAAACCCATGCTGCACTCCCTCAATAGCAAGAATGTCCATCCTCAAATTAGGGGACCAAAATGGCATACAATACTCCAGGTGTGGTGTATTTTATCTAATTTTCCATTTGTCCTCAAGAAATGCAGTCTGGCCCGCTGAGTTACACCTGCACATCACGTCTTTTTTGTTATTGAATATAATTAACAGATGTATCCAGAACCTAATTTCTTCACAATTATTGTGCACTGATATTTTTCTCTCTGCTCTACCTGTATGTGTTTGGCTTGATTGTATTCATGTGCAGTGCTGCCTAATTATATTGGATAGCACGCAAGCAAAAGCTTTTCACTGTCTCTTGGTAGACGTGACAGGGACAGCTAATTACTCAATTCACTTCTGAGCCAAGAACCAAATCTGCTCCATCACCCTGTCAGACAGTCAGTCCAGGTGTGAGCTGCCCTCTCAATGTTTGCTGTCACCTTAAACCTGTGTCCTCTCCATGTCAACACCTGCATTGGCACCAATCTCCTTTCACCAGCTCCAAGTTCACTTTAGTTCTAATGTGCAGAGCATCTTTTTTAGACAGAGGATGGTGAGTGCCTGGAACGCGCTGCCAGGTTTGGTGGTGGGGGCAGATAAGATAGCGGCATTTCAGAGGCTTTTTAATAAGCAGATAGACATGCAGGGAAAGGAGGGATATGGATTATGCGCAGGTCGATAAGAAAGGGTCTTTGTGTCATGTTCGGAACAGACCTTGTGGGCCGAATGGCCTGTTCTTGTGCTGTGCTGTTCTATGTTCTAATGATAAATCATGGAAACAGACTGTTTGCCCACGTGTCCGCACTGCCTAATGAGCCCCAGAACACTAGTTCAATCCTACACACTAGGGGCAACTTTACAGAACCCAATTAACCTGCAAACCTACATGTCTTTGAAATGTAGGAGGAAAC
Organism: Leucoraja erinaceus; assembly: GCF_028641065.1. Lineage (NCBI taxonomy): Eukaryota > Metazoa > Chordata > Chondrichthyes > Rajiformes > Rajidae > Leucoraja > Leucoraja erinaceus. Next base: position 19,110,976 of record NC_073406.1, on the reverse strand, counting down.
CAAAGCACCCGGTGAAAACCCACACGGTCACAGGCGGAATGTACAAACTCCATACGGAGAGCACCCATAGAGAGTCTCTGGCGCTATAAGGCAGCAACTTTACCGCTGCACCATTCTTCCCTCCCCCCCTGAAATGTGTCTCCCTGTTGAGTAATATGTTTATTTCCCATTGATCACAGCCACGTGTGGGTGGTGTGGTCAGATCGGTCATTCTTCCTGGTTTTACCTTCTTGTGGTTTGATTAAAAGATACAGCATGGAATCATATGAAAGACAGAGCTTCGGGCCGTTGGGTCCATGCCGAACCATTCACATTAGTTGTTTGTTATTCCACTTTTGTAAGTTGAGGAACATCATACGAATTTGAAACGCATTCAGTTTCCCATAATCTAATGAACGGCGTCAAACTTTGACCACAAATTTTAAGACCTTAGCAGGTTTGCACGTTGCATTCACTTGGAATTCACTTGATGGCACGGAGGCGCAGTGGTAGAGTTGCTGCCTTACAGCGCCAGAGACTAGGGTTTGTTCCTGACTACATGTTATGTCTGTACGATGTTTGTACGTTCTCCCTGTAACCGTGTGGGTTTTCTCCAGATGCTCCGTTTTTCTCTACAAAGACATGCAGGTTTGTAGGTTAATCATCATCATCATTGAAATCATCAACGGGCACAACACTATGTACGACAGTGAGCGCAACTTCTACTGAAGTGTGGATGGCCGTTGGCTCGCTAGAAGCTCATCCACCCTTTGACAGGTCTCGTTTTTGGTCCTGCTGGGGGTCCGCATCCCCCAACCTCACCCGGCGAACTAGGTGGGGGAGACGGTTTAGTCGCCGACTATCCGACCATGGAGCAGATAGCACGGGATTACATGGTACCCCGTTGCGGGGAGAACTCCCCCCGACTTTGGTAGAAATTGTACTTAGTGTGTTAGTGTGCAGGGATCACTGGACGGCGTGGACTCGGTGGGCCGAAGGGCCTGCCTCCGCGGCGTACCTCTAAACTCTAAGGTCTAAATTGATTTATTTTAAATTGTTTGGGATTCAGTAGCTGGTTTTCCCAGTTCATAAGTGCACAGTCAGTCCTGGAGTGAGATTGGTTTCGGCATAAACTCTCAAAGGTTTATTATCATCACATGTACAGAGGTAGGGTGAAAGGCTATCCAATCAAATCAGATAATACTATACATGAATACAATCAAGCCAAACTCAAGTCAAGTAAATTTTATTTCTATAGCACATTTTAAAAACAACTCTCGTTGACCAAAGTGCTTCACATTGATGCATATACTAACGTGCTACAAACAGTGGTACATAGATCAACCCTACATACATAGGTACATACATACAACGCTCCCTCAGAGGTCCTCAAGAAAGGCTTGAGAGTAGAAATAAGTTTTAAGTCTAGACTTAAAAGAGTCGATGGAGGGGGCAGTTCTGATGGGAAGAGGGATGCTGTTCCATAGTCTAGGAGCTGCAACCGGGGATAGCTGCCATAGGAAGAACAAAGGAAAAGATACAGTGTGCAGAATATAGTTCTCAACATTGTAGCGTAACAGTTCCAGAGAAAAGGTTCAATGTCCACGATGAGGAAAGTTCGGCAATCGGGACTGCACCCTCGTTTATGGAAGGCCTGTGCAGATGCTTGATTACAGAGGGGAAGAAGCTGTTCCTGAGTCTGGTGCTGCACGCTTTCAAGTTTCTGTACCTTCTGCCCGACGGGAGCAGGGAAAAGAAGGGATGTCCGGGGTGGAAAAAATCTTTGATGATATTGGCTGCTTTCCCGAGGCTGTGTGAAGTGTACGTGGTGGGGAGTCTGGCCTGTGTGTTGGACTGGGCTACATCACAGCTCAAAGCCCAACGATGATTGCTTTTAACCCTGCTTCCTCATTAACCCCCCACTTCCAACACCCCAAAACAAAGGCAAAGATTATGTATTTGTTTAGCTTTACTGCTCTGGTGTAAAAGTTGGTTAGCGCAGTGCGACAGTGTAGCTGAGAGGTCATCTCGAGTGGTCTGTATTCTAATGGTCTGAAGTAAAATGTATGACAGATGCCTGAGGTGACTTGAATTCTGATTTCCCTCTCTGTCAGCGTGCAGCCCAAGCCTTCCCTTGCTGGTTTGACTGAGAGCGGAAATCGTGTGAACAGCAACCTGTCCCGTTGCTCAGTTGGCCAACAGCCGCAGGAGCAGCCCAAGGCTGTCAAATCTTTCTCCTTTGTTTTATTTTCCTCCCCGTGTTCACTGCTCGCTCTTCCGCTGGAGGTGGTGACTCGCAACTGGCTTCCTGCCCAGTCGACCGGGTAGATGGCAAAATGGTGACACAGCGGCACAACGGGCAGAGCTGCTGCCTCGAAAGCCGGGGAAACGGCTTTGATTTTGACCTCGGGTGCTGTCTGTGTGGAGTTTGCACGTTCTGCCTGTGAACGCGCCAGTTTCCTCCGGGTGCTCCGGTTTCTTGCGTAGGAGGGAACTGCTGATGCTGGTTTACACCAAAGATAATCACAAAATGCTGGAGTAACTCAGCGGGTCAGGCAGCATCTCTGGAGAGAAGGAATAGCTGACATTATGGCTCAAGACCCTTTTTCAGGTCCGCTCTGGTTTCCCCCCATGTACCAAAGATGTGCGGGTTTGTAAGTTAATTGACCTCTGGAAAATTGCCCCTAGTGTGTAGGAAGTGGAATAACATAGAACGAGTGACCAATGGTCAGCATGGACTCGGTGGGCCAATGGGTCAACTGTTTCCATGCTGTATCTCCAATCCAACCTAAATGTTGGTCTGCTAGTCTTTTAACTTCATTTCTAGTTTTCTCATGTGTTCTTTCCCACATATGGCATTACAAAAAGTGTTCAGGAATGGATCACAATCGGGACCTATCACTTTGCCATTCGCTGAGGTATTAAGCTTCAGCAATTCCTCAGTTTAAACATTTTCTAAATCCTTCCATGGTAGCACCCTGTCCATATTATCTTAGAACACAAAGTGTTGGAGTAACTCAGCAGATCAGTCAGCGTCTCTTGAGGACATGGATAGGTGACGTTTTGGGTTGGGCCCCCTTTGGAGACAAAGCTGGAAAAATAGTTGAGGGTGGGGACAAAGCATATGAACATCCCTACCTCTCTTCCAGCTTTTTCCTCATTATAACGCCTGCCCAAAACATCGCCTATCCCTGTCCTCCAGAGATGCTGCCTAGCGCGCTGGGTTACTCCAGCATTTTGTGTTCTATGCAAGATTCTAGCATCTGCAGTTCCTCATGGCTACAGATTATGTTCTTCAGCCTTACAATCCCCAAGTTCTGGATCTCTGAAGTTGGTGACTGTACTATGCGTGCACTTGGCTGCAAAAGTCCGAGGCTTGGAATTTCCTTCTCTAAACCTCCCTATAACTGTCCTGCTTCACATCAGACACTTCCTGAAACCTAGTTCTTTCATAGTGGAGCTAATAGGACAGGACGTTTCAATCCCTGTAATAAGTCGGCACTCTTGCTATTTGCAGTGAGATTGGAGTGGTGTAAGGTAGGGTAGGTACGCCATCGGGGTCATCAGGTGGGCACCCACCTTCTTTGACGTTTCATTGATAAGCCCACAACATTTCCAGAGGGCTCAACGGTGATACCTGGTGTCCCAGTTACACCCCCATCAATTCCACACAATCCTATCCTCATCTTGCAGTCTCTCCTTTTGAACCAAATCCAATTGCTGCTTTTTTCTGCAGAATTTGATAATTACTTGATTGCTTGTTGGAGGGGGCGACCCGATACCCCCATTTTCTTTGATAGCCTGGTCATAGATGTAGCAACAAATCCCTTGCATCCCACTTCGACAGGGAAAATCTTGGTCTTCCAGCCATTCTGGGAAGCTTCAGTTGCCAGTTCAGAATACTTGGTCTTTTTCCTCTCATAAGCTTCTTCAACCCCATCTTCCCATGGAACTGTCAATTCCACAACGTATGCCAACTTGACTGTTGTGGACCACAGGACCATGTCTGGCCGGCAGTAGAAACACGCCCTTTGGCCCATGCTGAATATCATTGATTCCAATCCCATTTACCAGAACTTGGTCCATTGTCCAATATGCCTTGATGATTCAGGTGCTTGTCCAAATACTTCTTAAAAGCAGTGACAGTTTTGATGTGCCATCTGACTACCTGCACTACAATTTCCTCCTATGGCCTGGTTATTAATTTAAATTTGATAACGTTTCTATGTAATGTCTAGGTACTTATTTTCTGTGCTAAAAGTTCTGTATTAATGGGTCTTGCTCATGTATTTGACCGGCTGGCTATTTACCCTCCTCCCCAGCCCAGACTCGTTGAAGCCAATTTTATCATATCACCTTGTCGGGATGAGCTTACTAAGCACAAGCCTCAGTAAGAGTAATGCTTTAGATAAAAATTATGGCAGCTATGATGCATTAGCCTCAATTTTGATGACACTAAATTGGACCCTCACTAAGGTCTGCCTGTTGGTAGGAATTTCTGCTTTGCAGGGCAAAATTTCCTGTTTGTGTAATTCCCATAAATCATGCATTTCTCCGTTCCCACTTTCACCCCCTTTGAAATCTCCTGGGCCATGTATCCTGGATTGCAGCTGAGAGCAAAGGCAGGTATCCATGGATACCTCCACGCTCACCGCCAATGTCACTGTCTGTGCCGAGCCAACAAAGACTGCTGAAGAATGACCGAAGGTGGAAAGTGCGCCAACAATCTCCTCTCCTTTCAGCGGGGTGTACACGCTCAGTTTCATGCCCACTGATCCTGCCAAGGTTGATGATCACCACCTGGACAAAGGCTGTGACAAGTCACAGCTGGCAATGATACCAATGGCTCAGGTCTGTAGTGCATTGCATCACTGGTTTGCCTTTCTGAGATCTGTAGAGAAAAGGATAAGGTATTGTTTTGATTCCTTCCCACTAAAACTCCCGTGTTTTTTGTACAGCAGCATCAAGAGACTGATTAGGCACTAATATTCTTAAGGGCAACACAGTGGTGTATGGAAAAAAGTAGCTTCCGCACCACTACATCAATCCTCTTTTGATCATGACCTCTGCAGAAACAAGGAACTGCAGATGCTGGTTTACTGAAAAGGACATTAAGAAGTACTGGAGTCTGAAGAAGGGTCCCAACTGGAAACGCCACCTGTCAATGTTTGAGTCATAAGATGGGTCCCGACCCAAAATGCCACCTGTCCATGGTTCACCATAGATGCTGCCCGACCCGCTGAGTTACTCCAGCACTTTGTGTCCTCTTGATCACGACCTCTGCTGCTGCCTGTGTGGAGTTTGCACGTTCTTCCTGAGCATGCGTGGGTTTCCTCCTGGGGGGCACCGGTTTTCTCCCACATTGTACCCACTGGTCAGTTAACCAATCACTGTAGGTTTCGCTAAATGTGTGGGTGGGTGGTAAAAATCTGGCAGGAAGTTGAATGAGAACATGGAGAGAATAAAAGGGGTTATGATTGTGTTAGTGCACGGACATAATGGGCCAAATGGCCTAATTCTGTGCAGTCCAGAAATGCTGCCTGACCTGCTATGTGTCTGTTTTTTGTAAACCACCATCTACAATTCCTTGTTTCTCCACAGTTCTGTGCTGGATCTCTTTATGACTTTAATACTCAACTTTCCTCTTTTTCTTGGTTTTTATGATATTTCGCTGCAACATATAGTGAACTTAAAACTCCCCCATGCGATTTGAAGGTGTGAGATGCACGTTTACACTACCAGGGTAAAAATGTCTCTTCCATTCCACCCATGTTTCCGCAGATGCTGCCTGACCCGCTGAGTTCTTCCAGTGCTTCGTGTTTTGCAAAAAATGTCTTTGGGTGTATGAGTGTGATTGTTATTTGTGTTCTCAAGAATGCACTCAATGACTGTGTCAGTACGTTAAATAATTATTTTTACGATTAAATAGAAATGAGTTCTATTCCGTTGGGACAAGTTGATGCCGTAGAGATGGCTGAGATCGGTGCAACATTGCCCCTCATTCATTAAATCATGGGTGGTCTGATTGTGATCTCAGCCCCATGTTACAGCCTGCTCCCTGTAAAACATGTTCTAAGGAAAACCCGTGGAATTCTCTGCCGCAGAGTGGGATTCGCTGCCACAGAAGGCAGTGGAGGCCAATTCACTGGATGTTTTCAAGGGAGAGTTAGATATAGTTCTGAGGGCTAACGGAATCAAGGGATGTGGGGAGAAAGCAGGAACGGAGTACTGATTTTGGATGATGAGCCGTGATCATATTCAATGGCGGTGCTGGCTCGAAGGGCCGAATGGCCTACTCCTGCGTGGTGCCTTCACGGCCATGTTGGTTTTGCATACAGCTTGTTATCGCTGGCGACTCACCAACAGCCTCACGAGAAGCCACAAGAGCTCAATAACAACTCCAAGGTCAGCTGCACTAATTGGCCTTATTTGCACGTGGGTTCTGATTGGGGTGATTGTAGGTAAAAAGAGGCTTCCGGAATAAACGTGACACAAGGTGTCTGGCTCAGCTAAATATCGTTTGTTCTTTGTTTTCTGTCGTGGGATTCAGTAATCAATGCCTACTATGTTCTGCTGTGCTGAAGCAAAGCAAGAATTTAATTGTCCTATCAGGGACACATGACAATAAACTCACTTGAACTTACATTCTACAACATTTGATCTCAATGTGCACCTATTTTCTATATTTCTATGTTCTACAGACTAAATGGTCTAGAGACACAAGGAACTGCAGATGCTGAAATCTTGAGCAAAACACCGAGTACTGGAGGAACTCAGCAGATCAGGCAGCCTCTGTGGAAGGAATGAGCAGTCGACATTTCGGGACGGGACCCTTCTTCATACTCAAAGATCTGTCTGTATCGGCCGAGGTTCACAACCCACCAAGATAAATTCATCCTCATCCTCATCTTAAACTGGTGACCATTATACTGAAACTATGTGCAACGATCCTGCAGCTAAAGGTCACCAAGGTACCTGGTCACACTGTCCCAATTGAACATGCCAGCACTATGAGTAGACAATCACCTGCATTCTTACCGTACGATCCAGTGCATAATTCACTTCTGTATATAATTGGCACTCTTCTTTTTTAATCCTTCAAAAGGAACTAATGCCATAGCCATATCCGAATGGGCAGGTGGGCAGGTGCTATAGACCTACACGGGAAGGTAGACGCTCCCGCCCCCATTGGGCAGATGGGGCACGTCAGCCTGGGAAGGTGGTCCATCCAGGAGAGGGAAAACTCTGATTTAAAACCCCCACTGCCTTGTGGCCATATCCAGTCATGGAAAAGGCTCCTGGAGTAAACCTCAAGAAAATCCGGAGCCCCTAAGGCAGTTTGTCGTTGTCTACAACCTCGCTCTGGCAGCTCATGCGACGGCACTGGTGCCAAACTGTAACGGCCCTATTGTTCCTTTGGATCGATCAGTGACGTGGAGAGGGGGGACGTGCTGCATGGGCAACAGCCTGTCCTCCATATTGACATCGCCCAGGCTTGCATCTGACCACACATCACCTGCAAACTAGGATGCATCACCCATGGTCAGTCATGAATGAGGGGAGCCTACTATCCAAATGGGCACTTGTAGCTGATGGAATGGGCTAGTCTGGGAGAAACTATTGGCAGATTAGTTTAGTGCGGAAACAGGCCTTTCGGCCCACCGACTCCGCGCCGACCAGCGATCATCCCCTACACTAGCGCTACCCTACGCACTAGGGACAATTTACAATTGTACCAAGCCAGTTAGCCTACAACCCCGCATGTCTTTGGAGTGTGTGAGCACTTTTGTCTACCTTCGATTTTCCAGCTGCAGTTCCTTCTTAAGTGAGGGAAGCATGTGTGTGACATATTTTTATACCTGTATGACAATCCAATTGCTTCATGGCTCCGTTACTAAGAATACTTTTTAAAAAACATTCTGATTTTATTTAATTGTTTGGATGTACATTCTCCCTCCCTGCCTCAATGGGATTCCACAGTGTCTGGATTAATGGTACAGAATTCTGGCAGCAAGCTGCCATTAACAGCTACTTGATAACAGGAAGATAATGTGCTTTAGCGATGTTGACGGATAAATATTGGCCCAGGACACCAGGGAGAACTCAGGCGCTTCTTTGAAATAGTGGCTTGGAGACTTGTACTTTCACCTGAGTAGCTTTATTTTAAAGACAAGAGTTTTGATAGCAATGCACTCAGTTAACACTGGAGTGTTAGCCTGCACATTTTATAGGAAACATAAAGTGCTGGAGTAACTCAGCGGGACAGGCAGTGATGTTTCATGGTCAGCTTCTTTCTTCAGTTTGATTGTATGAGGGGGTAGAGAGCTGGAAAAGGAGAGGAAGGGGGGCAGGTTAAAGCTTGGCATGTGTTGGCGCTGTCTGACCCGCTGAGTTACTAATGTGTCTATCATTGGTTTAAACCACCATCTGCAGTTCCTTCATACACGAGCGATAGGTGGATACACATGATGGAGCTTTGATTGAAAGATGGGTAGAGTAACGCACCCGGGACAGAACACGGTCAAACAGCAGGAACCGCACAGGGCGAGCAGTGATAGAGGGTCTCACAGCACTCCCATCACAGGGAGGAGGAGAACTTCATCAAAGTAATCCTATTCTGAGGAGATTCCGCAGTTGGGCATTAATATGAGACTGGTGGGCCACACAATGGTGCAGCTGGTAGAGCTGCTGCCTCACAGCGCAGGAGACCCAGGTTCAATCCTGACCTTGGGGTGTTGCCTGTATAGAGTTTGGGCCTTCTCCCTATGGCCATATGGGTTCCCTCCCACATCCCTAAGACGTGCGGGTTTGTAGATTAATTGTCCTCTGTAAATGACCCCTGGAGTGTAGGGAGTGGATGAGAAAGTGGGATAACATGGAACTAGTGTAAAGAGGTGATCGATGGTCGGTGTGGACTAGTTGGGCCGAAGGGGCTGTATGTCTCTTTTAAAAATAAATCACCCGCTGGAATCTTGAGTAAAACACAAAGTGCAGGAGGAACTCAGCAAGTCAGGCAGCATCTATGGAGGGAATGGACAGACAACAATTCATGTCAGGACCCTTCCTCAGACTGATTGTACTAGGGGAGAGAAAGCTGAAAAATAATAGTGGCTCGGGTCTCTTGAATATGACGTGAGTGCAGTGGATAAAGATTTAGTTCATTTTTATCTGTGAAATAATAATTGCTCAGTCCAAAGAGGAGTTAAATGGAAAAATTATTTTTGAATCGATGGTAGTGTAATTTATTAAAACCGTGCTTGCTGCTCACAATTTTTACCGTATTTATTGTCTATTGGAAAACAGACGCTGCATGCTTGAACCATTGCAGTCATCGTGTTGATGATGTTCCCATGGTACGTGCTACTTGAATGTGTCGTCTATAGGTGGCTAATTGGGCAGCACCCTGGTTCCTGTCTCAGGTGGAGTGAGTTTGAGTCTCACACCAGAGACTTGAATGGAAGACGTCAATTCTAGCGGTGTGCCGTGGAAGCCTTGCGTTGATTTTCCGATGAGATTCAAGAGTCAAGAGTGTTTTATTGTCATATGTCCCTGATAGTACAATGAAATTCTTAAAGCCCTGTCCCACGGTACGAGTTCATTCCAAGAGCTCTCCCGAGTTTGCCCTGATTCGAACTCGGAGATTTACGGTAATGGCCACTCGTTGGTACTCGGGGCTCTCGTGGACATTTTTCATCATGTTGAAAAATCTTCACGAGTCTTTCCGTGCTTATCTGCCGTTAGCGAGTCTTCCCGAGTACCTGCCGTTAGCATTACGAGCCGCTAAGAGACGTCCCTGAGCTCCGACATACCTGCTACGTTCATTCTCGGTGCTTACCACGAGTTTGATTTTTTTTTTAACTCGGGAGAGCTCTTGGAATGAACTCGTACAGTGGGACAGGGCTATTACTTGCTGCAGCACAACAGAATATGTAAACATAGTACAGGTGTCGGAGGTTATAAGGAGAAGGCAGGAGAATGGGGTTCGGAGGGAGAGATAAATCAGCCATGATTGAATGGTGGAGTAGACTAGATGGGCCGAATGGCCTAATTCTACTCCTATTCCTTATGACTTTATGAAATGTTAAACCTATTTGCTCTGAGCTGTGCTGGTGGTAACATCTTTGTGCCTCTAAGTCATTGTGACGTGTACTGTCGGGGTATGGGAATGATGTTGTCCTGTATTATGAGGCTTGTCTTGCGGTAACAAAGAGCACAGTGTTCAACTCTTGGTATGTATTGAATGACAGTAGGAATCAGCCATGGTTCTACATGCAAAACATAAAGTGCAGGAGGAACCAGACCGGTCAGGCAGCATCTGTGGAAGGAATGGACCGGCAACATTTCGTGTTGGGCCACTTCTTCAGAGGAATCCCGACCCAAACCGCCAGCCTGAAGGAAGACCCCAACCCAAAACATTGTCTGTCCGTTCCCTCCACAGATGATGCTTGACCCGCTGACTTCCTCCAGCACTTTGTGTTTTGCTCTAGATTGCAGCATCGGCAGTTCCTTGTTTGTCCGTGACTCTACATGCTCTTTTATGAATGGAATTTGGATGTGAAGTATATCACCTTAAACCTATGTCCTCAGCTCTGGATAAAGGATTTTCTGTGCATTCCTCTCAAGATTCTAAACACCTCTATAGCACAACCCCTTAAGGGCGTGTCCCACTGTACGAGATAATTCAAGAGTCCTCCCGAGTTTTCCCCTGATTTGAACTCGGAGAATGTCCGTAGCGGGTCCGTAGGAGTTTGTGGGTGTCTCGTAGCGGCTCATACGAGTAACGGTAGGTAGTCGGGAAATCTGGTAAACTCGTGACGTTTTTTCAACACTGTGAAAAATGTCCACGAGTAAAAAAATACTCGTGATGAAAAAAATTGTTACTTTTTACTCGTACGAGCCGCTACGAAACATCCACGAACTCCTACGGACCCGCTACGGACACTCTCCGAGTTCGAATCAGGGGAAAACTCGGGAGAACTCTTGAATTACCTCGAACAGTGGGACAGGCCCTTTACCCTCGTGCTCTCGATGAAATAAAATCCTTGCCTGCCCAATCTCTCCCCATAGCTCAGCTCACGTGTGGTAAATCTAGGAGTGCCAATAAATAAAATTCACTTTTAAGATGAGAGTGAGCCAATATTTGGTGCTGAAATTGTGGTTCAGCAGCCATTTAGTCAGGTCACGTAACTTAAGCTTGCCTTAAGCACAATATATAGCGACATCAATGGACCGTTTCTGCATTTTACATTGCCCGATAATCTTTCCCAGGCTGATAGTTAGAATGAAGCTAGAATGATCCAGGTGTCCCCAAACAATTAACAAGGTTGAAGATTGTGCAGCCGGTTGTCTATCACTAGCTGATGTGCAATGTTCAATCTTCAGTGTCAGACTCCACATTTATGGACCATTATACCGGCTTTAGAATAGAGTCCAACTACCTGACCCATGTCTAGCAAGACCTGACCACACCTGTTGGTTTTGGGTCGGTGAATGAGTACCTTCCAATTAAACACAAGGTTCAGGTTGGATTGCTTCAGAGTCTGGGTTGAGCGATTTCCTCCTGAAACACACATCTTTTTCAATCAGGGAATATTTGATAAACACAAAAAGCTGGAATAACTCAGCGGGTCTGGAGAAAAGGAAAAGGTGACATTTCGGGTCTGTCACCTTCGGACTGAGAGTCAGGGGAAAGGAAAACGAGAGAGGTAGACGATGATTTGGAGAGATATAGGACAAATAAATGAAACATATGCAATGACGATGTTTTGCCCTCAAACAGATTGAGAGCATGCAGGAGGAGATAGTTACATCCAATGATATTGTCTGAATTATCTGATTCAAAATATGGCCTTGGATCAGGGTTCCGGTTCACCTTGGCCACGGATCCATTGGGATCTTGCTTTGGAGAAAGTGCAGAACTGTCATCACAATGACATTGGGCGGAAAGGTTAAACTAAGATGACACGTTCCACTGAGTAGCATTTGACTCTCCCCAATGCATAAGATTAAGTTATGCATAAGGTGATTAAGGGATGAAATCAAGGGAATCTATTTCCTCTGTTGGAGGAATCTAGTGGCAGAGGAGCATAATTTTAAAATGAGAGTTGGGTGATATCAGCGGATGCCTCTCAAACATGGGGTGTAGAGATCAGCAACGTTGCCCCCACCAACAGCCACTGAATGTATGAACTAGTTCACAACGGTTTGATTGAACCGTCACAGAATCAAGTTGGTCTCTCTCCTCCATCTTGTGCTCGTTCACCAAAGTCACGCCCGGGCCCATCATGAGTACTGACCTCCCCACCATCGACGGCATCTACAGGAGACGCTGCCTCAAAATGCCAGCTAATATCATCAGAGACCCACACCACCCTGGCCCCGCTCTCTTTTCACTCCTACCTTCGGGAAGAAGGTAGAAGAGCCTGAAAACTGTTCCGGGTTCAGGAGCAACTTCTTCCCAACGACCATCAGGCTACTGAACGCTACAAACTCCAACTAAACTCCGAACTACGAACAGCCATATTCAAGGGCAGCTTCTTCCCAACAAGCATCAGATTCTTGAGCACTACAAAACACAACAACGTCAACTGTGAACTTCTATGGGCTGTCCTTGGTTGCACAAAGGACTTTGGGGTTTTTTTTTGCACTAGCATTGTTTTTTTTAATTGAATTTGTGGTTATAAGATGTTACCTTTGTATCTTGTGTTTACAGGCCTGTTATGCTGCTGCAAGTAATAATGTCATTGTTCCGTAGTTGGTACATATGACAATTAAACACTCTTGACTGGTGTGAATCCAAACGCTGTCAGGAAGACCCAGGATGTGGTGTGAATCTCGGGTTGGGTAAATGGGGCTATCATTGTTGAGCTAAATGAATGGCATCGCAGATTTTCAGAGCTTGGGGCCTTCTCCAGTTCTTTAGAAAGAGGAGAAGCTAGGCGAATAATTTCAAGGAAAGGAGCTCCTCAAGGAGTCTTTCAATGTAGAGTGCTGGACCTACAGATGAGAAATACTGAGGTACTCGTGATGTATTCTTATCGATTTACCTGAAAGTCAGAGGAAACCTCTGATCAGAGATATTGTTTCTAAATTAGGTAACCCATTGGATATCCATGGCTTGGTTGCAAAGCAGCTTTCTGAACCCTAATCCATTCTTCACGAACCAGAAGTAAAATATGCGGTCCAATTACCAGTGACCAATTCTAACCTGCAATAAAACATTGCCACTGGCGATACCTTTTGTTGCCAAGCAACAGGAGTATCTTGACCAGCTTTTAGATGAAGGTTTGTAACTATGTTCAGACCAAGTTTTCACATTTTTTTCTCTTTCACATTTGGAGGTGGGTCAGGAACAGTTGTCTACGAGGATCATGAAGAAGATATGGAATGGCTACCCAGCTGCCAACCTCATTGTCCCATCAGTTTAGCTCATCCGCGCTTCAATCCATGCAAACTCAGTTTCCTCTTTTAAAATACTGTCCCACTAACGCGACTTCTCAGCGACTGTCTTCGACCTTCAAGCTCGAGGGCACTCGCCTGAAAAACCTTCAGCTGGATCGACCGTCAGCGATGAAACCGCGAGCTGGATCGACCAACCGTACACACACAAACACGCACGTACACACACACACACACACACACACACACACACACACACACACCACACACACACACACACACACACACACACACACACACACACACACACACACACACACACACACACACACACACACACACACACACACACACACACACACACACACACACACACACACACACACACACACACACATCGCAAAGGCGGGGGCCAGGGAAAGTGGGGGAGCGCTGTCCGAAATTCACACCCGCGATGAATAGGAAGATAAAGGACAGCTGGCACATAACGGTAAGTCCTTTAGAGAGTGCGGAGAGGGAAGGGGGAGGGGGAGGGAGAGAGGGGGAGAGAAGGAGGGAGAAGGAGTGGAGACACTTTTAAAAAGACAGACAACTTTTAATACAGTTTAGCGGGCATTTAACATTACCAGTCGGTTTACTTACCTTTTTTTTCTCAACGAGCTTTACTTTCGACTACCCTCGATTACCTACGAATAACATGCCAATCTACTCCGACCTCCCTCAACTAAACCTACGAGTTAAAAAATATAGATTTTTTTCCATGGCGACCTTTTTTTACTCGCGGGCATTTTTCAGCATGTTGAAAAATATGCCGCGACCTAGCTCTCGAGCATGAAGGAGGGTTACAAAGACCTCCTAGGACCGCGTGTCCACCATGCTGCGAGTATGAGTCGAGGGCAAACTCTCCTGAACTCGCTGATTAGTTCGCCGCAGTGGGACTGGCCCTTAACATTACCTCATCTTAACAACCGCAAGATGACGTAAATCTCCCGCTTTGACAAAACATTTGGTTAACTCTTGCAATATGTCATAGAGAGTCATAGAGTTTTACAGTGTGGAAACAGGCTCATCGGCCCAACTTGCCCACACTGGCCACCATGTCCCATCTACACTAGTCCCACCTGTTTGGCCCATACCCCTCTAAACCTGTCCCATCCATGTACCTGTCTTAATATTTCTTAAATGTCGAAATAGTGACTGCCTCAACTATCTTCTCTGGCAGCTCCTTCCATACACCCACCAACCTTGGTGTAAAAAAGTTACCCCTCAGGTTCCTATTAAATCTATTCTTCCTCAACCTAAACCTATGTCCTCTAGTGTTTTTGGTTTTCAGTCATTGCGTGCTGCTTGTATCCAACATATCAAACTAAACCACAGAAGGAAACTGTTCTAGCTATCCAGCCTGCACTTTGAAAGGACAGTTTGATTAATACCCCACCCCACATTCATTCCCCATTTCACTATGATTGTCTATGCTCTTCAGATCACAGCAACTCATCATGTGTAAGCAGGGAGTGGGGGAAAAAACCTTATCATCACTCCCTTGCTTGCTTCCAGCTATCTTACATCTGTGTCCTTTTTGTAACTCCCTTTCATCTTATCTGCTCTCGCAATCATAGTTTGTTGGGGCGGTTTGAGGCTTGAGATAGTACACAGGGCCTCTAGCAAACTGGATCCTGCCATAAGTTCGAAGTGTGACCATTCTGTTATCTTGCAAGACTTTACTGTGGAAAAGGTTGCTTCTGTCTTGCAGTACAGTTACACGCTATCAAGATTTGTGTAAGAAGTCGCTGACAATCTCCGAGGTAATCTCACAAACACATCCTGTTAAAGTTAAGATTTCCTAAGTGACAGTGACAACAAGTTTGATGGATGGGTGATGCTGGAGAATGGATGATCAACTGCTTCCAAGATTTGCAGTTCCCTCTGTGTGTGTATGTGTGTCTCTCTCTGCCTCTCATTCTCCCCTACCTCAAGATAGTTCTTAAATCCATCACAAAGTCAACAATCAAGAATCAAGGACGCCTATATATCAACAAGGCCAAGCACAGACTGTGCGATCAGTTAGTTGATCACCTACACTCAGTCTGCCATGGCCTACTCGATCTCCCAGTTGCCAAACACTTTAATTCCCCTCCCCATTCCCATTCTGATCTTTCTGTCCTGGGCCTCCACCACTGTCAGAGTAAGGTCGTACACAACTTAGAGGGACAGCACCTCATATGCAGCTTGGGCACCTTGGGCAGCTTACAACCCAACGGTATCAAGATTGATTTCTCCAATTTTAAGTAACCCTTGCATTCGCTCTCTCTCTCCGTCCCTCCCCCACCCTAATTGTCCTCCTGTCATCCTGCTTATTTCATTAACCCTCGTTATCACATCTTCCACAGCCAACAATGGACCATTGTGGGCTCCACTTTCCGTGAGCTGGCCTTGATTTGTTCTTTTCACACCTTTCATTCTTTTGTTTTCTGTACTTTTTCATACCTCCAGTTCCCCTCTCCCCGACTCACAGTCTGAAGAAGGGTCTCGGCCATAATATCACCCATTCCTTTTCTCCAGAGATGCTGCCTGACCTGCTGACTTACTCCAGCATTTTGTGTCTATCTTCAAGAAATCAACAACGTTTTGATCATCTGTGTCGATACCTCCTCTTATGGTTCGATGATCATAGACATCAACAACCTGCATTTATATAGCGCTTGTAGTTGGTCAGGCCACTTGTGGGGACCATATTAAGTAACAAATTTGATTCCAGATTGGAGAGTTCGATATTAGTTTGTTGATTAAAAGCTAAGGCAGATATTAACTTATTTAACGAGATAACGCGAGTTTAAGGGAGGGACTCTTGAAGCTGGTGATGAGATAGTGTAAGGCCAAGGTCAGTATAAATCAACAAAATGCAAGCAGCAGTTTTACTGAATAGTAACAGAGTCTGGAAAAGTTCTTGCTATTTAATTTTATGCACTGTCATTTTTTGATATGGGGCATCTATTCGGTACGCAACTTATTGTAAACAAGCATTTTCACATGAATATGATGTTGGAGTCAGTGAGTAGTACTTAATAACAATATCTGATAAAATAAAGAGGAACCTAAATCAATTTTTTTCACCAACGGCAACTTCCATTCATATTGTATTGCTAACATTATGAAACGTGCCAAAATGCTTATCAATCCAGTTGGTACCGTTTGGAAATAAGGCAGGTGATCCAAACCTTAGTCAGAGGTAGAATTTAAGAGGAGAAAAGAGGTTGTGAGGAGAAATGCCTCATATAAATGTCTATTGTGGCACAGTGGCACAATGGTAAAGTTGCTGACATACAGCGCCAGAGACCTGGGTTCAAACCTAACTAAGGGTGCTGGCTGTGTGGAGTCTGCCTAGAACTGCATTGGTTTACTCCAGGTGCTACGGTTTCCTCCCACATTCCATAGATTTGCAGGTTTGTAGGTTAATTGACTTCAGTAAATTGTCCCCAGTGTGTGGGATAGAACTAGTGTACGGGTAATCCTGGGTCAAAATGGCATCGGTGGGCCCGAAGGACCCGCTTCCATGCTGTGCCTCTAAACTAACCTTACAAAGAGGTGTTGGGAGGGAATTACAAATCTAAGGAGATGAACGTTTGAACCGCAAGATGATTATGTTTGGGGAGGCAAGAGGCCAGAATTGGGAGACTGTAGACAGGAGGTTACAGGACCGCAGAGGGTTTACAGAAGAATGAAGGGATAAGGAATGCAAAGAACTATGATAAGGTGAAACTATTCCTTTGATAGTATTATGCAATAGGTTCTATCAATAAACCACAGCTCATGTTGTAGTTCAGAACCACTAACTCTATATTCATTGATCCCCCATCTGTGCTGAGGATGCAGAGGGAACAAAGATTGGGAATTTTTAGGAACATCATTAGCTTCACTTAGAGATACAGCATCGAAAAAGGCCCTTTGGTGCACTGGGTACGCTGGCCTTCAATCACCTGTCAACATTAGGTCCACACTATCCAACTACCTACACATCAGGCCCAATGTTACAGAGGCCAATTAAACTTCAAACCCGCAGGTCTTTGGGATGTGGGAGAAATCCGGAGCACCCGGTGGAAACCCATGAGGTCAAAGGGAGACCTTGAAAAATCCACACAGACAGTCCCCGAGGTCAGGATCAAAGCAGGGTCTCTGGCGCTGAGAGACACCGGCTGTGCTGTCTCACTGTGTTGCCCTGCAGCTTGATAGAGGGGTTGGCACCTGCTCAAGCAAATGGAATTGTTTACAATGTCTGCCAGCAGGATCATGTCTTGGACAAGTTGAGCTTGAAATGGACACAAAGGGACTGCGGAGCTAAGGGCCTGTCCCACTTGGGCGTCATTTACGCGACATTTACGCGACACCACTTACGCGTCATGATGCACGTTGCTCGTGTCGTGGATCGCACGTGATGCGTGCATGGTGCGTGGTGACGTAGGCAGTGACGAGCGGTCGCGCGCGGCGCCCCAGGGATGTTTTGGGATGTACAAAAACTTCGCCCGCCATCTGAGTGACACAGCGTTTTGTTCAATATGTTAAAAAAATGCCTGCGAGTAAAAAAAGGTTGCCATGGAAAAAATCGATACTTTTTTTACTCGTAGGTTTAGTCGTAGGTAATCGAGGGTAATCGAAGGTAGTTGAAGGTAGTTGTAGCTAGTCTTCATCATAGTCGGAGGTTGAAGGAGGTCGTCTTCACCCTCCACTATTCGGTGTCCAATTTTCCCGAAGTTAGTCGTAGCTAGTAGTATCTAGTCGGAGCTGGTCTTCTACATAGTCGAAGGAGGTCTTCAACATGTCATTTTTTCAATATCTCCTAAACTCTTCTAAACTCGCCAATTAGGTCCCCCAAGTGGAACAGCCCCTTTAACTCCACCATGGCAGCAGGAGATGTTCAATTCAATTCAAGTGGTTAAATAAAGTTGGAACCATGCCTGGTTTGCCGCAGAGAGCAGAAGATAAAACAGAAGATAAAAGTTCAATTAACTTTTGTAACTTTGTCAGCGGCAGAAACATGGCGACTCTTGTGTATCGTCTAGGTTTGGTCTGTCGCTTGATTTTACCGGGGTGTATGCAGAACAAAATATTTCACTGTACCCAGGTACATGTGACAATAAAGTCTCATTGAATTATCAGTCTCCTCTCAGCTTCCTATCCCCTACCACAACTTGTCTGAAGAAGGGTGTCAACCTGAAACGTCGCCTGTCCATTCCTCCCACAGATGTTGCCTGACCCTCCCTGAGTTCCTCCAGCACTGTGTGTTTTGCTCAAGATTCAAATCTCAGAATCCTCTCACCTGGGATATCGGTCCCTAGCCTATTTAGCATGTTCTAAATTTTAAACCATCCCGATTCTGGCATTATCTTAATGAATCTGATTTACATCTTCTCCAGTGTTTCTGCATCCTGGTTTGTGACACGGAGACCAATACAGTGCTCAGTTAACCATGGTAAGGTCCAATTCAGCGAGGCTGTGTGCTGGGATTGAGATTGTCACATGGGGAGTTCACTTACTCTGGATTCAATCCACTGATTCTTTCAACTCAAAGATTTCTTGTTCACATCATTCATTTTCTGGCGAGGCCTTTTAAAATCGCTGGAGATTGTCTCGTTCCAAGTGACTGACATTGTATTTTACTACTTTTGACAGAATGCTTTAGACATTTTCAGTACCCTCTGCAAAGGGATAAATAACCATTGATAATAATTGGCACGCTTAGCTGGCTATGCTTTCAGGAAAAAAATATGTGAATTAGAAGCAGAAGCAGGCCCTTGACCCTGCTCCACCTGAGAAGACGTGGAGATAAGTAATCCCTCCTTAAGGAATAAGTTCAATGGAAAGACTATTTAAGTTGAAAGTGCTTGTCACTGATCTCCAGGTGGTGGTCTCACCCATTGATGCAGTTTAACTATGAACATTCAGTGTGATGTCTACGTGCATAACACGATCCCCACTGGTGCACTACACTATGTTGTGATCACGGGAGGCGCCCCCCCAGGGAACAAGGGCTGTAGGGCACTGTGTATGAGAGGGACGATGGTTCATAGGACGACTGGAATGGAGGCAACGGCTGCAACGTGCCTTGGTGGCCAGCTGCAGCTGGGGCTATAAATTGGCACCTCTTGCCTATGGACTCAGTGGCCTGCTCTGGTCATTCTGTACTAACCAGGGAATTGTGCTTACGTCTTGCTGATCTGCATGCCAAAGAAGTATTTCACTGTTCACATGATCATAAAGAAACCATTGAACCATTGTCTTGGTCACCACTGTGTGGAAAGAAAGTGATTGTTCCGGAGAGGATGAAAATAAAATTCTACAAGACTGTAAGACATAGGAGCAGGATTAGGCCATTCGGCCCATCGAGTCTGCTCCGCCACATGTTCATTTTCATCAGGCTAGTAAAAACGCCCCGACCTACTTGATGCCACGAGTACCTATGACTAGCATCACGGCCTCCTACGACCTCCTACGACCTCGTGACGACCATGCTGCGAGTATGAGTCAGGGGCAAACTCGGCAGAGGTCGTGAATTGGGTCGTAAAAGTGGGACAGGCCCTTTACTAATCAAGAACCTATCACCCAAGTTTAACGTAGAACCCAAGTTTAAAACTTCACCAAGATGTTGCCTGGGGATTAGCACTTTCTGTTATGAGCAGGGACTGGACAGGCTGTGTTTGATCTCCTTGGATTGGAGAATGTTGCGGTACGTGACAGAGATGTACAAAATGATGAGGGGTAGAATAGGGTATGCATTTCTCTGTAGCGAGGCAGTGCTTTTATTTGTGTACATACACACAATACCAGAACCTCTAAAAAGATAAACGTCATTGGTTTGCTTTCCGGTCATATGACACATGTGTTTATTAATTGTGCATAACGGCATCTTTTTGCTTACAAAAAAAGCGCTGAGCAGAGATATCCACAAGCAGAGGGCATGGGTTTAATAGAAGGAATAAGAAATTTAGAGGAGATATGAGGAAGATTTTTTCTTCATCCAGAGAGCAGTTGGAATTTGCAACACGCTGCATGAGATGGTGATGGAGGCAGGTATGCTCACAATATTTGAGAATATCTAGAGGAGCGCTTGAATTGCCAAGATATAGAGGGATAGGACATATGATGAAAGCTTGACGACACTGGGCCTGTACTCGCTGGTGTTTAGAAAGATGAGGGGGGACCTCATTGAAACCTACTGGATCGTGAAAGGCCTGGATAGAGTGCATGTGGAGAGGATGGTTCCACTAGTGGGAGTATCTCTAGAAAGGAGATGAGGAGGAATTTATTTCGTCAGGTGGTGGTGAATCTGTGGAATTCATTGCCACAGACAGTTGATGGATATTTTACAGGCAAAGATTGATAGATTCTTGATTAGTACGGGTGTCTGGGGTTATGGGATGAAGGCAGAATGGGGTTGAGAGGAAAATATAGATCTGCCATGATTGAATGGTGGAGTGGACCTCATGGATTGAATGGCCTAATTCTCCTCCTAGAACGTATGAACTTAGGTGTTGGCTAATTGGATTAGTATAGATGGGCACAAAATGCTTGATTAACTCAGCGGGACAGGCAGCATCTCTGGAGAGAAGGGATGGTTGACGTTTCGGGTCGAGACCTTTCTTCAGACTGAGGGTAATGGGTACTCGATGGAGAGCATGACAGGATGGGCTGAAGGGCCTGTGCCTATGCTGCATGACTGTAATTGCTCTGCAGTTATTGCCCACTCGACTGAGGGCAGCTATGGATTTTTCTGGCTGAGTACACCCAGACTTACTAATTCAGTGGGAAAAGTAGCATGTGTGACACCTCGACTGAAATGGCATTTCAGCCTGAAAAATCACTCCAGCAAGTCCATTTCTAAATAACATATATTGTGGATTTGGCAGAGGAAGTTTCACTTTGGTTTAAACAGCTTATTTGCTTTCTATAATGCATGGCTACCATCAAGGCATCTCAAGCACTTGATATACCTCCCTTCCCATGAATGAAACATAATCTCGACAAGTTAATTAAGTGGACTGTAAAAATTACTTTCCAGATAATGCCAAAGTCACATTATCCCTGAATATTCGAGAGGATATTTAACGTAAAATGGGAGAATTTACCTTCACAAATTGAGGCAGTGCAGCGTAGGTTCATGAGATTGATCCCTGGGATGGCGGGATTGTTATATGAGGAAAGATTGAAAAGACTAGGCTTGACTAGGCCTGGAGTTTAGAAGGATGAGGGGGAATCTTATGGAAGCATATAAAATTATAAAAGGACTGGACAAGCTAGATGCAGGAAAAATGTTCCCAATGTTGGGCGAGTCCAGAACCAGGGGCCACAGTCCTGGAATAATGGGGAGGCCATTTAAGACTGAGGTGAGAAAAAACTTTTTCACCCAGAAAGTTGTGAATTTGTGGAATTCCCTGCCACAGAGGGCAGTGGAGGCCAAATCACTGGATGAGTTAGATACTCTCGGGGCTAGTGGAATCAAGGGATATGGGGAGAAGGCAGGCACGGGTTATTGATTGGGGACAATCAGCCATGATCACAATGAATGGCGGTGCTGGCTCGAAGGGCCGAATGGCCTCCTCCTGCACCTATTTTCTATGTTTCTATGTAAAATAGCAATTTGTATATGCGCATCATCTTTTTACGTCGTACAACATCCCTAATGCATGTGACTGGAGTGTTATCAAACTTAACGTGACATTGATCTACATAAAGAACAGTTGACCAAACGCTTGCACGCGGAGATATGTTTTACAGATCACGTTCCACTCTTTAAAATGCTCTGCGTCCCCTGTAACATGTACAGGTAATATTCACAGTGGACTTGCTTCATTAAAGTTGTGGCAAGATTTCAATGGTTCAATGGTTCCTTTATTATCACGTGTACACTTCATGCACTTCAGTAAGATTATTGCCGTACATAAGTACCATCCCCGATTTTGTATAGAAACAGCTCACTGAGTTTGTATGCAAGAGTCGCCCAGGTCATGGCGCCATTTTCGAAGTCCCATAAAGACCCGTTGCAGGCATTGTCTCCATCGTCCAGCAAGCTATTGTGACCCTCCCCTCGCCCAGCTACTATCAACCTGCGTGCCCTGGTGGCACCTCCAGTAACTGATCTTGAGGGCGCGGAAGGAGAAGGGTATCGAACCGAAACGCCACCCATCCCTTCTCTCCAGAGATGCTGCCTGTCCCGCTGAGTTACTCCAGCTTTTTGTGTCTGTCTTAGCTAAGACCCCCTCGGTGGTTCCTCCTTACCGGCCCTTTGTTCTTTATGCAGCGTATAGCTGAGTAGCTACACATCCCTCGCTATCAAACATTGCGATCAGTGCAGGACTGAATGTGCATTGTGCGATTTTTACACAGAATGCGAGATTTTACTTCAACATCATATCAGGTGCTTATTATGCATAGACAACATGTATTTTTATTTTTGATTTAAGGAAAGGTTCCTATTCACAACCATCTCCCGTTACTTCTCCCTTGGTATAGGTCTCACGTTCCCCAATTAAGAGGCCAGGCCAGGAGCTTAATTCCCAGGACTCTAGTGCTGTTCTCCGTAACAGGCTGCTTTGAAGCATGAGAGAGAATTCTGGCTTGATTTGCCCTCTGCTTTCCCCCCCCCAGCTTCCCTGCAGAGAAATCTCAAACTCCGTTTATAAATATTTAAAATATCTGTGGTGCCAGCAAGGACACAGAGCCTAGAATTTAAACCAGCCCTGTCACAAATTGTTAAAATGTCTTATTCTTGGGACCTTCATCTCCATCTGATTCCGAGTTATATTCGTGCCAAGGAAATTTGCAAAACAGCGGTGAGTGCCAAGGGAGAAGGGGGGCAGCCAACTCGCATCAATTGTCTCGTGTTATTTGTCGTGTCATTCGCCTTCACTTGGAATTAAAAGCACAGGAAATTCCCCGATGGGTGAGTGGGATCGTGCTTGACTTGACTTGATAATTGGACATACACCATGGATCTTTCATTGTCATCATGTTAGTATTCTGGAACTCCCCATCTCGCACCATTGTGGGACCACCATCACCACCTAGACTGCTACAATTCAGGATGAACCCATCATCTTCCCAAGGACTACAGGGTATAAACCTCAGCCTTACTGACTGCACCATATTATTTAACAATACTGGGTCATTGTATTGCCCTGCCTCATCTCACCTGGGTGGGCTGATGCAATTGGCCTCAGTGACCTTGTGTCCAGAAAAGGGTGAAAAAGACAGTGAGGACTTGCACTCAGCGAGACCACCTTGCCATCTGTACAGGAAAAACCTTCCTTCATGAATGTCAGACTATGCCAGTTTAATTGTGATGTGCCCCTGCTCCGACGGCTTGGTAAAAGATAGTCCCGATCTTCCAACCTACCTCATTGCGGACCTTGCACTTTTTCTCTGTAACTCTAATGCCACAATGCTGCAACATGCAATGCAGATGGCTGAAGAAGGGTTCTGACCTGAAACGTCACCTATTCCTTTACTCCAGAGATGCTACCTGGTCCGCTGAGTTACACCAGCATTTTGTGTCTATCTTTGGTGTAAACCAGCACTTGCACTTCCTTCCTACTCATCATATTACATGATATATTCTGCAAATTATATAACATATGGATTTTATGGTATAGTGAAGTAAAGGATGGAAGGAAATTAGAGGAAGAAAATAGTGTAGGTAAAATACTGTAAGTAGAAAACTGAATGACCAATTTATCCAGAGTTTCATCTTCTGGATGTTGGATTGAATCTAATCCACATTGATCAGATGAGAGTGTTGTCTAACTCTTGGCTTTCAGCGTCCTGTGTGAAATACATTTGAGATGTCCCGATCCATTTCCTAATGAGCACAAATTCACCTCACCGAACTAGAAATAACTGTAATCATTTGTGCTGTAGGGCTTTGAAGTTGGGGAAAAAGGATTTTCAAAGCTTGTGTCAGAAAAGGGCTTTACTTCTGATTTCTGAGTCTTCAATGAAGACGTTGGCTGCCAAAGTTGGAACTCTTCCTTATCTGAAAACATGATGGAAAACAAGGTATTCACCACGATAAGCAGAAATGTGATATATCCCAAAATTGGATTTTATTTTGATGTGAATATTGCCATACAGTGACGGTAATGGTAACTCATCAGGATTAGTGGAGAATAAAGCAGGAAGTGAAAGAGATAAAAACTGGAGGAAGTAATTAGAAAGCCAATCTTTTTCGAGACAAAATAATATTCTATAAGTAAGGCAATTGATGTAGAGTAGATGTCACATACGAGGGAAAACGAATAACGAGGCACCTAAGAGGAACGTATTCTTCAGGCTGTAATAAATTCCATGTTCATTAGCCTGTAGCTGAATAATATGATATATTTTTTAATGTTGATTTCATAAATTCAAGGAGCAGAATTAGGCCATTCGGCCCATCAAGTCTACTCTGCCATACAATCATGGCTGATCTATCTTTCCCTCTCAACCCCATTCTCCTGCCTTCACCCCATAACCCCTGACGCCTGTACTAATCAAAGATCTGTCAATCTCCGCCTTAGAAATATCCATTGGTTGCCTCCACATCTGTCTGTGACAATGTATTCCACAGATTCACCACCCTCTGACTAAAGAACCTTCTCGTCTCCTTTCTAAAGGTTTGTCCTTTTATTCTGAGGCTGTGGCCTTTGGTCCTAGACTCTCTTACTAGTGGGGACATCCTCACATCCAGGCCTTTCACTATTCAACCTCCTTTACTTCCTATTTTGTAATACTTGTCTAAGGTAATAATTTTATACCGGTTCTTCGGTACATAAATCCTCCATTAACTTCCCCAAATGGTGTTATTCACATGCCCAGATTTTGAATATTCAGCAGACTATTGAACTGCAGGATGCATCCTGGCACTCCTTCAAAACTGTTTTGATGCCATTACCTGGGGAAGGCAAGAGGAAAGACAAGGGTGACGTTTTGGGTCGAGACCCTTCTTCAGACTGATGATGTCTACTTTGAAGAAGTTCTCCTCCTCTCTCCGACGAGAGTTCAGCACCATCCTCTCTCATCAGTCTGAAGAAAGGTCTCGACCCGAAACATCACCCATTCCTTCTCTCCAGAGATGATGCTTGTCCAGTTGAGTTACTCCAACATTTTTTGTATATCTTTGGTTTAAACCAGCATCTGCAGTTCATTCCTACACAAAAGGAAAGACAAACTGGACTGATCTTCCCTCTCCCTAAATCAGGTTCAATGAGGCTGAAACATTTGGAACTGAATCTATGACTTCTCTTGTCTTTGTACTCAAGTATTCAGGAAATAAACTTGCTGCTCTGTGGCGTGAGTGGGAATGGTGAGGGAGACTTTATTTGTGCTAACTCTGCAAATGTGATCCTGGATCATAGAACAGCACAGCACAGGATCTTGTGCATGCCAAACATGATGGCAAGATAAATTCATCTCCTCTACCTGATCGTGATAGGTATCCCTCCATCCCCTGAATATCCACATGCCTATCCAAAAGCATCTAAAGGGCCTGTCCCACGATGTGAATTTACCCAAGAGCTCTCCCGAGTTAAAAATAAAAATCAGACTCGTGGTACTTCATCACGAGTATTTTTTTACTCTTGGAAATTTTTCAGTGTTGAAAAAACTTCCCGAGTTACCGCGTTTCCCGAAAACCTGCCGTTAGCATTACGAGCCGCTACGAGACATCCACGAGCTCCGACGTACCTGCTTCGTACATTCTACATACTTACCATGAGTTTGATTTTTTTTAAACTCGGGAGACCTCTTGGGTAACTCGCATCATGGGACAGGCCCTTTAAATGCCACTATTGTATCTGCCCCCATCACTACACCTGGCAGCATGTTCCAGGCACCCACATGTGTTAAAAAAAACGTGCCTTACAAACCTCCTTTAAAAATGCTCCTCTCACCTTAAAGCTATGCCCTCTAGTCTTTGCCACTTCCAACCTTGGAAAAAGGTTCTGACTGTCTACCCTATCTATACCTCTGTGATCCTTTATATGAACACATGGATTAGGAACAGGAAGAGGGCATTCGACCCATCAACCATGTTCTACAAGGTAATGATCATGGTTGATGTGAATGAAACCTCAACCTTACACTGCATCCACCCATGTACATTTTCACCTTCTTGTTTATGAAAATTCTATCTATCTAACTTAAAAATAACTAAAACTCAGCTTCTGTCACCTTTAGGATTCATGATGTTCTGAGTGAAAAATATTTGCCTTGTCTCCATCTTAAACTGTTTTTCCCTTTTAAACAATGGCTCCTAGTTCTACATTTCCCCGCACAAGAGGAAACATCTTCTCCACATCCATACTGTCCGAGACCTGTTAGTGTCTTCCAATTAAGTCACGTTTCACTCTTCAGTGCCCACAAGCCTCGTCAATGTGCAAGAGAAGAGTCAAGAGTGTTTTATGGTCATGTGTCCTGAAACGGAACAATGAAATTCTTACTTGCAGCAGAACAATGTGAATGTAATAGTCATAGAGGCTTAGAGTGATACAGCGTGGAAACAGGCCCTTCCGCCCAACTTTCCCACAGCAGCCAGCATGTCCCAGCTACACTAGTCCCACCTGCCTGCGCTTGGTCCATATCCCTCCAAACGTGTCCTATCCATGTACCTGGCTATTTCTTAAACGTAGCGATAGTCCCAGTCTCAACTACTTCCTCTGGCAGCTTGTTCCATACAACCACCACCCTTTGTGTGAAAAAGTTACTCCTCGGATTCCTATTAAATCTTTTCCCCTTCACCTTGAACCTATGTCCTTTGGTCTTCGATTCTCCTACTCTGGGCAAGAGACTCCGTGCATCTACCCGATTTATTCCTCTGATGATTTTATACCGTAGACACCATAATAAATAACAATAAAAGTTCAGTGTATAATTAAAGAAATGTCCATTCTGGGAAACAGTCCAGTTAACCTACCCAGAACTGCTAATGCATTTGCATGCTTCCTCTAAATAAGAACCTGTGCTGAAATTGGTTTGGAAACCGAAACAGAACTAACTCAAATCAAAAGCAGCCGAGGTTCCCGTTCGTTTCAGAATGGTGATGCATTAACTCAGAAGTGAAGCTAACATTTTTCAACCCGCCCAACATTGATTGGATCCTGGAGGAGACTTTGTAACAATCCATGGAGGGAAGAACCACATGGTTATTCCCTTCCAAGGATAATGGCACCAACTGAGATATAGCAGCACAAAGATTATGCACCAAAAAAAGACGATGCATGGGGTTTTTCTTTTTGTTACACAGCCAGTTGTTATGATCTGTACTGCACTGTTTGATATAGTCATACAGCACAGATACAGGCCATTCAGCCCATCTTGCCTTGCCAGTCAAGATGACCCATCTATGCTAGCCCCACCTGCCCACATATGGCCATATCTCTCTCATCCTTTCCTATTCATGTAATTGTCCAAATGTATGCTGCTGGGGTGTAAACTACCCAAACGAAATATGAGGTGCTGTTCCTCCAATTCTGGTCCTCACTCTAACAATGGAGGTGGCCCAGGACTGAAAGGACAGATTGGGAATGGGAGTCGAAGTGCTGAGCAACCGGGTCCCAATCTGAGGGGGGAGGCGGGGGGGGGGGGGGTGGGGTGTGGTGTTGGGGGGTTGCTATGGGAGGGGGGGGGGGGGGGGGTGCGTGGGCGGGTGGTGATGTGGGGAGCGTTGGAGGGGGGGGTGGTGTGATGTGGTGGGGGGGGGGGGGGGGGGGGGGGGGTGGTGGGAGGGGGTGAGGTGTGGTGGGGGGGGGGGGTGTGGTGGGGGGGGGGTGTGAGGTGTGGTGGGAGGGGGTGAGGTGTGGTGGGGGGGGCGGTGGTGTGGTGTGGGAGTGTTTGGTGTGGTGTAGGGTGGTATGGTGGGGAGGTATGGTGGGGGTGGTGGGAGGTGAGGGGGGGGTGGGAGGTGTGGTGGGGTTGAGGTGAGGTGGGGTGGGTGGGGTGGAGTGGGGTGAGGTGAGGTGAGGGTGGGGGGAGGTTGAGTGGGGGATGTGGGGGGGGGGCATTGAATAGCCCAGCCACCAACAGGAACAGTCACGGGTGTCACGGTGCCGCTTATGTCCGGTGTACAAGTGCGAATCATCACTAATGCGACGCCGCTGTGTAGTTGCCTCGGGTGCGGGTTCTCTCCCCCCCCCCCCGCCCGTGCACATCCCATTTCCTGAATGTTTTTTTTTAAAAGCCGGAACTGTTTGCAAATAGTCACGGCGCTGGCGACGAGAACAACTTCAATCACGGTGAGGATACCTGGGGAGGAGGTGGGGAAATGATCATTGCATGGGGTCGAGCGTGTGCAGAACTAGCAGCTCACGGAGTCTGCACAGCGGAGGTTGAAATGTTGGCTAATTAATTGGACGGAATATGTCGTTGGATCGTCCGTCTCGCACCCCCCTCTCCTTGCGTCTGACAACAGTGTGATGTTTAAATGGGCCAAGTTAACAGCGGCGGAGAGGGCAAATCATGTTTCGGCTCTGAACTACAGCGTGACTCCAGAAACAAAAATGTAGGTTTAAAATAAATTGTATGAAGCTATTCAGTAGTAATAACTTTTTTTTCTTCAAAAAAAAAAAGAAATTCTGGTCTTTTTGGAAGTCTAAAGAGGGGGATGTTTTTTTAAAAAATTTATTTAAAAAATAAGAAACTTTAGCATTTGGTGGAGATGGTACAACTTTTTCAAGAAGTGGGTTTGATCAGAGTGGGCAGAGCGGCGCGGTGTGACTGGACACACGTTTGGTCCGTTTGAGGTTTATTCATTGAAAAGTGGCGAGGGGGGGACAACCTTACCACGAAATGTGAGGTTACATCGAATTTTAGAAAAAAGCCGCTGCTAGTTTCGTCCTCGCCCGGAAACAAGAGAAAGGTAATCAGTTAGAAAAAAAAAGCTTCAGGTCGATAGCGGATCAATAAGCATTTCGCCAAGATAATGTACACGGCGGCGAGTACCTTTCTGAGATGTCAGGTACGGGGAGACAGATTAGAGCGACGGCAGAGGTCGACGTGTTAGATCTAAGTAAAGCCGACAAGACATTCCTGGTCGAGGGCTGGAGATATCACAGGTCGAGGCCGCCCCTGCATTTCAACGGCTGCTGTGGGAAGGAGAAACTAGCGGGAGAGGAACTTATCGCCAGCCTGCACATGAGGATGCCAGCTATCAAGAAGGAGAGGGTGGACGGGGAGATGATCACTCGGGGACTGCTGGATGGTTTACCCGAATATCTGCCCCCACTCACTATCCCAGTGGTGAGACCTCACCATCCGACGCCTTACGAGCACATCTTCACCCGGCGCCAGCGTGCTTTCCTGGGTCTCCCGGAGCCCGCTCACCCGAGCGACCTGCTGCTGGAGCGCTTCCACTCCATCCCCGACTTCCAGCCCATCTTCGACAACGGGGAGCCCTGCATCGAGGTGGAGTGCGGCGAAAACAAAGCGCTCCTCTACGTCCACAAACTGTGCCAGGGCAGCAAGGGACCTTCCATCCGCTACCGGGGCGAGTGGCTCACCCCCAACGAGTTCCAGTTCGTCAGCGGCAGAGAGACAGCCAAGGACTGGAAGCGGAGCATAAGGCATAAAGGTGGGTGCAGTGAGACAGACAGTGAGACAGAGAGGGAGAGAGATCGATACGTTTGGCAATAAGAGGGAGGGAGAAGTGTGGTTATTCCACACTTGGGGACAGCTCGCGTCTTCAGCAACTCAAAAACGTGCGTAAAAGTTGTTCGAACTGCACTCAGTATGGGTACACTGGGTCAATAGATTGTTAGGCACAAAATGCTGGAGTAACTCAGCGGGACAGGCAGCATCTCTGGAGAGAAGGAATGGGTGACGTTTCGGCTCGAGACCCTTCTCCAGAGATGCTGCCTGGCCCGCTGAGTTACTCCGGCATCTTGTGTCTTATCTTCGGTTTAAACCAGCATCTGCAGTTCCTTCCTGCTCAATAGATGACTATGTGTTCAACCGGTAATTAACTGATTACCAACCTAACAGATAGATGACCGGGATGGGTAATAAATGCATAGACTTTAGTTTTCCTCTTTGGATTCTTGCAGCAGTGGCATTTGTGTTCGGGGGAGAATGAGGGGAGGGGGCGTGGGCTGCTAACTTTGGAAAACGGGGAGGGGGAGACAGAGAAAGATGCGGTTTTAAAAAATAAAGTGAGACACTTCAGCCGAGAGTTGCTTATTGCAGACACCACGGGCCAAATATGTTCTGGCTTTGCAGAGATTATGAATGATTAAATCTTGTTTGTTTTTTTAAAAGAGGGTGGGGGGGGGGGGGGGGGGGGGGATTGTGGGTGGATGGGTTTGTTATTTGGAGCTTTGGTTGTCAATGGTGTAAAAGTTTAAAGGGAATCTGGAAGTGAGCGAGCACTGCCGTGAGTTAAACTGCCGGCGGTATCGATTAACGAACGCGTGCTGGCCAGAAGTGGAATATGGGGGGGATGGGGATGGGATTGGGGGGGTGGGGGGTGTGCTGTGCTGTGCAGTGTTGTGTAGTGCTGTGTTGGTGAGATATGACAAGAGCGTGGGTGAGCCAGGAAGCTGTTGTGTGCGCAGAGCGAGGAATGCCACCAGGTTGCCGCTCCGTGTCAGTGCCCCTGTGAGCCAGTCAGTCAGTCAGCCGGGCGCTATCTATGGAGACTGAAGTGCGGGTGAGCGGCGCCAAGAGCCGAGCCGTGGGGAACCGTGCCCACCCGCGGTGTGTGGAGGGGGTGACCTCCCGCTGAAACTGGGACAGAAACAGACACGGGCTGAGAGTGGGGCTGTCTGCAACCCAGTCTGAGTCACTGTCTAGCTCCGGCCTCTGGTGTCCAGACATCCTGACAGTGTCTGCGCCGAGACACTCGCACCTCTGGGGACACTGTGGTCCCCCTGAAAACCAGTGAGGACAGTGTCTTGACCGGGTCACTGGTCCTCTGGTATCCAGTGACTCTGGATCCAATGCAGACGGGTCTCGGTCCGAAACGTCAGCTATTCCTTTTCTCCAGAGACGTTGCCTGACCACCGGTCACTCCAGCATTGTGGCTATCTCTCTTGTCTTCAGCGAGTTAGTCCCTGCACCAGTCTGTGGCCCCTTGCGCCGACAGTGCTCGCCCCCCCCCCCCCCCCCCCCCCCCCCCCCCCCCCCCCCCCCCCTCCTCCCCCCCCCCCACCTCCCCCCCCCCCCCCCCACCTCTCCCTCCTCTCTCCCTCCTCTCTCCCCCCCACCTCTCCTCCTCTCTCCCCCCCACCTCTCCTCCTCTCTCCCCCCCACCTCCCCCTCTCTCTCTCCCCCCCACCTCCCCCTCCTCTCTCTTCCCCCCCACCTCCCCCTCCTCTCTCCCCCCCACCTCCCCCTCCTCTCTCCCCCCCCCCCCCCCCCTCCCCCCCTCCCTCCTCCTCTCTCCCTGTCCCTCCTCCTCTCCCTCCTCTCTCCCCCTCCTCTCTCCCCCTCCTCTCTCCTCCCTCCTCTCTCCTCCATTCTCTCTCTTCCTCCTCTCTCCCCCTCCTCTCCCCCTCCTCTCTCTCCCTCCCTTCTCTCCCTCTCTCCCTCCCCTCTCTCCCCCTCTCTCCCCTCTCTCCCCCCCCTCTCTCTCTCCCTCTCTTCCCCTCTCTCTCTCTCCCTTCCTCTCTCCCCCTCCTCTCCCTCCCCTCTCTCCTTCTCTCCCTCTCCCCCTCCTCTCTCCCTCCTCTCCCCCTCTCTCCCCCCTCCCTCTCTCCACCCCTCTCTCCCCCCTCCTCTCTCCCCCCTCCTCTCCTCCTCCCCCCCTCCTCTCTCCCCCCTCCTCTCTCTCCCTCTCTCTACCCCTCTCTCTCCCCCCTCCTCTCTCCCTCTCCCTCCTCTCTCCCCCCTCCTCTCTCTCCCTCTCCTCCCTCACCCTCTCTCTCGCTCTCTCTCTCCCTCCTCCTCCCTCTCTCCCCCTCTCCCCCTCCTCTCCTCCTCTCTCTCCCCCTCCTCTCCCCCTCCTCTCCCCCCCCCCCCCCTCTCCCCCCCTCCTCTCCCCCCCCCCCCTCCCTCTCCCCCTCCCCCTCTCCCTCTCCCTTCTCTCTCTCCCCCTTTCCCCCCTCCTCTCTCCTTCCCTCTTTCTCTCTCTCCCCCTCCTCTCTCCCCCCCTCCTCCCCCTCCCCTCCCCCCCCCTCTCTCCCCCTCTCTCCCCCTCTCTCCCCCTCTCTCCCCCCTCCTCCTCCTCTCCCCCCCCTCCCTCCCCCCCCCCTCTCCCCCCCCCTCTCCCCCCTCGCTCCCTCCCCCTCTCCTCCTCCCTCTCCCCCCCTCCCCCTCCCCCCCCTCCCCTCCCCCTCCCCTCCCCCTCCTCTCTCCCCCCTCCTCTCTCCCTCGCCTCCTCCTCCCTCCCCCCCATCCCCCCTCTCCTCCTCCTCCCTCCCCCCCCATCCCACCTCTCCTCCTCCCCACCCACCTCCTCCCCCTCCTCTCCTCCTCTCTCCCCCTCCTCTCTCCCTCGCCTCCCTCCTCCCTCCCCCCCCCCACCTCTTCCTCCTCCCCCCCCACCTCCCTCCCCCTCCTCTCTTCCCCTCCCTCCCTTCTCCCCCTACCCCCTCCTTCCCACCCCTATCCTTCCCTTCCCCCCCCCTCCTCCCCCCTCTCCTCCTCCCCTCCCCCCACTCCTCCTCCCCCCTCCTCTCCTCCTTCCCCTCCTTTCCCTCCTCTCCTCCTTCCCCCCCCTCTCCTCCCCCCCCTCTCCTCCCCCCTCCCCTCCCCTCCCCCCCTCCCCCCTCCCTCCCTCCCTCCCCCCCCTCTCCTCCCCCCCCCCCCCCCCCCCTCCCCCCCCATTCCCTCTTCTCCCCCCCCTCTCCTCCCCCCCCCCTCCTCCCCCCCCCCTCTCCTCCCCCCCCCCTCTCCTCCTCCCCCCCCCTCTCCTCCTCCCCCCCCCTCTCCTCCTCCCCCCCTCTCCTCCTCCCCCCCTCTCCTCCTCCCCCCCTCTCCCCTCCCCCCCCCTCTCCTCCTCCCCCCCTCTCCTCCTCCCCCCCCCCCCCCTCCTCTTCCCTCCCCCCCTCTCCTCCTTCCTCCCCCCCTCTCCTCCTTCCCTCCCCCCCCTCTCCTCCTTCCCCCCCCCCCTCTCCTCCTTCCCTCCCCCCCTCTCCTCCTCCCTTCCCCCCCCCCCTCTCCTCCTTCCCTCCCCCCCTCTCCTCCTTGAAGTGTCTACGGCACTGTCTGACTTTGCTGCGCCACTCTCTCTCTCTCTCTCTTGCAGTCTCCCTGCCAGTGTCAGCCTCTCTGGCTCCGACACTGTTGCTGGCTCCCAGTGCTAAGTGTCTGGCTCCGGGCTGTTTTTTCTCTCTGTCTCACTGGCAGGGCTCTTTAACACCGCGCGCCCCGGCCTCTTGTACAAACAACCTTCGCCATTGTTGCAAATAAGCAAAACTGCCGCACTTCCTCAAGAGTTGAGTCGCTTTAGTGTAAACCAACAATTCTCTGCTCGTGTGACTGAGCGGAGATGAAAGAGGCGGAAGGGAAGAGCTTTTCCCGGTATTTTTAAGGTCGTGTCGCTGCGGCTTCGGGGATTTGCCCGTAACAATTCCGCGTCTATTTAAGGAGGACCGTGAATATTTGAGAGGTGATTTAATAAGACTTTCCTCACCCACACACAAACACCAGCGTTGTGCAACAGCACCGATTCCAGTGAGAATAGAGTGGGGTTTTTTTTTAAATCCCCCCCAGAAAGTAAATAGTTTCATTACTTGTCCTCCCAATACAGGGAAAAGTCTGAAGACCCTTATGTCAAAAGGAGTCTTGCAAGTCCACCCTCCAATCTGTGATTGTCCCGGCTGCAGGATCTCGTCTCCAGTGGTAAGAACCGCTTACTATGTGTGTGTGTGTGTGTGTGTGTATATTTATTTATTTATATATATATATATATTATTATAATAGTTATGATTTTAAAATATCTTTCCTGCTTTGTGGGAGTATTTGTGGAATTTTTTTTTAAAGAAAATGTAATATAGAATAAAAAGTTAAAAAAAAAATGTTTTAGCAATTAAAGCTTTGCAAGCGATACTATCGACGATTATGTTACTTTTGATTAGATCATGGCGATGTGCTTATTGGTCTTGTTATTGCTAGCTCTTAAAGCGGGAGGGAGGGGGGCGGAAGCCGCGACTTGAAGCGCACACACACACACTCACACACACACACACACAGAGGAGTCCTGCGGTGAAACTCTAAACAACTAATCTTCCTTCCCTGACTTGACCCCATGTGAATGAGAAACCTATCAAAGCCGCCTCTCCCCTCCCGATCAATCACTACCGTCCAGTGGAGCTCTCTTCCAGGGGGCGGAGGGTGGGAGGGATCAAGGCCATTAATCAATTTGTCGGCGTGTCTCGGCCACGATCCCTGTGGGCTCCTGTCTCTTAAAAAAAAGTTTGGCAAATTCACGACAAGACACGTTCTACCCCGCTTCCTGTTGGAGTTCAGATTGAATTCCATGAACGGGGTTGAACGAAAACGGCTGGCGGCTGCTGGAAATGCAAAAGGCCATTTTTGTAAAGTTAAAGAAACCAGAACAAGTAGTCGCGTTGGTGTCAACTAAATGAAATGGGGAAATGATTTAAGGATCCGAACTAGAGACCTGGGGTCGTTATTTTTGACTTTGCACTACTATATGTGTGTGCGTGTGTGTGTATATGCATTTATATGTATGTGTATATACACACATATATGTATATTTATGTATACACCCACACACATATACACACATGTGTGTATATATATAGATATATCACGTGTGTGTATGATGTATATTATACAAATACCATACATGTGTATGTACACACACGTATGTGTATATTATTATTCACTACAGTATTTACAGAGTAATGTTTACATATTCTGTTGTGCTGCAACAAGTAAGAATGTCATTGTTCTGTTTTGGGACATAGGGCAATAAAACACCTTTGACTCTTGAACGGAAAAAATGTTACGAGCTTTGGGGGTGGGAGTCGGGGCCCCAACACTGCCCCGCCACGAATGAGCTAATTTAATCTTACCCCCTGCTCCTGTTCCCCTTGACGTCCCCATGGGCCAAAGGTCTTCAATATTGAAATATCTTTAATGTCTCAGTCTCCACAAGTGTCTGAGAAAGGGAACTCTGAAAGTTAAATCATCTACTGAGCAAAAACTCCCTCCAGTTGGGGAAAAATCATCTCAACATTTAACTTGTTAATATCACTTTGAAACATTTTATGTTTCAATAAGAACACTTCATTTTTCTAAGCTCCAGTTAGTTTCATTAATTTTGAAGCCATTGCTCCCAGCTTCATTGTGTGTGTTTGGTTTAAAGATTCGGTCCTTCAGCCCACCGAGTCCACTCTGGCCATCGATCACCTGTTCATACTAGTTCTGTGCTATTCCACTTTCTCATCCACTCCATACACACTAGAAGCAATTTGCAGAGACCAATTAACCTACAGACCTGTACGTCTTTGGGAAAGTGCAGACTCCATACAGACGGCACACAAGGTCAGAATCGAGCCCTGGTCTCTGGCACTGTGAGGCAATGGCTCTATCAGCTGCACCACTCTGCCCTTTGATCATGTAAATCAAAAAATACAAAGCAATGAATGTCTTCAAATATAATTTAATAAAATGTACAACAATTGCAGTGATCACCCCATCCTGAGTTTAACATTCCTGAATATTGATTTGTGATGTTTGCCAGAATGTTATTTAGCATTCACTAGAATATCACAAATGGGTTTTGTTCACCTTAGACCAGTGTTTGGTTACTCGGAAGATAAGATTTCTATTGAATTTTATCGGCGGCACAGTGGTAAACTTACAGCACCAAAGCCCCAGGCTCAATCCTGAATACAGGTGCTGTCTGTACAGAGTTTGCATGCTCTCCATGTGACCGTAAGGGTTAACTCCGAGTGCTCTGGTTTACTCCCACATTCTAAAGACGTGCAGATTCGTAGGTTCATTGCCTTCTGTAAATTGTCCCAAGTGTGTAGAATAGAACTAGTATACGGGGTGATTGTTGGTCGGCACAGAATCGGTATGTTGAAGGGCCCGTTTTCATGCTCTATCACTAAACTGCTACATTAAGGGTGGAGGATGATCCCTGAGAGAGAGAGCTGTGTAGATGCTGAGTTTTAGAGGCTAGTGCAGGTGGTTCCAACATTGCACATTTTAAGCTAAGTCTGTGATTCCAGTGGAGTTTGATGTGTAGTTGCCCATTTTTAAGTCTGGAAAAGCTGGAAACACCTGCCCAAATTAAAGGTAGCCACAAACCACTCATCCAAATGTTTTTCCAAATGAAAATGACATTGATAGATTTTTTTTCCATTTTGTAAACTGGGGAAAAGTATTACTAACTGTCTGTACTTTTTTTGAAGCTGTTGAGCAGAATGCAACTAGTCTGTGTGTATGTACGAAAACCAGGTGGTATTAGACTATTCAGCCTGAAGGATCTCGATCTGAAACTTCACCTATCCCTTTTCTCCAGAGATGCTGCCTGACTCGCTGAGTTAGTCCAGCATATTGTGTATAACTTTGGTATTATATAGTTTTTGCAGAATAAAAAGAAAGACCTGTCAGTGAAAAAGTGAAAAGTAAATGATTTGAACTGTTTTGAAGATCACACACCCTATAGAACAAT
Source organism: Leucoraja erinaceus (assembly GCF_028641065.1). Classification (NCBI taxonomy): domain Eukaryota; kingdom Metazoa; phylum Chordata; class Chondrichthyes; order Rajiformes; family Rajidae; genus Leucoraja; species Leucoraja erinaceus. The sequence continues at coordinate 19,073,991 of NC_073406.1, read as the reverse complement.
CATGCATCCTTGCTTGTGATACTGAACTAGGGAGGGGAATTGATAGAATGTGAGGGGGTTTATCATTGAACCCTCCCAACCTTTTCATTGTCTTGGGTAGACACTAAATATTGGAGCAAATGAGCAGGTCAGTCAGCATCTCTGGAGGAAAAGAATAGGTGATGGTTTGGGTCGGAACCCTTCAAACCCTTTTCAAAGGTTTCTCTTCGAAACCCTTTTAATCGTCTTACTGTTTCTTTTGATTGTGTCATCAATGTGCTGTGTTTAACATGCACCCAAAGCCAGCTGGCACAAACATGAAGGTCTACGTCTTAGTATACGGGGTGATTGTTGGTCGACTCGTGACTTCCACTGATAACACAGAAAACTGCTGAAGGTATCATGGAACTGAGATCTCGGTCTTTCTTTGTTTTTCGAAAGTCTGCTCTTCATCTCCCTGTAGTCTGTTTCGTGTTGCTCTGAGAAGAACCCGTATTTAAAACGGAAGATTTAAAATTTGTATGTTGCCATTTGTAATGGGTGACGGGAATGATGTTTGCGTTGGTGGCTTCTTAACCTGCAGCCCAGTTGGGATATTCATCGCCAAACCTCCTTCTAATGTATTAACAGCTAATACAATTATGTTGCCATTGATTTTAACTTACAATGTAGTATAATTTGGTATAGTAGTGTTTTCCAATGCAGGAATAATGTGTATACATGATGTGACCCTATCTAATTGAAAAGTGCCCTTTACTCCAGGCAGTCTGTGAGGCCATTGAACTGAACTTTGTAATTTAGAGCAAGCCATACAGACTAGTATTGCGTGCAGTTATTACAGCTTTTGTGTTGGGGCTTTATTTACTTTTTTTTTGCTCTTTTCCCCCCCCCTTCCTCCCCCCCCCCCCCCCCCCCACACAGTTAATGTCCAACTTTTTCCCTTTGTCAGTGATGCATATTGTGAGAGGGATGGGGTGGTGGGAGGTTGTGGCGATGGTGGAATCTGGTGTAAACTAGTCTGACTGTAACTCAGATGAAGGATTTGTGTACTGATGTGGCCACACAGGATGGCAGGCAAACTGTGGTGATGTGGTCGAACACTTGACTGCTTCCTCACTCAGCGTTGGCAGTCAACATTCATGCACAAAGTAGACATTGTGAATTGCAATACCCGAGGGTCATGATGCCAACAAAAAATTCCTTGAGGCGTGGTTCTGTCCAGGCACAAACTATTCAGCTTTAAACCCACTGCCCCTTTCAATTAAGTCATGTCTGATCTGTGCCTCAACTCTATTTACTCACCTGAGTGCCAAGATGCTATTGTAATCAATAGTATAGAGCAGTGGTTCCCAACGTGGGGCGTACACCCCACAGGGGGGCAATTTGATTTTTAAGGGGGGCAATTTGATTTTTAAGGGGGGCAATTGAGCGCAACTGAGGAGGTCTGGGTCCAAATTTCCGATTTTTATTTTTTGGATTTTCCATCAGATTGTAGTTTATGTTTCATATGTTATTTTGAGTAAATAATTTTTTGGGGGTAAAAAAGGTCTTTATTGTGTAGTTATTACATAATCCCCACGCCATCGCTCTTCATGCACGTTGCACGAAGCGCGCAAGGTCACGGGAGAACCTTATTTATTGAACCATGTTCTTTTGAAGCTTGTTTAAACCAAGGTATTGAAATGATAAGAATTATATATCACCACATGGGGGGGGGGGGGGGGGGGGCATCAGGATTTTAGGGGTGATTAGGTGGGGCATGGCAAAAAAAAGGTTGGGAACCACTGGTATAGAGCATGGAAAAATGGCAAAAGGTCAAAATTGTTCTGTGATCCAGTCACAACTCGGAGCTCAGCCTGACTATAATGTTCTGTCCCCCATTTAGAACACTGGAGCAGCGGTAGAGTTGCTGTCTGAAAGCGTCAGAGACCCAGTTTTGATCTTGTCTACGGGTGCTGTCTGTATGTAGTTTGTACATTCTCCCTGTGACCACGTGGGTTTTCTCAGGGTGCTCCGGTTTCCTCCCATATTCCAAATAAGTACAGATTTGCAGGTTAATTGGCTTCAGTACAATTGTCCATGGTGTGTTGGATAGTGTTAGTGTGCTGGGTGATCACTGGTTGATGCAGACTCGGTGGGTCTAAGGGCTTGTTTCCCCGCTGAATCTAAAGTCTGAACTGTTGATGCAGGGGTGACAACATTCTGCTACATTGTTTATTTATAGTTATCAAACGGTAGATAATCTGTTTTTTATTCCAATCTTTACAGTACCATAAAACCATCCAAAGCAGAGTGCTGGAGTTGTTGGGAACATTAGTCCTAGACATTCACAATCTTTCACCTCTCTTCCAGCTTTACACCCCCCCCCCCCCCCCCCCCCCCCCCCCCCCCCCCCCCCCCCCCCCGACCTGACCACCTCGCTATAATCAGTCTGAATAAGGGTCCCAACCCAAAATGTCAATGTCATGTTCCCCAGTCCTCCACCTCTCTTCCAGCTTTATACCCGCCCACCACAATTAGTGTGAATAAGGGTCCCAAACTCACCCATATATGTTCTCCAGAAATGCTTTCTGACTCGAGCATTTCTCCAGCATTTTGTCTTTCTTTGTAAACCCGCATCTGCAGTTCCTTGTGTCTACATCTTGTAGTTTAGTTGGCTACAGATGTGATAGACGCACAAGTATTCATCGTGACCTATCTCTTTAGTATGGTTAAGAGATACAGAGCAGAAACAGGCCCTTAGACCCACCGAGTCCGTGCCGGCCAGCAATCCCCACACATTAAAGCTATCCTGCACATATTTTTACACACACACCAAGCTAATTAACCTGCACACCTGTACGTCTTTGGAGTGTTGGAGTAAAAGGAAATCTTGGAGAAAATCTCAGGCGGTCACGGGGAAAGGTTTAAAAACTCCATACGGACCGCACCCGTAGTCGGGATCGAAGCCGGGTCTCCGGCGCTGCAAGCGCTGTAAGGCAGCAAATCTACCGCTGCGCCACCATGCTGTGTCTATTAATCATTTAAAAAATAAGTCCATGTGCCAGGTTTGGAAGCATTTTGATGTTGCACTGAATTTCTGGAAAACCAATCGCAGTCAAAGTTTCCGAATTCATAGTAGATCTATGACTTTGTGTGGGAGACGGGGAAATGGAAAAGGTAATTGTATCCAAAGGCATTTTATTTCAGTGCAACATAAGTCATGCATTTTCAAAATCTGTTTAATATTGTTAATGATGGGAAATTATTCAGATTTATTTTCTGGCAACTTCAATGCTACATCTTCCAATGAACAGTAGAAATTTCATTTTATTTTCCAAATGCCATTAAAAATGAATGACGACACATTATGGAAGAAAGCGTATTCTATAAGAGGCCTGGGTTCAATCCAGACAGTGGGTGCTGTCTGTGTGGAGTTGGCATGTTCGCTCTGTGACTGTGGGTTTCCTCTGGGTGCTCCGGTTTCCTCCCACATGCAGATTTCTAGGTTTATTGGCCTCTGTGTATTGCCAGTGGTGTGCAGGGAGTGGATGAGTAAGTGGGACAACACAGAACTAGTGTAAATGGGTGATCGATGGTCGAAACCCATAGGGCCCATTTCCGTGTGTACACCAGACACCATGTGTTTTGAACAGGCAAGATCTTCCGACTGCTGGTTCACTTAACTACTCATCACTAATTTAGTAGCAATATTTGTCTAGCTAATGCTGGTATTGTTCCAAATGCATTTGACAAAAAATGTATTGGCAAAGCTTTGCACTGTTGTCAGTCCACAATTTTTTTCATAGCGCACACACAGTAGAGCGGCCAAAATTTCCCAGCTCGCCAGAATAAAATGTTACCAGGAAACTGTCAAGTTACCAGCAACGTAGTGTCTGGAAATGAGTAATCAATTAAATAAAACTCTTTTTCTTTTCTCTTTGCCATCAATAAAGTTGTTGCATTTTTGATCCTAAAAAGTGTTGTAGAGCTTAATCGAGCAACCAATTTTAAAACAATGCAAAATCCAAAACATAGTTTTGAAAAGAGGGAGGAGAGGGGCTGAGGGAATATTACATATATAGGCCACTTTTCTATTTGTGGGGAAGTGATATAGCAAAGGTGACACATTAATGTGTAAACAAATGTATAGTGGTATTCATGGCTACTGGTGAGTCTTGCTAAACAGCCCAGAGAGTTTTTAAGACAAGGCGCATAGAAACATAGAAAATAGGTGCAGGAGTAGGCCATTCGGCCCTTCGTGCCTGCACCGCCATTCAATATGATCATGGCTGATCATGCAACTCGGTATCCTGTACCTGCCTTCTCTCCATACCCCCTGATCCCTTTAGCCACAAGGGCCACATCTAACTCCCTCTTAAATATAGCCAATGAACTGGCCTCAACTACCTTCTGTGGCAGAGAATTCCAGAGATTCACCACTCTCTGTGTGAAAAATGTTTTTCTCATCTCGGTCCTAAAAGATTTCCCCCTTATCCTTAAATTGTGACCCCTTGTTCTGGAGTTCCGAACATCGGGAACAATCCTCCTGCATCTAGCCTGTCCAACCCCTCATAATAAAAGGTATAAATATTTTTCTGCTCCATGCACATTGTCAATGTGTCCACGTTATCTGTGGCACAGTGGGTAGAGCTGCTGCCCCTCGGCACCAGAGAACTGGGTTTCATTCTGACCTTGGATACTGTCTGTGTGGAGTTTGTATGATCTCCCTGTGACCAAGTGGGTTTCCTTTGGGCGTCCCGGTGTCCTCTACATCCCAAAGGCATGCGGGTTTGTAGGTTAATTAGCGTTTGTAAATAACCCCTCGTGTGTAGAAAGTGAATGCAAAAGTGGGATAAAATAGAACTAGTGTGTATTATCAGTGTAGACTCGGTGGGCCAAAAATGGCCTATTACCCTGCTTCATCTTTCAATCAATCAATGGTTTGCCTTGTACAAAACACAAATCAAATGACCAGTCTGTCTATTGGGGGACACATTCAGGTTTCAAACAGCCATCAACAATGCTAATGAGAATATAATGTTACCTGAACAATGTAATGTTCCCTAATAACTAGCTGGTGCTGTCCAATGACCTCATTAATATAAAGTGCGCAGGTATCTTGATTTTGTAAAGGTGAATGGACTTGAAGAACATTTCTGGCTGTGTGTTCTCAAATATCATTAAGAATTTTAATATCATTAAGATAAGTTTTAGGTCTACATCTTTGTGTGATCTTTAGATTCTTTTTCTTATTTGCAACTTTGAGTTACACAAAAATGCTTTGGTGTCAACCGTCTATACAGCAAAAAATATAGGCTAGAAGGTATTTCTGCTAATATAGATGCATGTCTCATGTAGACCATGTGTGTGTGTGTGTGTGTGTGTATATGCACACACTTTGTCACTTGCATTTGTACACTCACATTTCCTCGCATACACACACACACACACACACACGCTTTTTCTCACAGACACACACCTATCTTTCATCAAGCCAAATAATGGAATTTATAACATAATTTACAGTCGAGGAGACCATTCAACTCACTATGACCATGTTGGCCAAAATTGGACCTTGGCCTACCCACTTCCATTCTATAATCCTACAGGCTACATCTCTTCACACCACATCCAGGTACTTTTTAAAGCTTTCTGCTAACATCACCTTCTCGGGCATTCAGTTGCAGATGTCACATCGCACCTATCTGCCGCACCTTCGAACGAACATGATTTTTCCACTGACTTCAACCAAATTGGATATAATCTCTTTAACAGCTGCATTAAGGGGGTTTTTTGCACTTAATATGCAGATATTTGGTCAATTAAGATCAAATATTCTGTCCAAATTTAATTCTAGATGGGACAATGCAATGGTACCGAGATGCTTGTGGTGACTTAAATTCCTTCTGCATTTGTTAATGCCGAGATCCCAATCTCAGTTCCAAGGGCAACTTTGGACAAAGTGTTGAGAAGTTTTAGGTTTACTTTCCACGCTTCATTGCTGGACCTCAGATTTTCTGAAATGAAATTTGAAGTTTATGCTGGAAGAGCTGGATCAATCATAGCGGCACGGGGAACTGTCGATAATGGAATCTTGCACAAAGTGTTGCGGCAACTCAGTGAGGAGGGAAGGGATGGGAATGGCAACACTTCAGGTCTGGGCCCTTGTCAGACTGCAGAAGGGTCCTGACCCAAAACTTTGCCTGCCCATTCCCTCCACAGATGCTGTCTGACCGGGTGAGTGCTTTGTGCTTTGGATACATCTTGGGGATAAGTAAAGTAGTCCAGCAACGTGAAGCAAAGCTGTATAAGTGCAACTGAAATAACGTGTAATGTAACCAAGTTGGAAGGAACTTCAGATGCTGTTTTTCACGGACGATAGACACAAAACGCCGGAGTAACTCAGCCAGGACAGGCAGCATCTCTGAAGAGAAGGAATGTGTGACATTTCGGGTCGAGACTCTTCACACCCAAACTGAACAGCATTCTCTTTCTCCACTGATGCGCCTGCTTTTACCGATAATTTTCCTGCTGCTTGCGATCTGGACTGTACAGTATTGACAGTTCAAATAAACAAATAACTGCCTGATGGACGTGACAAGTTCCGAGGGCAGTGTCAAGCTGTTGCTCTCATCGGAAGTCACTGGGGATTTTTTTTTGTTTCAGAGGTGGGGTAGCCACCAAACGCGAAGGGACTATTTTAAGATGGGTATTAACAATGTCCATATTTAGCACAAGGTGGAAATTTTGTTTCAGTCATGGTCGTTGAGTCTGGATGGAGGTTGAGGTTTGTTGTAAAGCATGGAGGGGGGAGGGAGGGGGTGGTGGAGAGAGAATTTTCACAGTCGGTTCACCTTATAGGTTGGGGGGGGGGAGATTTAATGGGAGCCTGATGGGAAGCTTTTTTAACACAAAAGGTGGCATGGAAACAGCTGTTGGAGGTGGTAGTTGAGGAAGTTACACTCCAAAGACGTACAGACATGGAGGTAAATTGGCTTGGGAAATGTAAACATTGTGTTCCTAGTGTGTGTAGAATAGTGTTAATATGCGGGGGTCGCTGGTCGGCGCGGACCCGGTGGGCCGAAGGGCCTGTTTCCGCGCTGTATCTCTAAATTAAACTGCTTCAATAACATTTAAGAGACAATCAGACGGGTGCATGGCTCGGATAGGTTTAGAGGGATACGGGCAGCTGGGACTAGTGTAGATGGGGCAAGTCAGGCCCTTTCCACAATGTATGACTCTATGACTGAGTGTCGGCAGTAAGTGGGTCCCACTAACACCTCTATTTACAATTGGAGAACAGGCGACGCTTTGGTTCTCTTGCACGAGTGTTTTAATACAAGAGTTGATTCAAAGAAATATGTGTTTTTTTGGGGGTTTTTTAAAACCCGAGAAACCCCGTTGGCTGCCGAATTGCCCTTTTAAGTGTTATTGGTGGCTGCGGGTTGCTGGTACCTGCAAGGGAGACGGGAGGAGGCGAGACGGTCTCTGCAGCTGTGAGCTGCCGCTACCCCCGCTCAGGAAACCAGCGGTCAGCGTTTGCAACGCGCCGCAGTCTGCAGCGGGGCGGTCGGTCAAAATGTGTGTCGCCTTCCTTATCGCTCCATCGCCAGTCAGCTACCCCTCCCTCCCCTTGCTCTCTCTCACACACACACAGATAAGTTAGAGCAGACCTGGAGTCCTCAGAAAGAAAGGACTTTTTTTCTTTATAAAGTGTCTTGGCAGTCTCTCTCTCCCTCTCTCCCCCTCTAATTCTTCCCACACAATAATCTGCAGCCTGCTTTACATTTTCCTCAGATCTGCGCCAGTCTCGCTGACACACTCTACGCCTGGTAGACAAAAAGTGCTGGAGAAACTCAGCGGGTGCAGCAGCATCTATGGAGCGAAGGAAATAGGCAACGTTTCGTCCCGAAACGTTGCCTATTTCTCTTCGCTCCATAGATGCTGCTGCACCCGCTGAGTTTCTCCAGCACTTTTTGTCTACCTTCGATTTTTCCAGCATCTGCAGTTCCTTCTTAAACACCCTACTCGTTGAGGGAATAGAAGGCATGAATCAACGAGGCAGCCCAATTCTGAACGGTGGCAACAATTGAAGTTTAATGGCTATATTTAAGACGGAGTTAGATGTGGCCCTTGTGGCCAAAGGGATCAGGGAGTATGGAGAGAAGGCAGGTACAGGATTCCGAGTTGGATGATCAGCCATGATCATATTGAATGGCGGTGCAGCCTCGAAGGGCCGAATGGCCTACTCCTGCACCTATTTGTTATGTTTCTATGTTTAAAAAAACAAACTAACAGCCGGCCTCCATTACAACTGATCTTTGTGTTTCAAAGCCGACCCATCTCCCTCCAGTTTCATTAAAAGTTTCGCGGTGGCGCAGCGGGTAGAGCCGCTGTCTCCGGCGCCGGAGACACTGGTTCGACCCTGAACTCGGGTGGCTGCGCTGTCTGTGTGGAGTTTGCGTGTTCACCCACTCCCCACCACACCCCAAAGACGTTTGTAGGTTAATTGTGTCCCTCTGTAACTTGCCCCGAGTGTGTAGGCAGTGGATGCGAAAGTGGGAAAACATAGAATGAGTGGGATAGGTGGTCAGCATGGCTTCGGTGGGCCGAAGGGCCACGTTTCCACTCGGTATCTTTTAAATCAATCCATTCACGAGCGAGAGTGGGCATTTTGCCATTTAATGTTTGCTGCTCACCGCTAGCTTTGGGGAATTAAGCGCTCCAGCCTTCAATCTAATGGCCACTATTATGGGAAACTGTACAAACCGCGCGTGTTTGGATATCGACACCTCTCCAAAGCCGCTCTCACCAAAGAAACGCGTTTCCTCTTCGCTGGACTGTGTGTTCTTTTTCTTCCTTTAAAAAAAAATCCGAACCCTGGAGGCTGGCGGAAATTACTGGTCGTTTCGGGTTATAAATAATGGTCTCTGTGAGATCCAGCTGTAAGACTTTACTGAAGACATTTCCACAACGTGATAGGGAGGGGAGGAAAAGCAGGGCGGGGTTGGAAAAAGCATTCTGGGGGAACTTAATAACCCGTTGCTCATAAAGCAAAATAAGGGAGTTTATCTAAAACAGCACGGCAGAACTGTGTAAAATCAGCATTATAACTCGGCATGTGCATAAGTTATAGAAACAGAATTAGGCCATTTGGCCCATCTACTTTTTCCTCAACCCATTTTCCTGCCTTCTTCCCATAGTTCTATCGATCTCCGCCTTAAAAATATCAATTGACTTGGCCTCCATAGGTGTCTGTGGCAATGAATTCCACAGATTGTAGCAATGAAATGGTGGCGAAATTCAGCAGGTCAGGCAGCATCTTTGGAGGGAGAAGCATTGTTATCATTTTATGTCATTAACCTTTCATCAAGGCTGTGAAAAATCATATTTCAAGTTGCACAGATTCCTTTGTAACTTTACCTCGTCTTATTAAAAAAAAAAATAACGCTGGCTCTGATGGTTTTATTTTTAGTTTTAGTTTAGAGATACAGCGCGGAAACAGGCCCTTCAGCCCATCGAGTTCATGTCAAGCGGCGATCCCCGTGCGCCAATACTATCCTACGCACTAGGGACAATTTATAATCTTGGCCAAAAACAAATTAACTTACAAACTTGCACGTCTTTGAAATGTGGGAGGAAACCAGAACAACCGGGGAAAACCCACTCGGTCACACGGAGAACGTCTCTGGTACTGTAAGGCAGCAACTCTAGCGCTGTGCCACCTTTGGGCACCTTAAATCACGCCTGATTTATAGGTGAGCAGTGGATTCTGCAGGGGGAGTTGATGAGAATTTGTAGGGAAAATGGGATTCGTGTGTATATGTTGTAAATGGGTGATTGATGGTTGGTGTAGATACTGTGGGGGAGAAAGGCCTGTCTCCTTGCTATAAATCTCTCCAAAAGTCATTGATCTGAAAGGTCATATCTGTTTCTCTCTTCAGAGATAATCTTGACCAGCTGAGTGTTCCCTGTCTCTTTGTTTTCAGATTTTTAGCACCTGATCTCGGATAGAACAGCACAGCACAGAATGGGGCCTTTAGGCCGACAATGTTTGTGCCAAACATGGAACATGCTCAGGCAGAAACAAAAAAACTTCAGATGCTGGTTTATACCAGAGATAGACAAAAAGTGCTGAAGTAACTGAAGAAGTGTCTCTGCCCAAAACATCACCCATCTGTAGACGTGATGGGCCAAATTGCATAATTCTGCTCCAATCACATGAACTTGTGCTGCCTGGCCCGCTGAGTTATTCCAGCATTTGTGTCTATTTCGATACGTAGATGAATAGGAAAGATTTAGAGAGATATACAGACTAAAGGTGGACAGGTGGCATTAGTGTAGATGGGGCATTTTGGTTGGCATGGACAAGCTGGGCTGAATGGCCGTTTTCCCTGCTTCATCAATCTTCCCTACTTTAGTGAGGCTTGGACAAGGTCCCGCATGGTAGGTCAGTCTGGAAGGGTAAGGCCTTGAGGATCTGAGGTCCAAATGATCTGAAGTGTGTTGGTGAATTGGATCCAAAATGGGCAGGGTGGCAGGAGGCAATGTGGAGGGATGTTTTTGTGACTGGAAGTCAGTAACAAGTGGTGTACCAGTGGGATAGGTGTGGGGGTGCAGGTGTATTCATTTGTACCTTTGCGGATGGCACATCAATTGGTGGCGTCATGGATTACGAAGGAAGTTGTTTAAAGATAGAGTGGGACATAGATCAGCTGGACAGTTGGGAGAGGCAAATGAACGGTAATACTGAACTTAGACACAAAATGCTGGAGTAACTCAGCGGGCCAGGCAGAATATCTCTGGGGGAAAGGAGAAGGTCCAATTTTTGGTCGGAACACTTCTTTGGACCCGAAACGTCACCTTTTCCATTTCTCCATAGATGCTGCCTAACCTGCTGAGTAATTGCAGCATTTTGTGTCTATCTTCAGTATAAACCAGCATCTGCAGTTCCTCCTTACATGGTCATACACTTCTGAAGACAAATTCTGGTAGCACTTACAGAGTAAATGATAGAGATCTTAGGAGCACAGATGTACAGAGAGACTTTGGGAATTAAAATATTTGGTATGCTTGACTTCATCGGCCGAGGCAGTATAAGAGCAGGGTTATGCAACTGCAATTGGACATAACTTTGGCTAGACTGTGTTTGGAGTATTGTGTCCAGTTCTGATTGCTACTCTACAGGAAGGGACAACACAGTGGCTCAGCGGCAGAGTTGCTACCTTGCAGAGCCAGATACCCGGGTTCGATCCTGACTATGGGCGCTCTCTGGGCGAAGTTTGTATATTCTCTCTGTGACCGCATGGGTTTTCTCCGGGTCTCCGATTTCTGCCCACACTTCAAAGACATACAGGTTTGTATGTTAATTGGCTTCTATAAATTGTCCCTAGTGTGTAGGATAGTGCTAGTGTATGGGTGATCATTGGTCGGTGTGGGCTGAAGAGCCTGTTTCCACGCTGTATCTCTAAAGGAAAGATACGTTAGCAGTAGAGTGAGTACAACAGGTAGGTAGGATATATTACACGGGTACACAAAAATGCTGGAGAAACTCAGCGGGTGCAGCAGCATCTATGGAGCGAAGGAAATGGGCGACGTTTCGGGCCGAAACCCTTCTTCACTACACAGGGCTGGGTTGATTCTCACTAGAACAGAGGCTGAGGGGTGACATTGTAGAGGGGCAGAGAGAGCATAGGTAGTCAGAATATTTTCCTTGGAGCAGGGAAGCCTAAGACTGGAGGGCATGGGTTTAAGGTGAGAGGGGAGAAATTTAATGGAGACCACAGGGATGAGTTTTTCCCACAGGTGGTGAATATTTGGATATTCTGCCAGAGGAGGTTGGAACAGCTGATACTATTACAATGTGTAAGAGGTACTTGGACAGATACTTGAATCGGAACGGCATGGTGACATATTGGCCCAACGCAGCGAATGGAAGTAGTGTAGATGGACATTACTGTGGCATGGATGAGATGGGCAGTAAGGGTCTATTTCTGTGCTGTATGCATTTATGAGTATATACAAGAGAAACATTGTTGTTTGTACAAAAATCTGCCACATTTTAGCACTGCCTGCTGTCTTCTGAAATTACTTGGCCCGGAATCTTATTCAATTTGTGATGCGAGTCCCTCCGGGTTTATTCTATTTAGTTTATATTGGTTTAGTTTAGAGATACGGCAAGGAAACTGGCTCTTTGACCCACTGAGTCTACCCCGAACATCAATTGCTCATTCACACTAGTTCTATGTTATCCCACGTTCCTATACACGCTAAGGGCAATTTGTGAAGGCCAATTAAACTACAAACCTGCACTTCTTTGGGACGTGGGAGCAAACCAGATTTCCCGGAGGAACCTCATAAGGTCATGGGGATAACATGCAAACTCAACACAGACAGCACCTGAGGTCAGGATCGAACCTGCGTCTCTGGCGCCGTGAGGCTGCAGCTACATACATTGCGCTGCTCATATTAAATATGTAAGCCCTTTTATCGAGGTTGGTTACGCCAGATTTTAGTTCAAGTCAGCGCCTGGTATTTCCATAAATTACTGCACGGAATTCTAAGCATTATTTCTGGGTGGAGAAACTTATTTTTCGACGGAAAGCCTTAGCTACAAAATGCGGTGTTGCACTTTAAGTCGGATTTCAAGCTTTCTCCCTTTGTGGTTGCGAGCAATCAACCTCGATGTGCAGTAATCACGAATGGATGCGGCGATAAAGTGGTGCTCTGGTCACCAGGAGTCTCTGTTGCTTAGTAACCCGGAGACTGAGTCTGGGAGCTGGGAAAAGCTGTCAATCCTCACTTCAGCGTGGTCCAAAACTAATGAGCTGCTCCAGAATTAGTTGATCTTGGAGCGATTAGAAAAGCGAACTGGCTAATTTGGGGTGTTTGGGGATGTGGGGGTAGAGAGAGAGAGGGGGGGGGGGGGGGGAGTAAAATCTTGCAAAAAATGCAAGAACTCCCAACATTGGCAGAGAATTAATGAATGGGATGTGTTCAGTGGTTGTCACTGTTTAAGCCCAGGAATAACATGTGGAAAGCAGCCTGTAGCAACATGATAGACTGGGCAGTTCTGCCAGGTAATTTGAAGGTGCAAGGCTGCAATCTGAGCCACATGATCTCAATTTCCCTCGACGTGGGGGGAAGGGGAGCTTAATAAATCAAAGCAGTTAGACTCTGACAGACAGATTCCCCCTTACTGATCCAGGACAACCTTGGGTTCCACCTCGGCACACTGGGAGGGAAGTTATTTTAAGTCCACTTCAAAGCATCGTTACTTTATTTTGCAAAGACCAATTCTAGAATTGGCACAAATGCTCAGGGAAGGAGGATACAATGGTCTCTTTGTCGGATGGCCGCAAGCCTTGTAACAAGGATCGAATATCGGTTCTGCCCCACACAATGTGTATTAACTTCAATGCTCTAAACATTAGAGACACGTTGAATCAAAGCAGGGGAATTTCTCTTTTTTGGGGTCTTTTTCAAGGTTGTTGCCACGATGAGGGAAAATAAACCTGAAGATTTTCCCCAAACTCACCCCCGCCTGTGTCCGTTACAGTACGTGGGTGAAGTTTTGGTGAATCCTTCAAAAGAGGTGAAATGAGAGATAATTTCAATCGTTTAAGGAGGGCTGCAAACTCCTGGCAGTGGGAATGGTGCTGGTGAAACAATGCCGGTTACCAAATTAATAATTAAATTAAACATCGGGGAAAGGAAGCAAATGTTGGGTGTTCAATGTATGCAATTTGAAGATGGACACAAAAAGCTGGAGTAACTAGGCGGGTCAGACAGCATCTCGGGAGAAAAGGAATAGGTGAAGTATCGACCCGAATCATCACCTATTCAAGGTTTCAAGGACAGTTTATTGTCACGTGTACCAATTAAGGTACAGTGAAATTTGAATTCCTTTTCTCCAGAGACGCTGTCTGACCCGTTGAGTTACTCTTGCTTTTTGTGTCTATCTTCGGTTTAAACCAGCATCTGCAGTTCCTTCCCACACATGTTTGCAATCTGACCTGGTGTTTGAACGTGCAAACTTCAGCAGATGAGGGTGTCGCCAGTTAAGGCAAATTGACACTTAAGATAATGACACTGTATTACAGTCACCACTAACATGTTTACACTCCAAGTTGAAATGGGTTTAGAGTGATCCGGAATAAAAAGCAGGGCAGCATAGTGGCGCAGCAGTAGAGCTACTGCCTCACAGTTGCAGAGACCAGGTTCGATCCTGACTTTGGATGCTGTCTGTGTGGAGTTTGCACTCTCTCCCCCTCACTGTGTAGATTTCCTCGGGGTGCTCTGGTGTCCAGCCACGTCACAAAGACGTGCGGGTCTGAAGAAGGGTCTCAACCTATTCGTGTTCTCCAGAGATGCTGCCTGGCCTACTTAGTTACTCAAGCACTTTCAGTTAATTTGCCTCTAAATTGCCCCGAGTGTGGGGAGTGGATTAGAAAGTGGGATAGAAGTGCTGTGAATGGGGATCGATGGTTGGCACGGACTCAGTGGGCCGAAGGGCCTGTTTCCGTGCTGTATCTCTAAATTGAAAGTGCTGTTGGTCCTATTAACATCTGCTTTGAACAAAGTACTTGTGAAATATTGGCACTTTCAGAAAAGATAGGGAAGTTTGATGAGAGTCCATTACAACTTCAACTGCAAATTAAAATCTTGCCATTAAAATTGAACTCAACAATATTAGCCACTGATATTTAAGAAGAATGGGCTGCAAAATTATAATAAGGGAGGAATGGGAGTGATGGGATTGCTCTACTAGTAGCCAACATGGACCTAATGGGCCGAATGCCCTTCACCCCAGCACAATAAGTACAATACCTATTCATCCCTCAAAGTAGTTGAGAAATGCAGATGCCATAAACCTGAAATTAAAAACAGAAAATGCTAGAAAAACCCAGCAGGTCAGTCAGCATCTGGGAAGAGAGAAATAGTTAACTAAACTTATTTTTAAATCTACACTAATGATGTAAACTTAGTCATGGCATCATAGAGCTGAACAGCATGGAAATAAGCCCTTCAGCCCATTCTGACAAAGTTGCCCAACTGACCTAGTCCATTTTGCCTCCACCAAGCCCATATCCTTCCAAACCTTTCCTATCCATGTACCTGTCCAAGTCTCTTTTGAATGTGGTAATGTACCCATCTCTACTACTTTCTCTGGCAGTTCATTCCATATACCAATACCATCTGTATGAAAAAGAAATTGCCCCTTGGGTCTCTTTTAAATGTTGCCCCTTTCACCTTGAACACATGCCCTTTCATTTTAAACTCCTTTACCCTGTAAATCTTCCCACTGTCAATATTTACAAGAGGAACGGTTCCAAGGACAAGGAACTGCAGTTGCAAGGATAAAATGGAGAGGGTGGATGGATTTCTCTGGAGAAGAGAAGGCGCAGGAGAAAAATGGGCAATCAAGTCCAGTCAAATGTATTGTCACATGCACAGGTACATTGAGGTACACACAATGAATTTCTTGCTTGCTGCAGCATCACAGGTACACACACTCAGACAAACGCATAAAAACAGAAATAATATATAAATCACACATACAATTTCTAAAATTAAGCCAGACATTAGTGCAGGGGTTCTCAACAATTTTCGTCCCATTTACCCCTGGTAACTTTAATAGCACATAACTATGTCATTTCACATTTATGAATAACTAATGATGAACAGATCCAAACACAGTCAGTCAATGAGAAAAAAATATGTACAAATCCAGAATCAACACATTTACACCCTGGGTAAGTGAAATTTACACCCTGGGGGTAAATTTATCCCAGGTTGGGAACCCTTACATTAGTGTAACACACAATTAGGAAAACAGACAAATCCATAGTGGAGCAAGAGGTGGTCCATATTGTCCCATTGTCAAGGAAGGATGAGGGTGTGCAGGTTGGTTTAAGGACCTTAGATGGGCACAAAATGCTGGAGTAACTCAGTGGGACAAGCAGCATCTCTGGAGAAAAGGAATAGGTGACATTTTGGTTCGAGGCCCTTCTTCATGCTGAGAGTGTATCTTTGATGTAAACCAGCATCTGCAGTTCCTTCCTACACTTTGGTTCAAGGCCCTGATGGTTTATAAGAAAGTGGTTGAGAGGAGAGTGAGATGCCCTTTGATAGAGCGGTCATGAGCTAAAGATCACAGGTACACAATAAGAACATGAGGCAAAACAATGTTATGCGTGGAGTCTGGAATAATATGCCCACAGGTGTGGTCGAGGCAGGTTCCAATATCACCTTCAACTCGGAGTTAGATAAATATATGGTGGAAACAAATTTGCAAGGTTTACGAATATGGGCCACAGGGTGAAACCCGAGAATTGTGCTGATGGAGAGCAAGACTGACACAAAAACCTGGAGTTACTCAGCAGGTCAGGCAACATCTCTGGAGAAAAGGAATATGTGATCTTTCAGGGCGAGACCCTTCTTCAGACCGAGTCAGGGGAAAGGAGAGCATGAGATATAGACGGAAGTTAGGACAAATGAATGGACGATATGCAGAAAGCTACGATAATCAGGGAAATGTGGAGCCCACAAAGGTCCATTGTTGGCTGTGGGATAGATGATAATGAGTTGCCTGAGCAAGTATGGACCTAATGGGCCAAATAGCATTCTGCAGCATTGTAATCATTTTACGATTATTGAGGTCATTAATGATAGCAAGCGCAGGCTTTGATGGTAAATGAAGACAGTAAATCAATGGGGAGAAACGTTATCGAGCACAAATGGAAATGTCGTGATTGACAATGGAAGGGCTGGAATGCAAGGAATGAATTGCATCCTCATAATGTCTTTCGCATCCTTCTAAAGTTGAAGGAACTTCACAAGCAATGAGGGGTATAGGGAATGGAGCCATTTGTTACAGAAAGGAGGCCTCCCATCTCTATGCGCTCAGCAAGATCCAACATATAGCAAAGCGATGATGATGATGATGAAATAAACCTCATCCAGCGATTTTCTATTTTTAGTTTGTCACATGCACCGAGGTATAGAGAAAAGCTTTTGTTACATGCTAACCAGTCAGCGGAAGGACTATACATGATTACAATCGAGCCATCCACAGTGTACAGACACGTGATAAAGGAAATAACGTTTAGTGTAAGGTAAACCCTGATTAACTAAATATTGGCCGGGACGTTGGGAAGAACTCTCTTGCCTCAGGCTTAGATTTTGCCTCTTATTGTGCTACAGCACCTCCTCAGACGGGGTCCCTTTTCCCTTGAGAAAAGACCCAATGGATGTCCCAGTAAAGCCCAGTCAGTGGACTGGAGAAGATGCAGAGAAGATTTACAGGGGTTGGATTGTAAAGGCAAGGTTGTGCATTATCAGGCGAGGATGATCAGACTGGGTCTGAAGAAGGGCCACGACCTGAAACATCTCCCATTCCTTCTATCCAGAGATGTTGCCTGTCTCGCTGAATTACTCCAGCATTTTGTCTATCTTGGGTCCTTCTACTCTTCAGAAAGGAAACCGAGAGGTGACACAATAGAAGCCTTGAAAATCAGCAAAGGTTTTTGATGCTGGAATATTGTCCCCATTTTTGGAAAAGGCACAACTAGAGAACAGATCCAGATTCAATTTTAATTGTCATTGTCAGTGTACAGTACAGAGACAACGAAATGCATTTAGCATCTCCCTTGAAGAGCGACATAGCAAACGATTTGAATAAAAAAAAATAATAATAAGTGTCCGGGGGGGGGGGGGGGGGGGGGGGGGGGGGGGGGGGGGGGGGGGGGGGGGGGGGGGGGGGGGGGTGATTGGCAGTCACCGAGGTACGTTGTTTAGTAGAGTGACAGCCGCCGGAAAGAAGCTGTTCCTCGACCTGCTGGTTCGGCAACGGAGAGACCTGTAGCGCCTCCCGGATGGTAGGAGGGTAAACAGTCCATGGTTGGGGTGAGAGCAGTCCTTGGCGATGCTGAGCGCCCTCCGCAGACAGCGCTTGCTTTGGACAGACTCAATGGAGGGGAGCGTGGAACCGGTGATGCGTTGGGCAATTTTCACCACCCTCTGCAATGCCTTCCGGTCGGAGACAGAGCAGTTGCCAATACAGCGCAGGAACAATATACATGCTAAACATGACACCGAATTAAACTAATCTCTCCTGCTTGTAGTCCCTCCATACCCTGCATATCCATGTGCCTATCTAAAAGCCTCTGGCAACGTAGGCACTCACCACTCAGTATACAATGCCCCGCACAATCCTTTGAATTTCCATCTGTGACCACAGTTTAAGGTCAGAGGCTATGCCCTTTAGTCTTTGCCATTTCCACCATGTGGGGGTAAAGTTCTGATTGTCTAGCCTATCTGTGTCTCATGATTTTATACTTCCATCAAATCTCCCCTCAACCTTTGACGCTCCAGAGAAAACAATCCCAGATCGTCTTGCCTCCTTATAGTTGTGCCCTCCTCTAATCCCGACTCGATGGGCTGAACGGCTGGCAATGCATGGGGGGGCTGACAAAGAGAAGTGGGGACGGGACAAAGCCTGGCGAATGACAAGTGGAAACTGGTGGGGCGAGGGGGAGGGGGTAAATGAGGTGAAAAGGAGTAAAAAGGGTGTCAGATAAGGAGAGAAGTGGTCAAATGTAAAGCCGGAGAGAGGGATAAAGGTGGAAGGGGACGGGAGAGGGAAGGAGTGAAGAAGAGGAGATCAAGGGACTGGATGGAAGATGAGTGTACGAAGGAGGTGAAAGGAATAGGGTAACTGAGAAGGTGGAAGATGATAGGAGAAGTGGGTCTGCACCAGGGTGAGGATAGGGGTGCACATAGAGAAGAGCGGGGAGAGGAGGGGGTTCACATCAAATTGAACACAGTAGAAACTGCCTACTATGTTCTGTTCTGTACTGAAGCAAAGCAAGAAGTTCATTGTCCTATCAGGAACATATGACAATAAACTCTCTTGACTTGACTTGAAGAATTCAATGCTCAGACCATTGGGTTGGGGGTTACCCAAATGAAATATGCATGCATATTTTGCATGCATTCTGGCAATGAAGCCCAGGAGAGAAAGGCTGGTATTGGGAGGGGTGCACAAGGAACTACATATAGAGTTATACAGACACGAAGCAGGCGCAGCGGCCCAACTTCTCCTTGTCGACCAAAAAGCCCCACCTTAGCTAGGCCTATGTCCCCACGTTCGCCCAATATCTCTATAAATCTTTCCTATCCATGTACCTGCCCATTTATTTTTAATTCTGCCTCGACCACCTTCTCTGGCAGCTTGTTCCATCCTCTGAGTGGAAAAAAAAAGTTGCCCCCCTCAGTTTCCAATTAAATATTTCCCCTGTAACCTTAAACCCTGTGTCCTCCGGTTCTTGATTACCCTAACCCTGGGGAAAAGACTGTGCTTTCACACTATCTCTTCCCCCTCATAAATTTATACATCTGTAAATATACATCAAAAAGATGCTGGAATCTTGAGCGAAAAAAAAACCCACCCAAGTGCTGGAGGAACTCAGCGGGTCCATTCGCTGCACAGATGATGCCTGACCGGCGAGTTCCCCCAGCCAGCGCTTTTAATTTTTCTTGTTTTTTGGGGGGGGTTTTTGCACATGGTGAAGGGAAGGGGAGTTAAAATTGTGATCAGCGGATCTGTGGATGTGGAACTCGAGCCTGCAATCCCCTCTGCATCAGAGACGGGGGCTGGCTCGGCTCGGGAGGCCCCAGCTACAATCAATAACACTGTCCTTGGACTAACCCTTGCCCTCGCCAGGGTTAACTGACGCCTCGGGCTGGCGAGAGTGTTTACACTGCGGGGGCTAAGCTAATGAATAGCGGCGCTAAGTGTCAGGTAGCGCCGCGTCTCTCTCCTTCCCTTTGGCGAGAAAGCATCGACCATCTCTCTCCCCCCCCCCCCCCCCCTCTTTTTCTCGGGGGCACTTAGCTTTTTTTTTGTCAACAGACCCGATGTAAAAGGTAGTGGGAGGCTGCTCCCAGCTTCTCGTTTAA
Source organism: Leucoraja erinaceus (assembly GCF_028641065.1). Taxonomy (NCBI): domain Eukaryota; kingdom Metazoa; phylum Chordata; class Chondrichthyes; order Rajiformes; family Rajidae; genus Leucoraja; species Leucoraja erinaceus. Next base: position 19,054,068 of record NC_073406.1, on the reverse strand, counting down.
TATGTGTAGGAAGGAGCTGCAGATGCTGGTTTGAATCGTAGACTCAAAAAGCTGGGGTAACTCAGCGGGACAGGCAGCATCTCTGGAGAGATACTGGGTCTCCCATGCCTTCTCTCCAGAGATGCTGCCTGTCCCGCTGAGTTACCCCAGCTTTTTGTTTTAGTGTGTATGTCTCCTTATCTTCTCGTTCAATCTCCCCCGGCTCCTCGGGGCCAGCCAATCTCTTCCACTTCACAGACTGGCTTGTGTTGTTCTTCCTTTGTGTATTCTCAAGGTTGTACCCTTTTAAACAAACACATCCCTGCCTTCCCCGCGCCGCTTGCTGCAACGATCGGCGAGAGCGCTCAATGCCAGATAACGATTACAGCAAGCAAGGCTCAGCGCGGATTGCCAACTCGATGCGTTTAACCCTTTCCCAGTCGCTGCTTCCCAGCCTCCGCCTCCCCCGAAGCCTCGGGTGACTTAGCATTTGGGAAAGATAAACGGAGATACATTTATAATCTGGCACTGCAGTCAATATTACTTTTATGAGCTCGAATGCTTTAAACTGCATTATCCTCCTGGCGCTGCCCAGCGATTTTCTGTCAATGGGCGCGTTAGAGGAAGAAACAAGCGGGGACTGATCTCTGGTTGGCCGGGATTTAAATTGTAAAATTGACAAGGATGAGAGATTTGACACTCCATCTTTAACCCAGCGTCTGGTAGACGCGCGGCATCTAATTAAAACGTGTCTCCCTCTTGAGTAATGTGTTTATCTCCCATTGATTACAGCCACGCGTGGGTGGGTGGGGGTGTGTGTGGTCAGCTCGTCCACTCTTCCTGGTTTTTTTCCTCCCTGAGGTTTATTTGATACAGCATGGAATCGTATTAAAGACAGAGATTCGGGCCACCGAGCTCCCCGAACCGTTCCCACAAGTTCCATGTTACCCCGGGTTTGCCCACCCCCACTCCTCCCCTCCCTCCCCATCCCTCTCCCCCCCCCCCCCCCCCTCCCGTCTCATCCCATTCCCCTCTCTATCCCCTCTCTCTCCCCCCCCCCCACCCCCGCTCCCCATCCCCTATCTCCCCCCTCTGCTCCCCTGCCTCCCCTCCTCTCTCCTCCTCCCCGATTAACCCGCAAGAAGGCAAATTGACCTACAAACCTGCACGTCTTTTGGGAAATAATTAGGTAACGTTTTGGGGTCGAGACCCTTCTTCACTCTTTTGTGTTGTGGGAGGAAACTGGAGCACCCAGAGGGAACCCACACGGTCACAGGGAGGACGTGCACATGCCACACAGACAGCAGCCGAGGTCAGGATCGAACCCGGGGTCTCTGTGCAGCTCTACCAGCAGCGCCACTGTGCTGTAATCAGTTAATCGCTGGTTCCCCGGGACCGTCTGTTACCTGTCGATAAATCGAGGCACATTTTGAAACCTGTGCATTTAAAGCCCGCATTAACAGGCAGGCGGCGGCCGAACAATAATAACAATGACTAGTTTTTTTTGGATAGAAGCCAAAATTCGTTAGCTGTAAAAATAAAACGGGAAAAATGATTGCTGCAATACAGGGAGGAATTGACATCTGCAATGCTTTAATTGACAAGCCTAAACTAGATCTTTTGTAAAATGTATGCAACTTAAATACTCCCCCAGTCTGGCACAGATTTATATTTGGACAAAATTCATCTCTCTTCTCCAAATCATTAAATATGGTAGATGATCTAATCACAATTTAATTGCTGTTTATGCAAGCTTCTCATGCACTGACTAACCTTCCCCATTGATTGAAAGGTACAGCATGGAAACAGGCCATTCGGCCCACTGAGTCCATGCAGACAATCGATCACCCATTCACACTAGTTCCATGTTATCCCACTTTCACATCCACTTCCCACACACTAGGGGCAGTTTACAGAGGCCAATTATCGTCCAAACCCGCAAGTCTCTGGGATGTGGGAGGAAACCCATGAGAACATGCAAACTCCACACAGGCAGCACCCCAGGTCAGGATCTCACTAGGGTTTCTAGTGCTGTTTGCAGTAGCTCTACCAACTCTGCCACCGTGCTGCCTATATTACAACTTCCTAAATATTCATTAGTCTACAATGGCCTTTGAAACGCCCTGAGTTTATGACAACTGCTTTATAAATTAGTTCTCATTTCAAACACCACTGAATAAGAATGACAGGAGAGAGTCACAGAACTGTACAATACAGAAACCGGCCCTTAGGTCCACCTTGCCCATTGATCTGTTCCCATTCGCCTGCATTTGGACCAGAATACTCTAAACTCTTCTTGTCCACTCCATCCACCGATGCTGCCGGACCAGCTGAGGTCCTCCAGCACTTTGTGTTTTGCTGAAGAGTCCAGCGTCTGCAGTTCCTTGTCTTTTGAAAACCATAAGAGAGTAATGCACTGTAATGGGAAAGCCATAATTGGGGTGTCCAGTTATAAAAGTGGAATGTTAAACTTTATTCGAGATGAAAGAGGCGAATCTATGTCTAGGAAGTGTATCTTCAAATGGATCGGGTGGAGATTGGGAGAGGCTCAGGGAGGGAATGCCATTCGTTGAATGGCATTCCCTCCCTGAGCCTCTGCCAATCTCCACCCGATCCATTTGAAGATACACTTCCTAGACCCAGAATCTGATTACTATTTCTTATTGTGGCTCATTGTCATATATTCTTTAATGTTATTTTTATAAATCAGTGTGCGATATTAAACAATCTAACATCCTTGTGCTGTTTTTCATTTTGGTGACTACCCAATTACCATTGGTGAATTTCATTTGGGACGGTGCAATCTTATAGTTTGAAAGTTAAGCAAGGCTTGGTTTTGGCAAATCACTCAAGTGCAGGAAGGTTTGCTCCTGTTAGATTCAGATTCAATTTAATTGTCATTGTCAGTGTACAGTACAGAGACAACAAAATGCATTTACTTGACTTGACTACAATGTTACTTGACTACATCAGAATCAATGTCTCCCATGTCATTAAATTGATTGCTAAACTTGTGGAATATCCTTCCAAATAAGTCAAAGGATATTAATGTAGATCATTTGCAAAGGAAGAAATGCTTTCTTTTGGATTATAGCCATTGCCCCAATATTTAATGTGACAAAGTGGGTTTATACTTGAATTTGGAGAATACCTGGAGAATATTACATTGTCTCCCAAGGCTTCACCATCATTGGGTTTCAGCAGCTAAATTAAAATGGAGAAACAGGGATTGTTGGAGCAGAGAAGATTAAGCTGAGATTTGAGAGAGCTGGACAAGACTGCAGTGAGAGGAAAGATATTTCGAGAATCAAGAAACATTTTCAAAGACAAAAATTCAACCCGAAACATCACCTATCCATGTTCTCCTGCCTGATAACTATCCGTTGGGTTTTTACTCCACCACTTTGTGTCCTTCAAAGCCAAGGCCAGAAGCCAGGTGGGTATATGAGGATCTTTTTTAAAAATGTAAATGGTGGTAAAGATCATCTACACAAAGTGCTGGAGTAACTCAGCATCTCTGAGAAAAAAGAATAGCTAACATTTCAGGCCAGAATCCTTCTTCAGACTCAATAATCAGCTGTGTTTACGGTTAATAGAAACTGAGTCAATCAGGAGTTTCAAAAGGAATTGGAGCATCTGAATTAGTAATGGTGAATGGCGGATAATTGAATTCAGAGAGCATTGAGTCAACTTTTTTGCAGTCTGCTGTATGTTGTTAAATAACCTTCTGGCATTAACTGGTGAATCCTGAACTGATAGGTTTTGCAAGTAAGCCAATTTTCCTGACATTGTCCATTTGTATAAAATGGGAAAATTGCTACATTTTTTTTGTACATATCAACATTTCTGTAAAATGAAGAAGGGTGTTTCTTAGTCATGGTGGACACATGGAGATGAGTATTGGGTCACTCAAAACCTAATTTGAGGCTCACTGGCAACACAGCAGTGACATTTATCATCCTTGGGGGCTTTATTCCGATCTTCTGGATTGCTGGCAGAAAGTGGGAAAAGATTTAATGGGAAACTGAGGGGCAACTTTCTCATTCAGAAGGTGATGGGTATATGGAACGGGTTGCCAGAGGAGGCACTTGAAGCGGGTGCAATAACAACATTTGAAAGACATTTGGAAAGGTACATGGGTCAGAAAGGTTTGGAAGGATACAGACCAAACATTGTTCAATTGGGACCAGCTTAGATGGGGCATTTTGGTCAGCATGGATGAGTTGGAGTAGAGGGCCAGTTTAAAAAAAAAAAAAATGGAATGCTGATTTTTTTTTTGACAGGAGGCACGGGAAGAGTTTAATGGAATGAGAAGAGGGTACAGATAAAGGTTTTGCACCCGAGGAGGTATTACAGAGATTTCCAATGGTAGTATGTGTTCAACACGGGAGGCTTGGATAAAGTGGATTTGGAAAGGATGTTTTAGTAGGAGAGTCCAGGACTAGAAGTCATAGCTGCAGAATTAAAGGACGTTCTTTTAGGAAGGAGATGAGGAGAAATTTCTTTAGTCAGAGGGTGATGAATCTGTGGAATTCTTTGCCACTGACGGCTGTGGAGGCCAAGTCAGTGGATATTTTTAAGATAGAGATGGATAGATTCTTGATTAGTCCAGGTGTCAGAGGTTACGTGGAGAAGGCAGGAGAATGGGGTTAGGAGGGAGATTCTAATCTCCGAATTATCGAATGGCTGAGTAGACGATGGGCCGAATTCTACTCCTATTCCACATGACCCGATCACCTTAAAATCCCGTGAGCCACTTCAGCCAATGTTCCACATGGGAGGTGATCATCAAAGTGCAGACTGTTTCCCTGAGACAGACATCTGCCAAAAACGTACACCTAAGTCAATTTAACTCACTTAGAGTAATGCAGCCACCAAGGTTGTATGACGGGTATTAATTGTTCTGGTAGCATAAAACAAAAGTGTAACTCGGATGCATTTAACAGAGAGCTGGGGAAATGTGCTGAAAGGTGGAGTTCAAAGTGGAATTGGAGGAGACCTGTGTAGTCAGTTCAAACATCGACATGGTCTAGTCGGCTAGAATGGGTGTACATTCCAGGAAATTCTGTGTCCCATTCTTTCAAAGGAAAATTAGAGTTTTTAGACATAGATATAGAAATTAGGTGCAGGAGAAGGCCATTCGTCCTTCGAGCCTGCACCACCATTCAATATGATCATGGCTGATCATCCAACTCAGTATCCCATACCTGCCTTCTCCCCATACCCTCTGATCCCCTTAGCCACAAGGGCCACATCTAACTCCCTCTTAATTATAGCCAATGAACTGGCCTCGACTACCCTCTGTGGCAGAGAGTTCCAGAGATTCACCACTCTCTGTGTGAAAAAAGTTCTTCTCATCTCGGTTTTGAAGGATTTCCCCCTTATCCTTAAGCTGTGACCCCTTGTCCTGGTTTTCCCCAACATCGGGAACAATCTTCCTGCATCTAGCCTGTCTAACCCCTTAAGAATTTTGTAAGTTTCTATAAGATCCCCTCTCAATCTCCTAAATTCTAGAGCGTATAAACCAAGTCTATCCAGTCTTTCTTCATAAGACAGTCCTGACATCCCAGGAATCAGTCTGGTGCACATTTTGCACATTTATCGTAAAAAAAATTACTGTTGTCAACAGCAATGATCGGGATCTACAAAATGTGTCGGTCTGTGACCCATTGTACCAAAGCGACCAGGGTTGGAAAGGGTTAAAGAGGTATCATATCCAGGAAGCAGTGAGCAGATGAAGTTAGCGGTTGGTTTAAAAGTCTGAATTTCATTCGCAGGAAGGAAAGACTGAAGTTAGGAAGGAGTTCCAGGATTTTGAGGTTGCAGAGGAAGGGAGCAATTCAATAAATATTGATATCAAAGCTGTAAAAGATATGTGTGGCAGGAATTTTGGACTTAAAAAATTTCATTTACAGGAGGTCACTATTAAGGCCGCAGTTTCATGCGCTTTCCAATTTGCCCTTGAACTGCGTGGATTACTGGGCCATTTCAGAGGGCAATCAAAGGGCAATTACATTGCCAAAGGGCATTGAGTCACATATCGGTCAGTCTGGGAGGGTTAGAATAAGGGCATTGGTAAACTAGACGGGTTTTCTAACAATCAAGTGTGTTAGTTTCAGATACGATGACAATCGTGCTTGCAGAGGATCGTAGCCACACAGGCAAAAATGTAAACTGTGTACAAATTATATACAAAATTCTGCAAGACAGTACAAATAAAGTAGACTGTGCATTAAAAAAAAAAACAACATTATTGCAAAACATAACTTGGGGGGGGGGGGAATAAAAAGTCCATGGTAGAGCACGATGTGGATCCATTGGGGTTTATTTTGTCGAGCTAGGATGGGGTCTGTGCAGGTCGCTTCAGGAACCTGATGGTTGTCGGAAAGTATCAGTTCCTGTTCCAGAAGCTGGTGGTGTGGAGTTTCCGGTTTCTGTGCCTCTTGCCTCATAGTGACAGTGGGAAGAGGGCATGGCCTGGATGGTGGGGATCCTGGATGATAGATGCCACCTTCATGAAGCAGAGCCTCGGCTAGATGCATTTGGCGGTGGGCAGTTCTGTGCCTGTAATGGACTAAATCCTCCCTACGATCTATGAGATTTATTGAGCTGCATTTTTTTTAAGTGCTTTTGTTGGGAATAGATCTTGTGACTCCAAAGAGTTGGTTGACTGGACCCCATTGGTTACCTCCCAATAACATAATCATTGTTTCACCTTGCCCCCTAGGAGGAGCAAGAGAGGAGATTTCAGCAGTGATGGCCATGGCTGAATTGATTCAGCCCAGGAGTGAAGAAAGTTTATTAGTCATGAAATGGTTGTATATAGCAAGCCCAGAAGTATATTAATAAAACGATCATTTTTACCTTGATGAGGTGTGCCCATAAAATGTTTTTAATGAGCAACTTATTCCTCATTTTTATATGAAATTCATTTTAAATTTGACCATGAAAAATCTTAACTAAGAATAATAATGGGTATACGTACAGCTGCAATATTTATATTTCACTAAAATGACGTTATATCTGGAGAGTCAAAATTGGGAATCCATAAAATATTAATTATAGACTATTTTTTGTTTTATTTATGATGGGGGCACTGTTCAGTTTGACTGGTTGTTGTCAGAATAAAGAGCTGGTACAGACAAAAAAAAACTCCTGTGACTGTGACTTTATCACAAGACTAATACGTTTTGCACCTTATCGAACATTTTTACCACAATTGAACACATTTCCAAAATTTTAAGTTGAACTGTGGTTGACCAGCGTTGTGGACAGTGGGGAGATATGTAGCGATCGCACTGAAAGGAATTTTCCTTCCTGTCTGTTTTGAATTTGATTTAAACCTCCAATCCAGGTGCAAAAACAGCAGGTTCACCCCGCAAATATTGGCATTCTTGTAACATTTGGTTTGAGAAAATAGCAGAGGAATCATTTTCAACAATCTTGAAGTAAGTGGGATGATAATTACAGTTTTATCTCTGACGTGTTGCGACATGACTATTTCCCATCAACTTAGGTGTAAATCATTTAATAAAATATTGTTGCCTTGCTATTCACTCAGCGGAAAGCATTATTGTAGAAACAATGAATTTATTTTATGGTCCTAATTTTACAGGGAATGAAATGCGAATTGGATTCAGTTTTAGTTTTTTCTATGAGAGACAGCGTGGAAACAGACCCTCTGGCCCACTGAGTCCGCACCCACTAACGATCAACAGTACACAAGTTCTATGTAACTCCAGTTTTACATCCTACACACGAGGGACAATCTAGAGAAGCCAATTAACCTCCAAACCTGTACATCTTTTGAATGTGGGAGGAAACCGGAGCACCTGGAGAAAACCCAAGCGATCACTGAGAGAATATGCAAACTCTGTAAAGACAGCGCCCGTGCCCGGGATCAAATGCGGGTGCCTGGCGCTGTAAGGCAGCAACTCTGCCAGTTGTGCCACCCTGGTGAATACCAGAGCTTCCTTTGGAAGCTTCCTTCGGCACTGGCACCAATTGGAGCAGGTGCCAACATCTTTTCCCTACACCATGTGCTGCTCTGATAGATCCTCAGGAATCCAACAAGGCAGCGAGAACCTCTGCTGGCCTCACAGCTCCTCCTGGTTCTGTGCTGGATCTTCTCTGCAAGATGACTGATGTGGATGGAGGCTTGGTGGAGTGATATCAAACTTAATCGGTGAGAACATCAAATTAATCAGTCAAAATATAAAAGGAAGTTGTGAATGACTATTGACATGGGGGAGAAGGCTGCAGAAGAGATAAGGAAGCTAATGCCAGTGTGTGCAAGTGATGGATGTATTTAAACAAGAGTGGTATTAGATTAGTTTAGTTTATTGTCACGTGTACTGAGGTACAGTGAAAAGCTTTTATTGCGTGCTATCCAGTCATGAGAAACTCAATACATGATTGCAATCGAGCCATCTACAGTATACACATACATGATAAAGGGAATAATGCGAGGAAAGCTACGTGTCTGAGTCTGGGTAATCCGTGCTATGCAAGGGCAGCGCGAGTTGTGAGTAGGGGTTTGTAGCTCAATCGCACTGCTTGAGGATCCCGGCATCTGTGCAAGGAAATGGACATAATATTTCGGGTCTGGACCCATCTTCAAACAGTTAGTATTTTGTTCAAGGTTCCAGCATCTGCAAGTCTCTTGTGTCTCCATTAGAAGCAGCACCTCTGGTTGATAAAGCTGTCGAGAGGCTGATGGAAATCCGAGGTGTTGCCATTAGAAGGGCAGAATATGGAACCCTGTGGTAAATGATGGGCCTGTATAACGCCTTAATGAGATCTTCTGGAGTACTGCACGCACCGTACTGCAGGAATGGTGTTGAGGCATTAGGAAGGCAGATCTCTGTGTTGCAGTTCTCTGGGATGGAGGTTGGAATAGAAATACAATCAAAGGTTTGAAATATTGGATATTTTTTATTAAAGCGACAGATTACGAGCAGAATGATGGAAGAGTTTACAATGACGTGATCAACAGGGTAGATAAGAGTAGAGGTTCAGTCACATCTTTACAAAGCAATTTTTTAATCTTTATCGCAATAAATAAAAAGAAGGGATTGATGGAGGCGCAAGGATGCTGGAATCCTGAGCAAAGCACAAAGTGGGCCTGGCAGCACCTCTGGGGGACAGGGATAGGTGACGTTTCAGGACTGGTCCGTTCTTCAGAGTATTTCACATTCCGTGTAGGTTAAGGGTGGTGAATGGCTTCCGAGGCATTCTTTGGAGGAATTGTGGCAGCTAAATTGTGCATATCCAACTCTCACAAACAGCAGTGAGATGAATGATCATCTAATTGTGTCATAAACGTCCGTGAGTAATCTTGGTTGAGGAACACTAACGAGGGCACGGGATGAAATTCCCTATCCTTCATCAGGTGGTGCCTTAGGATCAGTGTAAACACTCGAACAAGGTTAAAGCACAGCCTGCCGGAGGAACTGAGCAGGTCAGGCAGCATTTGTGGAGATAATGGGCAGGCAAAAGTCTGAAAAGGGTCCTGACCCAAAACATCACCAGTCACCTGTCCATTCCCTCCACAGGTGCTGCCTGACCTGCTATGTCTTCGGAGAGACAAGGAGAACTTCTTCAAAGTAGGGTTTGAAGAAGGGTCTCAACCCAAAACGTCACCCATTCCTTTGCTCCAAAGATGCTGCCTCACCTGCTGGGTTTCTCCAGCATTTTTGTCTACCTTTGCTAAGTTCCTCCAGCACTTTGTGTTTTACTCAAGATTCCAGCATCTGCAGTTCCTTCTGTCTCGTTTAGTTTTGTTTAGTTTAGAGATACAGAGCCCTTCGGCCCACTGAGTCCGCACCGACCAGCGATCCCTGCACATTAACTCTATCCTACACACACTAGTGACAATTTACACATACACCAAGCCAATTAACCTCCAAACCTGTATATCTTTGGAGTGTGAGACGAAACCAAAGAACGGTCACGGGGAGAACGAACAAACTCAGTGCAGACAGCTCCCATCATCAGGATCAAAACCAGGTCTCGAAGCCGGAAGCTGCAAGCGCTGTAAGGCAGCAACTCTGCCGCTGCGCCATCGTGGCCTCCCGCCCATTTTCTTGGATTTTTTTAAAGGGTTCTTCGTGTATTTAAGATCTTTTTAATACAGATATTGTCTTTTATGACACCGGGTATTCATTCATCTGTCGTTTTAAAAAAAATGGTTTAATTGTATTGCTTCTGTACGCCTGCAGGTATGTAGATATCAGTCAAATCCTTTTAGCTGTGTTACCACAACATAAGCTTATAATGAGAAATGATCTTCAGTTGCACTAGAATGGCCCACACAATGATCAGCACATAAAGAGGAAACTACATGATGTTAATGTCCACTTATTTCTTCTATGCTAGAATGTGGTGGAAGACTGTCTTTGTTATGGATTATTGTACATGGCATATTTGGGTAATTACTGAAGTAAGTGCTGGTTGCACGACTGAGCCTATTGTACTATCTCTACAGCACTCGAGGTTGCACATTACACACTTAAAATAAGTCAACAAATGCTTTGCTTTCCCCAGTTGACTCTTCTGCAGTCCTACCTTGCCTCTTGACCCATGCATCCCACCCCAATCCAATGCACGCACGCATTTCTCCCTCCGCCTCCCACCACCCTGCTCGCCCTTCTCCCCTTCATCCTTTCATCTCACACCCCCGAGTCTCACATTTCCCTTTTATCTCGTCCTTCTCTGTCCTCCTGTGCTCGTTCCACCCGCATCCTCTCCTCCGACTTTACATTTCACGCCTCTTCTCTCCTTACCCGAAACCCTGCGGTCTTCTTTTCACTTCCAGCCTAGAAGGCAGGAACGGGTTACTGATTGGGGATGATGAGCCTTGCTCACATTGAATGGCGGTGCTTGCTCGAAGAGCCGAATGGCCTACTCCTGCACCTATTGTCTATTGTCTATTAATCCCATCAGACTGAAGGAGGGTCCCTATCCAAAACGTCATCTGTCCATTTCCTTCCATAGATGCTGTCTGAGTCGCTGAGCACTTTATGTATTGCTGAAGATCCCACTTGTTGCTAGATTGTTGCACAATCAGAATTCATGTCCAATTTGCCTCATTTTACATTGCCCAGTTTTGAATTGCAGAGAGATCTCAGTCCTCTCTTATTCTCACTCGAAACCTGCATGCTCCCAGGATAGTGCTAACAAAGAAGCATTACTCTCCATGGATCCCAGGTGCCGAGCACCAGGTAATCAAAGCTGGCACCTTCTGATCACATTGGCACATCAGGTAGCATGATTGTGACACATTGCTGTTGGTTAACTTCAGCCACTGACAAGAATAATCACATAGAACATAGAACAATACAACAAGGGACAGGTCTCTACGGTCCACAATGTTCGTGCCCAACAAGTTCAACTAATACCCTTTGACTGAATGTCATCCAAACACATCCATGTACCTATCTAAAAGCCCCTAAATTCCCTTGTCCCACTTAGGAAACCTGAACGGAAACCTCTGGAGAATTAGCGCCCCACCCAAGGTTTCCGTGAGGTTCCCAGAGGTTTTTGTCAATCTCCCTACCTGCTTCTGCAACCTCCGGCAACCGCACGGAAACCTTGGGTGGGGCGCAAAGTCTCCAGAGGTTTTCGTGGAGGTTTCCTAAGTGGAATATAATTTGTTTCTAAGGAAGGGATACCAGACAGATTCAAGATTCAAGAGAGTTTATTGTCATGTGTCCCTGATAGGACAATGAAATTCTTGCTTTGCTTCAGCACAACAGAACATAGTAGGCATGACTACAGGACAGATCAGTGTGTCCATATACCATTATATAAATATATACTGGAACTTGCTGCCAGGGGTGGTGGTGGCATATGGACACACTGATCTGTGATCTGTTCTGTAGTCATGCCTACTATGTTCTGTTGCCCCACAGTTTGGCAATCCCTTAGCTGTGGCTTCACATTCACATGTATGTTTGAGGTTGTGGCGGTTCCTGGGGAGTAGGCCACTCCCTGGTTCATCCCCCTCGGCACTTCACGGACAGGTCCGGGGGGGGCGGCTCCCAGCCATGAAGATAAGAACAGGGATTTTTGGCGCGAGACCAGTCTTCAGTCTCTCACTGAAGCGGAGAGTAGTGTGCTGTGCTCATTAAAGCCTTTACGGAATTTGCCTGGCTCCTCGCCTTCATTCCGGACTCTCTCACTCACTTTCAGCAGAGAGTCAGCCTTCCATAAGGAGTCAGAATTAAAGATCCATTCATGCATCCTGATTGGCAACTCAATGGTCTTTGCTGGTGAGCTCATTATATAACATGACAATGGGGAAGAAAAATAACTTCCAAGGTAGACAAAAGTGCTGGAGAAACACAGCGGGTGCAGCAGCATCTATGGAGCGAAGGAAATAGGCACCATTTCGGGCCGAAACCCAAAGGGTCTCCAGCACTTTTGTCTACCTTCAATTTTCCAGCATCTGCAGTTCCTTCTTAAAAATAACTTCCACTTGTTTCCATAAATAACCTCTTGTGTTCCATTGAAAAGGAAAGACTTGATTTTGATATTGGTATTGGTATATTACTGTCATGCCTGTATATAGTGACAATATTTGTTTTGTGTGCTGTCCCTGTAGATCATACCATACATGGCCACAACAGGCAATACAAAAGAGTAAATAAAAACTGAATGCTGAGTATGGTATTACAGCGACAGAGAAAGTGAAGGTTTAAAAAAATAAGTGCCAGGGGCGCAGCGAGGTAGATTGGAAGATCGTGTATACAACCTTAGCATATGAGAGGTCAATTCAAGAGTATGATAACAGAGGGGAAGAATCTGTACCCAAATCTGGTTTCAAGCTCTTCAGTGCAATAGGAGAAGGGAGAATGCTGCCTTCCCAAGGCAGCGTGAAGTGTAGTTTAGTTTAGAGATACAGCATGGAAACAAGTCCTTCGGCCCACCGAATCCATGCCGACTAGTGATCCCCGCACTAACACTATCCTACACACACACTGGGAACAATTTATATTTATACGAAGGCTATTAACCTACAAACTTGTATGTCTTTGGAGTGTGGGAGGAAACTGGTTATCACAGAAAAAATCCACGCAGATCACAGAGAGAACATACGAACTCCGTACCGACAATGCCCGTAGTCAGCATCGAACCCAGGTCACTAGTGCTATAAGGCAGCAACTCTATCCCTGTGCCACTGTGCCAGCCATGAGGTGTGGATGGGAAGGGGGAGGGAAGACTGGTTTTGCAAGGTGGACTTGACTGCGTTTACAATTCTCAGCAGTTTCTTCTGGTTTGGGCAGAGCAGTTGCCACAGCAAGCTTTCATGTTTGTATTTAATATATTTTTTCTGGTTATCTGTAAATGCTTCATGTTTTCAAGTATAATGATGCAAAAAAATGCATGCGCAAATAATGGTTTACTGACCATGTTGTGAAGAATGTGCACTCGCTGGCATCCTGGGAGACCTAGCTTGCAAACCTCTACATCCACTTGCAGGTGGACAAGGCCTTGGTTTATTGTCTCGTTCAGTAGCCGGCACCTCCTACAGTGCAGAGCTTCCTCAATCTGAATTCTGCCAATTCCTTGGACTTGAGCCAAGAAAAACCTTCAGTCCTGCTGGTTCACAGTTAACAATACCACATTATTCTCAGGCTCAACCCACAGTAGGGAAGGTTTAGTTTAAAGATACAGAGGTGGCAGAGTGGCACAACAGTAGAGTTGCTGCCACACAGTGCCAGAGACCCAGGTTCGATCTTGACTACGGATGCTGTCTGTGTGGAGTTTGCAAGTTCTCCTTGCGTCTGTGTGGGTTTTCTACGGGTGCAATGGTTTGTAGGTTAATTGGCTTCTGTAAATTGTCCCTATTGTATAGGATAGAACTAGTGTATGGGTGATTGCAGGTCAGCGCGGACTCGGTGGGCCGAGAGGTTTCTACATTCATGTTGTATCTGTAAAACAAAAAAATGCACCGTGAAAACAGGCCCTGCAGCCCTCTGAATCCGCATTGACTATCGATCACCCACTCACACTGTTTCTATGTTATCCCACTTTCTTATCCACTCCCTACACACTAGTCAAGTGTCAAGAAAGTTTATTGTCATGTGTCCCACATAGGACAATGACATTCTTGCTTGCTGCAGCACAACAGAATATGTACGCATAAATATTGATCAGATCAGTGTGTCTATATACCATAGAATATATATATACACACACAAATAAACAAATACAGTGCAATAGGCTGTTATCGTTCAGAGTTTGTTTGAAGTTGTGTTTAATAGTCTGATGGCTGTGGGGAAGTAGCTGTTCCTGAACCTGGCTGTTGCAGATTTCAGGCTCCTGTACCTTCTACCTGATGGCAGCGGAGAGATGAGTGTGTGGCCAGGATGGTGTGGGTCCTTGATGATGCTGGCACTCTTTTTGAGGCAGCGACTGCAATAGATCCCCTCGATGGTAGGGAGGTCAGAGCCGATGTAAATTGCCTACGGGCAATTTACAGAGGCCAATTGACCTACAAACCCGCGAGTTTGCAGCACTGCCCCAAAGATGATCCTGGAAGTAATAATTGATTTTGTAAACATCTTTCAGTTTCTTGCATCAATTGTGCCAGTTTCTGCCAAAGTGCTTTAGGCAGGTAAAATAACAATGTTTAAAAGAGATTTGGAGAGGCACATGGATAGGGAAGATTCGGAGCGATTTGGGCTAAATGAGGACAGATCAGGCATGATCCTATCGTCTAATTATCATCACTTGGATGTGAGTGGGAACACTTGTTCTATGAAGGTTTGTAGCTTTGATGGGACATCTTGGGCTGGCGTGGACCTAGTTGGGCTGAAGGGCCTGTTTCCGTGCTAACCCATGACCCTATCATCTAATCATCACCACTTGGCTGTGAGCAGGAACACGCACCAGGAGATTGCCTGTAAGGGGCAACTGGATATCAGGAGGTGGGGTAGATCGCCACAGGAATGCGATCCTCTCATTCTGCCACCATTAAAGTGTTGAGGGCCACTCACTGCAGGGAATACCAACCGCCACACACAGGGAGAAATAGGGGGGTCTGTGGTCTTTTATAAGTGTTATTCCCGTTACTACACAATGGTCTGACTTCCCAGCAACTCCAGGGGAAATGTCCCTTTAAGTTACTGCAGCGCCGTGGCGGGGAGACCGCGAACGGGCAGCGTCGTGGCTTGATCAGTAAACCAAGTAACAGGGGCTTATTAATGGGGGAAGAAATGAAAGTGTGACAGACATTTCCATCCATGGTAAGTGGAGATATTTTGTTCGAGAGTGCTGACGTGTCTCCTCCCCCTCCTCCTCCTCCTGCAACTCCTTACATTATTTAGTTTCTTATTTTTGTGGTGGGGAGGAACTATTTTAAAAAATGCAATTAATAAGTCTGGTGCAAGTTACACTGTAGTTTTTTTTTTGGTCAGCTCGCACAGAGTGTAGGTGTGCGGGGGCAGAACGGTTCCATTCTTTAGATCAAAACAAACGGAGTTTCATTTTGGAAGTGGAATAAGTGTGAGGCAGGGCATCGAAACAGGATGCCGGAGAGCCGGGGGTGGCGGCGGCCCGCTGTCTAATGAATGTGTGCCGAGCAAGGCTCGCCGTGAACAGCCACCGCGGCTGGAGTGGGCGGTTACAACAGGGCGAATAGCCCTCGCTCGGCACGCTGACACTGGTTTTACTAACAGTGCGCGGGGATTGAACATAGAGCAACACAGAAGATATAACACAAAATGCTGGAGTAACTCCGCGGGACAGGCAGCATCTCCGGAGAGAAGGAATGGATGAAAACGTCACCCATTCCTTCTCTCTGGAGATGCTGCCTGTCCCGCTGAGTTACTCCAGCATTTTGTGTCTATCTTCGGTTTAAACCACCATCTGCAGTTCCTTCCTGTATAGACCAACACACAGGAACAGGCCCTTCGGCCCACAATCTCTGCACCGAGCACATGATAAGGAGGACATACAACTGGAGTAGCTCAGCGGGTCAGGCAGCATCTCTGGAGAAAATAAATAGGTGGCATTTCGAGTTGAGACCCTTCTTCAGAGAGAAGGATCTCGACCCGAACCATCACACATCCTTTTCTCCAGAGATGCTACATGACTACATCTTTTTTGTGTCCATCTTCCGTGTAAACTTACATGTGCAATTCCTTTCTAAACATTATGCCAAATTAAACTAATCCCCTCTGCCTGCACTTAATCCAATACCCATATCCATGCAGACACAAAATGCTGGAGCAACTCAGCGGGACAGGCAGCATCTCTGGAGAGAAGGAACGTGTGACGCTTCGGATCGAGACCCTTCTTTGGATCCAGAAGAAGTTCTCCTCCTCCTTACCCATATCCATGTGCCTATCTAAACGGCTTTTAAACACCACTGTGGTATCAGTCTCCACTGAGAGTGGTGCATCAGAAACGTGCTTGGACTTTCACTGGTGATCTGGTGTTGTGGCATTGAAGGACTTTAACATGAAGGAGAACCTCTCTCTGGGGAACCTGATCTGAGCCCATGCAGTGATCAGGACCAGAGAACTTCCTCGTAGAGCCATACTGCATGGAAACAGGCCCTTCGGCCCAGCTTGTCCATGCCAACCAAGATGCCCCATATTCACTAGTTCCGCCTTTGGTCCATATCTCTCTCTAAACCGTTCACATTCATCTACCTATCCAAATGGACACAAAGTGCTGGAGTAACACAGCGGGTCAGGCAGCATCTCTGGCGAACACGGATAGGTGACGTTTCTGGACCCTTCTTCAGACTATCTTCTCTGATGAATTATTGCACATCCTGAATTTCGGTCTGGTTAGACCTCAATCAATCCTTTGCTGGATGATTGATCCTGTGGTCATTCCAATTAAAATGATTCTATTTGTTTAGTCTGGGGACCCATGTCCAGTCACCTCTCTATGTTCTCCAGAGATGCTGCAGTTCCTTGTTTCTACCTATTCAAATTTATTTTAATTGTTAAAGGACACAGACTATTGGAGCAAACGGGGTTTGTACGTTCTCCCCGTGACCTGTGTGGGTTTTCACCGAGATTTTCGGTCTCCAAAGACGTATGTTAATTGGCTTGGTATAAATGTAAAATTGTCCCCAGTGTGTGTGTGTGTAGGATTGTGTTGCCGTGCAGGGATCGCTGGTCGGTGCGGACTCGGGGGTGAAGGGCATTTTTTCCGCACTGTATCTCTAAACTAAACTCAGCAAGTCCGTTCACCCCCCCCCCCCCCCCCCCCCCCCCCCCCCCCCCAAATCGTGTCCGAAGAACGGTCTCGACCCGAACTGCCACCTATCCATATTCTCCAGAGATGCTGCCTGACCCGCTGAGTTACTCCAGCACTTTGAGTCGTTTTATCTAATAAGCCAGCATCTGCAGTTATTTGCTATTTTAAATGCTATCTCTACGAGCATGGCCTTCTCTCCATAGTTCTTTTTGGAGAGGTCGTTTTTTCTTCCCCCTCCCCTGTTTTTAATTCATAAACTTGGAGCGGAGCGCCTGCCTGCCCTCCCACTCGCGGTGTCTACGCGGCCCCGCTGCGCTCTCACCAGCCGCTGAATCATCCAGCCGGCACTCTCTCCCCCTCGGGCCAGCGTGCTAATCTCATTTTTCCCTTCTCAAGGCAATCATTCTCTCGACTGCCGTACACCTAGGGCAGGAAACTAATATCAATTCACCCCGCGCCCACCCCCACCCTCTCTCATTACGAAAAACCCAGAACTCTTTTGAAGGTTAGATTTTTTTAAATGCTGCAATTTGCAGTGCCAATCCCAAATATGAGAAAAAGGCACGGCGCTGGAGTAAATCAGCGGGGTTAGGCAGCTTTTCTAGAGGTGTGTAGACACAAGGAACTGCAGATGCTGGTTTACAAAACAAAAAGATAAAGTGCTGGAGTAACTCAGTGGGTTAAACTATTTCCAGAGGAGCGCAGAAACAAGGAACTGCAGATGCTGGTTTACAAAAAAAGATAAAACGCTGGAGTAACTCAGCAAGGTCAGGCAGCATTTCTAGAAACTGGGAACTGCAGATGCTGTTTATTTAAAAAAAAAAGACACAAAGTGCTGGAGTAATTCAACAGGTCAAGTAGCATTGCTGAAGAACCTAGATTAATGGAGCATTGAAACAGGCCCTTTGGCCCAACTTGCCCATACTGACCAACGTGTCCCATCTACACTAGTCCCACCTGCCTGCGTTTGCTCCATATCCCTCCAAACCTATCCTATCTAAGTGACATGTACCTGACATGGATAGGTGACCTTTCAGGTCAGGACCCATCTTCAGTTTATTGAATAAAATGTTTTAATCCTGTTTCCCCTTGAAATAATATTACTACCTATCAATCTTCTCCAGAGAAGAGAAGCTGCCTGACCCATTAAGTTACTCCAGCACTTTGTCTCTTTTTATAAACCAGCATCTGCAGTTCCGTGTGTTCTTAGTTTTATCTAATATTTCCCTTTGAAAATGCATCCTGAAGCAATGTATGTATGTTTATGAAGTTTTGAGCATGCAACTTAATTTCACACAATTAAAAGATCAATTTGAAAACAGGCTTTCCCCTTTAAAGAATATACCATTATACTTCAGCCAGAAAGCTCTGACAGTGATTTTAAACATTGAGAAAGTTGGATTGGTGACACAAGAGCCTGCGGGCTGGAATCTTTAACAAAACACCCGAGTGTCGGAGGAAATCAGTGGGTCAGGCAGCGTCTGTGGAGAGAAATGGGCAGATGACATTTCAGGACTGGTTCATTGGGGTTAAGTTGGTGTTAGCACACACAGGTTAAAATTGGAAACAACACTCTGGTCTACACTGACTTTGGTTTCAAAAGGGAAATTCTGTATCTGCTGTATTGCGGGGATTGATGTTTCATTGTTGCTTCACGTTTGCGTGTGTGTGTGTATACAATAGTTCTCGTTTTTAGATTTCAAACAGCGAGGGGGTATTTTTCCCCCCTGTGTGGTGAGGTGCTGCCGGAAACCGTGGCCACCCTCCCCCGGGCAGTGTCTGCGTCATTGAGTGTTGGTGGGGGGGGGGAGGCCAATATCTTGAGACCCGCAGTCGTTTGGAAATGACTTGAGTCTCTCCCCTCCGCCCCCTCCTCTCTGCCTGGCCGCAGCAAGAGCACCCCACACCAACGCAGCCTGTTTTGTTTTTGCACGTCGATGGAACATATATTTCAACACCCTGAACTTTAACTCAACAGATATTTCATGTTGCAAAACCATCCCCACCTCCCCCTTTCCCCCTGAAGGCACTGACTATTGCAAATGAGATGATGACCCTTGCCAGTTCCAGTAAACTTCACTCTCCACCTCCCCCCCCCCCCCCCCCCCCCCCCCCCCCCCCCCCCCCGAACTCAAACCAAGCTATTTATTTTTAACATTCAATTCCCGCTTTCTCTCGACATTCGTTTTCCACGAGGGATCATTGGACCGCAGTCGGAGCTGGGAGCCGCACCTGGTTCCTCCCTCGTGCTGGGCTCTGTTGTAGCATTTCCCTCCCTGTCTTAGATCAACAAAAGTTGGCTGAGACTCGGACTTGGCACCAAGCTTTTCCGGTGCTTCTTGGATGAGTTGCACAAATGGGGAGTTTATGTTTTTTCATTTAAAGAGGCACCAGTCTGCAGGACTTTGCTTTTCATAAGCTCATAAGTTCTGGGAACAGAGTTAGGCCGTTCGGCCCATCACGTCTACTCCCCCATTCAATCATGCCGGATCTATCTATCTTTCCTTCTCAACCCCACTCTCCTGCCCTATCCCCATAACACCCAACACCCATGCTAATCAAGAATCTATCAATCTCTGCCATAAATATCTATTGACTTGGCCTCCGCAGCCGTCTGTGGCAATGAATTGCACAGATTCACCACCACTAAAGAAACTCCTCCTCATCTCCTTCCTAAAGGTACATCTTTAAATCTGAGGCTGTGCTCTCTGGTCCTGGACTCTCCCACTAGTGGAAACATCCTCTCCACATCCACTCTATCCCTGCCTTTTAACATTTATAATTAAAAAAAAAAAAAGCTTTATTAAATGTGCCACATGTGCCGTTACTTTTCCAGTGACGACCCCATAAAAAAACCTCTGGCTATAAAACATTTGGGCCATGGGGAAAGGTGCCGAATGTATTCAAATTCTTTCTTCGTTACATAGTTACTCCCTCCCGAAACAAGAAAGACTGGCTGTTCAGAAAACAAAAATCTATTGACAAGATGGAGATTATTTCATTGGTGCCACTGTGGATACAGTTACGCCACAGGGTTGCTGCTGAGAGGCTGGTATTTATATAGCATCATCCCTGCCAGGATGTCCCAAGGCATTTCATAGTCATTGATATTTGAGTGTTGGCCTTCTGCTGTGAAGTAGGAAATGCAAGTTAATTTATACGTACCAGATCCCATTGCAACTAATGGAGTCGTGAACAGATAATACGTGCCTTGTGGTCGGCAATTTATATGAATCATAGTCATTGTCATGACTTTTAAGCATCCATTTGCACTAAATCTCACTCTGTTTTACCCACAAGGGCGGCACAGTGGTAGAGTTGCTGCATAGCAGCACCAGAGACCCAGGCTCCATCCTGACTAAGGAGTTTGAACGTCCTTCCTGTGACCATGTGGGTTTTCTCCGGGTGCGCTAGTTCCCTCCCACATTCCAAAGACATGTGGGTTTGTAGGTTAAATGGCTTCGGTAAATTGTTCTCAGTACGTAAGATAGAACTAGTGTACGGAAGATCGCTGGTCAGCATGGAGCTGCATCGTTGGTCAGCATTTGCAGTGTAGAGTTATTCTATATATTGTGACGGGTTTGATTGTAATCATGTCTGATCTCTTCTTTGGCTGGTCAGCTTGCAAACTAAAGCTTTTCACTGTACCTCGCTACACATGGCAATAAAAGCAAAACTACCAACCCACACGTCTGGGATGTGGGAGAAATCCAGGGGAACATCCAGAGAAGACCCATGCGGCTACAGGGAGAACGTAAAAACTGCACACCTACAGCACCGGAGATCAGGATTGAACCTGGATCACTGGAGTTGTGAGGCAGCGGGATTATGACCTGTGCCATGCCAAATCTTAGCCCTGCTGCATGTTGTAGCACTACCTGGACCCTAGTGATCACTCACCTGCTGTCTCAAGCAGTACTATTACATCCTACCGAGAGAGCAAACTGGGACTTGTTTCAGCAGCTCATCTGAGAAATGGCATCTCTGACAGTGCAGTCCTCTGAAGAAGGGACTTGGCCCGAAACGTCACCTATTCCTTCTCTCCAGAGATGCTGCCTGTCCCACTGAGTTACTCCAGATTTTTGTGTCTATCTTCTCTCTTAGTGTTGCAAGCACTAAGTGTGTTTAATTCTCATGTCTACTGACGACGAAACATGAAATTCTCACTGCACCAGCATAAGAGGCCAGTAAACACAAACCACACAGATAATATTTAATAAACTAAAAGATCAACAATTTAATAATCACAATGCTAGTGCAGAAAAACAGAGGTGTTAAGTGCAATCAAGGACAGTCTGTAGAAGTTCATGATTGAAGTTAGTGTTGTGCAGTGCTCAAGAGCCTGATGGTTGTTAGGAAGAAGCTGTTCTTGGCTTTCAGGTCATGACTTTCTGGCTCCTGATGAGGGAGTGAATGAGAGCGTGGCAACGGTGACGTGGGACTTTGATGTTATTGGGTGATCTCGGCATTGGGTGTCATCCTAGCTCTTCGTGGACTGGAGTGGGATTTGATCCCACAAAGCTTTGGCATGAGGCGAGAGAGCTGCCAGCGAAGCTATCATCAAACTGCAATGCTTAAACCCAGTAGTTTCCTTAACACTGCAAAGCCAATGTTTCAATATGACTTAAATGGAAAGTACTGAGAACACTCTCAGCAAATCAGCCAGCATTTATGGAAAGAGAAACACATTAATATCTCATGCTGGCATCTTTTTCTTTCAGAATGTAAGGTGGCACAGTGGTGCAGCGGTAGAGTTGCTGCCTTACAGCGCCAGAGGGCCGGGTTCGATCCTGACTACGGGCGCTGTCTGTACGGACTTTGTATGTTCTCCCCGTGAGTTTTCGCCGGGATCTCCGGTTTCCTCCCACACTTCAAAGACGTACAGGTTTGTAGGCTAATTGGTTTGCTAAAATTGTAAATTGTCCCTCATGTGCGTAGTGTTAGTGTGCGGGGATCTCTGGTCGGCCTGACTTCGGTAGGCCGAAGGGCCTGTTTCCATGCTGTATCTAAGTTAAACTCTGTTGAAGTCAGATTTTTATGATCTGAAGTGAAGTCCTGATTTGAACTTCCGTGCTGTCCTGAACTGAAGGTCTAAAGAAGGGTCTCGACCCGAAATGTCACCCATTCCTTCTCTCCAAAGGTGCTGCCTGTCCCACAGAGTTGCTCCAGCATTTTGTGTAAATCCTGATCTCCATCTGTAGAAACTAGGAACTGCAGATGCTGGTTTAGTGGAGTAATTCATAGAGGGTCAGGCAGCAGGCAGCATCTCCTTCACACTCATGTCTCCTGATCGCCATGGGCAGGGCAAGGATATTTCATGCTCTCAGGGTGGTCATCCATGCCCAGCAGCATTACTGCAGTGGACGATGGCATCTGTGTAGTGTCCCAGCAAATTTCCAGCCGGTTTGGGTACGGAATGTGTTCAGATCTATTTGTATCTTCCTGGGATTTCTGAAACCTGAGCACAGGTTGATTTCTGTAAACATAGAGTATGTTTTGAGAGAACCTTGTGACCAAAGACTTTGTCATTGTTGGCCAAGAATTGACCAAGACGTTGGTCATAGATTGCACCCTATACTGGATGATACATGGAACATATACATAGAACAGGAACAGGCCCTTCGGCCCAAAATGTCTGTGTTAAATATGATACCAAGATCATCTAATCTCATGTGCTTGGATGTGATCCATGTCCCTCCATTCCCTGCATATCCATGTGCCTATATAAACTCCACTATTGTATCTGCCTCGACCACCACCCCTGGCAGTGCGTTCCAGGCACTCACCACCCTCTGTGTAAAACAAATGTTGCTAATTGTAGTTTGTAACAACGTACCAGCCCAATCTAAATTGTTCCCCAAAATAATTTCTGAAAGGGAAATGTACATTGAATTTGAAAGATAAAGCATGGAAAGCCCCCTACGGTCAACCAAGCCGACCAATGCTGACTATTGATCACCCGTTCATACTTGTTCAATGTTATCCCACTTTCTCATCCACTCTCTCTCTCGAGGGAATATACAAAGGCCAATTAGCCTTCACACCCACACGTCTTTGAGATGTAGGAGGAAACTCGAGCACCCAGAGTCACAGGGAGAACATGCAAACTCCACACATATAGCTTCTGAGGTCAGGATTGAACCTGGGTCTCTGGTGCTGTCAGACAGCGGCACTGCAGTTGCGTCACTGTGTGAGCTGGTGCATTTGGAAGGTCAAATGCAAAAGGCAATGATACAGTAAACGGCAGGACCTTTAGTTTAGTTTCGAGATACAGCGGGGAAACAGGCCCTTCGGCCCACCGATTCCACACCGACCGGCGATCCCTGCACATTAACACTATCTTACACACACTAGGGCCAATTTTAGATGTATACATTTATACCAAGGCAATTAACCTACAAACCTGTACGCCTTTGGAGTGTGGGAGGAAGCTGAAGTTCTCGGTGAAAACTCATGCAGGTCACGAGGACATCGTATGAACTCCGAACAGACAAGCACCTGTAGTCGGGATCAAAGCCAGGTCTATGGCACTGTAAGGCTGTAGCTCTACCGCTGCGCCACCGTGACGCACTTTAGGAGTATTGAAATACAGAGGGATATTGATGTACAGGAACAAGACTCCATGAAAGTAGCAATACAAGTAAATAGGCTGGTACAGAAGCCCTATGGCAGGCTTGCCTTCATCAGTTGGGGCATTGAATATAAAGGTTGTCAAATGATGTTGCAACTATATAAAATTTCAGGCCACATTTGGAGTATTATGTATATACAGTATCTAGTTACCAGACTACTGGTAGAGTTGCTGCCATACAGTGTCCACGCTTAGTTTAGTTTAGAGATACAGCACGGAAACAGGCCCTTTGGCCCACCACGCGCCAACCAGCGATCCCCGCACATTAACACACTCCTACACACACTAGAGTCAATTCACACTTACACCAACCCAAGCCATTTAACCTAAAAACCTGTACGTGTTTGATGTGTGGGACGAAACCGAAGATCTCGGCAGAAATCCCACACGGTCACGGGGAGAACGTACAAACTCCGTACAGATAGCACCACGCAATCGGGATCCAACCCCCGTCTCTGGTGCTGCAAGCACAGTAAGGCAGCAACTCTACCGCTGCACCGCTGTGCCGCCCACAGTTGCTGTATGTGTGGAGTTTGCATGATCTCCCTGTGATTGTGTGGGTTTTCTCCAGGTGCTCCAGTTTCCTCTCACATCCCAAAGACATGTGGGTTTTGCAGGTTAATCGGTGTCTGTAAAATTGCCCTAGTGATGCAGAAGTGGGATAACATTAGAACTATTGTGAACAGTGGTCGATGGCCAGCATGGACTCAGTGGGCTGAAGGGCCTGTTTCCATGCTGTATCTTCAAACTAAATTAAAGTCTATGGTGATTCAAGAGGTGACACACCAGCAAATTTGCGAGGGAAATTGAGGATGAAAATTGAACGCTGTTTCGTTTGCCATGCCCAACAACCACTAAATTAATAAACTTAAAATGATTTTTTAATATATAAAATTGTTTTTGAAACTTATCAGTGTGACAATGGAACAAAGTGCCAATTAGTTTCAAATGCAGTAAGAATTTCTTTATTTTAGCATGTGAACCAAAGCTTTTTTTTCCTACATTTGCAGAATTTTCTCCTCAATATATACTGTGTGTTCCCGAAATGGAACGTCTAGCAGACATGCCGTTTTAATCTTGCGTTGTCTTTGAAGTGTTTTTTTTCCCCGAATTCGGAGGAAGTGGGTGTGGACGGGACACGTTCGAAGTGGCTATGCAGGTTTTCCCTGAGACTTTTATTTTGCCAGGTTTAGGAGCCCTACGGGTGGGAGAGCTGCGAGCTGCGTTTTGTCTGAAGTGCCAGGTTTAGCTGCATCTGATCCGTGACTTCAGACGTGCTTGGGAAACTTCAGCAGTCGGTCAGTCGCACCACCAGTGACCCGCTGCACACTTCTCTACACGCCACTGGCTGCTCTCAAATTCTCCCACTGCACAAGGCATACATATCGTAGTTCTGTTTAGAGCTACAGCATAGAAACTGGCCCTTCGGCCCACCTAGTCAGTGCTGACCAATAATCACTGTACACTGGTTTAGTTTAGACTAGTTTAGTTTAGTTTGGAGGTACAGCATGGAAACAAGCCCTTTGGCCCACCGAGCCCGCTCTGACCAGCAAGCACCACGTATACTAGCATGATCCTATACACGAGGGACAATATATAATTTAATTCTATGTTATCCCACTTTCACATCCACTCCCTACACACTAGGGGCAATTTTCAGAAACCAATTACCCTACAAACCCGCACGTCTTTGGAGTGTGGGAGGAAACCGGAGAACCCGGAGAAAACCCACGCGGTCGGAGGGAGAACGTGCAAACTCATGTATATCTTATTGCAGGATGTTGAGGGGCAAATATTTTAAACTACCATCGGATTCTTCCTTCTAAATAAGAAAGATTTCATCAGAGATAGACACAAAATGCTGGAGTGACGCCGTGGGTCAGGCAGCATCTCTGGAGAAAAGGAACAGGTGACGCCATCAATTTGATATCGATATGAACTTTATCAATCGATGACAAATCAATTTAATCGGATTGATTTAAGTTGTGGTCTTCTCAATCAAAGGCCATTCATCCCATCACACCTGTGCCAGCTCTTTAAAGGAGAATTTAAATCCCCCCTCATCCCCTCCCTCCCACCCCTCTCTTTTCCCCCTGGTGGTTTTACAATGGGAATCTAATTCCCCTTGGAGCATTACTATTGACTCTCTTTTCGCCTGCCGTTCAGACAGCCAGAACAACTGGCTGTGTGCTCCAGACTCTCAGAATTAACTTTGATTACTTGATGTTTATCAGTGTTGAATTCATTTGACAGCACAGTGGTTGAGTGAAGTGTCTCCCCCCTTTTAGGGACATCCTTTTCCCTCTCCCTAATCCATATTGATTTTTGAAAGCAGAAATAGCCAGTCTACAGCAACTTGTCTCAAATCCCTCAGGCAAGGAAGAGAAGCTTAGTTTAGTTTAGTTCTGAGATCCAGCCTGGAAGCCGGGCCTTCGGCCCACCGAGTCCACGCCGGTTGGATGTTATCCCACTTTCTCATCCACTCCCTACACACTCCGGGCAATGTACAGCAGCCAGTTAACCACATGTCATAAACCCGCATGTCTTTGGGATGTGGGAGGAAACGTGAGCATCCGGAGAAATCCCAAACGGTCGCAGGGAGAAAGTGCAGACTCCAACCAGACAGTGCCCGAGGTCAGGATCGAACGCAGGTCTGTGGCGCTGTGAGGCAGCAGCTCTACCAGCTCCACCGCTGTGCTGACCTCAGACATGCAAGAGTTGCCAACAAAATCTTGCCTTCATGTGACACCATTTTAATGTGATCTCAAAGGGCTTCACTTGCTTGCAGTCGACCAGAATTTGATTGTGAATTATGAGGGGATGAACAGAGAAAGGGCTATATTTATGGATAGTCTTGATGTGGGGAGTACACAAAGGCTTACGGCCATAAGGGGGTCCTGGTCCTGTGTGGGTACAGTTTGTGTTTGACCGGCTAGTGTTGCCTTTCACTGCCGGTCAATACTGGGGTTTGAATAAAGGCCACAAGTGTTGCAATTGCAACACCTTTGTGAGACATCTGGGGCAGGGGAGATACCATTTAGTATCTCCGGCTGCTGATCTTTAGCTGTGTTTTAGAGTTGTGTTTATTATCAGTGTGTTTGTTTCTTTTCCCCTGCCTCTGCGTCAGCTCTGAAGGACCTGATTCAATCTCGCCCAAGAGATGTGTGACCTTTAGTTTAGAGATACAGTGCGGAAACAGGCCCTTTGGCTCACCGCGTCCACACCGACCAGCGACCCTCGCACATCAACACTGCCCTACACACACGAGAATACTGCACACAACACAGGTGTAGCAACACCTTTGTGAGAAATCTGGGGAGGGAAAGTGAGGTAGTGAGTGAGGGGGAGGGGGTAGAGAGGGAGTGTGGGTGGAGGGAGGGAATGGAGGGGGAGAGTGATAACAGGACTGCGGAGAAACAGCTAGTAAAGTTTCTTCCCTGTGTGCTAGTGTTGCTGCATAGTTAATCTTGCCTTGGTCACCGGGAGACTGTGGTTAATTGAAGTCACTTTGGAGAGACGGTGCCTGCTCGCTTGAGAGGATATCAAGCCCCCGGCTCGCCCTTGATTCTCTGAGTGCATGGGCCCGTGAATATAGCTGGCCTTTGCTAATGCCGGCGTATGTAGGACTTGTACTTTGCATTGTTTCCTCTGGAGCCTCAGTGGCTGAGGGAAGACCCGATTGAAGTATATCAAACTGTGAGAGGCACACATAGAAACGTGGGAGACCAGAGGGCATGGCTGCAAGGTGAGACAATGTTTAAAGGAGATGTGCAGGGCAAGTGTTTTTTCCCCACACACACACACAAAAAGTGGTGGGTGCCTGTAACACACAGCCAGGGGTGCCTGTAACACACAGCCAGGGGTGTAGTGATGAGGCCGATACGATGGTTGTGTTTAAGGGACGTGTCGGTAGACACACGGATATGCAGGGAATGGAGGGATATGGATCACGTGCAGGCAGAGGAGATTAGTTTAACTTGGCATCATGTTTAATGATTCAATGATACTTTTTGACACAGTGAAATTCTTTGCTTGGCATACAACCCGGTAAAATCATGCAGCACATCTCAGCTAGGCAGTACGCAAGGATCGCCACGTATCGGGCACGGACGTTGTGGGCTGAAGGGCCTGTTCCTGTGCTGTACTGTTCTTGTACTGAGGCTATTTAACTGCTTTGACTGTCGCTACAGTTAAAGCCAGTAAAATCAACAGTGGATTGAGGCGGGCTGCTTTTTTTAACATCAGGAATTACTTTATTTTTGAATTGATTTGTGCTGCGTTTTAAAGTTGTTTTTATTACCCGGTGTGTTTGTTTCTTTTCCCCCGCTTCTGCGGTAGCTCTGAAGGACCTGATTGAATCTCATCCAGGAGATGTGTGTCCTTTAGTTTAGTTTAGAGATGCAGCGGGGAAGCAGGCCCTTCGACCCACCGAGTCGGCACTGACCAGCGGTCCCTGCACATTACCGCCACCCTATATATACACACACACACACACCCACACACACACACACGAGGGGCAATTGTATATTTATACCAAGACAATGAACCTACAAACCTGTGTGTCTTTGGAGTGTGGGAGACCAGTTGCTGGTCCTCCTGGCTACACATGTACTTAGGAAGGTCAACCGTGCAAAGTCAGCCAGGTGTGTGTGTGTCGTAAAACTGGTGAGACATATATAACCTCAGGACAATTAATAAATGCCATGGTGGAATTCAAATAAAAGTCCGGGAAGTTATCCATGGTGTAAAACAGAAATGCTCGGCAACTCTCAGCAGACAAGGCTGCCTCTGTACATTTTAGAGGATGTTGCCAAGACTAGAGGGACTGAGCTATAGGGAGAGGTTGAGTAGGCTGGGTCTCTAGTCCTTGGAGCGCAGGAGGATGAGGGGTGATCTTATAGAGGTGTATAAAATCATGAGAGGAATGGATCGGGTAGCTGCACAGAGTCTCTTGCCCAGAGTTGGGGAATCGAGGAACAGAGGACATAGGTTCAAAGTGAATGGGAAAAAAGATTTAATAGGAATCTGAGGGGTAACTCTTTCACACAAAGGGTGGTAGGTGTATGGAACAAACTGTCAGAGGAGGTTGTTGAGGCTGGGACTATCCCAACGTTTAAGAAATAATTAGACAGGTACATGTATAGGACAAGTTTGGCGGGATATGGACCAAACGCAGGCAGGTGGGACTAGTGTAGCTGGGACATTGTTGGCTGGTGTGGGCAAGTTGGGCCGCAGGGCCTGTTTCCACACTGTGACTATGAAACAAAGAATATATACAGAACATAGACTTTGATTTGTTCTCTTCAAACCGTTCATTCATTTCTCCTTTGTACCTTGTCATACCTCTAGTTTCCCTTTCCCTGGCTTCTCAGTCTGAAGAAGGGTCTCGACCCGAAATGTCACCTATTCCTTCTCTCCAGAGAAGCTGCCTGTCCTGCTGAGTTACTCCAGCATTTTGTGTCTATCTTCGGTATAGAACAGTACAGGAACAGGCTGTTTGACCCACAATGTCTGTGCCAACATGATGACAGGTTTAACTAATCTCTGCCTGCACAGAATCCATATCCCTCCATTCCCTGCAAATATCCATTTGCCTACTTAAAAGCCTCTTAAACTCCACTCTCGTTTTCTCCAAGGTTTTCCCACTGTGCATCTACCCTCATCATCATTTGGGTACCCATCACCCTCTGTGTAAATATAACTTCCCTCATGCCTCGCCTTTAAACTTTGTGCCTCTTACCTTAAATCTCTGCTCTTTAGTCTTTGGCATTTACACCTTGGGGGTAAAAAAGGTTCTGACTGTCTACCCTGTCTATGCCTCTCGTAACTTTATGTACTTCTATTAAGTCTCCCCTCAACCTCTGACATTCCAGAGAAAACAATCCAAGTCTGTCCAACCTCTCCTTATAGCTAATGCCCCCCTAATCCATGCAGATTCTGGGAAACCACTGCACCCTCATCAAAGCCTCTACACCCTTCCTGTAACGGGGGTGGGGGGGACCAGAACTGCACTCCAATCTCCAAACGCGGCCCAACCATAGACTGACTGTGATGCAACATGACTTGCACTCATTCTACCTGACCAGTGAAGGCAAGCAAATCGTATCCATTTTTTTGGGGGTCGGTTTTTTTTTTTTTTTTTTTTTTTTTTTTTTTTACTTTTTTTTTTTTTTTTTTGTATTTGGTTTTTGTCATTACATAATTTTTCGTTTAATTTCGGATTATTTCACAGCTGAACAGTTTTGCCTTTGGGATGTCCCTGTCCCGCCCATCATTGTAACCTCAACCAACACCACTCCAACTTCCTGCGTACGGCGTGCACAGCCTAAGGTTGTAGGACAACTTGTTCTCTTTGACCTTATTTGATGGTGCACTCATTTATCGAAACCGGGCGGAGCACGTGAAGGTTGCAATCTCCCACCTCACCAACATCACTGAAGCAGATGATCTGATCACAGTGATCTTCCTGTGTTTGGCAGCTGGCTGTGTACTTTTAGGCTTTTTTTGTTCATAAATTCATGTTTAGCAGCAGAATTAGGCCATTCGGCCCATCAAGTCCATTCTGCCATTCAATCATGGCTGATCTATCTTTCCCTCTCAACCCCATTCTCCTGCCTTCTCCCCATAAACACTGACACCCATACTAATCAAGAATCTGCCAATCTCCAACTTAACAATATCTGTTGACTTGGCCTCCAGAGCCATCTGTGGCAATGAATTCCAAGAGTTTGTGACTCATGGGTGACACATAATTTTCTACGTATGGGTTGGTATCGTATTTCACCTAGATGGAGCTAGGAGGGGGTGAAAATCTGAAGGAGGCTTTGCTTAGGGGATGTGTCACAAACCTGGGTTGGATGCTGTATGACTTCTTAAAATAAATGTTGGAAACCTGGTGAGAAACTGCGGCCAGCTCACGAGGTGTAGGACGGGACGTGGTGGAGGTTTCAAATCCAAGCCTGGTTCAATTGTTTGGAGTGCTCGACATTGATGGTGGCACTGTGGCAGCAGCGGGCAGAGCCGCACCAGAGACCCAGGTTCAATCCTGACCTCTGGTGCCATCTGTGTGGAGTCTGCACGTTCTCCCTGTGACCGTGTGGATTTCTTCTGGGTGCTCTCATTTACCCCAAGGACGTGCGGGCTTGCAGGTTAATTGAAGGGCTGCCTCTAATATGTAGGGAGCAGATAGCTGAGAGGTGTGCTAACATAGAACTAGTGTGAATGTGTGATCGATGGTCAGTGTGGGCCAAAGGGTCTGTTTCCATGCTGTATCTCTAAACTAAAACTCAACTAAATGATCTGACCACATGATGCAGGGGCAATACTTGGATTTCACCATGCTAGCGAGGTGAATTTAGATCCAAGTAATTAAATTAATCTGGAACCTATTTGGGAGGCACGGTGATACCTCCATATAGTTGTTGCCGTGACTTGCGCGGGTTTTCCTCGGGTGTTTTATTTTCTTCCCACATTTAAAAGACGTGCAGGTTTGTAGGTTAATTGGCTTCAGTAAACATTGCAGATTGTCTACAGCTCAAGGGCCTGTTCCCAAGGCGTATCTCCAAAATTATAACTAATTTGGTTGACTCCAGACTCTCCGACAACTGGTCATTCACTCCAGGTATTGTTCGAGGTGAGCAATAAACGCTGTCCTTTCCAATCTTGTCCATATCCTGTGCACCAATTAAAGTTATCATGAAAACCGATGCACAGCAGTCAAGCCTTGTTAACTTCTCCGAGACAGGGGGAACTGTAGTGCTGGAATCTTGCGCCAAGCACAAAGTGATTTGTCACGTTGCCGATTGGAAATAAAAATGGCTATAGAGGGACCTGACCTGAAATATCGCCTGTCCATTGCTTCCACAGAGTCTGCCTGACCCACTAAGTTCCTCCAGCACTTTATGTTTTGCTTGTTAACATATTGTTTTCATGGAAGTATACCTCGTTGTTCTGAAGGGTGTGGCATTATGGATGGTTAAGTCAGAGCCAACATTTGTGTAGAGAAAACGAACGTGAATGGGAAATCATCACTAATTTCTGCCGGTAACTGAGGAGAATTGGTCAATATTGCACCATGCCAATATAGAAACATAGGCCCTTCAAGCCTGCACCGCCATTCAATATGATCATGGCTGATCATCCAACTCAGTATCCTGTACCTGCCTTCTCTCCATACCCCCTGATCCCTTTAGCTACAAGGGCCACATCTAACTCCCTCTTAAATATAGCCAATGAACTGGCCTCAACTACCTTCTGTGGCAGAGAATTCCAGAGATTCACCACTCTCTGTGTGAAAAATGTTTTTCTCATCTCGGTCCTAAAAGATTTCCCCCTTATCCTTAAACTGTGACCCCTTGTCCTGGACTTCCCCAACATCGGGAACAATCTTCCTCCATCTAGCCTGTCCAACCCCTGAAGAATTTTGTAAGTTTCTATAAGATCCCCCCTCAATCTTCTAAATTCTAGCGAGTACAATATCTCCGATATCCTCCAAACACAGGGAGGCACGGTGGCGCAGCGATAGAGTTGCTGCCCTACAGCGCCAGACACCCGGGTTTGATCCTGACCATGGGTGCTGTCTGTACGGAGTTTGCACATTCTCCCCGTGACTACGTGGGATTTCTCCGGGTGCTCCAGTTTCCTCCCACATTCCAAAGACTTGTGGTTTTGTGGACTCTGTAAATTGTTCCTATGGTGTAGGATAGAGCTAGTGCAGGGGTATTCATTGGTTGACGCGGACTCGGTGGGCCGAAGGGCCTGTTTCCACGCTGCATCTCTAACCTAAACTGAACGGAATACAGTCCTTTAATCATTTTACTGCCCAAATATGCACCGACAACAATATTGTTTTACTTAAGAGTATCTATTTACCATTTCGGTGTTATACCGAGCCTTCTGTAGAGTACAGGGAATAGATACTGGTAACATCATGAAGACCTCGTTTAGTCTTGGGAGAATAGTTATCTTGATGCCATTTAGAGCTGCCATGTCTGAAGGTGGGCAGACAGAACCAATGACCCGTCTTGTGTTACGCAGTAAAATACATTGATTTCCACTGCTTGCCTTTTTTTCCAGTAAATAGTTTTAAATGCGTTCTCAAAAATGAGTGTTCTCCAATATCATTGCTTACGATGGGCTGAGTATAGTTTGTGTTTTGCAACACTGAACTGCCAAACTCCAGGAGCGATGCGGTGAAAAATGTTTTTCCAAAGACCTTGAGAATCTACTGTCTTCTCCAATCACGTCCTGGGCATGTATACGGCGCGGTGACCCAGGGCGGCACGGTGGCACAGTGATAGAGCCGCTGCCTCACAGCACCAGAGACCCGGGTACGACCCTGACCTCGAGTGCTGTCTGTGTGGAGTTTGTGTGGTCACAGGGAGAACTCTTTAAACTCTTCTGAACTCGCCAATTAGGTCACCCAAGTGGGACGGCCCCTCAACTAGTGTGAAAGGGTGATCGATGGACTTGGTTGGCATGGACTTAGTGCGTCCAAGGGCCTCTTTCCGAGTTGTTTCTCTAAAGCTAAAAACAAAGGTGGTTATATGTCCGATCCAATGTGGAACTTGGTGGAACAAGGCACAGGTAGATCTGAATATGATGAGCAATTGTATTTGAAGGATGAATTAATCTAAATTCAGATTGTAAAAGCCCTTAAAACATAGTTTCAAGCCTGTGGTGGGGGGGGAGCAGCATTTAAGACGGAGGTGCAGAGGAGTTTCTCACAAAGGTGGGTGAATCTCTAATTCTTTACCCCGTCGAGCTTTGGGGACTAGATTATTGGAGGTAACGGAGCACCCGGAAAAAACCCCACGTGGTCAAGGAGAACATGTAAACTCCGCACAGACAGCTACCCATGGTCATGACCAAACCCGGATCCCTGGCGCCGTGAGGTTGCAACTCTGCCGGTTGTGCTACTGTGGAGATGGCTGAACATTCTTAAGGTCTTTGAAAGTTTTTGAACAATCAGGGAATTTAAGCAATGGCACAGAAGAGGCGATGAGGTATGGTGCAGATGTTGCAGTTATGTTGAATGGCCGGGCAGTCTTGAGGGTCTGAGTCATCTACGTTCCCCCATCCTTTTTCTCCAGAGATGCTGCCTGAGCCGCTGAGTTCCTCCAGCACTTTGTGTCTGTCGATGAGTGACCTACTCTTGCTTTGATTGTATGAAAATGTCAGGGAACCAGCTCAGCGTGAGGCAAGTGATCTCTAGACTTGCCTTTGGAGGTGGAAAAGCCCCCTGCCACTCGGTTTCTATCTCTCTGCCTTGATCTTTGGTTGCGCTAGAGACTTCTGGTTTTGCACTATTTTGGCTACCTGTTATTATTGTTAGTCAGTTAGATTATTAAGATTATTACGGGATTGGAAACGCTAGAGGCAGGAAACATGTCCCCGATGTTGGGGGAGTCCAGAAACGGGGGCTACAGTTTAAGAATAAGGCCATTTAGAGCGGAGATGAGGAAAAACATTTTTACCTAGAGAGCTGTGAATCTGTGGAATTCGCTGCCTCAGAAGGCAGTGGAGGCCAATTCTCTGGATGCTTTCAAAAGAGAGTTAGATTGAGCTCTTAAAGATAGCGGAGTCAGGGGATATGGTGAGAAGGCAGGAACGGAGTACTGAATGTGGATGATCAGCCATGATCACAGTGAATGGTGGTGCTGGCTCGAAGGGCCGAATGGTCTACTCCTGCACCTATTGTCTATTGAGTCTTACAGCGTGGAAACAGGCCCTTCGGCTCATCTTGCCCACACCAACCAACATGCCCCATCTACACTAGTCCCACCTGCCTACGTTGGGGACCATATACCTCTAAACCTGTCCTGTCCATGTACCTGTCTAAATGTTTTTTAAACATTGAGATAGTACCTGGTGTCAGAGATTTTATTATATATTTGTCCAGAAGGTTCGGCGAGAGAATTTAGGAGGAGGAGGGGGATCTCATTGAATTTTATCAAATAGTGAAAGGCCTGGATAGAGTGGATGTGGAGAGGATGTTTCCACTTGTGGGACAGTCTAGATCCAGAAGATTAAAGAAAGTACCTTTCGAAAGGCAATGAGGAGGAATTTCTTGAGTCAGAAGGTGATGAATCTGTGGAACAGCTGTGTAGGCCATGTCATTGGGTATTTTTAAGGCGGAGATGGACAGATTCTTGATCAGTAAGGGTGTCAGGGGTTATGGGGTGAGGGCAGGAGAATGTGGTTGAGAGGGAAAGATAGATCAGCCATGGTTGAACGGTGGAGTAGACTTGATGGGCTGAATGGTCTAATCCTAGAACTTATGGAAAATTGTTTGGCAGTGAACGAGCAAAACATGCTTTAACAGTGACATTCCTGTCAAATGTTGACTGGTTTGATCTGATCCTGAGCAAGTTTGTTCAATTAGTTACTGAGATGCGATCTGATACAATAAACGAGACTTAAATTTGCCTTCTGTCTGCTGAACATTTCCATACACTACAAACAGCCGTGCGATAATAACCAGATTATTTATTTTGGATATGTTCCGTGAGAGATAAATGCTGGCCAGGAGGTGTAGGAAGGAACTGCAGATGCTGGTTTAAACTGAAGATAGACACAAAAAGCTGGAGTAACACAGCTGATCAGCCAGCATCCCTGGAGAGAAGGAACAGGTGATGTTTCAGGTCGAGACCCTTCTTCAGACTGAGAGTCAGGGGAAAGGGAAATGAGAGATATAGATGGGGATAAAGAGATATGGCACAAATGAATGAAAGATGTGCAAAAAAGTAACAGTGATAAAGGAAAAGGGCCATTGTTAGCTGTGGGTTGGGTGAAAACGAATTACAATAAGACTCAACAAGACGATTTTGAAGCTAGTATGATTTGGGTGGGGTTGGGATGGATACTGCCTTACTTCAGAGTAGTGCTCTGAATATTTTTTGACTGTCTGAGTGAGCAGACGGAGCCTTTGTTTGGCATCGTAGCTGCAAGACTGCGCCTCTGACCGTATGGCAACCATGCAGCACTGCACTGGAGCAACAGCCTACGTTTCTGTGCTAAATTTCCTGAATTGGGAGGAAAATGAATTGAGCAGTGATCCAAGCAACTGAGGCACAGACTCACAACACTTGACTAACAACCAGACTGAATATCTGAAGTAGAGCCCTGACCCGAAACGTCACCCATCCATGTTCCCCAGAACTGCGGTTACTCCACCACTTTGTGCCTTCATCTTCAGTAAAATTTCAGACTACAAGTCGAGCATTACGAACAGTTTTGGTCTCCTTACGTGAAGGACAAGGGGACTGCGGCAAAAGTTCGCCAGACTGATTCCTGGAACTCGGTTTGTATTCATAAATGCTTAGAAGAATGAGACAGGATCTAATTTACAAAAAATCTAAAACCGTCTACTCTGTGATTGATCTTGGAATCGCAGTTGTGGTCTCATGAGAATGCTTTAACAAAAATGAACGGTAACAAAATTATTCCATTCTTTACATTGCTGTAACTTGTGGTGGAATTGTGTAAAAGCTGAGAGCTTTTGTAATACTGGCAACACAAATAAACAAAGAGGGTGCCATCCAAACTATGTTGTTGTCTGACCCACTTATTTTACAAAGTGTTTAAAGCATTTTGTCATGTACTGCTACCTGTAAGTACCTACATTGTGGGGGAGACCGTTCCAACCTGCAATTTTCTGTAAAACTCAATTTAGTGGCACTATCTGAGGCTTGTACTGTATGTAGGACACTTTATATATATATATAGCATAAGCCTGAGATGGTGCCACTAAATTGAGTTTTACAGAAAATAGATCACGCGCTTTTTATTTTTGAATTGGGCGAGTTATTGGGCAAGGATACAATAGCCGTGCGGTGGCGCAGCGGTAGAGTTGCTGTCTTACAGCGCCAGAAACCTAGGTTTGATTTTGACTACGGGTGCTGTCTGTACGGAGTTTGTACTCCCCGTGACTGTGTGGGTTTTCCTCGGGTGCTCCGGTTTCCTTCCACACTCCAAAGACATCCAGGTTTGTAGGTTAATTGGCTTGGTTGAGATTGTAAATTGTCCCTGGTGTGTAGGATAGTGCATGGGGATCGCTGGCCGGCACGGACTCAGTGGGGGCGAAGGGCCTGTTTCCGTGCTGTATCTTTACACTAATCTAAATAAAATAATTTCACCTTTAGTGAAGCATTTGATCATTGGCAACTATATATCAAGCTTGTTACTCGAGATGCTCCAGTTGTGGACAAGTGTAATATTACCAGTTTTTGAATACTGAATCTGTTTTCGTACTTTTTAAACCAATATGTTGCATGCTCTGAACAATGTAAGGACATCAAGGTTCACAAGAAAGAATGGATCAGTTTTTAAATAGAAAATTCAGCTTTGGAAGACGTTTGTAGATAGTTGTGATTTAAAATAAATTGTAATAGAGTCATACAGGGTGGAAGCAGGCCCAACTTGCCCACATCGACCAACAGGCCCTATCTACACTAGTCCCGCCCACCCATACAAGAACAGGTGCAGGAGCAGGCCATTCGGCCTGCCGTTCTTGGCACATATCCCATTAAACCTATCCTATCCATGTACCAGATGGCTCTTAAACATTATGATAGTCCCTGCCTCAAGGACTTACTCCGACATATACCCACCGCCCTTTGTGTACCAAAAAAAAGTTACCCCTCAGGTACTTGTTAATTCTTTCTCCTCCTCACCTTAAACCTATGTCTACTGTTTCTCAATTTCCCCTACCCTGGGCATAAGACAATGCATTTACCCGATCTATTCCTCTCATGATTTTGTACACCTCATTAAGATCACCCCTAATCTTTCTGCACTGCAGGGAATAGGAATAGAGTCCAGGCCTGCTGAACCTATCCCTATAGCGCAAGCCCTCGAGACCTGGCAACATCCTCGTAAATCTTCTCTGCACGATTTAAACTTTGATAACATCTTTCCTACAACATGGTACACCAAAACTGAGGTTAAAACTCTAAATGTGACCTCACCAATGTCTTATAGAACTATAACATGGCCACCCAATTTTCATACCCATTGCAATTGAACAATTACACAAGCTTCTTCCCCGTGTCAGATGGACCAATCCTTTCTTTCTTGTGCCCCCCACCCCCCCCCCCCCCCCCCCCCCCTCTACCCTGGTGTGCACCCATTTCTCTCACCATTCTGCCCGTCTTTTCTTTCTCCCACTAGTCACCTTCCACCCCTGTCCCTTCCTCTAACTTTATGTTTCGCTCCTCTTGTATCCTGGGCTGACGCCCTTTTGTCTCCTTTTTTATCTCTAGCCTTTGTCCACCCCCAAGTCAAAGCCCCCTTCACCTGTCACCAGCTACCTTCATCCCTTTTCCAGCTTTCTCCCCCCCTACTATAATCGGCCTGAAGAATGGCCCCGACCCCAAAAATCGCCTATCCATTCCCTCCACTGATGCTGCCTGGCCCACCGAGTTCCTCCAGCATTGTGCGTTTTGCTCCTATTTTGCGATACATGCTTGAAAAAGTACCAGCTAACGCTTAGAATTGAAGCTTTTCTTAAAGTAGACAATCTTCCGTACTGATATTGTTGTACAATGCTTGTCTTGTATTCCTCCCCTGTACGTTCTAATAGAGGAGCACCTTCTGCTCTTTGGCACGGGCAATTTAGTACCTGCAATTTAGCAAAAATACAGAGAAGGCACAAGGACATCCTTGGGGGATTAATTTTCACGGCTGAGGCTGAATCTACACAGGGGCAGGCTTCACCTCGGTGACTGGTGGCCTGAATTCCTGTGGCTGTCAGTTTATCCGATGTTTTTGGCCCTAATTGAACACAATCACGGCGGCAGGTTTCTTCACTGCCGCTTGCCTGGGGATAGACCTTTGCATCATTGGGATCAATTAAACAGCCTCTGGTCGGCATTTGTACCAAATCCCCAGTATTGAGACCAGCTGATGTCCATTTGAAACACAGCTATCTCAATTGAGGCAGGATGCACTCCCAATTATCAGTCTCGAAATGTCACAGCTAACTTATTCTGAAGGTCATTCTTTTACCCTTGCTAATTTTCTTTAGTATTCAATGGAGTTCATTTAGTTTAGTAGGAAGGATGTAGTTGTGTTGGAGAGAGTGCAGAGGAGATTCACCAGGATCTTACATGGACTGGAGAGCTTCCATGATGGGGAGAGACTGGATAGGCAAGACTTACCCTGTAATCAATAAAATATTCTGTTTCTCTCTTTCCCTGTTTTGATCAAAGTTCCGACACCTGAAACAACTTTTTCTCCACAGACGCTGACTGACCTGCTGAATGTTTTCAGCTTTTCTGTTTTTAATTCGGGTTTCTAAATTGTTTGTTTCGATCGTTTTAGAGATACAGCACATATCCCTTCGGCCCAACGAGTCCGGGCCGACCATCGACCTCCCGTTTACACTGTGTCGCCTTGTCTTTGCTTTAGATAGACTCACAATGCTGGAGTAACTCAGCGGGACAGGCAGCATCTCTGGATAGAAGGAATAGGTGACGTTTCTTCTTCAGACTGAGAGTCAGAGGAAAGGGAAACAAAAGATATCGACAGTGATGTAGAGAGAGATATAGAACTAGTTAATGAAAGATATGCAAAAAAGTAATGATGATAAAGTAAACGGGTCATTGTTAGCTGTTTGCTAGGTGAGAACAAGAAGCTGGTGCAACTTGGGTGTGAGAGGGATCTTCTTGTGTATGGCGTGCACAGCCTAAAGTTGTAGGTCAACTTGTTCTATTTGATCTTGTTTGTGCACGTCGCGTTGATTGCATTAGTCAAAACAGGGCGGACCACGTGAAGGTTGCAGTCTCCCACCACCCCGGGGTAACCATATAATATAACCATATAACAATTACAGCACGGAAACAGGCCATCTCGACCCTTCTAGTCCATGCCGAACACATAATCTCCCCTAGTCCCATATACCTGCGCTCAGACCATAACCCTCCATCCCCTTCCCATCCATATAACTATCCAATTTATTTTTAAATGATAAAAACAAACCTGCCTCCACCACCTTCACTGGAAGGTCATTCCACACAGCCACCACTCTCTGAGTAAAGAAGTTCCCCCTCATGTTACCCCTAAACTTCAGTCCCTTCATTCTCAAGTCATGTCCCCTTGTTTGAATCTTCCCTACTCTCAGTGGGAAAAGCTTTTCCACGTCAACTCTGTCTATCCCTCTCATCATTTAAAAAACCTCTATCAAGTCCCCCCTTAACCTTCTGCGCTCCAAAGAATAAAGCCCTAACTTGTTCAACCTTTCTCTGTAACCGGTAAGAATGGAGAGAGAGAGAATGCAGGGGTTACTTGAAGATAAAGAGATCAATATTCATACCACTGGATTGTAAGCTGCCCAAGCAAAATATGCGATGCTGCTCCTCCAATTTGTGTTCATCATCATTCTGACAACGGAGGAGGCTGAGGACAGAAGGTTCAATGTGGGAATGGGAATTAACATATTTGGCCGCCTAGACCAGGTAGACCAGGTGGACTGAATGAAGGTGTTCAGCAAAACGATGGCCCAGAGTACATTTGGTCTCGCCGATGTATAAGAGTTCACATCTTGAACAACGGATACAGCAGATGAGGTTGGAGGAGGTGTAAGTGAACTTCTGCCTAGCCTGAAAGGACAAGTGCTGATCAAATTCTTCAAAAAGAGACTATTCCAGACAAATGTTATCTTTTAAGTCAAAACCCTCCCCATTCTCCCTGTATCTTTTGGCCATTGCTTTGAATCTACGGCCACAATATTCACAAATGGGAATAGCTACTTTCCATCCTAAAGATAGACACAAAGTGCTGGAGTAGCTCAGAGGGTCATGCAACATCTATGGGGGAAAAAATGGATAGGTGACGTTTCTTCAGAACTAAAACGTCACCCATCCATTTCCTCCAGAGATACTGGCTGACCCGCTGAGTTATTCCAGGACTTTGGAATAAACCAGCATGCGCAGTTCCATCTTATTACTCTCCATCCTATCTTGTCGTGTGCCCGTCTCTTATCAGATTGCCTCGCAATCTTCTCTCCTCCAAGCAGAATATGGCCCAGACCTCTGCAGTCTGCATGGGAGGATTAGCTTTGCATTCTCCCTGAAGGCTGCCTTTCTACTGATGTATTGGCTGTGGCTGTGAAGAGCCCTCTTGAAATAAAACTGTGGATTCAAATCCCACTCCGGAGACTTGGGCACAAGCATCCTGGCTGTTTCTCCTGTGAACTACTTGCCCACTCATCTGAAGTGGAGGAAAAAGATTCTGTGATATTAATGCAGAGATTTATTCACAGTATTGGGCAATATAGTTAAGGGTGTTTCATTTCAATATAGTCAATGGTGTTTAATTTTACTGACATCAGAACAATGAAATCTTACTTGCTGCCGCATAACAGGTCTGTAAATGCAATAACGAACAGGTAATATATAATAAGCAAGAAAAATCAATAAATTAATAACCATGATACTCATGAAAAATTCTCATCATCTTTAGTGCAATCAAAGATACGCAGATACTAATTGCTTGGTCACGAGAGCGTTGCTTTACCTGGGAAGGTGCTTAGTGCAATGTGCCTTATTTTCCAATTTACAAAAGTGATTACGTTTCACAGGTATTTCATTGTAAAGAGCTTGAGACATCATGAAAGGCACAGGAGGAATGCAAATCATTTTATAGGCACTGCTTTTTTGTTTTAGCAATATTTTTTTGTTCGTGTTGCTGCTCTGGAATTGAAGTAAATTTGCCAATCTCACCTGGCAATGAAACTCAATTAAAACATATGCTGATCTACCATGACAAAGCATAGATGATAAATAGGTCTATTGGCCGTAACTCTTGTTTCTGTGGCAGTTAATGTTAATATACAACGTGCATCTTAATATTTTACATTTAAAATCTAAAGTTAAATGTTCTTGGGTTGTATTTAATTCGGGGGTGAGGAGGCGGGGAAACAATCTTGGCGCAGCTGGTAGACCAACTGCCTCACAGCGCCAGAGACCCTGGTTCGATCCTGACCTCAGGTGGTGTCTGTGTTTGACCGTGTGGTTTTCCTCTGGGTTCTCTGGTCCCCTCCCACATCACCATGACGTGCAGGTTTGTCGATTAATCGGTGGCCTCTGTACAATTGCTCCCAGTATGCAGGGAGTGGATGCGAAAGTGGGATAGGTTTCATGGACTCGACGGGCTGACGGGCCTGTTTTTTGTATCGTTTTTTTCTTTTACAGAATTATCGGACTTAATTGGCTTTAGAAAGACCCAAGAGTTCGCATATTTTCTATTAGGTTGTATTTAAAGTACACGTAGTCTAGAATAACAGTGAAATATGGTAAATGTCTACATTTATAGGACCAGCTGTAACTCGGTTGAAAGGTATCACTACTTTATAACTACAATGTGATACTTCTGGGAAAGACTCTATGTGGGATAATATTCCAATAAAATAGTTTGGTTGCTTAGTGGCAATGTTAGTTTCAGCTTCTGCACTGGGTTGTGTTAAAGTGAATGCTGGTATTTGACTTGATTGATTTTTCCTTGAATTAATGACCATCTTAAGGATCAGAACTGTGCCGTGCCCAAGGCTTGCTAATGAAATCTGAAACCTCTGTGCCCTCTTGAAGCAAAAGGCATTTCCAGTCTCTTCACGTTTAAGCTGAGAGGAACGAAGTGTGCGGAATTTGAGGCAACTTTCACGCTGCAGACCCATTCTCCCCCCCCGTATATTTGCAACTCCACTGGCATCAGTTACAGGCTAATGTCACCAGCGGTCACTTGGTTATTGAACAGGTCACAGATTGACATAAACTGCAGGACTAGACTAAGAGTGGAAGACCTGCGTGCATTCCAAAATCTTCACACAATGATCAATTGCTGGCAATGTGCTGTATTGTTGCCAAGAACTGGGGACGGCAAAGTTATAATGAGC
Organism: Leucoraja erinaceus; assembly: GCF_028641065.1. NCBI lineage: Eukaryota > Metazoa > Chordata > Chondrichthyes > Rajiformes > Rajidae > Leucoraja > Leucoraja erinaceus. Next base: position 19,011,349 of record NC_073406.1, on the reverse strand, counting down.
TGGTGTTTCTTTGCTTTGTTCAATACCAGTAATTGTTCAATGCAGTAATTTCATCTTTTCTAATTAGGGGGCGGCACGGTGACGCAGCGGTAGAGTTGCCGCCTTACAGCGCCAGGGACCCGGGTTTGATCTTGGCTACGGGTGCTGTCTGTACAGAGTTTGTACACTCTACCCGTGACCTGCGTGGGTTTTCTCCGGGTGCTCTGGTTGCCTCCCACGCTCCAAAGACATCCAGGATTGTAGGTTAATTGGCTTCTGTAAAATTGTAAGTTGTCCCTAGGATAGTGTTAGTGTGCGTGGATCGCTGGGCGGGGCGGTCCCGGTGGGCCTGTTTCCGCGCTGTATCAAGAAACTAAAAAACGAAAGTAAACCAGTATCATGTTTTAACCATTCACTTGTAAGATCTTTAGATGCTCAACTGTGCTATTGAGCTTAAGAAACTGGGGTAGACCTCAAACTTCAAAGCTGGTCAGAATAGTCTGGTGCTGAGTGAAGCTTTGGTTGTCTGATGCTAGTGATGTTCTACCAATCGGTGATAGCCAGTGCCATCTTCTTTGCTATCGTGTGCTGGCGAAGGCTGCGGACGCCAACAGGATCAACAAACTCATCATGAAGGCTGACTCTGTTCTGGGGGTGCAGTTGGATTCATGGGAGGTGGTCTTGGAGGGGAAGAAGCTCCTCAACCCCCCCCCCCCCCAAATCTTTGCACATCCCCAATCCTTTCCACTTGTCTGTAATTTCATGTTTCATGTAGTTTTGCCTTTTATGTCTGTTGGTCGATCAATTTCCCTCCTGGGATAAATAAAGTTCTATTGTATCGTAACAATTGGCGCCATTCTGTCCAATGGGCTGTCCCATAGCAGACGTCAGTGGGACTGAGTGGGTCTCCCCATGATGACGAGGTTAGCTTTGTAAATGTGCTGCTTTGTGCCTCGATGCGAACATGCACATGGTCATTTGCTGCACTTAAAAGTGCAATTCATTTCAACTCTCTGAAGGGCTTATAACTAATTAGCGTTTTAGGATGAACAGCAGGTGAGCAATGTGCTAATTGTCTATTTTACCCAGTCAACTTGGGGTCAAAGGGCAAACTCTGATGAGAACTGGCTGCCAAGGTGGCGTTGAAAGCACAAGTCCATCGACTGACTTGTATGCGTTGAGATTGCACTATCTTTCCCCAGCAAATCAAACATTCTTAATTGTTTGTATGCATAGTTCTTTTTCTCTAGTTTAGTTTCGAGATACACCGTGCAACCACGCCTTTCGGCCCACCGAGTCAGCGCCGCCCAGCGATCCCCGTACACTAGCACTATCCTACACACGAGGGACAAATTCACAATTTTACTGAAGGAAATTAACCTACAAACCTGCACGCCTTTGGGGTGCGGTTGGAAACCGGAGCACCCGGAGAAAACCCGTGAGGTCACAAGGAGAACGTACAAACTCCGTACTGACTGCACCCGCAGTCAGGATCGCACCCGGGTCTCTGACGCTGTAAGGCAGCAACTCTACCGCTGCTCCACCGAGGTAAACTACTTGCAAAGAAGCTGCTGAACTCTGCCTTTGCTCAGTGAGGTGTAGCGAGAGTAGCGAGAGTGCTTTCTACGCTACCCTTTCACTCTGCAGCTTTGATACGGGCACGTTGCTTGTTGGGTGGTCGCCTTTGAAAGCCATCGATCAAAGATACTTTCAGAGATTTCAGTGCTTCTGGGTTGTGCGTGACCCTTGAACATGACATAAAGGTTGGGCACGGATCAGAGGTGGTGAAGTAGGGGTGTGGGGAAGGGGAGACAAGGGCACCTGGCCAATGCAAGTCTCAATTTTGACAGGCTCTAGTTTGGTTATCTCAAGCGTCCTTATGGTTGCCTGAACGTTGACCGTATGATTACCCTCACAGTGGAGCTGCACTTTTTTGCAGCAACTTTTGTTGGGACATCTTTGATTGAATTGTTTGAAAGACGCAGTATGGAAGAGGACCGCTTGGCCCACTGGCTCTGCACTGGTCATCAAATACCCATACGCACAAGTTCATGGTAATATTGCACGTTTGCATCCACTCCCTGCACACAAGGGCAATTTCCAGAGGACAATCCACACATTTCTGGGAGAGCTTGCAAACTCCACACAGACAGCACCCGAGGTCAGGATCCAATGCGGGTCTCGGGAGCTGTGAGGCAGCGGCTCTACCACTGTGCCAGCCTGGGTGAAACATTTTCTGGTGCATGAATTTGTTTATTTTAAGGTAGGTTTGTTGGGTCCTGGGAATCTGCAATAAGGTTTTGTAAAACATACAGCTGATGTGCCCCGTCAATTTTGTGACGAACCTTTGCGTTTAGGGTAGTGGGCGGCACGGTGACGCAGCGGTAGAGTTGCTGCTTTACAGCGCCGGAGACCCGGGTTTGATCCTGACTACGGGTGCTGTCTGTAAGGAGTTTGTCCGTTCTCCCTGTGACCATGTGCTTTATCTCCGGGTGCTCTGGTTTTCTCCCACACTCCAAAGATTTACAGGTTTGTAGGTTAATGGGGTTCAGTTAAATTGTAAATTGTCTCGAGTGTGTAGGGTAGTGCTAGTGTACGGGGTGATTGCTGGTTGGCACGTACTCGATGGGCCGATGGGCCTGTTTCCGCTGTGTATCCCTTAGGTCTAAAGTCGATACAACGGGAGTGAGACACTGTCTGCGACACCATGTTATTGATTGGCTCTCACTATTTTCTCAGTGAGTATAAAAGACCTGTTGGCATTATGCCAAAGGATGGTTCATAAGTGATAGGAGCAGAATTAGGCCATTTGGCCCATCAAGTCTATTCCTCCATTCAATCAGGCTGAACTATCTTTTCCTCTTAACCCCATTCTCCTGCCTTCTCCTCAAAACCCCTGACATGAACTCTCGGACTTGACAGTTAACTTTGTCTTTCCCCAGGCAGCGTTACCCCTGAGAACCCCAGTCTAAGTTTACTTCACAATTTTGAAACCTGTAGCTATCACACTACAGCTTGTGGGGACTTGCAGCTCGCAAATTGTCCTCCGTGTTTCCTACTGAGGCTGCCACCTGCTTTAAGATGACCTGAAAGGGATGTCAAAAATGCTATATAAATGCATGCTTGTCCCTCTCTGAGGCGTGCTTCAAGTAGCCATGCACGGCTGCTGTAGCCGTTCCCAGCTAAAGGCAATTCATCAGTCTGACTTTGGTTGAAGGCTGAGTTTTCCATCAGGGATGTGGGCACTTGCTTCAGTGAGGCAGCATCTGCGGACTTTTTAGTTTATTCAGTATTCCAGGTGCAAAACGTATCTGCATGCCCAGCATTTAATAGAACCAGAGCACATAGGTTTAAGGCGAGAGGGGAAAGATTTAATAGGAACCTGAGGGGTAACCTGTTTACACTAAAGGGTGGTGGGTGCATGGAATGAGCTTCCGGAGGAGGTAGTTGAAGCAGGGACTGTTGATTCAACGATTCTTTATTTATCACATATGCACATTGTAATACTTTTTGCATATATTACACATGCAGGAAATGTTTAAGTAACATTTAGAGGGATATGGGCCAAACGTGGGCAGGTGGGACTAGTGTAGATTGGCCATGTTGGCCGGCGTGGTCAAGTTGGGCCGATGTGACTGTTTCCACACTGTATGACTCTACGACTCGATTTATTGATCGCAATCACCGTAATCAGGTGTATTTTCCGATCTTCCAACCTACCTTATTGCAGACCTTGAACTTTTTTTTGGTTATCTGCATTTTCTCTGTAGCGGTAACGTTTCTCTGTAACTAACACGCTGACACTGTAATACTCCACTCTAGTATCGCCCATGTCGCAGGGTGACGCCTGTACGGCCGTGAGTGGTCGCCCAAAGAGTCGTACCTTTTTCTGGTCGCCGCTGGATTTTGAACATTTTGAACATTTTCAGCGATCTGCTTGAGACTATGAAGGGTGCCGGCAAGTCGCTGAAAAAAAATCGCCTAAGTGGGACAGACCCTTAAGGATAACATCCAGCTAGGTCACCTTCATCCAAAGGATGGATGGACTTTATTTTGGGGGCTGGGGGAGAATTTTGCCTTCACTTGAAACCTGGCTAAAAAGATGGATGTTTGATATTTTTTCTCACATTAAATGTTATGCTTGAGTAACGTTCCTCAGAATAACTCTGATCTCTTTTTGTACATGCGGCTAGAACCGGGGGCGCTTGGCGGAGAAGAGAACAATACCACTGCCACCCACAAGAGTACCGAAGAAAGAACATTCCTCGGCGTTTATCCACAGTGAAGATAGTGAAGAGAGCGAGAGAGCTAATGGTGGCCACCTTGCCGAGGTAAAGCGGGAAGAGGAGTTACAGGCGATCAACATGAAGCGAAGGTAATGGTCTATCTCTCCTTGGTGTTCCTTGGAATCAATACCCTTGTGTGCTCTTGCACAACGATTGTGTGTGTGTGTGTGTGTGTGGTGCACTCTGCCCCACCCAGTACCATTATGCCCTTATGTTCAACATGTAGTTTTGTAGATACAGTGCGGAAGCAGGCCCTTCGGCCCACCGAGTCCACTCGGACCATCAATCACCCATTCACACTGGTTCTATGTTTCCCCACTCCCGACACACTATATATACTGTCTGGTATTTCCATTACTGACACTGAATTTTTGTTCCAGATTTATTTAATTATTTAAATTCCAATACCCCAGCTGACTTTGTGGGATTCAATTTACAGAGGCCAATTAACCTGCACGTCTTTAGGATGTGTGTGTGGGGGGTGGGGGGGGGAACCGGAGCATCCACCACTCTCATGTGTAAAATTAAACTCGCCCCACATATCTCCTTGAAACTCTGAAGAAGGGTTTCTGCCCGAAACGTTGCCTATTTCCTTCGCTCCATAGATGCTGCTGCACCCGCTGAGTATCTCCAGCTTTTTTGTCTACCTTCTCCTTGAAACTCTCCCCCTCTGCCCTGCAAGCTATACCCTCTGGTCTTTGATATTTTCACCCTGAGGGGAAAATGGTTCTGACTGTCTACACTATCTATGCATCGGTAGATAGGAGGTTCCGAGGCACACCTGGTTGAGCTGCTGCCTCATACCTCCTGTGACCTGGACTGCATCCTAATTTCTGTTGCTGTCTGTGTGGAGTGTGCATGTTTTGCGTGGTTTCTCCTGCATGCTCTGGCTTCCTCCACTATCTAAATGGCGTGTAGTTCGGTCAATCAGTTAGCAACAGTGAACTGTCCTTGTAGATAGGTGGTAGAACTGAGAAGAGTGGAGAGAATAGATTACAAGGACAGTTAGTGAGGGCTTTGTTACTGCCTGATGAGTCAGTATAATTCTAATGGGCTTCAATGTTGTAAGGGAATATGGAATTATGAGCTGCACAATGAGAGTTTTAGTTTTAGAGATACAGCATGGAAATAGGCCCTTCGTCCGACAGAGTCCACACTGACCATCGATCACCCATTCACACCAGTTCTCTTCCACTCCCTACACACTAGAGCCTATTTACAGAGGCCAATTAACCTACAAACCCGCACGTCTTATGTCATTCATGCCTCAAACCAACTGTATGTGACGCCTGTCGTTAAATTCATAACAAATTTAAATTCATAGCGAGAGGATTTGAGTATAGGAGTAAGGACATCCTACTGCAGTTGTACAGGGCCCTGGTGAGACCACACCTGGAGTATCGTGTGCAGTTTTGGCCTCCTGATTTGAGGAGGGACATTCTTGCTATTGAGGGAGTGCGGCGTTGGTTCACCAGGTTAATTCCCGGGATGGCGTGACTGACATATGGTAAAAGAATGGATCGACTAGGCTTATTATATTCACTGGATTTAGAAGGATGAGAGGGAATCTTATAGAAACATATAAAATTCAATAGATTTGGACAGGCTAGATGCAGGAACGATTTTCCTGATGTTGGGGGAATCCAGAACCAGGGGTCGCAGTTCAAGAATAAGGGGTATTCCATTTAGGACTGAGACGAGGAAAAAACATTTTCACCCAGAGAGTTGGGAATCTGTGGAATTCTCTGCCACAGAAGGCAGTGGAGGCCAATTCACTGGATGTTTTCAAGAGAGCGTTAGATTTAGCTCCTAGGGCTAACGGAATCAAGGGATATGGGGAGAAAGCCGGAACGGGGCAATGATTTCGGATGATCAGCCGTGATCATATTGAATGGCGGTGCTGGCTGGAAGGGCTGAATGGCCTCCTCCTGCACCTATTGTCTATGTTTCTACCTCCATCTCAACCATCCCTCTCGACCTCCCACATAAACTGCAGAAAAGCTTTCAAATCGTTTCTCTTCATCAATTATTTACTCACTTGCTTATTTAAAAAATATAAGTTTTTGGGAGTGCGCTTGGATTATAGATGAGACTTTCCAGAGCCGGAAACATTTTTGGCAGCATTTCCTAGAGCTGAAAGTGGGTCCCTTGCAGATTGGAAACTTGGGTCTTTTCAATCAAAAATCTGCACAACTCGGTCATGGTGGCACGGATGGTCACGGTGGCGCAGCGGTAGAGTCGCTGCCTTACAGCGAATGCAGCGGCGGAGACCCGGGTTCGATCCCGACTACGGGCTCTGTCTGTACGGAGTTTGTACGTTCTCCCCGTGATCTGCTTGGGTTTTCACCGAGATCTTCGGTTTCCTCCCACGCTACAAAGACGTACAGGTTTATAGGTTAATTGACACGGTAAAAATTGTCCCCTGTGGGCGTAGGACAGTGTTAATGTGTGGGGATCGCTGGTCAGCACGGACCCGGTGGGCCGAAGGGCCTGTTTCCTCGCTGTGTCTCTAAACTAATCTCAACTAAACCCACACAATACTTGGACTGAAAGTGAAAACGCTCTCTTGAAACATGTTCCTTGGGTGGGGCAAGCCTTCCTTCCACTTACGGAGAAATATAAATAGACCAAGAAGCATCCCAATCTGCCATTGTTGTTTGTTAGCTGTGGCATGGTTTATGTTAGAAACTAGTACTTAGCCAACCTATCTATTCTTCCCTCCCCCCCCTCCACCTATTAGAGACGTACAGCACGGAAACAGGCCCTTCGACCCGACGTGTCCATGCTGCCCTAGATGCCTATCTGAGCTAGTACCGTTTGCCCGCGTTCGGCCCATACCGTCTGTACCTTTCCTATTCATGGGTAGGATGTCCTATGGATCGTGTCAATGTTCCAAGTATTTGCCCAAATATCTTTTAAATGGAACAGAATACTTTATTGTCACTTGTGACAAAGCACAGTGAAATTTGCACACCCAAGTTATGCAAATAGTGGCCACCTATGGCGCTGACAACTTTACAAAGTACACACCGGTTCCTCCTTTGTTCTGCCTCCCCCCCCCCCCCCCCCCCCCCCCCCCCCCCTTCCTTCCCCCCCCTCCCCCCCCCTCCCCCCCCCCCCCAAAGTGGTTCCCCCCGACCCCCCCCCCCCCCCCCCTGGCGATCCCCCCCCCCTCTCGTCTCTGCCAACCGCGGGCATTGTACTTGCTTCTACCACTTCTTCTGGCACCTCGTTCCATATACAAACCTCCCTCTGTGTAGAAAAAGCTGTCCCTCAGGTGCGTATTGAATCTTTTCCCCCCTCACCTTAAGCAATCACTTTCCCCCTTACTGACTACCTTGTTGTCATCTCTGGCCAACAGACCAGAGTTTTATTTTCGATTCTCCGTTCTCCCTTAAACAGCTAATCTTTGCGCAGAATTCCGAATTCTCCCGTTTACTGTTTAATACTGGCACACCTGGAAGTCTTTGGGCAATTTCCTGTTCTGACCAAGTGCTACATGGAAACATGTTCCTTGGGTGGGGCAAGCCTTCCTTCCACTTATGGAGAAATATAAATAGACTAAGGGCTAAAATAACACCCAACTAACTTGTTGAGTCGCGCCCTTTATCGTGAGTCAGAGCTCAACAAAGATGCGCATCTTGTGAGGCTGAGTAAATGTAGGCACAAGGAACTGCAGATGCTGGAAACGTCAGCAAAACACAAAGTGCTGGAGGAACTCAACGGTCTTAGGCAGCATCTGTGATGGGAATGAAGAAGTGTCCTGATCCAAAATGTCGCTGAGTGACTCCGGCACTTGATGTTTTATCTTATCCTTGGATCCTTCACAATGGCTCATCTACACAATACCAGAAGGATCCTACATGTAATACCAAGCCTGAGCCAATCGATCTCTTATTGGTGAGGGTGGTGGGAGAGCGGGTAGGGTGGCAATGCAAGGGGGGATTTCTGGGCCAGAACTCTCCCTCCGTAGTGGTCCTTGTTGGAGCTATGTGGAGTCGTCTGCAAACCAAACCAATGTTGAATAGCAGGCTAATACCCCATATCAAGGCTTTAGTGCACAATGACTACTTGGACAAAGGTCTGGACCCACCAACGAGTCAGAACCTTTTTTCCTGGGTGGAAATGTCCAACAATCGAGGGCTTAGTTGTAAGGTGAGAGGGGGGAGGTGTAATGGAGACGTGTGGGGCAAGTTTTTTACACAGAGAGTAGTGGGGGCCAAGGATGTGAAGCCAGACATGGTGGTGGAGCCAGTTACAATAGTGGCGTTTCAGAGGCTTTTAGATAGGCACATAAATGTGCTGGAAATAGAGGGATACGGATAATGTTCAGGCAGGTGAGATGAGTTTCACTAGGCATTATATTTGGCACAGACATTGTGGGCTGAAGGGCCTGTTCCTGTGCTGCCCTGTTCTATGTTCTATGGGTCAATTGTACAGTTTTGTGCTTGTCCCAACATTGTATATGGTTCAGTCTTCCATTAGATGTTGTGGTGATTTGTTCAACAATTCATCAAATGGCTTGACATAGATTGATAGTTTGGTATCCGTGGATGGTAGATAGGGAGGGGGGGAAATAGATTTTTTTGGCCAATGATCCCAAGATTAGTCTCTGGTATGCTGGACATTTACACTGACTACAGCCTCTTGCTGGCATGACAATAAATCACTTAAAGGGAAGAGGGGGCAGTTTGTAGCAAAGCTGAAACCGGGTCTTTGGTGCTAAAGAGCTCACTGTGTTTGAGTTGAGTTTAGTTTATTGTCACATGTACCGAGGTACAGTGAAAAGCTTTTATTGCATGCTAACTATTCCGCGGAAAGACAATACATTGATTACAATCGAGCCTTCCACACTGTACAGATATATGATAGAGGGAATAATACGTGAATAATGTTTAGTGCAAGGTAAAGTCCGATCAAAGGCAGTCCGTGGGTCTCCAATGAGGTAGATAGTAGCTCATGACTGCTCCCTCGTTGTTGGTAGGATGGTTCAGTTGCCTGATAACAGCTGGGAAGAAACTTTTGGAGGTGTGCATTTTCACACTTCTGTACCTCTTGCCTGATGGGAGATGGGGGAGGGAGAGGGAGTGGCCGCTGTGATACTCGTCCTTGATTATGCCCAGCTAGCGTGAGGTGTACATGGATACAATGGAAGGGAAGGTACACAAAAATGCTGGAGAAACTCAGCGGGTGCAGCAGCATCTATGGAGCGTAGGAAATAGGCAACGTTTCGGGCCACTCAAGAAGGGCTTTGGCCCGAAACGTTGCCTATTTCCTTCGTTCCATAGATGCTGCTGCACCTGCTAAGTTTCTCCAGCATTTTTGTGTACCTTCGATTTTCCAGCATCTGCAGTTCCTTCTTAAATACAATGGAAGGGAGGTTGGTTTGTGTGATGGGCTGGTCTAGGTCCACAATGCTTGAAATGCATCCCAAAATGAAGAAGGGCCACCCATCCGAAACATCACCTATCCATGTTCTCCAGAGATGCCGTCAGGCCACTGAATTACTCCAGCACTTTGTGTCTTGTTTCTCTGGCGCCTCTTTTCTTACCAATGGCTGTTGTGGATTTAATGTGAGTTTGGACCAATATTAATTCAGCCCAAATTCTTTGTTCTGAACACTGGCCAAATGTTGGCACTAATTGTCAGTAAATTAGCACCTGCACTCAGTGGGGCAACAGCAAGGCATGTGCAGGTAATATTGGATTGTGAATAGACACAAAGTGCTGGAGTAACTCAGCGGCTCAGGCAACATCTCTCTCTCTCTTTCTGTCTCTCTCTCTCTCTCTCTCTCTCTCTCTCTCTCTCAAAAAGCAATGGGTTACATTTCGGGTCAGGGTGACCCACAGTCTGAAGAAGGGTTCCAACCAAAACCGACACCTATACCTTTTCTCCAGGGATGCTGCCTGACCCGCTGAGTTATTTTGTGACTAATTTTGGTGTAAACCAGTCTGCCGTCCCTTCCTACTAATATTGGACAGCGATGTGGGAGGGGTGAAATTCTGCTTCACCCGAGAGTGTTCCTCACCTTGCTAAGCACAAAAGGCACTTCAAAGCCGAGTCTGGAATTCCGATCGGCTCGGTAACACGGCTACGCATGTATTTAATTGCGTCTGTGTGAGGGGGAAAGCAAATTGCATTTGGAGTAGTTTCCTGAGCACAGCGAGGGTTAAGAAATCCACAGGGGAAAGAATTCTTCAAATATGTCCGACTGCAAAGTGGATGTTGGATTTGCGCCAGCGTTTCTGGGAGCTGCAGTTGATCTAATGAGGATTAAGAGCCAATATCGAAAGGAAATGGCTCCTTATATCACAGCAATAATGCAGTATTAAAATGACAAATGGCCGGACCATAGACCTCCCGAACAAGAACGGATGGAAATGAGTAAAATCACTGACTGCACGGGAAAGGGGTTTTCATGAATTAACTTGTTGGCTCGCGTGCTGTCTGTGTTGTTGTCTTTGGAGCGGCTCACAGGAAAAAGCGACGGACTCGTTATAAAACAATGAGTTGGAGCGAGGGCTGCAGTCACCACCCGTGACACGGCTCCCCTGTGGACACAGGCAAACGTGACCAATATGTGGAGCGACTCTGCGGGCAATTTCAACAGAGCACGAGAGGATGTTTAGGTTTAGGATTATTGTTGCCACGTGCACTGAGGTACTGTGGGAAGCTTTGTTTTAGACAATAGACAATAGGTGCAAGAGTAGGCCATTCGGCCCTCCAAGCCAGCACCGCCATTCAATGTGATCATGGCTGATCATCCCCAATCAGTACCCCATTCCTGCCTTCTCCCCATATCCCCTGACTCCGCTATCTTTAAGAGCCCTATCCAGCTCTCGCTTGAAAGTATCCAGAGAACCGGCCTCCACCGCCCTCTGAGGCAGAGCATTCCACACTCACAACTCTCTGTGTGAAAAAGTGTTTCCTCATTCATCTCCGTTCTAAATGGCTTACCCCTTATTCTTAAACCCTGGCCTCTGGTTCTAGACTCCCCCAACATCGGTTTCCTGCCTCTAGCGTGTCCAAACCCTTAATAATCTTATATGTTTCAATAAGATGCCCTCTCATCCTTCTAAACTCCCGAGTATACAAGCCCAGCCACTCCATTCTCTCAGCATATAACAGTCCTGCCATCCCGGGAATTCACCTTGTAAACCTATCCAGTCAGATCAGACAATACTGTACATAAATTGGGAGTGGGAGTAGGCCACTCTGCCCATTTAGCTTGCCCTGCTAGCTAGAGTAGCTCTACAGTTTAACAGTGATAATCCGGCAAGATTGGGACTTTTATCGGTGCCAAACCGACAGATGTTCCACACTATTAGATATTATTCCCTATGAGTACCTCAATATGCCATTTTTAAGCCACTTTTGTTTAGATTTTACATAGTGTTGTAATACATTTTCCATTGAACCTGAGTTTAAAGGATGTGTGGGAAATGGGGTCCCAGTCAGTTTAAAGGAGGAGTGGGATACAAGGTGGCAGCCATTTTAACGGGAACATAGGGAATGGGGTCCAGTCAGTTTGTAGGGAGTGTGGGAAAGGGGGTCCCAGTCAGTTTAAAAAGACTTTGAAAGGGAGTGAAAGGGAGTGGGAACCTGGATCTCAGTCAGTGTAAAATGGGAAAAATGGGAATGGTGGGCTGGAATGGTGATGGGGGGGGTCTCTACGTACTGTGAAGGAGCACAGCAAACATCACCTGATGAACCAAACAATGAACTATTGAGATTCTCGATTAGTCAACTTCCAGATTATCCCAGTCTTACAGTAATGGTTGTGGCTGATCTGATTGTAAAGAATGCAAAAACGACTCTTGGACTTGGACAGTGAGAATTGTTACTGATTGGAGCCCTCTGGAGAATGAGACCTGCTGGGAAAATTGGGCATGGAAGCAGTGTGTGGCGTGGTTTCAGCGTTGATGGGAATCTTGGAAAATAAAATGGGATTGGAGTTTGATGGTCGGCATGGCAAATGGTTGTCAGTGGGCTGAAGGGCCTACTCCTGTGCTGTACGATTCCATGACTGGAAGACTTGGAGGAAAGGGTTAGGGCTAGACGAGGAACATCATTAGAGAAGAAGCTGAAGAAGGGTCACGACCCCAAACGTCACCCATTCCTTCTCTCTGCAGATGCTGCCTGTCCCGCTGAGTTACTCCAGCAATTTGTGTCTCCTTTGGCATCACGAGAGAGCTGGCCTTGTAGCGTTGACACATTCTATTTCACATTCGGTTTGAGCCTTTCAAAGCCGGTCATTACCACCTGGCTGGGTGGCCGGGGAGGGGGTTGTTTGCAAGTGGGGTACCTTCTTTGTGGTCAAAGTGCATGGGAATAGTTTGGGTTTTGGAAAATTTCCTCCCTGTTCCATTTCGGCTGCCACCCTTGACTTGTTTTCCAATTCTCTGAGTCGGTGATCACAGAGAGTGTTGCCGTTCTCAGCGAGTTTAATCCCAACACGTGCCATTCTCCACCACAGAAGGAATTGTGCGTCGGAGCTTAGCTGGTGGGTGTTCCGTCAGTGCTGCAGAGGTTCAATTCTAATTCTACTTGCAAGCTGAGGAAATCCTGAATTCATTTTGGACATGAATTGCCACCCTCTCCAATATAATTTTAAGCCCTTTTTTTTTTAATAGTTCCTTCATTTTATGTCTCACTACATGCTGTGTGTTGCCATCTGCGTGGGAGTTTTGCCATGCAGTCTGTTGTCAGACTTGGAGCAGCCCCAGTTTCACCCAGCCACAGACACTGCTCAGAATCACCTAAAGGTCACGCTAAGGGACCAGCCATTCAGTACAGAGATGGGAGGAGATTGCTTTACCCAGAGAGTGTTGAACTTAAGGAATTCTTACCCAAGACGGCCAAGTTCCAGAGTAAGGTGAGAGGGGGCATGTTTAACGGAGATGTGCAGGGCATGTTTTTTTAACACAGAGGGTAGTGGGTTCCAGGAGTGTTGGTGGAGGCAGATATGATAGTAGCCTTTAAGAAGCCTTTAGATAGGCACATTGAAGTGCAGGGAATTTTTCGATATGGATCACGTGCAGGCAGATGGCAAGGTGTTTGTCACAAATATTGTGGGCCGAATGGCCCATTGCTGTTCTGCACTGTTCTATGTAATATATTTTAATATGGGGTTGACAGTGGTTTGTATATTAATAGAATCAGGGGTGCGGGGTTAATGTAGGAAAGTAGCATTAAGGGAGAAGGTCGGCCATGATCTCACTGACTTAGTAGCACAAGGAATTAAATGATCCACTCTTGACTCTATCTCTTGTGTTCTTGCCACTAAAGCCATCTAATTAGAACATGTCAGTGTCTGTGTGTGCGTGTGTGTGTTTAAATGAGGGGAGTAGCTTTAATATGCATAATTAGAGGTAGTGTGTCATGGTGGTTATGGTGTTCCAGTAGACGCTATTGATCTGTAAGTATGAGTTAGAATTTGCTATTGGGTTTACATTTGTGCGGGAAATGTAAACTCATTTAATTAAATATGGAATTAAAATGTTGATCCTTTCAATGACTAACATGACACTATTGGAATGATGTACAAGTCCACCAGTTACTAATGGGAAGGGGAAGCTCTACTTGCCGTAGGAAGCTACACAGTTACAATTTTTAAAAGACATTTGGACAGGTATATAATTAGGAAGGGTTTTTAGAGCACGGGTCAAACGCAGGCAAGTGAGACTAGCCCAGAATGCCAACTTGATTGGTATTCTCAAGGTGGGTCAAAGGGCCTATATCTGTGCTCTGGCTCTCCGACTTCTTAAATATAACTCCAGTGTCCTTTAGTGAAGGAAACCTCCCATCGTCAGCTTGTATGGCCTGGATGTCTCTCCAGATCGTATCAAGATGGTAGACCCTTCAACTACCTTCCGAAGTGGCCTGGTGAATCGCTGCATTGGAAGGCCCATTGGGGATGGGTAATAAACACCAAACTTGGCAGAGACAACCATATCGAGAGAATTCCCCTCACCCTCCCCCTCCATCCTCCTCCCCCCCCCCCCCCTCCATCCTCCTCCCCCCCCCCCCTCCCCCTCCCCCACTCACCCCTCCCCCAAAGCAGAGTGGTTTGTATAGGTGAGCAGGTGACACTCTACCAATCCCAGGTTCTGGTCTTATGGGAGGTGGGAAAGAGGACAACCTTGTAGCCAGGGAACGGGGAATAAGCAATAGAAGGCACGGGCCAAACAAAGACAAACAGGACCAGCTTAGATGGGGCATTTTGGTCGGCATGGAGGAGTTTTGCCAAAGGGCCTGTTTCTGTACTATATGACTCTACGAGAGGTGCATGCCATTTGGCCCATCGGGGCTGTCCTTTCACTCAGTAAGATCGAGGCCGGTCTGTACCTTGTCCACTCTTCAGGATGATCTCCATGTCTGGTTCATTGTCAAAACAAAGCCAAACACTTCCAGCCTTTAAGCGTGGTGTCTCAGCGTCTCAATCATCTGAGATGGAGAATTGCAGAGACTGAAAACCTCTCAATGTAGAAACATTCTCAAAAAACCAAGCTCGCTTTTGCCTCTAACTTTCCCCCAACTCCGGTGCAAGATCATGGAGCTGAAATGTTGAGCTCTGTTTCCTAAGCAAGACACACAAAGCTGGAGTAACTCCGCGGGCCAGACAGCATCTCTGGAGAAAAGGAATAGGTGACGTTACTCCAGCTTTTTGTGTCTATCTTTGGTTTAAACCGGCATCTGCAGTTCCATCCGACACATTTCCGGGGCTCCATTGATGCTGCCTGACCTGCTGAGTGGTTCCTGTGTTATCTGTGGTATCTCCATGAACCAAGGGTAGGTGGCCAGTGGTGTTGGGGGTAGTGCTGGATCATTGAAGGGATCTATCAGGAAAATTCACCATTTTTTTGTTTAGCTTAGAGATACAGAGCGGAAACAGGCCCTTCGGCCCACTGACCAGAGATCCCTGCACATTAACACTATATTACACACACTAGGGACAAGTTACACTTACACCAAGCAAATTAACCAACAAACCTGCACGTCTTTGGATGGTGGGTGGAAACCGAAGATCTTGGGGAAAGCCCACGTGGTCACGGGGAGAACACACAAACTCCATACAGACAGCACCCGATAGTCGGGATCGAACCTGCTGCAAGCAAGCGCTGTAACTAAGGCAGCAACTCTACCGTTGCGCCACTGTTCCGCCTAATGGGGGCAATGACTGTGACGTTAACGCACAATTTGTGCTTTGCACTGAAACTCTGTGGAGATATGTGTGCTACGCTGGCCAGGTGATGACTAATGGGTTGAGGCAGGTCTTGAGTGGAGAGAGCTGTTCCCACTTGTAGAGACCCGGACAGGTGTGTTTGCGGCTCACACTTACCCTTGGGCCTGGGATGGGTGAGGTTTACGACATGCAGACTTCACTGTTGCACGAGCTGTGTTTATGCTCGGGTCCTTCAGGAATCTAGTGGCTGGGTGGAAGAGCCCGTGGGTGCAATGGATGGACGAACCCTTGGATGGGTGCTCAGGTCAGTAAAAGTGACCGGTGAATGTAACGTGGTGGGTGTCTCTGCCTGTGCCACGTACTGGCCCAGTTCAGCGTGCCGACAGAGAGCATTTACATTCTGCCTGACACCTTAAATTCCCGATACAGCCAGGCTTTTGAACTCCGTGTTTACACTTGAGGTAGATTTTATGGCGGCACAATTTAGAGTGCTTTAGTTTAAAGATACAGCGCAGAAACAGGCCCTTTGGCCCAGCGACTCCGCGCCGACCAGCAATCCCTGTACGCTAACGCTAGGGTATAATTTACAATTATAACAAGCCAATTAACCCACAAACCTGCACGTCTTTGGAGTGTGGGAGGAAATAGGAGATCCCGCAGAAAACCCACGCTGGTCATGGGGAGAACTTGCAAACTCCGTACAGACAGCACCCGCAGTCAGGATCGAACCCAGGTGTTTGGCGCTTTAAGGCAGCAACTCTACCGCTGCGCCACCGCGATGCCCCCCTGTGGACAGTATTTTGTTATTTGTAATTTCATTACCAACTACAGTCGAGAACTTGTTCCATCCCATGATAACTTGGCCGCTAGTGGAGGCCCCATGCAAGTTCTGTTGGTGGTGTCACATGCAAAGGCCCAAGGTGCTTCAGGCCATACTTTAAAGGGCTGGGGTAGCTGGACAGGGCAGGCAGTGTCTCTGGCCACCATGGATAGATGACTTGAGACCCTTGTGGATGCTGCCTGACCCACTGAGTTACTCCTCTTGCAGTACTTTGTCATCTTTTCTATTTTAGTTCCACCCACATTGATGGGAACTCAGGAAGAAAATAATAGGATTAGTGTAAATGGATGCTTGAGTATAAGCACGGATTTGATGGGCCGAAGTGTCTGTTTTCCTGCTGTATTACTCTATGACTCTGTTACACAGCTAGCAAGTTTAGTTTAGAGATACAGCATGGAAATAGGCCCTTCAGCCCACAAGTCCTTGCTGACAATCGATCACTCGTTCACAATAGTTCTGTATTATTCCCACTTTTTGCATCCCCTCCCTGCATGCCAAGAACAATTTACAGAGGCCAATTAATATACAAACCTGCTCGCCTTTGGGATCTGAGAGGAAACCGGAGCGCCCAGAGGAAACCCACGTGGCCACAGGGGAGAATGTGCAAACTCCACACAGACAGCACCCGACATCGGGATCGAACCCGGGTTCTCCAGCGGTGTGAGGTAGCAGCTTCACACCGTGCCTCCTCCAAAACAGGATGGGTGTTGGATGAAGCCTGGGGGGGTGGGTATGGCTAATTGTCAGGCTGGTGTGGATGGGCTTGGAGATGAAATTGGAATAGGGTTGCGTGAGTGGAATCGAAGGAGATGCACGGTGAGTGAGTTGGTTGGTGGGAGGGGAGTTGCACTGTCTCCAGTTCCATGTTCAATCCTTCAACTACGGGATGAGTCTACATAAGCAAATCAGACACTTGTTTGCGATGGGGTTGAACCCAGTGCTTTGAAAAGAAAGGAATTTAGGTTTTTTTTTTCCATGCAGTTTTGTAAGTTAGAGGAGGGAATTTAGAACAATCGCTACACGTAACCATGTAGGGCAACGTGGAACTAGTGTGAAAGGGTGATCGATGGTCAGCATAGACTTGGTGGGCTGTAGGGCCTGTTGCCATGCTGTATTTCTAAACTAAAAAAATATTGAGCTAATTTCTGACGATATTTCAGAAGGGGGCACATTGGACTACATTTGCTGATTAAGCAACTATGCACTTTGGCTCTGTAAATCCCACATACAGAACTAAGTGTGGGGTCTTTGCAGTAGCTTGATACTTAACATGAAAGTCAAATACTGTATCATGTAAGATAGACACAAAATGCTGGAGTAACTCAGCGGGGCAGGCAGCACCTCTGGCGAGAAGGAATGGGTGATGTTTCGGGTCGAGGCCCTTCTACAGGCTATTATCATGTAAGCATGTACTCTTGGTCTCTACTTCAGAAATGTTCTTCCGATACAGAATGATGTTTGCCTTGATCTATAACCTCAAAACATTGTCATTGAAAATCCCAACAGCATGGAGCGGAGGTGGGAAATAGCAACTGTTTAGTTTAGTTTAGAGATACAGCGCGGAAACAGGCCCTTCGGCCCACCGGGTCCGCGCCGACCAGCGATCCCAACATAGTAACACTATCCTACACCCACTAGGGACAATTTCTCCATTTACCAAGTTAATTAACCTACAAGCCTGTATGTCTTTGGAGTGTGGGAGGAAACTGAAGATCTCAGAGAAATCTCACGCAGGTCACGGGGAGAAGGTACAAACTCCGTACAGACAGCAACAGTGGTCAGGATCGACCAGGGTCTCTGGCGCTTGTGAGTCAACAACTCTACCGCTGTGCCGCCGCTGTTAAGGGCTTAAAGATGGGAGGTGTTTATTTATTCAGTCATTCATGGACTGCATCCAGCTTTTTTTATTGTGCATTCCAGATAGAATGGCTGATTTCCTTCCCTGATGGACACCAGTGAACCAGTTGGGGTTTTGCAGGAATCTGGCAATTTCATTGTCTTTTTATTCCAGATTAATAATGGGAGTTTAAAATCCCCAGATGCCTCGGTGGGATTCAAACTGTCCAGTCCTGGAGATGGCTCCAGCAACCTAACAGTGGTGGGGTAGAGCTATCCAGCACGGAGGTGGATAGACAGCCTTCATAACCCTGCGCCTCTGGGGACACCCTTACGTAAAGAACCTCCACCAGTTGTTCTCTAATATCATTAAGCTGGTGGGTGGGTTTTATTTTCCATCTCCAGACAGGAAAAACCACAGCAGAAATACTGACCAAGTAAAAATAAAAACTGAAAACTGCACAAGGGGAACAAAGTACTGCACGTTTAGAAACCTCGTTCTTCACTGAGGAATACACGTAACTGCTGAATAGCATGTTGAGCTGGAGATTTAATCCCTTGCCAAGGTGTATATTGGAAAAACCCACATCTCTCTTTCTCTCTCTCACTTTTTTTTGGTTGAGGCGGCCGATCTGTATGTCTTTGGAGTGTGGGAGGAAACTGAAGATCTCGGAGAAATCTCACGCAGGTCACGGGGAGAAGGTACAAACTCCGCACAGACAACAATTGAGGCGGCCGATCTGGACTTCATCTGGACTTCCGTGCCATCTGGCCGGTCAAATTTGCCTCCAGTGCGTTGGGCTCCGGAATTCTGGCCCAGCTGGAACCGGTAGATCCGTTCCCGTTGCTAACTTCCGCGGCCAACATTGCGGGCCGGTATCGCGGCTCCCACACAAGGCCATGACCTCAGTTGGTCCGGCAAATGGAACGCAAGGCAAGGCTGTGGAACCGAGGGTGCCAGAACATCGGTGGCGGGCCTGCACCTCGGGTCAAGTCTGTGCCGAACTATTAACGCCAGTTCTAATCTGTCCCACTTTCTCATCCACTCTCCACACACCGAGGGCAGTTTACACTTTACAGAGGCCGATTAACCTACAAACCTGCACGTCTTTGGGATGTGGGAGGCAACCGGAGCGCCCGGAGAAAACCCACGCGGTTACAAAACGTAAAAGCTCTGCGCAGGCAGCACATGTAGTCAAGGCCGAGCCCGGGTCTCTGACGCTGTAAGGCAGCGACTCTACCGCTGCGCCACCGCAGTAAACAATAAAAAATGGAGGTCGCGAGCTCATGATCTAATTTCTGTCACAGTTTGATGACATCAACAGTGGCGGACTGGCCAGGGTGTCAGTTTGCCCAATGGCAAGTGGGCCCCTGTTAAATGATAGCATTGTAGTTGTGAGTGGGCCCTCTTTGTCTTCTGGCAACTAATGTTTTTAGACCCAGTCCGCCACTGGACATCAACACACGCACACAACTGGAAGAGGAGACGCAGGTTGGATGTAAGGAACTGCAGATGGTGGTTTGCGAAGGATATGATATCCCGGTGTTAGGGTGAATTGCAAGAAGCGATGTCTGGTCTAATTTCCCAAAATGGGTGCTAAGCAGTTTTTATGTGGCAGTTAAACATCAAAAAGGGCCGCTGATTTCATTTTCTGGTCCAAGTTTTCGGCCTGTAGGGTGGAAGTGCCTGGCGCTAACATGAGGAATCAGTTTAAAAGAAAACAATTGTTCACACATGATTCCCCGTAAGGCAGTGGAAGTTTATTTATAGTTGAATGGGCAGAGTTCCAGAAGCCAGTTCTGCTAATCAAAACTAAAACCGCGCAGAGAATAAACCCTTGGCACTTGCCATTCGTGCTGTGTTGATCTAAGAATGTTAGCACATATGCCGAGGTGGATAATTAATGATAATATCAGATTTTCTCTCTTTGAGGAAATAGTGGCACTGACTACACCAGTTAGTTGCTTTGGGGCATGTAAGCACTTTGTATCGGAAGGAACTACAGATGCTGCTTTACACCGAAGACAGACACAAAATGCTGGAGTAACTCAGCGGGACAGGCAGCATCTCTGGATGGAAGGAATGAGTGTGACATTTTGTGTCGCGAAGGGTCTCAACTCGATACGTTACCCATTCCTTCTATCGAGAGATACCGCCTGCTCCACTGAGTTAGCATTTTGTAACTGGCTGAACTAAAATTGAACAAAACGGGAAGCTTTTGAGATATAAGAGGGTTTATAAGGGCAGCACTGTGGCACAGCGGTAGAGTTGCTGCCTCACAGCGCCAGAGACCCGTATTCGATCCTGACTACGGGTGCTGCCTGTACGGAGTTTGTACGTTTCTCCCCGTGACCGCGTGGGTTTTCTCCGAGTGCTCCGGTTTACTCCCACGCTCCAAAGACGTACAGGTTTGTAGGTTAATTGGATTAGGTAAAAATTGTAAATTGTCCCTAGTGTGTAGGATAGTGCTAGTGTAAGGGGTGATTAGTGGTCAGAGTGGACCCGTGGGCCAAAGGGCCTGTTTCCATGCTGTATCCCTAAAGTCTGAAAAAGAGGTTTGATGGAGTTTCGATTCAATCAAGTCCGTCTCCTACAGTCTCCTGCTGAATATCTTGGCTGTGTCTTAGTGGTGACAGGTTGTGTTTTCACTTTCTGCGAGTACGCCAGAGGTCTATTATCCGACCAACCTTGTCTTTGGGATGTAGAAACAAAGAACTGCAGATGCTGGTTAATGCACCAAAGGACACAAAGTGCTGGAGTAACTCAGCGGGTCAGGCAGCATCTCTGGAGAAAGTGGATAGATGACATTTCGGGTCAAGACTCTTCTACAGTCTGAAGAATAGACAATAGACAATGGGTGCAGGAGTAGGCCATTCGGCCCTTCGAGCAGCACATATCTGGAAGCAGAACTGATAAGGGTGTTCAAGATGCATTTGGATAGGTATATGAATATGTAGGGAATGGAGGGGTATTGATCAAGTGCAGCAGATAAGGTGAGTTTAACTGGGCATCATGGTCGGCACAGATGGGCTGAAGGGCCTGTTCTTGTGCCGATAGTTCTTTCTGAAAAGAGTTGAGAATGAGGTTGGGGAGTGGGTGTGAAAGTGGTATAACATAGAACTAGTGTGAACGAGTGATCGATGGGTCAGTGTGGAGTGGGTGGGCCCAAGGGGCTGTTTCCTTGCTGTATCTTTCAATCGATCAATCAATCAACCGTAGCACACCTGCATCTGACTTGTGCACGTGACAATGCTTCTGTAGCCAAGATTGGAACAAAGGGAGGTGCAATTCTTACATGGGTTGTTATTGCTCAAGTACCTAGAACAGGTGCAGTGGTATAAAGTGAATCAATGTTACCGATGTGGCACTTTTCTAGACCCGAGCACTTCAGGAGAAAATAGATTAGACCATAGACCGTACTGGGCGGCATGGTGGCGCAGCGGTAGAGTTGCTGCCTTACAGCGCTTGCAGTGCCAGAGACCCGGGATCGATCCCGTCCACGGGTGCTGTCTGTACAGAGTTTGTATGTTCTCCCCATGACCACGTGGGTTTTAGAAACATAGAAACATAGAAATTAGGTGCAGGAGTAGGACATTCGGCCCTTCGAGCCTGCACCGCCATTCAATATGATTATGACTGATCATCCAACTCAGTATCCCGTACCTGCCTTCTCTCCATACCCTCTGATCCCCTTAGCCACATCCACTAACTCCCTCTTAAATATAGCCAATGAACTGGCCTCGACTACCCTCTGTGGCAGAGAGTTCCAGAGATTCACCACTCTCTGTGTGAAAAAAGTTCTTCACATCTCGGTTTTAAAGAATTTCCCCCTTATCCTTAAGCTGTGACCCCTTTGTGTCTATCTTACATGATACAGAATTTTGTAAGTTTCTATAAGATCCCCTCTCAATCTCCTAAATTCTAGAGAGTATAAACCAAGTCTATCCAGTCTTTCTTCATAAGACAGTCCTGACATCCCAGGAATCAGTCTGGTGAACCTTCTCTGCACTCCCTCTATGGCAATAATGTCCTTCCTCAGATTTGGAGACCAAAACTGCACGCAATACTCCAGGTGTGGTCTCACCAAGACCCTGTACAACTGCAGTAGAACCTCCCTGCTCCTATACTCAAATCCTTTTGCTATGAAAGCTAACATACCATTTGCTTTCTTCACTGCCTGCTGCACCTGCATGCCTACTTTCAATGACTGGTGTAGCATGACACCCAGGTCTCGCTGCATCTCCCCTTTTCCTAGTCGGCCACCATTTAAATAATAGTCTGCTTTCCTGTTTTTGCCACCAAAATGGATAACCTCACATTTATCCACATTATACTGCATCTGCCAAACATTTGCCCACTCACCCAGCCTATCCAAGTCACCTTGCAGTCTCCTAGCATCCTCCTCACAGCTAACACTGCCCCCCAGCTTAGTGTCATCCGCAAACTTGGAGATATTGCCTTCAATTCCCTCATCAAGATCATTAATATATATTGTAAATAGCTGGGGCTCCAACACTGAGCCTTGCGGTACCCCACTAGTCACTGCCTGCCATTGTGAAAAGGACCCGTTTACTCCTACTCTTTGCTTCCTGTTTGCCAGCCAGTTCTCTATCCACATCAATACTGAACCCCCAATGCCGTGTACTTTAAGTTTGTATACTAATCTCTTATGTGGGACCTTGTCGAAAGCCTTCTGGAAGTCCAGATACACCATATCCACTGGTTCTCCCCTATCCACGCTACTAGTTACATCCTCGAAAAATTCTATAAAATTCGTCAGACATGATTTACCTTTCGTAAATCCATGCTGACTTTGTCCAATGATTTCACCACTTTCCAAATGTGCTGCTATCCCATCTTTAATAACTGACTCTAGCAGTTTCCCCACTACCGATGTTAGACTAACTGGTCTGTAATTCCCCGTTTTCTCTCTCCCTCCCTTCTTAAAAAGTGGGGTTACGTTTGCTACCCGTCAATCCTCAGGAACTACTCCAGAATCTAAAGAGTTTTGAAAGATTATTACTAATGCATCCACTATTTCAGGAGCTACTTCCTTAAGTACTCTGGGATGCAGCCTATCTGGCCCTGGAGATTTATCGGCCTTTAATCCATTCAATTTACCCAACACCACTTCCCGGCTAACCTGGATTTCACTCAATTTCTCCAACTCCTTTGACCCGCGGTCCCCTGCTATTTCCGGCAATTTATTTATGTCTTCCTTGGTGAAGACGGAACCAAAGTAGTTATTCAATTGGTCCGCCATATCCTTGTTCCCCATGATCAACTCACCTGTTTCTGACTGTAAGGCACCTACATTTGTTTTAACTAATCTCTTTCTTTTCACATATCTATAAAAACTTTTGCAGTCAGTTTTTATGTTCCCTGCCAGTTTTCTTTCATAATCTATTTTTCCTTTCCTAATTAAGCCCTTTGACTCCTCTGCTGGTCTCTGAATTTCTCACAGTCCTCCGGTATGCTGCTTTTTCTGGCTAATTTGTATGCATCATCCTTCGCTTTGATACTATCCCTGATTTCCCTTGTTATCCACGGATGTACTACCTTCCCTGATTTATTCTTTTGCCAAACTGGGATGAACAATTTTTGTAGTTCATCCATGCAGTCTTTAAATGTCTTCCATTGCATATCCACCGTCAACCCTTTTAGAATTAATTGCCAGTCAATCTTGGCCAATTCACGTCTCATACCCTCAAAGTTACCTTTCTTTAAGTTTAGAACCATTGTTTCTGAATTAACAATGTCACTCCCCATCCTAATGAAGAACTCAACCATATTATGGTCACTCTTGCCCAAGGGGGCACGTACAACAAGACTGCTAACTAACCCTTCCTCATTACTCAATACCCAGTCTAAAATAGCATGCTCTCTCGTTGGTTCCTCTACATGTTGATTTAGATAACTATCCCGCATACATTCCAAGAAATCTTCTTCCTCAGCACCCCTGCCAATTTGATTCACCCAATCTATATGTAGATTGAAGTCACCCATTATAACTGTTTTGCCTTTGTCGCACGCATTTCTAATTTCCTGTTTGATACCATCTCAAACTTCACTACTACTGTTAGGTGGCCTGTACACAACACCCACCAGTGTTTTCTGCCCCTTAGTGTTTCGCAGCTCTACCCATACCGATTCCACATCCTCCAAACTAATGTCCTTCCTTTCCATTGCGTTAATCTCCTTTCTAATCAGCAACGCTACCCCACCTCCTTTTCCTTTCTCTCTATCCCTCCTGAATATTGAATATCCCTGGATGTTCAGCTCCCAGCCTTGGTCACCCTGGAGCCATGTCTCCGTGATCCCAACTATACCAACTATTTCTCCGATATCTTCGGTTTCCTCCCACACTCCAAAGACATACATGTTTGTGGGTTAATTGGCTATAGTTTGTATACTTGATATAAGTGTAAATTGTCCCTAGTATGCGTAGGCTTGTGTTAATGTGCGGGGATCCCTGTTCGACGAGGACTCAGTGGGCTGTACATCTTTAAATTTAAAACCATGGCAAAATATTTTAGACTGGGGTTAAAAGGCACTATTTTATATGAGCTCAAATTATATTGGGATGGGTGGAATTTCACTGTTCATTTTGAATCTTGATAAACAGCAGAAAATATCCAAGGAGAGATGTTAATCACCTCACCTGTTCGTTTAGCATGGGGGCAAAGATAAAATATGAATGAAGGGTAAATTGTGAGTGGCTTTACATTAAGTATTGTTTTAGTTTAGTTGAGAGATACAGCATGGAAACAGGCCCTTCAGCCCACCGGGTCCATGCCGACCAGCGATCACACATACGCTAGCTGTATCCGACACACTAGGGACAATTTACAGAAGCCAATTAACCGACAAGCCTGCACATCGTTCGAATGTGGGAGAAAACTGGAGCACTGGGAGAAAATCCATGCAGATCACGGGGAGAACGTACAGACTCCATACAGACAGCACCCGCGGTCAGGATCGAACCCATGTCTCGGGCGACCCTACCAGCTGCTCCACTGTGTCGCCCAGTGAAAGAATATAATCCAGTTACCCAGCCTTGTTCCTTTTTTGACTCAATTTAAGAAGTACCTCTACTGCTGTAAGTGGTAACGCTAATAAATTTATTTCACATTACATGATGATGTATCATTTTACAGTTTAACAGGCTGCTGAGTTGGCGGACTTTGCGGAGTCTCGCTCCTGATTAAAGGGACGGGTTGCAGAGTCACAGCCGTAAATCACAGATAATGTGATTGCTGTGTTTGGGGACTGAGTAGCGTGCGGGGTTAATCTGCGGGGGAACAGGCGAGTGAGGGTGGAAGGGGGCTCAGGGTTAATTCGGCGTGGCTAACCTCAGCACTGAGCTGCCATCACTCCTGAGGCACCAGAGGTGTCCGAACATGTAGAGCATTTGAAGTGAAATCCAAGCGATCTCCTTGCACGAGAGAGTGCCCACATGGTGAGTGGGGCGTGCACGTACAAACACACACACACGAGCTCCAAGGTGAACTGCGAAAATATTTTTCAGTTTTGTATTTTTGGTTCAGTTCTTAGATTTTATTTTTCCAGTCAAAATTCAACAAAATCGTGTCTTTTCGGTTGCTAAATACAGCCTTACTGGAAGTGCAGGAACTACCAGTCTGCCTAAAGTGCCGCTGAATTGAGGTCAATGACAATAATGGATGACTTGAGTGCATGTTAAAATTTATCAACATCTTCTCGGCTGCAGAACGGCACCAACCACAACAAATAGGATTGGTCTATTTGTGGATATCTGAAAGCGATGTGAACCATTCAGAAAGCAAAATAAATGTGGATTTTGCATGGTTGACTTTTATTAGCCCTGTGTAGTCTCATTGGTGAAATTAAAAAATGCCTTTTTTTTTTAACCAAGTAGACCTTTGGGGGTGTTTCCTTTAGGTTTTTATTGATTAAAACTGAAAATGCGAGCCCTGAATATATTACCAAGGCAACCCACTGCAGCCGATGGAAATCTGAAATAAAAAGCAAGGATGCTTAGTTTAGTTTGGGGATACAGCATGGAAACAGCCCCTTGGCCCTACACTGACCATCGATCACCCGTACAGTAGTTCTATCCTACACACTAGGGACAATTTACAGAAGCCAATTCACCAACAAACCTGCACGTCTTTGGAACGTGAGAGGAAACCGGAGCACCCGGAGAAAACCCCGGCGATCGCGGGGAAGAACATGCGAACACCGTACCGACAGCGCCCGTAGTCAGGATTGAACCGAGACTCTGGCGCTGTAAGGCACCAACTCTACCGCTACACCATTGTGTCTGCCCAGAAACACACGAGACTGTAGATGCTGGAATTTTGAGCAAAAATACCAAATGCTGGAGAAACTCGAAGGGTCAGGCAACATCTGTACAAGGGAATGGGCAGGCGATGTTTTGGGTCAGAAACCTTCTTCAGTCTTGCATGTTGCTCAAGATTCCAGAGGCTTGCATAGAGTCCAATCTGGTTGGTGAGACCACATTTGGAGGATTGTGTTCAATTTCGGTCACCATGTTGTCGGAAAAATGTTGTTAAGCTGAAAAGATTTACGAGGATGTTGCCAGGACTTGAGGGCCTGAGCTATAGGGAGAGGTTGGGCCCGCTATGACTTTACTCCTTGGAGCACCGGAGGATGAGGGGCAATCTTATAGAGGCGTACAAGATCATAAAGGGAATGTGTGGTCTTCTTTCTTTCTCTCAACCAGATTCTCCTGCCCCATAACTCTTGACACCCTTACTAATTAAGTATCTGTCAGAAGGTCAGAAGTAATTGGGATAGAATTAGGCCATTCGGCCCATCGAGTCTACTCCGCTATTCAATCATGGCTGATCTATGTCTCCCTCGTAACCCCATTCTCCTGCTTCTCCCCAAAACCTCTCCGCCTTCTAAATACCCAATGACTTGACCTCCAGAGCCATCTATGGCAATGAATGTACAGATTCACCACCCTCTATCTAAAGAATTTCCTCCTCATCTCCTTTCTAAATGTACGTCCTTTTTATTCTGAGGCTGTCCCCTCTGGTTCAAGACTGCTACTGTAAACATTCTCAGTCTAATTTCTCTTTATATCTGCGTATAACCTATACTTTCACATGAACTCAGTCTAAAAGTGAAGTGGGTTGTTAGGTTAATTGGCTATTAGAATCTGTCCCGTGTGTGTGTGTGTGTGTGTAGGAAGGAACTGCAGATACTGGTTTAAACTAAAGATAGTCACGAAACGCTGGAGTAACTCAGTGGGTCAGACAGCATCTCTGAAGAAAGGCAATTGGTGATGTTTCAGGTCGAGACCCTTTTTCAGACTGAGAGCCAGGGGGAAAAAGCCAGACACTTCACGTGTGTGTATGTGTGGAAAGTGGGGAGGGTAAAACAGGATTGGTGGGGGTGGGGGTGGGGGGAACTGTGGAGGCAGTGGTTTTATTACCCGCGTAATGTATGGTGGGTGTTCATAATCATGGAACAGGAATGCTTGTAGCACCAGCCCACATCCTGTGTCAGCCAGTGCTCGTTACACCCTCGTCCGACACCCAGCTGCAGGTGGGAAGCGGCTTCACCTGTCCGTGGATCACTGCACACTGGGGCCACGGGCCACCAACATGGTGAAGAATGCGCCCGTGGCAAGAAGCCGGCGTGGATTATGGAGGGGCATTGGTGGTGGAGACTTGGAGAAAGGCAACTGTGCCATTACAAAAAACAAACAACTAAAGTAACTCAGCGGGAGAGGCAACGTTTGCGAGAGGGTTTAGTTTAATTGTCAAGTGTACCAAGGTGCAGTGAAATGCTTTTTTATTGTGTGCTATCAGTCAGCGGAAAGTCTAAACTAAACTATAACATTGTGTAGGAACGAACTGCAGATGCCGGTTTAAACCGAAGATAGATGCAAAATGCTGGAGTAACTCAGTGGGTCAGGCAGCATCTCTGGAGAGAAGGAATGGGTGACGTTTTGGGTCGAGACCTCTCTTCAGATTCCTTGTTTGCATACAATTCAGTGAAATCTCACCACAGTCTCTCCGACTCATGCACTAGGCGACTTAAGGGCCTGTCCCTCTTTCACAACCTAATTCACGACCTCTGCCTAGTTTGCCCTTGACTCATACTCACAGCATGGTCTTCACGAGGTCGTAGGTAGGTCGTGATGCTAGTCGTAGGTACTTGTGGCATCAAGAAGGTCGGGGCGTTTTTCTAGCCTGATAAAAAATGTCCACGAGTAAAAAAGGTCGTGAATTAGGTTGTGAAAGTGGGACAGGCCCTTAACGTAAACTCTCACTTATGTAAACAGTTCTTGCAGTTAGTAATTTCCAACACGCTGTACGATCACTCAGGATTACACTGGAAACTAGCCGGCAATGGCGGCGCTGTTTACCCAGAAGACCGCGTGCCGTGGAAGGTGCCCTGGAAGCAGCCAGTCGCCGCTGAGGCAGTTAATACTCTCAATGGCAGATACAAAGTATGGGTGTAACTCAGCGGGCCAAGCAGCGTCTCTGGAGAACATG
The DNA here is from genome assembly GCF_028641065.1 of Leucoraja erinaceus. Lineage (NCBI taxonomy): Eukaryota > Metazoa > Chordata > Chondrichthyes > Rajiformes > Rajidae > Leucoraja > Leucoraja erinaceus. The sequence continues at coordinate 18,982,710 of NC_073406.1, read as the reverse complement.
GATGGGTGATGTTTCTGGTCGAGCCCTTCTTCAAACTCAGCGAGTTATTTCGGGCAGGGAATGGGGATGGTGATCCTGAATTGCGAAAAGTTAGGGGTGGCGGTGCCTGTTTACATAAGTAGGATCAAACCTAAGTACAGGTGCACAACCTTTTATCCGGAGTTCCGGAAACCGAAAAACTCCGAAAACCGGCCATTTTTTCTGGGATGTCGTCTGCACACCAAAGCTCGCGTTTGGCGCCTAACTTGACCCGAAACGACCCACGGTCAACCCAGGTCTGTACTACTGTAGCGGCTGCCTCCTCCCCGGAGACCGGGGAGACACTTAAACATCTGTAAATCATTGCTTAAATGTTAGTCAGTTAGTTTGGAGGGCTTTTATGTGAAGGGGGGGTGAAGGGGTAAACTTTAATTCTTAGTCCCCTACCTGGTCGGAGAGGCGGGGAGCGGTCAATGCCTTACCGGGTCGCCGTGCAGTGAGCTCCGCAGCGCTCGGGCTGCGGGCGTCCGGCCGCGGGCGGCGCTGGTTGTAGCTCCGACCCCGGCAACTCTACCCCTGGCTGCGAGGCGCTCCAAATCCACCGCCGCCCGCGGCCGGACGCCCGCAGCCCCAGCTCCGCGAATGTTGGGAGTCGGCGGCGTCGCAGCGCTGGGATACCAGCGGGGAGCGGGCAATGCCTTACCGGGTCGCCGTGCGGTAAGCTCCGGAGCGCTGTGGCCGCCGACTCCCAACATTCGCGGAGCTGGGGCTGCGGGCGTCCGGCCGCGGGCGGCGCTGGATTTGGAGCGCCTCGCAGCCAGGGGTAGAGTTGCCGGGGTCGGAGCTCCAACCGGCACCGCCCGCGGCCGGACGGAGCCCACAGCTCCGTGATGTTGGGAGTCGCCGACCAGGTAGGGGACTAAGAATCAAAGTTTCCCCCTTTACCCCCCCCCCCCCCCCCCCCCCCCCCCCCCACCACCACCACATAAAATCCCTCCAAACTAACTGACTAACATTTATGCAATGATTTACAATGATTCCCCGGTCTCCGGGGAGGAGGCAGCCGCTCCAGACTTTTCAAGCCGCCCGCGCTACCTACCTAATCTACGCTAAAAATCTTCCATTTGGAAATCCGAAAATGTCCGAAATCCAACAAGTGTCTGGTCCCAAGGCTTTCGGATAAAAGGTTGTGCACCTGTACTAGAATGTTACGATTGTAGTGTAAACTTAATTTGAGGCTTCTAATGGCATATTGAATTCTGTGACATATTGTGACCTCTCCACCTCTACAGGGATGGTTTTGTCAGTTAATTTGTTCCTGGGCTCATTTACCAGTTAGATGCCTCAGTTTCCCTCTTTGTATTTTCCGTACGAGCAGTTACTTGATTATTGCATTCCTTTTCAATGTGCGTTTGTTAGCAACTTAGAATCATTTTATTGGAATGACTGTAGGATCAATCCTTCAGCAAATTATTGACTGAAGACTAAGCTGACAGGACTTCAGGCTGGGAAGGAATTTGTAAGAGAAGATAGTGTCAGAAGAAGGATCCCGACCTGAAACGTCGCCTATCCACGTTCTCCAGAGATGCTGCCTGGCCCACTGAGTTACTCCAGCACTTTGTATCTTTCTACAGACTACACTCTGAGTGAAAAAGCTGCCCCTGAGGTCCCTCCTAAATCTCTCCCCTCTCATCTCAAGCCTAAGGCCTCTGGTTTTAGATTCTTCTACCCTGGGGAAAAGGTTGTATTTTAGACTAAAATGACCCTCATTCCCCAGTTATTTAATCACCAGTGGGTGGAAAATCCCAACATATTTGCCTTTCCATGCTAATTACTAAATGATTCATAGTCAGGTAGGCTTAACCAACCAGTCCTTACAAACCCTGCGACCATTCTAGGGAACTGTAAAAATGATGTAGAGAGGTTGTCAAGATGGAACATAATTAATTCCGAGGTAGTTATCCGTGAGTGATCTTGAGCTAAAAATGAGGTTGTCAGGACTTTGGTTTTGGTTGTCCCTGCATTTATAGTTTTTAAATTTATTCAAGGATTTGCGGATAGATTTATTAGTGAATTATTTAGAGATACAGCGTGGAAACAGGCCCTTCGGCCCACCGAATCCACGCCGACCTGCGATCGCGTCAACTAGCACTATCCTACATAATAGGGACAATTTACAATTTTTAACGAAGCCAATTAACCTACAAACCTGTACATCTTTGGAGTGTAGCAGGAAACCGGAGCACCCGGAGAAAACCCACGCAGCCACAGCGAGAACATGCATACAGACAGCGCCCTTAGTCAGGATCGAACTCGGGTCTCGGCCGGCAACTCCACCGCTGTGCCATCGTGTCCCCCCACAGCTTTATTAGTGAATTATTCTGGAAAGCATTTTGTGTGGATCCCAAATGTGGTCGCTAGGGGTTGGGTATGAGGGAAATCAACACATGAATAGCGCAGAGCAGGACTTGAGAGAAAGGCCCGCCCGCATCCAAATTAAATCTGGGAGCAACCTTCCTCAAGGGTTGTATTGTCAATAATTGTTCAGTTCAACGGCTGGTGACGTTTCCACAAGAACTGTGGTCGACTGGTCAGAATATTTAGTTTTGGTTCAGTTCCAGTGCTGTCTGTGCGGAGTTTGCATGTACTCTCCGTGACAGTGTGAGTTTGCCCTGCATGCTCTCGTTTCCCAAAGATGTATGAATTGGTGTCAGTGGCCACTGTAAATTGCCCCTTAGTGGAGACTAGTGGGGAAAAGAATCACCAGGGAGTTGATGGATGTGTACAACAGAGACTCAGGCTAGGAGGGAATAGTTAGGGAATAATATGCGACTGATCCTTTATGAGCTGGCACGGACTCGATGGGCTGAATGGTCTTCCTCTGTGTTGTTTCTTAGTTCAACATTCTCCACCCAGGGAACGTAACCTTTTAGTAATGACCCTGCCATTGTTTTGTGTATCCCTGCTATCCTATTGGAAAGTTACTTCCAAATTCCAGGGAATAAAAACACTTTCTAACCAATCTTCCAAACAGACATCCCGCTAATCATTTTTCCACATTGGTACTTCACATAATGAAACATGAAATGGTTGTAATATATTCTGGCTGACGTTAAATTACAATCCATATTCACATCTATCCATATCCACAGGTAAATAGGCTGCAGGGGACCGGGGGTGGGGTGGGCTGGCTGACAACAAAGGGGGACCCATCGGGAAGGGAGTGGGGGGTGTGGGGGTGTGGGGGCAGGTACACTACTGCAGCGGCAGGCAGTAGATAGGACTGTACGGTGAACCTTTGTCATTTTGTCAGCACCAAAACATGGTGACTCTTGTCACGTGTCACCTCCTGTGGGGTCTGTCTACTGTATGATTCTACTGGGTTATACGCAAAACACAGCATTTGACTGTACCAAGGTACATTTGACAAAAACTTATTTTGAATCATCTATTTGGCTGTGACGTGTTGAAAGCAACAGCTAGTTGTTGAACTAATCATCCTTTTTGCTTATAACACACTGACTCAAAATGGCCTGAATTCTTTGTGCATGCCAGTGGACACACCAGAGGTACAAGTGCCTCGAGACCGGGTACTTTGTGGTAAATGGCCGGCGCAAACATTGGTGGATCCCTATTAACGGTCGTGAGGCCCCATTAGGCACTCACTGAGCCTTGTTTATAATGGTGCTTATCTAACACGCTGACTAATTCAGCTAGCAGGTATTCTTGTGAACTGCCAGTTTCCACTGAGACAGGAGCCTGGTGTTGCGTTGCCTGCACTACAGATCCCTTCTGAAACTCAGGGCTGCAAGGTAGTTTCCGTGCTGGTTTCACATGTGCCTTGACTGTGGGAGGTTCAGCGTAACAGGTCGGGGACTCCCTCTCTTCTCTGTATTGCTCAGGGGCAAGAACGGAACTCACTATCAAAACATGGAGGGGACGGGGGGGGGCACAATTTGTTTGGCGGCCACGCGCACACTCACACACACGCACGAGGCTTCGGAGGCTCAATCCAGCGCTGGAAACGGCGATTTTAAAATCGGGATCACAAAAACTTGGGGGGGATGTCCCCCACCTCTCAAAACATGGGGGGGGGGGGGGGGCGTGTCCCATCTGGTCCCCCCCCCCGGGTTTTCCGCCCCTGCTCAGGGGGGCAGATTAGCCCCGCAGTTAGTGTTGCTGCTTCGCAGCTCCGGGGATCCAGGGATCCTCTTGGGTGCAGTCTGGGTGCGGAGTTTGTACTTTCTCCCTACTGCAACTGAACATATTTTACTGTGGGTGCTTCTGTTTCCTCCCTCATCCCAAGCACGGGTCGATAGAGTCATTGAACACTGGGTAAATTGTGTGAGTGAGTCGGGAGCGGATGGGAATGTGGGCAGAGTAACTCTCCCTATATTCCACCACTCACCTACACAATTTAGCCAGTGTTCAATCACTCTATCGACTCTTGCTTGGGATGAGGGAGGAAACCGAAGCAACGTCAGTAAAACACGTACAATTGTAGGGAGAAAGTACAAACTTCACACCCACACGCACTGCGCTGCAGGTCAGGATGGAACCTGGGTCACTGGAGCTGTGTAGCAGCAACAAGATGAGTAGCACTGCGAAATAGCCAAGGGCAGAAAACGCTTGTTGCAGTTGCCGGCAGGCCCACCAAACAGCAGTGGTGAGGTTGGGGATAGCATCAAACAGGAAATTAGGGATGCGTGTAGCAAAGGTACAGCAGTTATTATGGGTGACTTTAATCTACATGTAGATTGGGCTAACCAAATTGGTAACAAGACTGAGGAGGAGCATTTCCTGGAGTGTATACGGGATGGTTTTCTAAGCCAATATGTCGAGGAACCAACTAGACGGCAGGCCATCCTAGACTGGGTATTGTGTAATGAGGAAGGATTAGTTAGTGATCTTGTGGTGCACAGCTGCGTGGGTAACAGTGACCATAATATGGTAGAATTCTGCATTAAGATGGAGAGTGACACGGTTAATTCAGAGACAAGGGTCCTGAACTTAAAGAAAGGTAAGTTTAATGGTATGAGATGGGAATTGGCTTGGATAGGCTGGCAAATGATAATTTAAGGGTTAGACAATAGACAATAGGTACAGGAGTAGGCCATTCGGCCCTTCGAGCCAGCACCGCCATTCAATGTGATCATGGCTGATCATCCCCAATCAGTACCCCGTTCCTGCCTTCTCCCCATATCCATTGACTGATGTACAAGGACACCCAGGTTTCGTTGCATCTCCCCTTTTCCTAATCTGACACCATTCAGATAATAATCTACCTTCTTGTTCTTTGCCTCACATTTATCCACATTATACTGCATCTGCCATGCGTCTGCCCACTCACCCAACCTATCCAAGTCACCCTGCAGCCTTATAGCATCCTCTTCACAGTTCACACTGCCAACCGGCTTTGTGTCGTCCGCAAACTTAGAGATTTTACATTTAATTCCCTCATCTAAATCGTGAATATATGTTGTAAATAACTGGGGTCCCATCACAGAGCCTTGCGGCACCCCACTAGTCACTGCCTGCCATTCTGAAAAGGACCCATTAATTCCTACTCTTTGCTTCCTGTCTGCCAACCAGTTCTCTCTCCATACCCCCGTTAACATGTGCTCTAAATTTACACACTAATCTCTTGTGTGGAAGTTTGTCAAAGGCTTTTTGAAAGTCCAGATACACCACATCCACTGGCTGTCCCTAATACATTCTGCTTGTTACCTCCTCAAAACATTCCAGAAGATTAGTCAAGCATACTTTCCTCTTCATAAATCCATGCTGTCTTTGATCGGTCCTGTTACTGCTTTCCAATTGCGCTGCTGAAGAAAGCTAATGGCATGTTGGCATTCATTGCGAGAGGATTTGAGTTTAGGATCACGGAGGTCTTACTGCAGTTGTACAGGGCCCTGGTGAGACTGCACCTGGAGTATTGTATATAGTTTTGGTCTCCTAATTTGAGGAAGGACATTCGTGTTATTGAGGGAGTGCAGTGTAGATTCACCGGGTTAACTCCCGGGATGCCAGGACTGACATATGATGAAATAATAGATCGACTGGGCTTATATTCAATGGAATTTAGAAGGATGAGAGGGCATCTTATAGAAATATATAAAATCCTTAAGGGATTGGACAGGCTAGATGCAGGAAAAATGTTCCTAATGTTGGGGGAGTCCAGAACCAGGGGTCACAGTTTAAGAATAAAGGGTAGGCCATTTAGGACTGAGATGAGGAAAAGCTTTTTCACTCAGAGAGTTGTGAATCTGTGGAATTCTCTGCCACAGAAGGCAGTGGAGGCCAATTCACTGGATGTTTTCAAGAGTGAGTTAGATATAGCTTTTGGGGCTAATTGAATCAAGGGATATGGGGAGAAAGCAGGAACGGGGTACTTATTTTGGATGATCAGCCAATAATGAATGGAGGTGCTGGCTCAAAGGGCAGAATGGCCTATTCCTGCACTTATTTTCTATGTTTCTGCTTTTCTAACACTAAACTGCAGGGCTAATCTGCCCCCCCTGAGCAATACAGAGAAGGGAGGGAGTCCCCGACCTGTTGACATGTTACTCTGAACCTCCCACAGTCAAGGAAATGTGAAACCAGCACGGAAACTACCGTGCAGTGCTGAGTTTCAGATGGGACCTGTAGTGCAGGCAACACAACAGCAGCCTCCTGTCTCAGTGGAAACTCGACTTGTGTGGGACTGACATCAGTGACGATGTGGTGGCATCCACTGGCAGTTCACACGACCACAAGCGTACCTACTAACTGAATTAGTCAGTGGGATTAGTGTAAGTGGGTGTTTGATGGTGGGCAAGAACTCCGTGGGCTGAAGTGCTTGTTTCTGCGCTCTGTAAATCTATGATGTTATGAACACGTGACTTTCCACTGCTCCTGTGTCCTCCCACATCCCAAAGACATGCTGCAGGAGAATTGACCACAAATTGCCTCTGGATTAGGTGCATGGCAGTGAATGGTGCGGGTGCTCCGGTTTCCGCCCACACTCCAAAGTGTTTTCCGAGTTTTCCCCTTGACTCGAACTCGGGAAATGTCGGTAGCGAGCCCGTAGGTCTCCGTAGATGTTTTGTAGCGGCTCGTAATGCCATCCGTACGAACTCGGGGCATCAGGTAAGTCGGGACGTTATTTCAACATGTTGAAAAATGTCCACGAGTAAAAAAAAAATAGCCCCGAGTATCTACGACTGGCTATTACCGTAGTTCGAATCAAGGGGAAAACTCAGGAGAGTTTGTGAGTAACTCGGGAAAGTGAGACAGGGGCTTAAGGTGGTTGGCAGGGAGTGAATGGGGATGCTAGAGTATCATTGTTTAGTTTAGAGATACAGCGTGGAAACAGGCCCTTCTGCTCACCGGGTCCGCACCAACCAGTGATGCCCGGCACACCAGCACTATTCTGCACATTAAGGACAATTTCCAATTATGCCAAGCCAATTAACCTACAAACCTGTACGTTTTTGGAGTGTGGGAGGAAACCGGAGCACCCGGAGAAAACCCACGCGGTCACGGGGAGCAGCTCCATTGTAGGTGGGTGTTTGATGATCCCCATGGACGTGGTGGGCTGAAGGGCTGGTTTACATTCTGTTCGGCCCTGTGACTGTTGTACAGACGGCAGTTTAAACAAGGCAGGAAGGACATTCAGAAATAAAACAACAGAGATTTATTTGAAGAGCAGCAAAAATCAGTTCAGTTTAGTTCATTGTCACGTGTACTGAGGTACAGTGAAAAGCTTTTGTTGCGTGCTGACCAGTCAGCAGAAAGACAACACATGATTACATAATCGAGCCATTTACAGTGTATAGATACATCTTCTTCTTGCGAATGAAACATAAATAAACCAAAAGAATAGTTAGATCTCAAGCCGGGTGTTGAGCAGCCAGGTTGTTGTCTCTGTGTCAATGTCTTCAAGATCCTGCTGCAATTTTCACAACCAACTTCACTATCTGCAAAACCACCCACTTTTGTATCATCTACAAACTTGCTAATCTTGCCATGTATGTTCTCTATCAGTGATATAGATGTCAAACACTCAAACACATGTTCTCTGGAGATGCTGCTGACCTGCAGAGTTACACCAGCACTTCTAACTCAAATCCGCCAGTCCAAGTATTCTTTTCTGCACCCTTTTTAGCTCAGTTACATCCTTCCTACAGCTAGCTGACCAGAACAGCAAACAAATGTGTATGTGTATGTGTACACACGTTCATAAGAAAACATGTACATGTGCTTGTGTGAATGCACTTTTGGTTAGGTTTAGTTTAGAGATACAGCGAGGAAACAGGCCCAGGTTCAAAGGCACTCCCCCTTTGCCAGTAGCGATTACTGCAGTGGTTGTTGGACAAGTTATTCTCCAGTGTTAAAAGCGGAAACTTAGCTGCTGTTTACCAGCCAAATGCTGGAGAATTGCACCCTCCTTGCTGGCTTTGAAATAGATATTTCAAAAGTATAAACAAACCCTGAACACTCGGATGTTGATGCGTGAATAGAGATGAATGCTTAAATGGATCGTGAACCCAGATGTTTCCATTTGAAAGCTGAAACACGTTGTTCTCATTCTACCTGCTGGTTTAGGTCGGGGTTTATTACTATCATATGCACCGAGGTACTGTGGAAGCTTTTGTTTGCGTGCTATTCAATCAGATCAGTTAATACTATACATGAATGCAATCAAACTAAACACAAGCAAAAGAGAATGATGACGAGGATTTAGAGCGCAGAGTGAGGCCCAGCGCAAATTGGAGAACAGCACCTCATATTTTGCTTGGGTAGTTTACACCCCAGCGGTATGAACATTGTATTCTCTAACTTCAGGTAGCCCTTGCTCTCCCTCTTCATTCCCCCCACCCCCCTTCCCAGATATCCCACTAGTCCTACTGTCTCCGCCTACATTCATTCTTTGTCCTACCCCCTACCCTGACATCAGTCTGAAGGCGGGTCTCGACCCGAAACGTCGCCAATCCCTTCTCTCCATAGGTGCTGCCTCACTCGCTGAGTTTCTCCACCATTTTGTGTTCTATCTTCGATTTTACCAGCATCTGCAGTTCTTTCCGGTGGCGCTATGGAGACCTAAAGTCCAGCGCCAACCAGCTCCGACTCGAGGAAGGGAAAAAACGGGAGAAACGGGACCTACCTGCAGCCAGCGTAATCTGAACGGCCTTGGTGACAACATCAAAGAAAGTCCTGGGTTCTGAACACTCCCCCCCCCCCCCCCCTCATCATTCCAGATGGAGAAGCCATTCGCCATTGGCTCACATTGATGATGAGACGGAGACGGAGACATGGAATTTCAGAGCTCCCTCATTCATTAAGAAGGCACCCCTTCTGTCTCTTGTGCTTGGACAGTGTGGAACGCAAGAGACTTTTATAAGAGAGTTGGCACAAGTTTGGGGCGAACAAGAAGGGTGAAAAGCAAGATTGGTGTGGCAAAGGCAATTGAAAGGTTTCATCAGGAAAAATAAAGGAAGCATATGTAACTACAATCAAACGAGTCCCTTGAGAAATATAGAGGGTTTAGGAGAGAACATAGAGAAATTAAGGAGGCAAAAAGAGGCCATGAAATATTAAAGAAAGGCAAGACTAAAAAGAATCCTAAAGGGCCTGTCCCACTTTCATGATCTAATTCACGACCTTTTTTACTCGTGGACATTTTTCATCATGCTAGATAAAATGCCCCAACCTATTTGATGCCTCGAGTACCTACGACTAGCATCACGGCCTGTTACGACCTACCTATGACCTCGTGACGACCATGCTGCGAGTATCAGTCAAGGGACAGGCCCTTTAGTCATTCTGTATTTGGAGCAAAAGGGTAGCTGGGAAAGAGTGGGTCCACTTGGAGGCCAAAGGGGTGATCTAAGTGTGGAGCCACGTGACTGGGGTGAGCTCCTGAATGGATATATCTCATCTGCTCTCACCAAGGAGAAAGACTTGGAGGATAGGGAGTTCAGGGATGTGTATGTAGACATTCTGGAGTTGGCAGCATTAAGAAGGTGGAGGTGTTAATCATCTTGGAATGTATGTTTTGTGGGTTGGTAAACCAGCATCTGCAGCTCCTTGTGTCTCCAAGGAACACCATGTTGCTGCTTTACAAAACACAGGTTAGGCAACATTTGGTGTATTTTGTGCAGTTCTGGTCACCACACTACGCTTACGCTGGAGAGGGTGCGAGGAGATTCACCAGGAGGTTGTCTGGGTTACGGGACGTTAGTTAGAAGGGGATTGGACTGGTTGGGCTTGTTCTCCTTGAAGCGAAAGAGACTGAAGGGTGACCTGATAGTTTATGATGTGGGGCAGAGATCGTTAAAGTCCTTTTCCCACGATAGGCATTTCAAAATCAAGAGGGCTCGTGAGAGAAGAATATGTGTCCTCGAGCCATACAGCATGGAAACACGCCTTTCAGCCCAACTTGCCCATGCCGACCAACGTTCCTATTATACACAGAGTGGTCGACATCTGGAACTCCCTGTCAGAGGAGGTGGAGGATGCAGACACAATTGTTTCATTTCATGGCCAATTAGACAGACCCATAAATAGATAAGGCACGGAGGGGGCGGGGGGATTCCAATAAAGGCAAATGGGATTAGTGTAGATCGGCAAAATGGTCAGCATGGATGTGATGGGCTGAAACGATAATCTTTGTGCCATACAACTTGATGGTTAAGAAAATAGGAGCAGGTGTAATGCACCCAACCATTCAAGTTTGCTTCACCATTCAGTGTGATCATGGCTGCATTCAATATGATCTGCCCCAGGCTGTTATAACTCTTCTGTGCTTGCTCTCCAGAGCACCCCCATCTTTGAAAAATGCATCTACCTCCACTTTAATACATCCACTAACTCCAGCCTTCCTTCCCCTCTCTGGGCCAGAGATTACCATCCCATGCGAGGATATACCTGCTCCACTCGGTGTACAATGCTACCTGTCCCGCTGTTACTCCAGCATTTTGTGTCTACCTTCGATTTAAACTAGCACCTGCAGTTATTTCCCACACATTCAATGTTTCAAGACTCTCCCACCTGTGGAAGCATCTTACCATTTGTCATGCCTAAGATCTAACTTTGGACTTTACTTCAGAGTTACAGCATGGAAACAGGCCCTTCGGCCCACCGAGTCCACGCCGACCAGCGATCACCTCACACTAACACTATCTTACACACTAGGGACAATTTACAATTTTTACCGGAGCCAATTAACCTGCAAACCTGCATGTCGTTGGAATGTGGGAGGAAACTAGAGCTCCTGGACTAAACCCACGTGGTCACAGGGGGAATGTACCAACTCCGTACAGAGAGTGCCCGCAGTCAGGATCGAAACTAGGTCTCTACCGCTGCGCCACTATGCAGCCCGTTTCATTTCAGCAAGGATGTCTGTCATCCGTGACATAGGGTGATTCTCATCACCGTGTGATGCTGCATTGTGTCTAGTTGCATGGCACCTTGTGTAAATCCAAGAGAAATCTTTTACAGTGTGAGGGAGATTTACTTGGCTGGGATGGACCGTGCAAGACACTCAATGAGTCTTTTGAAAGCATGCAGAGTGTATGAACTGCGGAATAAAGGCAAATACATTGGTCGTGAAGGGAATAGTGCTGCTAGCGTTCTGTTTAATCTAGAGATCCCACATGGAAACAGGCCCTTCAGTTTCCAACGAGCCCACACAGACCAATAACCACCCACTCACACACGGTCCATGTTATCTCATTCCCTACAAACTAGGGGGCCAACGTACAGCAGACACTTCACCTAGAAATCTGCACGTCTTTGGGATGTGGGAGGAAACCGTGGCGCCCAGAGAAAACCAACATGGTCAGAGTGAGAACATGCAAACTCCACATAGACAGCACCTATGTCTCTGGTGCTGTGGGTAGAAGTTCTACCAGCTGCACCACTGTGCCACCCTGTTGTGTCGTCGTATTTTACAGTGTGTTGTTGTAGACCCAGGTAACAGTCTTAACGATGCACAAAAAATGGTTTCATTGTGAATGTCCAAAACCTGTTCTTGAACGTATTGTAAAGAGTAAAGAAGCTTGGATAATTGTAGATTATTTTTACTGCTTCACCTGAATGATACCCATGTTAAAGTTTGCAAATCACTGTTTGTGCTATTATTTTGTGCTTATCGCATGTGGACAATGAAGCCGTTTTTCTTTGTGTTTGACTCTGGGTCCAACATAACTGGGTGCAGAGCAAAGCTCCCTCTGCTCACGACCCAATGATGCACCCCCTCCCCACTCTGCCTATGTCTTACTGCCTGCTGCATGTTCCTAACCCCCAGCCTCGGGAGTGATTGTGATGTATTGTTCATGTGTACTGCAAGCTCCATTGAAAGTGATCAAACTCGTTTCAGATTGGACGCTTATGGCCAGCAGCGAGAGGAGATTTTCAGCCCGTCAGTCTGCACTTCTTTGCACCCAGATCCCAGAGGTGAAAGGTCAGTGAAAGATCAACCTCCTTAAATCATCCATTTTGTTATAAGCAATAGAGAAAATGCAATTACCGTATTTCCTGGCAATGAAGACGCACCCCAATTCAAGTTGCTAAATTTTGAGAAAAGGATGGCGGGACAGGATCAAGGGTTTGGTTTAGTCCATGGGTCGGCAACATGGCCTGGCGTTCCCGGGACTGGCTGCAGTTCCCAAGTCGCCTGCGAGCCCCGGGACTGGCTGTAACCCGCCAACCACCGCCTCCACTGGTTGTGTCTGTGCCAAAGGACACCGTGGCGGGCGGGCAGGCAGAAGGCGTTGAGGTGGCGGACAGTTCTTCCCTTCCCTCCCCAGCCACAATGCGGTGGCTCTGCAGCCGGAGCGCCGCGGCAGCAGTGAGTGAGTGAGTTGCTGGCATGATCCCCGACCCCTTCCTTCTCAACGCTCCTGCCCGTGCTGACCCGGGCCAGACTCCCCACACACTGTGAAAGGAACTCCCCCCCCAGCACTGTCCTTTTACAGCCACTTCCCACTTCACATCCACTTCCCATCAGATGCCAGCAATGAGGGATAGACTTGGTTATCCTTCAGTTCAGCAACATCGTTCTTGATGTTGCTGTACTGACGAAGAGCTAATTCTATCTTTCTTGGCTAACAACCTAACCTTCGGCCATCAAGATGCAGGTGAATTTTCGTGCCTTATTTTTGGGTAAAAAAATAGCGTCTTCATTGCCGGGAAATATAGGTCCTTCTTTATATCACTGCTACTGGACATTAAGTCTTCTTGAGTTTACGGGTGGTGGGAGTTTATCTTAGTCTTGCTTCGGAAATACATTATCCTCGATTGACTTGGAAGAGGCACTTAATGTACTGTGAATGATATCTGGTATGTTAAAAAGGTGCATGTTTTACTGTAAATGGCTCCAAGCTTGACATTGCACATGGTTATGTAATAGATGCAAAAAAAAAATATTGTGGGGAGAAATCTTTAAACCTATCCAAAAGGGTGACGAGGCTTGATTCATTTAAAAAAAAAAATGTACTGCTAATATTGTAACGCCAGTTCTGGTTCTTGACACATAAAATGATCTAAAATGTTAAGTGCATTCTGTTGAATGATAATACAAAGAAGATATGGTATATTAAAAAAAGGTGTGCATTTGTTAGGAGCCTGACACGTCCACTTCAGGTTGTCCTACTAGATTTACAGACGGTATTTAGGAAGCAAAAGCAAAATACCGCGGATGCTGGAAAGCTGAAATAAAAATGTGCAGGAACGTACAGGGGGTCAGGCAGCATCTGCGGAGAAAGAAACAGGGTTAACATCTTAAGTCGATGAACTTTTAACAGAACTGGAATGTTTATAATGGAAGAAATATGCAAAACATGTTCCCACAAAACGCAATAATGAAATAATGACCCGATAACTTGCTTTATTGTTGTGAAGTCAGGGATAAATGTGGTGTGGGATACGCAGCTCTTCAAGATGGTGACTTTTTAATTTAATTTTGGTTTAGTTTTGAGAAGCAGAGCAGAAGCAGGCCCACCGAGCCCACGCCGATCAGCGATCTCCGCACACTAATGCTATTCTACACACACCAGGGGCAATTTTCATGTATACCAAGCCAATTAACCTACAATCCTGTACATCTTTGGAGTGTGGGAGGAAACTGGAGATCCTGGAGAAAACTCACCCAGGTCATGGGGAGAAAGTACAAACTCTGTACAGGTAAACACCTGTAGTCAGGATCAAACCCGGGTCCCTGGTGCTGTAAGGCAGCAACTCTACCACTGCACCACCATGTTAGTTGATTCTAGAGAGGAATTTGGGTAACAACTCATCTGAACCCTGGAACATCCCCTCGAACACCCCCATCCCCAGTCTCAGACTGTGGGGGGGAACTTGAATCCTCAACCCCTTTGACTGTCATTAAGCGATCTGACTTTTACACCTTGTCCACACCAGGTAAAATAATCAATCTGATCTTCTCCCCCCCCCCCCCACTACTCAGACCAGTAAATGCCCTTGTGTATCATTTCAGGAACAGTGGCTATGATACTGGGAACACTATAAGAAGTAGGGAGCAGCAGTGGGATAAATATAAAAGACAGAAACAAAGTGCCTGAGTAACTTCGCGGGTCAGGTAGCATCTCTGGAGAAAAAGGAGGCTGAAGAATGGTCCCGACCTGAAATGTCACCCATCTTTTTTCTCCCGAGATGCTGCCCGACACACTGAGTTGCTCCAGCACTTTGTGTCTATCTTTGGTGTAAACCAGCATCTGCAGTTCTTTGTTTCTACATTGTGATAAATACATTTGGACTTTAATGCGCGATAGATAAATAATGTAAATAATTTATTTAAATAATTTAAATATTTAAATAATGTAAAAACATCCGAACAGATTGATTTGGCTGTTTACCTGTTGGATGGATGTCTGCTGCCAGGAGGAAGAATCTGATTTATTTCTGAAGTCTATGCAGAGATGTTACCAAAACATTTCAACAAACCAATGTTGACGCAGCACAGCCAATTTGCACAATTTTTTCTGAAGAAGGATTTCGACCCGAAACATAACCAATTATTTTCTTCCTGAAATGCTGCCTGACCTGCTGAGTTACTCCAGAATTTTGTGTCTATCTTACATACCTGCGACTGTTGGACCAGCCGCGGCCTAATATGCTGTAATCTTCATGGGTTTGCCCCCAAAACAATGGATGTGTCATAGTTATAGTGATATATCATGGAAATAGGGCCTTCGGCCCAACTTTGTCACACCGGCCAACATGTCCCAGCCACACTAGTCCCACTAACCTGCGTTTGTCCCATATTCCTCCAAACCTGTCCTATCCATGTACTTGTCTAACTGTTTCTACAGGGCTGTGCCAGGAAAGCTCTCCTTAGACATGGGTAGAAAAGTGGGGCAGCTGGTAGAGTTGCTGCCCCACGGCGCCAGAGACCCGGATTCAACCCTGACCTTGTATGCTGTCTGTGTGGAGTTTGCACCTTTATCCCTGAGATCATGTGGGTTTCCTCCTGGTGTTCCGGTTTCCTCACACATCCCAAAGACGTGCGGGTTTGTAGGTTCATTGGCTTCTCTAAATTGCTCCTCGTGTGTAGGGACTGGATGTGAGAGTGGCATAACATAGAACTAGTGAGAACGGGCGATCAATGGTGTCCATGGCCTTGGTGGGCCGAAGAACCTGTTTCCATGCTATATAGAGTCATGCACCATGCAAAAACTGGCCCTTTGGCCCAACTTGCTCACACCGACCAACATGTTCTATCTACACTAGTCCCACCGACCTGCGTTTGACCCATATCCCTCCAAACCTGTCCAATCCATGTACCTATCTAAATGTTCCTTAACCATTGCGATAATCCCTGCCTCAACTACTTCCTCCGGCAACTCATTCCATACACCAACCACTCTTGGTGTAAAAAAAGTCACCCCTCAAGTTCCTATTAAATCGTTCCCCCCCTCACCTTAAACTTATGTCCTCTGGTTTTCGATTCCCCTACTCTGGGCAAAAGATTCTGTGCATTTACCCTCATAATATGTACACCTCCATCAGATCACCCCTCATCCACCTGCGCTCCAAGAAATAGAGTCCAGGCCTGCTCAACCTCTCCCTATAGCTCAGGCCCTCGCTATAGGCTTCTGCACGCAAATGGATATCACCAGTGCAAAGGTGTGCAACCAGACAGTTCAACAATGCAATATCCAAGAAGGAACAAACTTCCCGTAGTTTTCTCTAGGGCGTCGGAGGTTGAGGGAAGACCTGATAGAAAGCACATAAAATTATGAGAAGCATAGATGGGGTAGATTCCTTTTTTCCCCATGGTGGAAATGTCAAAGACCTGAGGACATAGCTTTAAAGTAAGTGAGGAAAAGGTTACAGGAGATGTGCTGGCCACGTTTTTACACAGCTGTGCTTCCAGTGGGAGTTTTGGTGGCAGATGCGATGGTGGCATTTAGAAGGCGTTTAGATCGGCTCATCGATATGCAAGGAATGGGGGGGATAATGGATCACGTGCTGGCAGAAGAAATTAGTTTAACAGCATCATGTTTGGCACGGACACTGCGGGCCGAAGGGCCTGTTCCGTACTGTTCTATGTTCTATAGTTAAAAGAACTCCTTCCCCCCTCACCCTCTGTCACCTGATGGTTGGCTGACAAAAGGCCACTGGCAGGGTCTGGAGGAAGAGGAAACCCAGACCGCTCTGGATCTGCCAACATGTCTCACGTTTAGTTTACTTTAGTTCAGACACACAGCGCGGAGACCAGCCCTTCGGCCCACCGAGTCCACGCCGAGCAGTGATTCCCGCCCATTAACACTGGGGACAATTGACAATTTTACCATGCCAATTCACCGACAAACCTGTACCTCTTCAGAGTGGGGGAGGAAACCAAAGATCTCGGAGAAAACCCACACAGGTCACGGGGTGAACGTACAAACTCCGTATAGACAGCATCTATGGTCAGGATCGAACTCGGGTGTCTGACGCTGTAATGCCCCTGTCCCACTTAGGAAACATGAACGGAAACTTCTGGAGACTTTGCGCCCCACCCAAGGTTTCCGTGCGGTTCCCGGAGGTTACAGGTGGTTGCCGGAGGTTGCAGGCAGTGGAAGCAGGTAGGGAGACTGACAAAAACCTCCGGGAACCACCAGGAACCGCACGGAAACCTTGGGTGGGGCGCAAAGTCTCCAGAGGTTTCCGTTCAGGTTTCTAAAGTGGGACATGGGCATTACAGCGTCAGACACCTGAGTTCGATCCTGACCATAGATGCTGTCTATACGGTAGTAAGGCAGCAACTCTACCGTTGTGCCACCGTGTCGCCCTTGGGGACAGTGGGAGATAGAGGATGCCTGGTGAAGATCATTCCAGTGATCAGTGCGCTACTAACGAAGCTGAGGCTGGTCTACTTGTACAACAGAAGAATGAGAGAAGACATGACAGAGGTAGACACAATGAGGCCTGTTTTAGAGAGACTGAGCCAAGGGAAAATATTCGCATTAGGAGATGGTTGATGGGCCTAGAAACACAGGTTTAAGGTCCTAATGCAAAAGAAGATGGAAATGGGATTGAACTTTTTTGAAGGGAATTATAATGTTGATGTATTTTCTCATGACAAAGCCAGAGGCTGTTCAGCCCATTGAGTCCATGCTGGCTCTGTAAGCAATCTCACTTCCCCACTTATATTTCCTATACCTCGCCCCATTCCTTACAATTCTACCACAACCTACAGAACGGGTCATTTGTTGTGGCCAATTAGCCCATCAACCTGCGCGCGCGTCATTGTGATGTGGGCGGAAGCTGGAGCACCATAGAGAAAACCACCAGGTCACGGGGAGAGCGTGCAAACCCCACATGGACAGCAGCCGAGGTCAGGATCAAACCTGTGAACTAGCTGACGATCTGGAGGCTCCTTTCCTTTTTTTTCTTTTTCCAAAAAAATTATTTTTGTTGTTTATTTTTCCCCAAAAACAAAAAACAAAACATAAAAAAGAGCAAAAAGAATAATGATAAACATAACAATGTTATTGATAAGTAGGGATCAGGATTACAATAGTAACAGGTATTACATGAATACCTGTTATTAATGGAGGCTCGTGCCTGTGAAGATGGTGGGAACCGAATCAGAAGCTGGAACTTCCAAGAGTGAATTGGAAAATCACTAGAAAAAGAGTCTGCAAGGCCGTAGAGTGGTCAAGTTAAAAAACAGACCATTCAGCCCATCAAGCCCACACCATCCATTAGACATCTCACTAGCTCCCCAGATTCCACCACTCACTTGTACACTGGAGTAATTTACATTGTCCAGTTGACCTGCTCATTTGCAAGGAAATAGTGGGGGATTGGGATCGGATTAGTCCAGCAGGATCCAGAATCATCTCCACAGCTAAATGGCAGCATCCGATGCTGGGGAGGGAGAGGGAGTTTCTGGTGAGGATGGGAAGGCTGCGGTTCGGAACATAGAACGGTACAGCACAGGAACAGGCCCTTTGGTCCACCATTTCACTTCTGCCCATGAAGCCGATCTAACCATCCCATCTACCCACACAAGGTCCCTATCCCTCCAACCTTGCCTATTCATGTGTCTGCCCAAATGCTTCTTAAACACTGCTATCCTGTCTGTTTCCACCACTTTGGGCGGCACAGCTGGTCGAGTGGCTGCCTCACAGCGCCAGAGACCCGGGTACGATCCTGACCTTGGCTGCTGTCTGTGTGGAGTTTGCATGTTCTAACTGTGAGCATGTGTGTTTCCTTCAGTTTTTCTCCCACATCCCAAAGATGTGCGGGTTTGTGGGTTAACCTGCCCTCTTGGCCTTAGTGTGAAGGGAGCGGATAAGAAAGCGTGAGAACATGGAGCTAGTGTGAACGGGTGATCGATAATCGCATGGACTCAGTGGGCTGAAGCACCACTTGCCATGCTGCGCCCTGGCTGCACGTCCAGGCATCTAGCACTATTCCCCATGACTTCTGCCCACACCTGCCCTAAGTCTAGATGTAGAAAAAAAGAACTGCAGATGCTGGTTTACACCAAAGGCAGATACAGAATGCTGGAGTAACGCAGTGGGTCGGGCAGCATCTCTGGAGGAAAGGGGTAAGTGATCAGAGGCCTTTGTCTCCGGTGATCAGAGTCCTTTAGAAACAGTTAGAAAATTAAAAATCATCCAAAGTAATTTTCTTAAAAGGAAATAAAGGAGATTAGTGTGGGTGTCGGTGGATGTTTGTGTGAATTGTGTTGGTGTGTGTCTTGGTTCCTTGTATGGCTGCAGAAACCAAATTTCGTTTGAACCTCATGTGAGGTCCAAATGACAAATAGAAGGTATTGTATTGTATTGTATTGTATTATGGGGAGAAGGCAGGAGAATGGGGTTCAGAGGAAAAGATAGATCAGCCATAATTGAATGGTGGAGTAGACTTGATGGGCTGAATGGACTCCCTCCTAATATTTATCAGGTTATGAACTTATGAATGAATGTAGGAGATTCTATTCAAATGAAGGGAGACAAGCTGGATGGTCCATTATGTCTGAGATAAGGTTGAGGGTCCAGATGATTCAATGATATCTTATAGTCACATGTACCGAGGTACAATGAAATTCTTTGTTTTTGTGTACAATCCAGTAAAATCATACAGCAGACCTCACCTGGACAGCACACGAGGGTTGGTGGTGGCATAGTTACAAAAGTTCACCTAAGAAAAATAGTCGAGGACGTTTTGGGTCGGGACCCTTCTTCAGACCGTGGCCCCAAGGTGACTGGACCTGTTTGAAAGCCGCACCACAGCTTCGGGCCATTGTTGAGGTCCCGTCCTATCTTCTGTCTGCCGCCGCAGAGCTTTACCTGTTCCTGCGACTCCTAAACATCCAGTCTGGCCCCAGTGAGGAGTCGGGGGGGCAGTGGAGTGAGAGTCCTCCACTGTGCAGACATTAGCTCCTCCAGCACGTCCCCAACTTCAGCACGGATTTCCAGATGTTCCCTTGCAGCTGGCACAGATCTGCTGTGATTCTCTGCAGGCTCAGTAGCCACTTAGTTTCAGATTAGTGTTAGAGATACCGCGTGGAAACAGGCCCTTCGGCCCGTCATGTCTGCACCGACCAACGAACACCCCAACCAACACGAGTTCTATCCTACACACTGGTGACTATTTACAGAAACCAATTAACATACAAACCTGCACATTTTTGGGATGTGGCAGGAAACCGGAGCACCCGGAGAAAACCCGCACGGTGATGGGGAGAACGTACAAACTCCATACAGACAGCACCCGTAGTCAGGATCGAACCCGGGTCTCTGTCTCTATAAGGCAGTAACTCTGCCACTGCGCCACTGTGCCGCCCTACACTTGTGCCCTAGTTCTGCCTCCAATAGCTTGGCCCGTACTTCCGTCCCCACTCTCAGCGGTGTAGCCATGCTCGCTCTCCCCCACATCCCACCTGCCCGCCCAGCAATCCAAACGGGGCTGCACCACGCCTAATCCCTTCAAGCCCCTCCCCGACAGACCCCCCGTGCTGTTATTACTGACACCGTTCAATTTTGCTTTGACTGGGATGAAGGTATTGACAGCTAAGGATGTGATTACTGAAGATTTTCTCCTGTGTTTCCACCCTGTACTTGGCGATAAGCAAGACTTATCTGTCTAAGCTGGTCATCTGTTTGATCCAGACCTCATTTGAGCTGCCGCTGACTCAGGCACTGGAGCGTTACCATTGCAGGCATACGCCCTGACCTTGGCTTACCTTTGGGAAGCTGTGGTTTATAGGTCACCCCTGGCCATCGCAGGTTTCACAACGAAACCCGGACAAGAACTTTGGGGAAAGTTGCTAAGAGGTTTGCCTTTCAGAATTTACTCTGAAATGACCCGTTATACATTGCCTAAGAGGCTTTAGTAGATGATGGAGTAAAATGTTCAGCTTTTGATTAGCGGGCCAGTAGTCATTCATGCCTGAGCAAACACCCTTGTGATGGAGCAGCTAATCCTAACGCTTAAAAACAGCCGATCTTTGGAAAGTCCATAATTATTGTGGCTTGCATGCAATGCTGGTTTAAAAGTCATGCTTTAACCTTGCCCCCTTTTTGCAGTATATCCAGAAAAAAAAATAGCACGAGTCAAGCTTGTTGCCTCAAAGCCAATATTGGCAGTAAACAGAATTTACAATGGAGTCTTTGTAATAGTTTACTGTGCATTTTACTAAAGAGCGCACCACCAGACTCAGGAACAGCTAATTAATTAATAATATTAATAATTTTATTTATATAGCACATTTTCAGTCAACTTGCATTGACCCCAAAGTGCTTCACATAATTACATTACATTACACACAGGCTAAGGTGGGTGAAGTGTCTTGCCCCAAGGACACAACGACAGTATGCACTCCAAGCGGGATTCGAACCGGCTACCTTCCGGTCGCCAGCCGAACACTTAGCCCATTGTGCCATCTGTCGTCCCCTACTTCCCCTCTGTTATCAAGCTTCTGAATGGTCCTTCCGTGAGAAAGTTATGCCCCCGTCCTACTTAGGAAACCTGGAGGGAACCTCTGGAGACTTTGCGCCCCACCCAAGGTTTCCGTGCAGTTGCAGGTGGTTGTCGGAGGTTGCAGGTAGTGGAAGCAGGTAGGGAGACTGCCAAAAACCTCCGGGAACCAAAGGTTTCTGTTCAGGTTTCCTAAGTGGGACAGGGACATTACTGTCTGATTCACCTCTACCCCATTGTGGACATTGGCCATTGTCTATGGAACTAGTGCGATACAATGTGTAGGAAGGAACTGCAGATTCTGGTTCAAACCGAAGATGGACACAAAAAGTTGGAGTAACTCAGCGGGCCAGGCAGCATCTCTGGAGAGAAGGAACGGGTGACGTTTCAGGTCGAGGTCCTTCTTCAAACTGGTTTAGGGAAAAGGGAAACGAGAGATATAGGCGGTGATTTGGAGTGATAAAGAACAATGAATGAAATACATGCAAAAAAGTAAGGATGATAAAGGAAGCAAGCCATTGTTAGCTGTTTGTAGGGTGAAATGAGAAGCTAGTGTGACTTGGGTGGGGGAGGTTTGGAGAGAAGGAGTGCCATGTGATACAGTGTTGAGAACTATATTCTGCATGGTATCTTTTTGCTCTACCCTATTGAAGTTGAGTTTGGCGATTGTATTTATGTATAGTGTTATTTGATTTGAACAAAGCTTTTTACTGTACCTCAGTGCACAGCCACAGAATAAATGGGCGTATCTGTAGAAAACTAGATGAGGAGGAATTCTTCTAGCCAGAGGGTAGTGAATCTGTGGAATTCATTGCCACGGATGACTGATCCGATTGGATAGCATGCAAAACAAAGCGTTTCCCTGTTCCTTGGTACGTGTGACTATAACAAAAGCCACCCTGTTTTAGTTTAGAAATACAGCATGAAAACAGGCCCTTCAGGTCACCCCATCCACGCCGACCTGCGATCACCCACACACTAGTTCTATCCAACACTCTCGGGAAAATTTACAGAGGCCAATTAACGTACAAACCCGTCTTTGGGCATGACTTTGGAATGTCGGGGGAAACCGGAGCACCCGGAGAAAACCCACAGGGAGAACGTAGTCAGGGCTGATCCCGGATCTCTGGCACTGTGAGGCAGCAGCTCTACTGTGCAGCCCCACTCAGTCTGTTCTGCCCCTCTTTCCCTGCTGATTAATTAGCCATGGGTGTCTCTCCAGTTCTCTCTGCCCTACTGACTTCCATCACCCTCAATGCTGTCACTGTTTGATGGCTATGGGTTGGTTCTACCCAGCTGTTGTTGGTGAGTGAACAAACAAGGACCAGGACCAGTGGAGAGGTCCCATCTTCTTTCTCTTTAGGTCTATCTAAGTTGGCGAATCCAGTCTAAATTTGAAGTCAACATTGCATGGAATCATAAGATCATAAGGTCAGAAGTAATAGGAGCAGAATTAAACCATTCGGCCCATCAAGTCTAATCCAGCATTCAATTATGGCTGATCTATCTCTCCCTCCTAACCCCATTCTCCTGCGTTCTCCCCATAACCTGTGACACCAGTACTAATCACAATTGATGAATTGTGAAAACAGAGAAGTTTGGCACGATGGCGCAGCGGTAGAGTTGCTGCCTTACAGCGCCAGAGATCCGTGTTCGATCCTGACTACGGGAACCGTTTATACGGAATTTGTGCCTTCTCCCTGCGACCGTGTGGGTTTTCTCCGGGTGCTCTGCTTTCCTCCCACACCCCAAAGACATATAGGTTTGTAGGCCAATTTGGCTATGGTAAAATAAATTGTAAATTGTCCCCAGTGTGTGTAACATTGTGCAAGTGTGTGGGATTCGCTGGTCGGTGCGGACTCGGTGGGCCAAAGGGCCTGTTTCCGCACTGTATCTCTAAACTGAAGGAAACTAAACGCACGGTACATCATCCTCTTAGCGTTGAGGGAGGCGGAGAGTTTTGTCTTGTTTTTGTTGTTGAAACACAGACCAAGAGAAGAATAATTCTGAAGTAAGAGGACCTTAAACAAAGTAATTAGCAGTGGAAAAGAGCTTTCTTCCCTGTTCCAGCATAAAAGCTGCTGGATCATTTGCTAAGCTGTATTAAATAGAGAATAATGGCTACCTGTGTGTGATTACAAGACAGTAATCTCGCTGAGCTGGGCAGATGATGTCATAAGCCATAAGGGCGAGTTTATAACCATCATCTCCGAACCTGAGATTGCCGGCTTGAAATCTCAACGAAAGTAGGTCTTTATGATTTATACTTGTACGTTGAAATTATTTTTGCAGTCACAAGATTTGTGCAAGATTGTGATCTATCACAGAAAACGTATGGAGTATTAATGTTTGATTACTGGGAAATAATACGGTTAGTATATATTACTATCGGTACCTATATCACTGGTAGAGCTTTTTCTATCTGCTGCATGAATACCTTCTAATATGCGCTGAGGTTGAAATGTTAATGTGCGGCCTAGCGGCGCAGCGCGGCAGTAGAGCTGCTGCGTTACAGCGCCAGGGTCCCGGGTTCGATCCTGACTATGGGTGCCATCTGTACGGGGTTTGTACATTCTCCCCGTGACTATATGAGTTGTCTCCAGGTGCTCCGGTTTCCTCCTGCACTACAAGGAGATACAGGTCTGTAGGTTAATTGTAAATTGTCCCTCGTGTGTAGCATAGCGCTATTGTACTCTAGATTGTTGGTTGGCGCGACTCGGTGGGCAGAAGGGCACGTTTCTGTGCTCTCTCTCTGAAGTCTAAAGTAAAGTTGAACACTGTGTTCTCCGCTCTATGTTCCTGTATCATAATCGGAGATTAATTTCATTAGTCTTAGTGCGGAGTCTTAGGAAGTTTATTAAGTACTAATGTTTAAATATCTTTAATTATAATTATAACTTTTTATTTGCTTCTACCAAAGGTGCAAAAAATTATTTTTAATGTGTTAGGCATTGCTAGTATTTTCTCGACACCCTCCCCGCTGATATTTCTCAGAATATCTTTTGCATATTTTTTGTACATAACAATGAATTTAAGAATAATCCCATCTGGACGATTTACCGTAGAAGGTGTTAAAGTAAGGTCTTTGTCACTTCTTTCGAAATGCTTACTTTTTTCATCTTAGCAAAACAGTGCATACTGCTTTTAACTGTATGGTAAATTAACATAATGTGCTGTGGTTCCCACTCCTTAAAGGCTTGTGTAGCTGGAGATTATTGTATGATTCATATGCAGTAGAGGGCAGATCATGTTATAGATGATTAGAATGCTGACAGAGGATGAAGTATTGTACCCTGTCAGTGGGAAATTAAAGCTCAATTTTCTTCCTGTTATTCCAATGGAAAGACAGACGGCGTTACATTAGGCGGGGACTGGGTAGCATTGACAGGAGATTCTGCTGGAATTTTCTTCCCCCTTGTCGAGCGGGTCGGTCTGGTGGTCACTGTCACTCTGTCCCCCTCCTGTTTAAAGGGGCCACACAAAGTTTCTGGCTTGCAGGATCTTGTGCAGTCAAAGCTGGGCAAAGGTCGCTTCGATCTGACCTTGTGTGCGGCTTAGTACAATGGGCATCAAAGGCAAGTATGATTGTGCCAGACTGACCATGTACAGCTGTTTATGTTGTAGATGGGGTGAGTTCGCTTGTCCACAAAGATAGCAGACAGTTTAATTATCGAGTTGGAGAAACTAAACTAAACTAAACGTTTATGCTTTTTGTTTTGCAAATCAATAAAAATTTAATTTTCGCT
This sequence comes from Leucoraja erinaceus, assembly GCF_028641065.1. NCBI lineage: Eukaryota > Metazoa > Chordata > Chondrichthyes > Rajiformes > Rajidae > Leucoraja > Leucoraja erinaceus. Next base: position 18,957,565 of record NC_073406.1, on the reverse strand, counting down.
TTATTAAATGGATTGTAGGCTATTCTCACTCTTGTTGTGCAAGTTGGCTCATGTACCCTTGTGGATGCGGTGCACATCTCTGTACTAGAGTACGAATCAGGTAATAAAATTGTGGCGGCACAGTGGCGCAGCCGGTAGAGTCGCTACCTCAGAGACCCGGGTTCGATCTTGACCTCGGGCGCTGTCTGTGTGGAGTTTGCACGTTCTCCCTGTGACCGCGTGGGTTTCCTTCGGGTGCTCTGATTTCCTCCCACATCCCAAAGACGTGGGGGTTTGTAGGTTAATTTTCCCCTGTAAATTGCCCCGAGTGTGTGGGGAGTGGCGATGAGAAAAGGGGATACCATAGAACTAGTGTGAACGGGTGATCGATGGTCAATGGGACTCTGTGGGCCGAAGGGCCTGTTTCCTTGCTGTATCTCTAAACTAAATCAATCTCATCATATTACAGGTACTTGTCGATGTTCCAACTATAAATGGTGAAATAACAGTCTAACGTCCCTGTTACAAATACTACTGGATTTACTCTTGCTTGAAGGTGTTATCTTCTTACAGGGATACCTAGTATTTGGTTGGCACGGTGGTGCAGCTGGCAGAGTTGCTGCCTCACAGCACCAGAGCCCAGGGTTGGATCCTGGCCTAGGGTGCTCTCTGTGTGGAGTTTGCATGCTCTCCCTGTGAGTGTGTGGCTTTTCTGCAGGTGCTCCGGTTTCCTCCCAACATCCGAAAGGGTTGCGGGTTGGTTTGCCATGCGTGTTGTTTCTGGTGTGGGGATAAAGGATAGAGTCTGGTGGGGGGGGGGGGGGGGGGGGGGGGGGGGGGGGGGGGGATGGGAGGAAGTTGATGGGAATGTGAGAGAAAATGAAAAACAAAAGGATTATGTAGGATTAATGTAAATGTGTTCTAGACGATTGGCATGGATATAGTGGGCTGAAGAATTGTGTTTCCACAACTCCATTTAATTGTTTACTGAGCTGCTATGTGTTAATAGATCGTACCTACAATCCCATGGATTAGATCATTTCAGCATGTATTCCCTCTGCTTAGCTTAGAGCACGTGAATAGATTCCACTCTTAACTTTTCACGGAGCTTTGAGGAGCGAGGGGCGAAGTTTAATGGAGACAGGCAGGGTCATTTTTCCACGCAGAGCGCGTGCGGTGGGTGCCTGGAACGCGCTGCCAGGAGTGGTGATGGAGGCTGATAAGATGGTGGCGTTTAAGAGACTTTTAGATAGCGGCACAAGATAGACTAAAAGCTGGAGTGACCCGAAACAGGCAGCATCTCTGGAGAGAAGGAATGGGTCGAGACAAGCACTCATCTCCCCGCTACCTTCAGGTGGAAGGTATAGGACCCTGAAGACTGCAACGACCAGGTTCAGGAATAGCTACTTCCCCACAGCCATCGGGCTATTAAACTTGGCTCGGACAAAACTCTGAACATTAATAGCCCATTACCTGTTATTTGCACTTCATCAGTTTAGTTTATTTATTCATGTGTGCATATATTTATATAATGGTATATGGACACACTGATCTGTTCTGTAGTCAATGCCTACTATGTTTTGTTGTGCTGAAGCAAAGCAAGAATGTCATTGTCCTACCAGGGACATTTGACAATAAACTCTCTTGAAATTTTGAATGTATACACAGGGAGTGGAGGGATATGGAACATGTGTGGGAAGAGGACATGAGTTTAGTTTGGCGTCATGTCCAGCGCAGACAATGTGGGCTGAAGTGCCTGTTCCTGTGCCGCGCTGTTCTATGTTCTGTCCTCTATTGCTGTTATATTTGAGGATCCTAATGCTATACACAGTTGTTTGATTATGAAGCTGCAGCTCAGGCACTGAAAATGCAGTTTTATTATCTTGATAATGGCACTTTTCCAGCTGCTTTCTTTTGCTGGATAAAGGAAGATCCTTTATATAATTAATGAGAAGCTGAGGTACAGCTTGAAAAGGCAGGACCATTACCTTGAAATGCCTGTCCATCTGCTGATTATTAATAACAATGGCTCCGGCGAGCCACATTATTTCCGAGAGCATTTCTTAACTCCTCGATTGCCAGTCGGAAGCAGACAGGCACGTGGTTTATTGTTGGTTACACAAAAAAGCTGGAGAAACTCAGCGGGTGCAGCAGCATCTATGGAGCGAAGGAAATAGGCAACGTTTCGGGCCGAAAACCTTCTTCAGACTGATCGGGGGCGGGGACAAGAAAGGGAAAAGGAGGAGTAGCCAGAAGGCTGGGGGATGGGAGGAGACAGCAGGGGGGCTGAGGAAGGGGAGGAGACAGCAAGGACTAACAAAATTGGGAGAATTCGATGTTCATGCCCCCGGGGTGCAGACTCCCCAAACGGAATATGAGGTGCTGTTCCTCCAATTTCCGGTGCTGCTCGCTGTGGCCATGGAGGAGACCCAGGCCAGAGAGGTCGGAGGCGGAGTGGGAGGGGGAGTTGAAGTGCTGAGCCACCGGGAGGTCAGCTTGGTTATTGCGGACCGAGCGGAGGTGTTCGGCGAAACGATCGCCCAACCTCCGCTTGGTCTCACCGATATAGATCTGCTGACATCTAGAGCAGCGGACGCAATAGATGAGGTTGGAAGAGATGCAGGTAAACCTCTGTCGTACCTGGAACGATTGCTTGGGTCCTTGAACGGAGTCGAGGGGGGAGGTAAAGGGACAAGTGTTGCATCTCTTGCGGTTGCAAGGGAAAGTGCCCGGGGAGGGGTGGACCGAGAGGGAAGGGAAGAATTGACAAGGGAGTTATGGAGGGAGCGGTCTTTGCGGAAGGCAGATATGGGGGGAGATGGGAAGATGTGGCGGGTAGTGGGGTCACGTTGGAGGTGGCGAAACTGACGGAGGATTATTTTTTGTATGTGACGGCTGGTGGGGTGAAAGGTGAGGACTAGGGGGACTCGGCCCTTGTTGCGAGTGCGGGGATGGGGAGAGAGAGCAGTATTGCGGGGTATGGACGAGACCCTGGTGCGAGCCTCATTTATGGTGGAGGAGGGGAACCCCCGTTCCCTGAATAGTGAGGACATTTCAGATGTCCTGGTGTGGAACGCCTCATCCGTGGAGCAGATGCGGCGTAGACGGAGGAATTGGGAGTAGGGGATGGAGTCCTTACAGGAAGCAGGGTGGGAAGAAGTGTAGTCCAGATAGCCATGGGAGTCAGTGGGTTTATAGTGTATGTCGGTTAGAAGTCTATCACCTGCAATGGAGATAGTGAGGTCAAGGAATGGTAGGGAAGTGTCGGAAATGGTCCAGGTGTATTTGAGTGCCGGATGGAAGTTAGTGGTGAAGTGGATGAAGTCAGTCAGTTGTGTGCGGGTGCAGGAGGTGGCACCAAAGCAGTCGTCGATGTAGCGGAGGTAGAGGTCGGGGATGGGGCCCTGGTATGTATTGAACAAGGATTGCTCGACGTAACCTACAAATAGGCAGGCATAGCTGGGGCCCATGCGTGTGCCCATAGCTACGCCTTGTATTTGGAGGAAGTGGGAGGAGTCGAACGTGAAGTTATTGAGGGTAAGGACCAGCTCCGCTAGGCGGAGGAGAGTGTCAGTGGCTGGGTATGGGTTGCTTCTCTGGTCGAGGAAGAACCGGAGGGCTGTGAGACCATCGTGGTGGGGGATGGAGGTGTATAGTGATTGGACGTCCATGGTGAAGATGAGGGGGTGAGGGCCTAGAGAATTGAATGCGCGGAGACGACGGAGAGTGTCTGAGGTGTCTTGGACATAGGTAGGGAGGGATTTAACCAAGGGTGATAGGATGGAGTCAAGGTATTTGGAAATGAGTTCGGTGGGGCACGAACAGGCGGAGACAATGGGTCTACCGGGACAATCAGGTTTGTGGATTTTAGGGAGAAGGTAAAATCGGGCTGTGCGGGGCTGGGGAACGATGAGGTTGGAGGCTCGGTCGGGTAGGGCATTGGAGTGGATGAAGTTGGTGATGGTGCTGGAGATGGTGGCCTGGTGCTCGTCAGTGGGGTCATGGTCCAGGGGTAAGTAGGAGGAGGTGTCCGATAGTTGGCGCGTGGCCTCAGCTTTGTAGAGATCGGCGCGCCAGACTACCACGGCACCTCCCCAGGAACCGCTCGGAAACCTTGGGTGGGGTGCAAAGTCTCCAGAGGTTTCCGTTCAGGTTTCCTAAGTGTGACAGGGGCATAAGGCGGCAGTATGTGCCTGTGCTCACTTGTGGTAAAGTCTAGAGGAATTTAGTGGTTGGAGTGAATGGCTTTGCAACATAATTAATTTCCTAGCCGTACTAAATTTCATTTGGGAGCTAGGTTCTCTTTTGATTGTCATTTCCAGTTGTGCATCTTAATCTAATCTGCACTAATCTGGTATTTGAAATTATTAGGCTATTTCAAAGGATAAAAATAATCGGATGGTTTTAAAAATGCCACTGTTATTCAAATGTGCTTTGATAAGTTTGCAACCATGGCAATAAGATGGATGATACACAGGGACGGGGGATAAGTAAAACTGATATTAAAATAAAATCCCCTGTGTAAAGACAGGCAGTTTCTACGTAATTTTACCCAGTGCCAATATCTGTCGAATGACAAGGATTGCTTGTAGTCAGCTCCTGTTCACCCCATATATTTTTGCCCAGATACAATATCAATTTAGAGAAGAAAAGAAAAAATTGTATGAAGGTTTGAATTGATTAGGATCCAACAATTTATTCTCAGTGAACTCAATAACCCAAAACAGCCTTGGAATGAAACCCTGTACATTTTATTTTCATATTGGCTTAGTTTCAGTTTTAGAGACACAGCATGGAAACAGGCCCTTCGGCCCACAGTGCCTGCGTTGTCCAGCCATCTCCTGTACACCAGTTCTATCCTACACACGAGGGACAATTTACAGAAGCCAATTATCCTACAAACCGGCATGCCTTTGGAATTGGGGAAGAAACCGGAGCGCCCGGAGAAAACCCACATGGTCACGGGGGAGAGCGTGCACCCGTAGTCGGGATCGAACCCCGGTCTCTGGCGCTGTGAGGCAGCAGCTCTACCGCTGCGGATCATGATGGGTCATTTGCCCTGTAGAGGTATATGGTGTGGGAACAGGCCCTTCAGCCCAAGTCGTCCATGCCAGCAATCTATATTTGTCCCACCTGCCTGTGTTTGGCCGTTATCCTTCCAAACCAATTCTATCCACGTGCCTCGACTGTTGCCCCCGCGCATGTTTAGTAATATTAGTGGCCAAAGTTCCCTTTGCTGCTAAGCCGGTGTGAAAGTTACTGAATGCAGAATTCGGGTCCTTGTTCCTGGCAAGGAGTAAACTCTGGGATGAGAGGGTGGAAGTGTGATCACTTAAAGATCAGCTACTGTGTAAATCAGTAGCTCCAGTCAGCGAGCCACGTAGTATCGAATTGGTGAGAGGAAGTCGGCCAAGATAAAGGGGATAATTCCATGGTCCGTCGATAGGTTAATTAGCGATGGTTAAAGATCGTGTCTCTGGGTCTCTGAACCGCGCACACTATTCTGTGAGTGTGGATTCATGGAGGGACTGAAGACAGACACAAGTAACTCAGTGGGTCAGGCAGCATCTCTGGAGGAAAGGAGCAGGTGACATATCGGGTCAAGAAGAAGTCTGAAGAAGGGGCTTGACCTGAAAAGTCACCTATTCCTTTCCTCCAGAGATGCTGCCTGTCCCACTGAGTTACTCCAGCACTTTGTGTCTATCTTTGTAAACCAGCATCTGCAGTTCCTTCCCACACTTCATGGAGTGACCCTGTTGTTAATGGGAGGGAGACAAAAATGCTGGAGAAACTCAGCGGGCGAGGCAGCATCTATGGAGCATAGATAAAGTCCTGTAAAGTCCGATTAAATATAGTCAGCGAGTCTTCAATGAGGTGGGTGGTAGGTTAGTTGGTGGTGGGATGGTTCAGTTGCCCGATAAGTTGGGAAGAAACTGTCCCTGAATCTGGAAGTAGACAAAAATGCTGGAGAAACTCAGCTGGTGAGGCAGCATCTACGGAGCGAAGAAATAGGTGACGTTTCGGGTCTCGACCCGAAACGTCACCTATTCCTTCGCTCCGTAGATGCTGCCTCGCCCGCTGAGTTTCTCCAGCATTTTTGTCTACCTACGATTTTACCAGCATCTGCAGTTCTTTCTTAAACTACTGTTGTTAATGGTAGTTAGATTTCCACACTTGTCGTGGTGACTGCACTTGAAGAGTTATTCATCGTAGTGGCTGCATCGTGACCTGAATGTGCAGCCCATAATTACGCAGCTCAAAATGATGAATAATGTTTGACACGATTTGGAAGTATTCTCGGTTTGCATTTTTTCCTCACTGGAAAGGCTGGTTCTCCGTGTTGAGATTTGTACTTCCACAATCCGCTAATCCAGAATCTGTGACCAGGAGCATGGAGGTAGGTGGATAGCAAACTGGAGGAAGGCCAAGTGGAGAAAGATACAGCATGAGAACAGGCCCTTCGGCCCACAGGCCTGTGCCGACCGTCGATCACCCATTCACACTAGTTCTACCTTAGGCCAGTCTCGCTTCCCACACACCGTGGGCAAGTTTACAGAAAGCATTTAACCGACAAACCCGCGCGTCTTTGGGATGCGGGAGGAAACCGGAGCACCCAGAGAAAACCCACACAGTCACAGGGAGAGCATACAAACACAGTACAGACAGCACCTGTAATCTGGAACGAACCCGAGGCTCTGGCACTGTGAGGCAGTAGCACTACCAGCTGCGCCACCGTGCCGTCATTTGGATAGGTACATGGGTAGTAAAGGTTTAAAGGGATATGGGCCAAATGCAGGCAGGTGGGACCAGTGTAGATGCTCCAAGGAATATAGTCCTAGTCTGCTCAACCTCTCCCTACAGCTCAGGCCCTCAAGTCCTGGGAACATCCTCGTGTACAAAAGAAATTAGTGCATCTGAAGATAGACGCCAAAAACTGGAGTAACACAGCGGGACAGGCAGCATCTCTGGAGAGAAGGAATGGGTGACGGTTCGGGTCAAGACCCTTCTTCAGATCCATCAGGCTAGTTTGTGTGCAACTGAAGATGTCAGAGTCGGAACAGCAGATTTCTCTATGCATCCTTTTATGCTGGTGTCTAATTATTGATTAACATAATTAAGAATGATTAAAAACTCCCTTTGAATTAATCTCTTAAACTTCTTAAACATGTGCATTACATGTGCATTAACACACGTAACATGCCAACCCAGGAGAAAATAGGAGTAATATTGCTTGATGTGTACTGCTGAGTAGAGTTTTCTTCAAGCCATTTTTCTTGTTTGTTAAGATACTTTATGGAATTAATGGATGGTTACACTCGCGGACGTCCTGATTGGGAGACGGATTTGTTGGCTGGAGTACGGAGCAGACTGTTTGCTCACGGGGGAGGGTGGGTGGGGGGGAGGAAGGGAAGAGGGGGGGGGTTGGTGAGTTGTTTAAGTGAAGTCTTGTTGTCTGGTAAACTGTGTTTGTGTGTGTGTGTGTGTGTGTGTGTGTGTGTGTGTGTGTGTGTGTGTGTGTGCGTGTGTGAGCGTATGTGTGTGTGTGTGTGTGTGTGTGTGTGTGTGTGTGTGTGTGTGTGGTGTGTGTGTGTGTGTGTGTGTGTTTGTGTGTGTGTGTGTGTGTGTGTGTGTGTGTGTGTGTGTGTATGCGTGTGTGTGTGTGTGTGTGTGTGTGTGTGTATGCGTGTGTGTGTGTGTGTGTATGTGCGTGTGTTAGTGTGAGCGTGTGTGTGTGTTGTAAATCCACAGACATACAATACTTAAAACGTGCCTAATGTCTGGCATTTTTCTGACACCATCTTATCTGATTAGCAGAGATAGGCAGTAGATTAAAGCTCCAGCTGGATCAGTGTTCGGTGGTGGTGGTGGGGTGGGGGGGGGGGGGGGGGGGGGAGGGGGGGGGGGGGGGGAGGGGGGCGCGGGTGGGTGGGGTGAGACAAGCACACGTAGTCAAGATCGAACCCAGGTCACTAACACTGTACGGCAGCAGCTCTACCGCTGCGCCACCGTGCCATATTTTGGATTGCTACGAGGGGGAGGGAGGGGGAGCTCACAATTTAAATTGACAAACCATTTATTATACGATGCCAGTGATCTGTGTGATCGGTGGCATGTTCGGGTCGATTATGCCCGTTCCAAAACATCCTGCTTATTTTAGTTTTAGCGATACAGCGCGGAAACAGGCCGCTCGGCCCACCTACTCCGCGCTGACCAGCGATCACCCCGTACACTAGCACTATCCTACACACTGGGGACAATTAACCTACGAACCCGCGCATCTTTGGCATGTGGGACGAAACCGGAGCACCCGGAGGAAACCCACGCAGCCACAGGGAGAATGTACAAACTCCATACAGACAGCTCCTGTAGTCAGGATTGAACCCAGGTCTCTGGCGCTGTAAAGCAGCAACTCCACCTCTGCGCCACTGTGCTGCCCATGGACTAGTTGTGTGTTCTTCTCCCTTAATATGTTGGCATGGAGAATGGATAAAGCATTTTAAATGAACCATTACATTAAATGAGAGGTTTGTAGCATTAATAGGACCAGTTGACAGCTTAATAATATTCAGGCTAGGCTTTGTTAGAGAAGATCACCTGAGGATGAAATGTACATAGGATTGAGTTGCTTGAGGAGTGTAATGTGCATAAAGGCTTCATGCACCGCTGTGGGTTTATAGAGCAAGGTTGAAAGGATTTCACTTCATTGCCAACTGATAGCATCAGGGGAGCTCAGATCCCTTTTCAACCCATCCGCGCGGTGAGCAGGGTTCTAGAGTGAATTGCCCGATCTTGCTAACTCTGTCCCTGTTCTCCTCCCGCAGTCGTGACAGTGACCTCTCCACCATCATTTCCAACTTGCACCAGAGCAGGCAGCTCGTGATGCCCGAGAGTCAGAGTCGGAATGAAATAAAGCGGAACGGCGTGGACTTGCTCCCGGGGCAGGCGGGTGAGTTCGCAAAGCGTCATGGTCGCCTCTTGATACTTGTCTCCGGTCCGGTAACCCACGGCAACGGGAGGCTATGGAAGCAAATGTTGCCGGTCTTGTGATAAGGGACCGCAAGAAATATTTGTGCATTTTGGGGGCGGCACAGTGGAGTTGCTGCCTTACAGCGCCAGAGACGCCGGTTCGATCCTGACGACAGGTGCTGTCTGGAGTCTGTACATTCTCCCTGTGGTAGCGTGGGTTTTCTCCGGGTGCTCATGCTTCCTCCCACACTCCAAAGACGTACAGGTTTGCGGGTTAATTGTAAATGTAAATTGTCTCTAGTATGTGTAGGATGGTCAGCGTGCAGGTCAATGCCCCTAGTGTGTGTAGGATAGAACTACTGTACTGGGTGATCACTGGTCAGCACGGACTCAGTGGGATGAATGGCCTGTTTCCGCACTGTATCTCTAGACTAAAGTTAACTAATCTGAAGGGAAGAAACCTCAGGAGGATGCAGGAGGCCCATAGATTCCTTTCACTGCTGCCGTTGCCGAGCAGACCGTGTTAATGTGTGGGAGGTTTGGATGCCATGGAGGGGGGGGGATAGAGTCATGGTGCTGATACAGCATGGAAACAGGCCCTTCGGCCCACCTCCTCCATGCCAACCAAGGGCTATTGGGCTAGTCCCATTTGCCTGCATTCGGCCCATAAACTCTTCCTATTCATATTTCTGTCTAAATGTTTTGTTTTTTAAAGTCCTAATTGTATCTGCATTTGGCCCATTAGCCCTTTAATTCCTTCCTATCCATGTAAACCTTCATTATGTCTGCATTTGACCCATAGTGCTCTAAATCTCACCTATCCTTTTATTTGTCCAAATGTCTTTTAAAATTCATAATTGCATCTGCCTCGTTCCAAATACAAGTTACCCTCTGAGTGGAAAAAGCTGCCTCGAGGTCCCTCTTAAATTTCTCCCCTCTCACTTAAAGCATCTGCCCTCTAGTTTTAGAAACCTCTATGCTGGGGGAAAAGACTGTGAGCGTTAATTTTATCCATGCCCCTCATGATCTTATACACCTCAATAAGGTCACCCCTCAGCCTCTTACCCCTCAAAGATCAAAGCCCTGCATTTAATAGGGATCTTTAATAGCTGAGCCTGATTGCACAAGTGTGGAATGCACAAGCACAAGGGTTCAGTTGTAAGAGTGCATGTGCTCAGACATCCGTGTAGTACACTGATTCATGCATGTACACCGACATCCGTGTACAATAGAGTTTAGAGAGATACAATGGGGAAACAGGCCCTTCGGCCCACCGTGTCCACGCCGACCAGCGATCACCCAGTACACTAGCACTATCCTACACACCTTGGGACAATTTTACAGAAGCCAATTAACCTACAAACCTGTACGTCTTTAGGATGTGTGAGACCGGATCAGCCGGAGAAAACCCACGCTCTCACAGGGAGAAGGTACAAACTCTGTACAGACAGCACCAGTAGTCAGGATCGAACCCGGGGTCCCTTGCGCTGTAAGGGAGAAACACTGCCGCTGCGCTAATGTGAAAGGGATCAGGAAGTAGTCCACAACGTTTAGAGGTACTGACTTAGTCGCACCATCTGCAGCCTCTGCTGAGATCTCCAGCTAAACCAATGCACTGTTATTCACACACCACATGCCAGTATCACGAGCTACCGAAGGAGTTTTAACACTTTGTAGACTTAACCGCAGTGTGTGGCTGCGGAGAGGAAGTCACTCCTTGCTCTTGCTGCATTGTGACTTCCGCAGGTAAGATATTCTTCTTCAACTATGGTGTTTCTGCTCAGTAATACCTTTCATAGATCTGCAAACATCTTGATATAAACCTCTATTTTTCATAAAATCGGAGTCCATTTATGCGTGGATAGGATGGGACAACTTTTAGTTTTGTAAGCCCAATGCATATATTGCAAAATGCAAAACACTTTATTCTGACTAACCTGTGTTTTTTTTTAATTGTATTCGTCTGAGAAGTGTTTTTAAAGTAAAACTTATTCATTTTTATAAATTAGGGCAATGCAAGGCGTAGCGGTAGAGTTGCTGCCCCACCGTGAGAGACCTGAGTTTGATCCTGGCTATGGTGCCGTCTGTACGGAGTTTGTATGTTCTTCCTGTGACCACGTGGGTATTCTCCAGGTGCTCCAGTTTCCACCCACACTCCAAAGACGTATAGGTTTTTTAGGCTAATTGGCTTCAGTAAAATTGTAAATTGTCTCTAGTGGGTGGCATAAATTGATGGTGATGTTTGGGTTCCGCACTGCCAGAGGTGCTGGTTTTCAAGAAGGGGTTAAATCCATTAAATCACGAGCTGCTCCCATCTCATGGGTGAAGGTGCAGGAATGGACTGCAGATGCTGGTTTAAACTGAGGGTACACACAAAAAGCCGGAGTAACTCAGCGGGACAGGCCGCGTCCCTGGAGAGAAGGAAAGGGTGACGTTTCGAGCCGAGACCCTTCTTCAGACTGGTCAGGGAAAAGGGGAAACGAGAGATATAGACGGCGATGGAGAGAGATAAAGAACAATGAATGAAAGATATGCAAAAAAACTAACGATGATAACAGGCCATTGGTCGCTGTTTGTTGGGTGAGAACGAGAAGCTGGTGCAACTCTGGGTGGGGGGAGGGATAGAGGGAGAGGGAATGCCGGGGTTACTTGAAGTTGGAGAAATCAATATTCATACCGCCGGGCTGTGTGAACAGGTTCCATGCAGTGAAATGATGAAAAACGAGGTGTTTCTCATGGGTCGCCTTAAACCACAGCCTCAAAGACAAGTTAACTGTTTTTCTCTCTCGTTACATGGTTTGATGTGTGCGCAGTTAACAGCTGCAAATTTGCCTCCACCTGCAGAGGAGATATGCTTCATTGGTAATTCACTGGTTGTAATGAAGTAAAATATAAACGTGGTTTTTTTTCCCCCATCTGGCACCAGCTGTGGCTTTCCCCAGCCTCTTCACCATCCACTCCACACTTCACACTGTCTAGGGAAAGCAGCAAACATAATCGACGTAATCAAGCACCTCATATTCCGCTTGGGCAGCTTACAACCCAGCGGTAGGATGATTGATTTCTCTAACTTCCAGTAACAGTTGCGTTCCCTCTCTCTCCATCCCTCCCCCACCCTAGTCCTCCACCTAGTTTCACTGTCGTCCTGCTTAGTTTCACTTGTTAGTTTCACCACTTATCACCTTCACCACTGCCAACAATGGAGCATTGTGGGCTCCACCTTTCTTTGATCATCTTTGCTGCCCTTGATTTGTCCCTTTGCATATCTTTCTTTCATTTGCTCTTTGCACCTCTTCATATCTTTCGTTTTCCTCTCCCCCGACTCTCGGTGTGAGGAAGGGTCTCGACCCGAAACGTCACCTGTTCCTTTTCAGATTCAGATTCAGATTCAGATTCAATTTTAATTGTCATTGTCAGTGTACAGTACAGAGACAACGAAATGCATTTAGCATCTCCCTTGAAGAGCGACATAGCAAACGATTTTAATAAAAAAAATAATAAGTGTAATAAGTGGGGGGGGGGGGTTGGTGATTGGCAGTCACCGAGGTACGTTGTTTAGTAGAGTGACAGCCGCCAGAAAGAAGCTGTTCCTCGACCTGCTGGTTCGGCAACTGAGAGACCTGTAGCGCCTCCCGGATGGTAGGAGGGTAAACAGTCCATGGTTGGGGTGAGAGCAGTCCTTGGCGATGCTGAGCGCCCTCCGCAGACAGCGCTTGCTTTGGACAGACTCAATGGAGGGGAGCGTGGAACCGGTGATGCGTTGGGCAATTTTCACCACCCTCTGCAATGCCTTCCGGTCGGAGACAGAGCAGTTGCCATACCATACTGTGATGCAGTTGGTAAGGATGCTCTCGATGGTGCAGCGGTAGAAGTTCACCAGGATCTGAGGAGACAGATGGACCTTCTTCAGTCTCCTCAGGAAGGAAGAGACACTGATGAGCCTTCTTGATCAGAGTAGAGGTATTGTGGGTCCAAGAGAGGTCATCGGAGATGTTGACTCCCAGGAACCTGAAGCTAGAAACACGTTCCACCTCCGTCCCGTTAATGTGGATGGGGGTGTGCGTGCCGCCTCTGGACTTCCTGAAGTCTACAATGAGCTCCTTGGTCTTCTTGGAGTTAAGGGCCAGGTTGTTGTCAGCGCACCATGCTGCTAAGTGCTGGACCTCCTCCCTGTAGGCCAGCTCATCGTTGTTGCTGATGAGGCCAATCACCGTTGTATCATCTGCATACTTGATGATGGTGTTAGTACCATGTACAGGTGTGCAGTCATAGGTGAAGAGGGAGTAGAGGAGGGGGCTCAGCACACAGCCCTGAGGAACGCCGGTGTTCAGGGTGAGAGTTGAAGAGGTGTGCTTGTCTAACCTCACAGACTGGGGTCTGTTGGTTAGAAACAGATTTCTCCAGAGATGCTGCCTGACTCGCTGACTTACTCCAGCATTTTGTTGTCTTATCGTTGGTGTAAACCAGCATCTTCAGTTCCTTCATATACATAAGACCAGTTTCACAACCCACGCCTCAGCGAGTTGTTGATGAATGGGTTTCTAAGTCCAGATGACAGCGTGAAGGCAGGGTGGGCCAGTCAGCAGTTTCAGTCGGGGATTGTTTAAAGGGCTGAGGCACAATCTAATCCACTTTGCACTGTTCATTTAACGAAGGTGAAGTTCACAAGTTATAGGAGTAGAATGAGGCCATTCGGCCCATTGAGTCTACTCGTTCATTCAATCATGGCTGATCCCTGCTTCCTCATTCGATTTTCCTGCCTTCTTCCCATAACCCTTGACACCCGTTCTAATCAAGAAGTTGCTGGCTTTGGCCTTGTGATTTCTCTGTCGTTTTGTATTTTTAGCCCTTTGCAACATGTCTATAGCTGCCTTTGTCTGCTCTGTAAATGGAGACATTGACCTATTTTCATATTTTTTTATTTAATGGCTTGCGTTGATATTCCAGAGACTGGAAAAACTCTTTGGAGGTTGTGAGCTTTCAGTCGATAATATCGGCAGTGTTTCTCAATCACTGGTACGGGCACTCTTGGCAAAGATGTATTTCGGAACCCGTCCCTAACTGCTTACAACACAGGTGTCACATGTAACATCAGTCCATGGGGATAGACACAAAATGCTGGAGTAACTCAGCGGGTCAGGCAGCATTTCTGGAGAGAAAGAATAGGTGACTCTGACCTTCTTCAGAGTCTCGACCCGAAACATCACCCATTCCTTCTCTCCAGAGATGCTGCCTGTCCCGCTGAGTTACTCCAGCATTGTGTGTCTTTCTTCGATTTAAACCAGCATCTGCAGTTCCTTCCTACACATCAGTCCGTGGGGAGTAGTCTCAACTTCCTTCCCATCCACTCCTTCATGTGACTATCTGCTGGCTGCAGTTGCGACAGAGTTTAGAGAGGAACATTCCGGACACAAGCAGCTTGCAAGAAAGAGACTGTAGGAATACGTGTAGGATGGAACTACAGATGTTGGTTGAAACCAAAGATAGACACAAAATGTTGGAGTAACTCAGCGGGACAGGCAGCATCTCTGGAGAGAAGGAAGGGGTGACGTTTCGGGTCTGAGGAGGGGTCTCGACCCGAAACGCTCATCCCTTCTCTCCAGCGATGCTGCCAGTCCCCCTGAGTTACTCCAGCTTTTTATGTCTGCAGGAATACTAACAGCCTCTTGATGCTGTTTCAACAATCTAGTGGCCTTGTAGTGGTTTAAATTAAAGGCCAATAAGTGAAGAAGATACAGAGATGAGACGTCAGATGGACTGAGTGAGGAACGTCTGAGACTTGGACTCCATGCACTGAGCCGGGATAATGGGTGGTGTTCATGGTCCTCAGATGAGGTAACATGGATGATGAGCACTGAGAGAGAGAGAGTTGTGGGGCTCAGATACAGTTGGATGGTAGTCAATGAACCATTGGTTTCCCAAGGAGCTGCTTGTCAAAGAATGGAGACCATAGACAAAGGGTTTGCGCTGCGTACTGTGGTGGCAGATACACTAGAGAAGACAAGGGTTAAGTTCGTGTTCATAAATCATAGGAGCAGAAGTAGGCCATTCAGCCCATTGTTAGTGATCTGGCCCAGCACAGTGGCGACATCTGCAAACTTGTAGATGGAGTTAGTGCCTAATTTGGCTGCACAGTCGTGAGTGTGTGGGGAATACAGTCGAGGACTGAGAAGACATCCTTGCGGGGCACTGGTGCTGAGAACTAGTGTGGAGGAGATGTCGTCATCTTTTCTCCCACTGATTGTAATCTGCGGTCTGTGGGTCAGAAAGTCCCAGGTCTAGGGGTTTGGAGATGAGTTTGGATGGGATTCTGGTGTTGGAAGGCAGATACCTAAGGTCGTCTTTGTTGGGCGGCGGTTTCTTTGTCGTCCCCCTGTTCCAATGATGAGTTTAGGGCCAGGGAGACGGTGTGTGCTGTGGACCTGTTGCAGCAGTAGGCAAACTGCAGTATTCCAGAGAGAGTTTGATAGAGCTCTTGAGGGCTATCGGAATCAAGGGATATAGGGAGAAAGCAGGAACGGGGTTTAGATGATCAGCCATGATCGTATTGAATGGCGGTGCTGGCTCGAAGGGCCAAATGGCCTACTCATGCACCTCTTCACTATGTTTCTATGATCAAGGGTGGTTGGGAGGCTGGAGTTAATGTGTGCCATCACCAGTCTCTCGAAGCCCTTCATGAAGACATAACTAAACCATTTTTCAGGCAGATGAAACATCATCTCCATTTACCTGCTGCTTCTCTATATCTTTCTGCAATGACAATCTGGCTAATTCCGTAATCATCCGATTATTGCAGGATATGTAGGTCTCCCCTCCCCCCTTCCACCCCCCACCCCCTCCCCCACGGTCAACCTCTGATTCTTGATTTCCCTACTCTGTGTGTCTACCTGATCTACTACTCTCATGCTTTTGTACACATCTATAGGGTCATAAGGGGTAGGAGTCGAATTAGGCCATTCAGCCCATCAAGTGTACTCCACCATTCAGTCATGGCTGATCTATCTCTCCCTATTAACCCCATTCTCCTGCCTTCTCCCCATAGCCTCTGCCACCCCTCATCCTCCTGCACTCCAAGGAATAGTCGCAGCTAGCTCGACCTGTCGCTGCTGGGACTATTGGTTCCCTCTGGTTCCGGGCCGCATCCTCGACGGATGTTTCATCGTGCAGCTCAAGCAGGGGGTGGCTGTTGCCAGCTAATTTGCCACTGACCCCGACTGGTCTGTATCAATTAGGACTAAGTGTTTCCGAAACTCAGTGACAGTGCGGCTCTGTGAGGCAGCAGCAGCCCCAGGGCCGCGCGGTGAAGTTTGGCGTCAGCTGCAAGAACGTGATGCACGGTCTGAGGTCTGAGTGTTGATAAAATCTAATTGCTGTATTGATCGGAGCTGGAGCCAGAGGTAGCTGCCGCGGTAATTGAGAGATCTCGCTCGCTGTTCAGCCCCCCCGGAGCCCACCTCGCCCTCCGCTCACTTCCCACCTCCCGAGGGACGTGTAACACGCTTGCCGCAAACCCCCGCACCGGCTCATGTTCTGTGGCCAAGGCTCCTCAAAGTGCCTTCTCAACCCAGGCGGGTGTGATTGACAAGTGTTATGGATCGACACAAAATACTGGAGTAGCTCAGCGGGACAGGCAGCATCTCTGGGGAGAAGGAACGGGCGACGTTTCGGGTCGCGACCCTTCTTCAGACAGAGTCAGGGTGAGAGGGAATCAACCGGTATGCAGAGAGAGAGAGAGATATACAGTAGAACACATGAATGAAAGATATGCAAAAAAAAATAACGGTGATAAAAGGAAACAGGCCATTGTTGGCTGTGGCCCAGGTGAGAACAAACGCAGATAATGAGCCTCAACAAGACGGCTTTGAAGCTGGGACGACTTGCGTGGGGGAGGGATGGAGAGAGAGGGAATTGCAAGGGTTACTTGAAGTTATAGAATTCAAACATCAAGCAAAATATGAGATGCTGCTCCTCCAATTTGCGATTGGCCTCACTCTGACAATGGAGGAGGCCATCGGACAGAAAGGTCAGTGTGGGAATGGGAAGGTATATTAAAGTGTTTGACAATCGGGAGATCAGGTAGGTCCAGGCAGACTGAGTGACTTACTCCACCATGTTTATGTATCTGTTGTGTTTAGATACAGCAGGCTCTTTGGCCCACTGAGTCCACTCCGACCAATGATCACCCATACACAAGCTCTGTCTTACACGCTAGGGACAATTTACAGAAGCTAATTAACCTACAAACCCGCTTGACTTTGAAATGTGGGAGTTTGAAACTAGAGAGGCAGCCACATGGAGAATGTACAAACTGGATAGTTGCTGCCTTACAGCGCCAGCGACCCTTATTCAGACACAGTATTTTGTGTCAAATATCTTCGGTTTAAACCAGCATCTGCAGTTCCTTCCTACACATGTGCTGGGGTAACTCAGCGGGTCAGCCAGCATCACTGGAGAGCAAAGATAGGTGACGACCCTTCTTCAGGCCACCTACCTCGATTCTTGGTGTGTAAAAAGGAACTGCAGATGCTGGTATAAACTGAAGATGGACACAAAGTGCTGGAGTAACTCAATGGGACAGGCAGCACCTCTCGGTAAAAAGGATGGATGATGTTTATCGTCGTGTGCACTGACGTACAGTGAAAAGCTTTGGTTGCGTGCTATCCAGTCAGAAAGACATTACATGAAGAACGGTTTCGACCCGAAATGTCACCCATTCCTTCTCTCCAGAGATGCTGCCTGTCCCGCTGAGTTACCCCGGCTTTTTGTGTCTATCTACATGAATACAATCAAGCCATTTACAGTGAATAGATACATGATAAGGGAATTATGTTTAGTGCAAGATAAAGTCATCAAAGTCCGATCAAGGATAGTCCGAGGGTCCCCAATGAGGTAGATAGTAGTTCAGCACTGCTCTCTGGTCGTGGTTAGATGGTTCAGCTGGGAAGAAATGGTCCCGAATCTGGAGGTGTGCGTTTTCACACTTCTCTACCTTTTGCCTGATGGGAGAGGGGAGAGGAGGGTGAGGCCAGGGTGCGTTCGTCCTTGATGATGCTGCTTGCCTTGCCGAGGCAGAAATGAAGTCAATGGAAGGGAGGTTGGTTTGTGTGATGGTCTAGGCTGCGTCCACAATTCACTGCAAGGGATCGGAACCCTTCTTCAGATGGAACAGTCTCATTCACTGTACGAGGATCTTGGTTAGGCCACATTTGCAGTATTATTTGCTGTTCCAGTTACCACATTAGAGAGCCAATATTCAAGAGTGTTTAATCGCCATGTGTGCAGCCACGGGAAAAAATGTAGATTTTTACTTGCAGCAGCTTAAGGGGCCTGTAAACATGAATCAGATCAATCATATCTATAATAAACAAAAAAATCAATAAATTAATTACCACAATGCGAGTGCAAAAAAAAACCAAACCCCAGGGTCCTTATTACAACCACAGTCCATAGAACATCATAGTCGAGGTTAGTGGTGTGTCATGTTCAAGAGTGATAGTTGTTGGGAAGAGGCTGTTCTTGACCCTGGAGAGGTTGGTCAAACTTGGACTGTTTCCTTTGGAGCGTCAGAGATGGAAGGGAGACGATAGAAGTGCATAATATTATAATATTAAGATATATAGATAGACGGTTCCCCGCACGGTGGCAATATTCAAAGACTAGTGGGCATAGATGTGAGGAGAGAGGAGCAAAGTTTAAAGGGGGTGTTCAAGACAAGTTCTTTGCAGAGAGAGTGGTGGGTGCCTGGAACACACTGACAGTAGTGATGGTGGTGTTGAGGCTTTTAGATGAGCACAAGGGTATACAGGGAATGGAGCGATGTGAATCACATGCAGGCAGAGGAGATTAGTTTAGCATCATGTTCGGCATGGATATTGTGGGCTGAAGGGCCTGTACTGTGCTGCACTGTTCTATGTTCTAGATTGGCATGTCTTGAAGGAGCATCCGAAAGACATAGGATGTGAATGAATGAATGAATTATATTTTGAGTGTGGTGCGATACTTTGAAAGCATCTTGATGTGATACTTTGGAATGAATGTCATTGAGTGTGGGTGGAAACTGGAGCTCCCGGAGAAAACCCACGCGGGTCACAGGGGGATCGTGCAAACTCCGCGCAGACAGCAGCCGAGGTCAGGGTCAAACCCGGGTCTCTGGTGTCGTGGCAGGTCTTGCAGGATGCCATTTATCAGACAGAGGACTTCCTGCCGCATCCTTCCTCTCTCAGGAAGCTGGCGAACGTGTTCTGAACAAACACCGCTTCTGTCGAAGTCGACCGATAAAAATCTTGTCCTCGCGATAAGCCGCTGTAACGAAGGGGGCGCGGGTGAGACTTTTGGAGCAAGGCATGGGCTTCTCCCCTGTCCATATTCAGAGAGCAGGCATTTGCCAAAAGAGCGGCTTTCAAAAAAAACAAAAGTGGATCTTTGTGCAAATTCTGACTCCCAATGTAACCTTGTCATGCAATGGAAAGAGTATTATCAATTCCAAAACACCTTTTCAAACAGCTCCTCTATCTTGATACGATGATATCAAATCATCTCAGATTGTTCAACCAAAATGGGTAACGTTTACATGCCCCAAAAGATCTGAAGGACCACAAAACAGATCAAGGTTTTTTTTTCTTGTCGAGCGCATCTGTCTTAACCTGAGTTGAAGCGATTGCTTTTAATCTTAATTGAGAAAGACACACATACAGGGGATGAGCGGACACTGCTGTCTAACATGGTGTGGTAACAAATCTGAAGGGTTGTGGCATTAAGCAAGGATTTACTGTGCCTGCAGTCAGCTAGATCTGTGTCTATAAACAAGCCCAATCCTCTGATCCAGTTTGTCTAATTCTGTCTGCCGCGATTCCATGGATCCAGGAGGATCAGATCGGCTCTTTGTGTCTGGATTTCCGCGGCTGATTATCCCACATGGGGCTGCACCTCATCCTTTTTAATTTGGTTTGGCTTATTGTCACGTGGACCGAGGTACAGTGAAAAGCTTTCGTTGCGTGCTAACCAGTCAGCGGAAACACAATACATGATTACAATCGACCCTGGGGGAGTCCAGGACCAGGGGTCATAGTGTTAAGAATAAGGGGTCGGCCATTTAGGACTGACATGAGGAAAAACGTTTTCACCCAGAGAGTTGTGTATCTGTGGAATTCTGCTACAGAAGGCAGTGGAGGTCAATTTCACTGGATATTTTCAAGAGAGAGTTAGATATAGCTCTCAGGGTTAACGGAATGAAGGGACATAAGGAGAAAGCAGGAACGGGGGTACTGATTTTGGATGATTAGCCATGATTTGCTCGAAGGGCCGAATGGCCTACTCCTGCACCTATTTTCTATGTTTCTATGCTATTTACAGTGTTTCGATATGATAAGGGAATAACGTTTAGTGCGAGGTATCAAAGCCATCATAGCCTGATCAAGGATAGTCGAAGACACTCTAGGAAGGGAACTATGACCCCTTATCCTTCCCTGCCCCAGAAGGTGTGACCCTTCTCCTTCTGACTGCGCGTTCAGATGAGTTGAGGCAGGGATCCCAGCGCTCGATGCCTTTGAGCATCCAGACGACCACCTTGGTGAACCTCAACCTCCCAATAAATGGATCCTATATGTGGGACGAGTTCTGTCCGGCAACTGGGCCAGCACGGACAAGCTGGGCCGATGGGCCTGTTGCTGTGCTGGATAACGCGATGACTCCATGACTCATTCTATGGCATTCTTAAGGCTAAATGCCGCTAAGTGTTGCTGTTGAATAATAATAATTGGGAACTAGTTTTAACTTTGAATTTGGCCAGAGTGTGGTCCTGACCTCCCTTCTACCTCACTGGAGACCTTTGAACTGCCTTGAACCGGGCGTCACCTTGCACTAGATGTTGTACTTCTTATCCGTTATCTGTGTAGTATGCGCGGCTTGATCGTATTCATGTACAATCTTTTTTCTCTGACTGGTTAGCACGCAATCAAATGCTTTTCACTGTACCTCGGTACACGTGATAATAACAATAAAGTAATCTAAACTGTCTGAAGGTGTGGTGGAATCTGAGATAACTGGGGCATTCGGTCAGGAATTGGTTGGGCATTGGAGAGAGATTTACTTAATAACTTGAGGGCTTGTGGAAAGAGTGGGTGGGGAGGGGAGCGCGTGGGCTATGGGATTGTTCCATCAGGAGCCTTTACAGTTCCATGGAATCCTAGAGTTACACAGCACAGGAACAGGCCCATCGGCCCAGTTTGTCTGTGTCGGCCCAATTGCCTGACTGAACTAGTCTCACTTGCCTGGGCATAGCCCATAAACCTTTCCTGTCCTGTTCATAAGTTCCAGGAGAAGAATTAGCACATTTGGCTCATCAAGCTTACTCCGCCATTCAATCATGGTTGATCTATCATTCCCACTCAACCCCATTCTCCTGCCTTTTGTCTGTATACCGGTCTGAAAGTAATTGCCCCATTGACTGCCTTCACCACCCTCTGTGGAAAATTGGTCCAAAGATATCTGTTAAACCTCCCCCTCTCACCTTTAACCAGTGCCCCAGAGATTTCCACTAGTTCCCAGCTGTTATCGGGCAACTGAACCATGCTGTCAACAACTAGAGGGCAGTCCCGACTTCCCATCTGCCTCATTGGAGACCCTCGGACTATCTTTGATCGGACTTTACTGGACTTTAGCTTGCACTAAACGTTATTCCCTTTATCCCATATCTGCACACTGCTGGTTTAAATGGAACAGAGACACAAAAAGCTGGAGTAACACAGCTGGTCAGACAGCATCTCTGGAGAAAAGGAATAGTTGGCGTTTTTGATCAAGACCCTTATTCAGAGCGAATAAATAAATAGTTTTATAGTCCCCATACCCCGAGGACAAGACTGGCTGTTTCCCTGCTGAATTGATATGACGGCGATTAGATATACTTCTGACGAGGCATTGTTTCATTTAGTTTAGAGATGCGGCGCAGACACAGGGCCTTCAGCCCATCGAGTCCGCACCGACCAGTGATCCCTGCACATTAACCCTATCCTGCACGCACACGCACACACACACACACACACACACACACACACACACACACACACACACACACACACACACACACACACACACACACACACACACACACACACACACACACACACACACACACTTACAATTTACACATACCAGCCAATTAACCTACGTCTTTGTACGTCGTTGGAGTGTGGGAGGAACCCAAAGATCTCAGAGAAAACCCACGAGGTCACGGGGAGAACGTACAAACTCCGTACAGACAGCACCTGTAGTCGGGATGGAACCTGAGTCTCGAGCGCTGCATGCACTGTAAAGCAGCAACTCTACCGCTGCGCCACCGTGCTGCCCCCGCATGGTGATCGGTGTTAAATTCTTGGCAAGTCTCTGAATTGTGGATGACTGACTGTAAGCACGGTGAAATCTCATTGACGTGGATCTCAGCATTTTCCATGTGTCGGGAGTGATCTCTCTATCTGTCACTGCACGTAAGCACATCATTTGGAACATTACTCCAAATTGGAAGGGTTTAGCAGAGATAATGATGAAGATTTACCTTCGTAATAAAGGGTTTAAAAACCTTGCTAACAATGCACTTATTTTTGACTCCACGTAATTGAGTTTTGATTACAGAGGGAACGCACAGAATAGGCGGCCAAATTAGGGACAAAATCAATTTCTCTACAGCCTGTGGGTTTGCCATGACGCGAGCTATTTGATTTCCCAACTCGAGAGGTCTACTTCTGGGAAGTGACTGTCTCGATGTAGCTGCCGATCAGGCGCTTGAGTGCAGGCAGCGTTAAGGCCAGAATAGTTCTCAGGGCTGACGGAATCAAGGGATATGGAGAGAACGGGGTACTGATTTTGGATGATCAGCCATGATCATGTTGAATGGCGGTGCTGGCTCGGGCAGAATGGCCTACTCCTGCATCTATTTTCTATATTTCTATGCTTCTATTTACAGTGTATTGATACATGATAAGGGAATAACGTTTAGTGCGAGGTAAAGCAGGCAAAGTCTGATCAAGGATAGTCCGAGGGTCATCAAAGAGGTCGATGGCTGCAGTGGGATTGGGGGGAGGGGGGGGGGGAGAGAACATCCTCGTAGATTATCACCCACAAGAGACACTCTAGGAAGGGAACGATGACCCCTTATCCTTCTACTGCTCCAGAAGGTGTGACCCTTCTCCTCCTCAGTGTGAGTTCAGATGAGTTGAGGCAGGGATTCCAGCGATCGATGCCTCTGAGCATCTAGACCACCACCACCTTCAACCTCAACCTCCTGCACCTATTTTCTAGGTTTTTCTGCTTCTAGAATCAGCCAGTAGGCAGAGCACCAGCAAGGGGGGGGGGGGGGGGGGGGGGCAACAACATTGATGGGGGGAAACACCGAGATTAAACTTGGAGATGACCTGGCAGTGGGAGCATGGAGCTAAAGTTCCCAGGCTGCGGTCTCAGGACAGCGATCCTCGGCAGCGGGTAAGAGCAGAACCCGCCGTGCAGCGTTGTTCCAGGTGCCCCATATCTAGAGCCTCCAGACTTAAATTGTGTTTAATCAGAGGCAGGCTTGGCTGCCGTTCATCCCCTCAGTTGCAACCGGTGCATCTGTGCCGATTAATGCACGTTTAATAAGGGAGGACTCTAATCTCTTGATACCTTTAGATCTAAGTAGAGATGGGTGGTGTGTGCGTGGGCGCATGTCATTAAAGTGCCTGCCTGTCTCACGTGTGTGTTTGCAGATAAGTTTCTGTCTCTGCTTAATTGTCCCAATATATATATATTGTGTATGTGTGTGTATGTGTGTGTATGTATCAATTTCCACCTGTGTGTGTGTGTGCGCATGTTTCTGTGTATGTGTGTGTGTGTTTCTGTGTGTGTGTGTATGTTTTAACTATATTTAAAGCTGGCGGAGCTGAATTTCTGGTGCACCCCAACCATCCTCCTGCTGTTCTGGGGATTGATGGCAGCCTGCTCAGTAAAAGCCACTCTTGTTTTGTTCCCGCACTCCTCCCTCTCCCCCCTTTTCCCTCGCTTCCCCCTCTCTCTCTCCCATCCCCTCCCTCTCCCCCCCCCTCTCTCTCTCCCCCTCTTTCTCTCTCCCCCTGTCTCTCCCCCCCTCCCCCCTCTCTCTCCCCATCTCTCCCCTCTCTCTCCCCTCTCTCTCTCTCCCCTCTTCTCTCTCTCCCCCCTTTCTCTCTCCCCCCTCTCCCCCACTCTCCCCCCCCCCCTCTCCCCCCCCTCTCTCTCCCCCCCCTCTCCCCCTCTCTCTCCCCCCTCTCTCTCCCCCCTCTCTTTCCCCCCCCTCTCTTTCCCACCCTCTCTTTCTCCCACCACTCTCTATCCCCCCCTCTCTCCCCCATATCGCCCCCCCCCCCTCTCTCTCTCTCTCTCTCTCTCTCTCTCTCTCTCTCTCTCTCGCGCTCAGCTGCATTTTAACACCACCCACCACAGAAGCCTGAGAGCATTAAAGTGCTCTCCTCACCTCACCGGCAGGAAGTCACAAACCAATCAATGACAGGCTTGCGGCTGGCCGGCAGGGCTGGGCAAACATTAGATCAATAAGTTATTAGCACCATTCTGTCAGCTGTAATGTTAAGATTGATCACAAGGAGGGCTTCTGTATGCTGCCTGGCACATCCCAGCCTGATAAAGATGACAGATTAAGGGACTAAAGCTGGGGAATTAAGGAGCCAGGCTGTCAAAGCTGTCACTGACTGGACATTACTGCTGATTTTTTTTACTCTTCCCTTCCCTCTCACACTACCTCTCTCATTCTCCATCTCCCTGATGCTTGACTCACTCTCTCTTTCATCCTCTGTCCCTCTCTTTCTCCCTCTGTCTCTCCCTCTGTCTCTCCCTCTGTCTCTCCCTCTGTCTCTCCCCCTCTGTCTCTCCCTCTGTCTCTCTCCCTCTGTCTCTCCCTCTGTCTCTCCCCCTCTGCCTCCCCCTCTGTCTCTCTCCCCTCACTCCTCCCCACCCCTTGATTTACTTACCCTCAGATAGTGTTTGTGTCGGCACCAGACTAGAGGGCATAGCTTTAAGGTGAGAGGGGCAAAATGTAGAGGGGATGGGTGGGACAAGTTTTGACACAGCGGGTATTGGGGGTCTCGAATGCACTGGCACGTGTGGTGGGTGAGGAAACATGATTGTGGCATTTACAGTAAGAGGCTTTTGGATGGGCACGTGGGTATGGTTTCTGATTGGAAATGGTAACTGATTGTTTTTCCACAGGTGCTGCTTGACATGCTGAGTTCTTCCAGCATTTTGTTTTTGTACCATTTCACCCCGCTCATCGAATTTTTACTTAAAATTCCACCAGCATCCCCTTAGATTTTATAGAAAGATTGAGGTCCTGCAGAGTGAACATTTGGAGGTAGGAAAGAGGTTAAAATTCAGAATTTTAATGGCAGTGATATTGAAAGATGCAGCATGGAAACAGGATTTAGGTGCCATCAATGCAAACCAATGCGTTTTCTGAAGTTGATCGCAATCTCATTTGATAGACTCACAAAGCTGGAGTAACTCAGCGGGACAGGCAGCATCTCTGGATAGAAGGAATGGGTGGCGTTTCAGGGCCGGAAGAAGGGTCTCGACGCAAAACGTCACCCGTTCCTTCGCTGCATAGATGCTGCTGCACCCGCTGAGTTTCTCCAGCATTTTTGTCTACCTTTGATTTTCCAGCATCTGCAGTTCCTTCTTAAACACTCAAATTACAACATCTGTTTGAGCGTTTGCCTTTTGCAAGCATCTATATAGAAGTCTCCTGGGGTGGTTTGAGCATTAAGGAGTTTGAAGCACAACTTGAATTCTTATAAGAGGGTAAACAAGGAAGGGTCTCGACCCGAAACGTCACCCAGACATGCTGCCTGTCCTCGCTGAGTTACTCCAGCTTTGTGTGTCTAACTGCAGAGATGAGGATCTTATGTAAAACTAACACCAAAACGAATCTACAGATATCCATCCGTTAAGCCAGAAGCAGGTGGATGAGTGGACGCTAAGGGAATGAATGAATGAATGAATGAATTATACTCTATTGTCACATGTGACAAGTCACAGTGATATTCTTTGTTTTTCACACCCAAGGAATGCAAAGAGTGGCTACATAAAGGGTGTCAATAACGTTATAATGTATCCCACTCCAGGTCCTCCTTTATTCTCCCCCTCCCTCACAGTGGTCCCGCCCCACGCCGGATTCTCCGGCTCCCACCTGGACCACCCACGACCGCCAGCGCCCGCAATAATGAATTTGGATTGTGTAGGGGCAGAGCAGACAGAGGAGGTACCGTCCTCTGTTAATGGCAGAGCAAGTATCGAGAGGCCTTGTGGCTTCCTGCTGCCATTGTCTCTCACACTCAGACCTTGCACAAGTGGAGCAGGCTTTTTCCGGACTCGACCTCACCCCCGCCTCCACCAATAACCTCGTCAGCTGCTCTTGTGCTGTCGGAAGCAACTTCAAGGGATTCAGTAAGCGGGAGATTATGCATCACTTTTTTTTTCTGTTGTCTGTCTAAGCCCATGCTGGCAGTCATTAATTACTAATTAATGCATGTGTTCCCATTCATTATGATTTAATTAGTACCCCAGGGTAATTAATGAGGGGAACTGGGTCCCGATCCAGTTGTTGCTGCCAGCGATATGGTCGAATGTGTAACAGCGCCATCTTTGCATAACGCTCCTTACAGCAGTCAGCTGCCCACAAATTAACTGCGGCCTCTTGTAAAAGCCCCTCCAGTCCATCCAACTTTGAAAGACTTGGACCATCGCAGTGACTTGGCAAAGCAGGGCCACCCTGAACGTACCACCCTGTACGTACCACCCTGTACGTCTTTGGAGTGTGGGAGGAAGTGGGAGATCCCAGGGAAAATCCACGCGGTCACAGGGAGAATGTACAAACTTCGTACAGACATCACCCGTAGTCAGGATCGAACCCGTGTCTCTGGCGCTGTAAGGCAGCAAATTGCTGCGCCACTGTGCTGCCCATGTGCGGGGCAAGTTTTGTTACGCAGAAGGTAGTGGGTGCCAAATAGGGCAGTGTCTTTTCCAAAAGCTTTTGGATAGGCAGAGTTTGTCTGAAGAAGGGTCCCCACTCGAATCATCACCCATCCTTTCTCTCCATAGATGCCGCCTGTCCCGCTGAGTTACTCCAGCATTTTTTTTGTCTATCTGTTTGATAGGCACATGAATGTGCTGGGAATGAAGGATTATGGATCATATTCAGGCAGTCTATCTTGACACGGATATTGTGGGCTGAAGGGCCAGCATGGAAACAGGCCCTTTGGCCCATTTAATCCACACTGGCCATTCATTGATCACCCGTTCTCACTAGTTCTATGTGATCCCACATTCTCATCTGCACCCCACACACCCTGGGGGCAATTTACAGAGGGGAAATTAACCTCCAGAACCAGCACGTCTTTGGAATGCGGGAATAAACCGGAGCGCCCGGAGTAAAACCAGGCGGTCACAAGGAGAACGTGCAAAATCCACGCTGAAATTAGCAGGGGTCGGGATGGAACCCTGAAGCTCCGGTGCGGTGAGGCATCGGCTCTACCGGTAATAGACTCTGCTGACAAAAGTCGTCCGTCCGCAGAAGTGCTTTTGACTGCAGAGAACCTCGGCGTCACCCGATTAACGGAACAAATGTGGACAAGTTCCAAAACCGATAGATTCCCGGCCAATAACTCGAAGGTTGTTATTATTCCGCTGTACTGGTTTGTGGCGGAATCCATGAAAAATATAAATTGTATCGGCATTTGTGCGCCAAGGCTCAAGTGAATTACAATACACGCGTGATATAATGGTGGTACTATATCATCATAACAGGACCATCAGCTCCCAGCTGCGCTTCTGATAATGTGGCTTCCACTGTTCCTTCAGCAGAACTGGTTAAAATGCCCCCCCCTGAGCTGAGTGACAAAGAGACGGCTTGTTAAACTTTCGACAACCTACGGGCCTAAATATTAAAAGCATAATTTACCAAATGTTCAAACTGTGGACGGGGCTTTCAAATGTTTTTTACGGTGGATTTACTTAAACCCCTTGCCTGCCGTCATCATTCTGTTGGCAAATTGTGCATTTTACACACAATGGAGACTCTGTGTCTGAAATTTAGTTGCGATGAATAAAATAGAGACAAATGATGTACCCACGGTTCGACCCACATCATATGATTAGCGGACAAGGGATTGTCCACGCGTGTTTTCTCAGTCGCGGTCCTGTAATGGACTATTTGCCCCCCCCCTCCCTCCCTCCCTCCCTCCCTCCCTCTATCCCTCCCTCCCTCCCTCCCTCCCTCCCCCCCACGTCCTCCATCGTTGCATCTTGGGATTAACAGATTGTGGAGAGGGATTTTGGGGTCCAGATTTTCAACCTCCTGAAGTGGCAACACAAGAGGATAGAACGGTAAAAAAGATCTATGATATGTTTGCATGCATTGGTTGGGGCATTCAATGTGGCGACAGTCAGGAAGTTAGGATGCAGATCTCCAAGACTATGGCTAGGCTGCAGTTGGAGTATTCTGTGCAGTCCTGGCCATCCCATTAACGGAAGGATGCGGAGGCTTGGGGGAGCGTGCGGAAGAGGAAACTGAGAAAACTCAGCGGGTGAGGCAAGCAGCATCTATGGAGCGAAGGAAATAGGCAACGTTTCGGGCCGAAACCCTTCTTCAGACCAGAATGTTGCCTGGATTTGAAGGCGTGAGCTACAAGGAGAGGTTGGACAAACTTGGATTGTTTTCCCTGGAACGTCAGAGGTTGAGGGGAGACCTGATAGAAGTTTATAACATTCCGAGGGGCAGAGATCGGATGGACCGGTCTGACCTTTCACCCCGGGTGGAAACGTCACACACGAGAGGGCATGGCTTTAAGGTGAGAGGGGCAAGTTTGTTTCACAAAGGGTGGTGAGTACCTAGAGAGCAGGCACTGCCATATTTGTGGAGGCAGATATGATAGTGGCATGTAAAATGCTTTGAGATAGGCACACGGATATCCAAGGAATGGAGGGACATGGATCATGTATAGGCAGATGTGATTGTGGTAAAATCACAGTATCTGACCAGGGTAAAGTACTGGAAACAAACACCCAGTGGGCAACTCCCAACCCAACCTGGACCTTCAGAAACAAAGCATAATCATTCGTTCCAAAGTGCTGGTGTAACTCAGCGGGTCAGGCAGCATCTCTGGAGAACATGGCTGGGTGATGTTTCGTGTTGGGACCCTACAATCAGTCTGAAGAAGTGTCCCGACCCGAATCGTCACCTACCCATGTTCTCTAGAGATGGTTCCTGACCCGCTGAGTTACTCCAGCACTTTGTGTCCTTTTTGTAAACCAGTATCTGCAGTGCCTTGTCTCTACATAAACTTTTGTAGTTGGACTAAAGTGATATTAACCCAATCTTGCAACGTTGTTCAACAGC
Organism: Leucoraja erinaceus; assembly: GCF_028641065.1. Classification (NCBI taxonomy): domain Eukaryota; kingdom Metazoa; phylum Chordata; class Chondrichthyes; order Rajiformes; family Rajidae; genus Leucoraja; species Leucoraja erinaceus. Next base: position 18,928,212 of record NC_073406.1, on the reverse strand, counting down.
AGAAAGCAGAATAATTCTCACAGTTATGCCCCTGTCCCACTTAGGAAAGCTGAACGGAAACCTCTGGAGACTTTGCGCCCCACCCAAGGTTTCCGTGCGTTTCCCGGAGGTTTTTGTCAGTCTCCCTAATGGCTTCCACTACTTGCAACCTCCGGCAACCACCTGCAACCTCCGGGAACCGCACGGAAACCTTGGGTGGGGCGCAAAGTCTCCAGAGGTTTCCGTTCAGGTTTCCTAAGTGGGACAGGGGCATAGGAATCTCCTTTCAAAGGTTTAGCAAAACAAAGTTTTGTTCATGATTTTTGTAGGCTTTAACTAAGAACCCCAATGCCGGGCACTCAGAAAGGTTTCAATAGTGAATTAATTCAAGGAAGCAGGGATTTTAACCTGTTCAGTGCCACCACCAGTGAGTATACTTGGGTATTGGCCAATAGTGTAAAAAAAAACGTGGCAGTGAGCAGGTTAAACTCAGACCCTACACAAAGGGGACAGATAGGATAGACAATCAGAACCTTTTCCCAGAGTGGGAATGTCAAAGACTAGAGGGCATAGCTTTAAGTGAGATGGGCAAAGTTCAAAATTAGACCTGTGATTGTGAGGCAAGTCTTTTACACAGAGAGTGCTGGAATCCTGGAACATGCTGCCACATGATGTTGGCGGAGGCAGATATTGAATGGCATTGGAGGATTTTGGATGTTCAGGGAATGGAGAGACACAGGTTTAGTGCGAGCAGAGGAGATTAGTTTAACTTGGCATCATGCTCGGCATGGACATTGAAGGGCTGAGGGGCCTGTTCCTGTACTGTTCTATGTTCTATGTATATCTGCTCCGCATTGATTATTGCCAGTGGCCTTACCATTGTTTAACCCACGGCAGCACCATTGAGAAGGCCCAGCTCGTCAAGGACAAGTCTCACCCCGGTCACTCCCTCTTCTCCCATCGGGCAAAAGGTATAGAAGTGTGAAAACGCACACCTCCAGATTCAGAGCCAGGTTCTTCCCTAGCTGTTATCAGGCAACTAAACCCCAGGACAGAAAGGCCAGTGGGAATGGGACGGGGAATTAATATGGTGGGCAACCGGGAGATCGCGTTGGC